>NC_139750.1:1107500-1724427 GCF_964211835.1 Anser anser
TGCTGAAAGGCCATTCCATCCCAACTTTCAACACATGGAGCATTCACAACTTCTCTGGGAAACCTGTTCCAGTGCCACACTACTCTCATCCTAAGATCTTCCTTCCTTATATCTAATCTTTATCTACAGCCTTTCAGTTCAAAATCATGACCCCTTGTCCCATCACTATAGGCCCTGATAATAAATAAATAAATAAATGTTTGTCTTTCTCATAAGCTCCCTTGAAATACTGAAAGGAATCAATAAAGTCTCTCTGGAGCCTTCTCTTCTCCAGGTAGAACAACAGCAACATTCTCAGCCTTTCTTTGTAGGAGGGCTATTTCTTCTGTCATTGCCCTCTACTGTAGCCCCTCTGGCAGGTGTATGCCTTTCTTGCACTGTGGGGCCCAGAACTAGATGCAGTACTGCAGGGTGGGGTCTCACAAGAGCAGAGTAGAGGGGGAATCACCTCTCTGACGCTTCCTTACAAATAACCTGGTTTGCTCAATGCCATCTGGCTGCATCCTTCCTCAACAGAGAGGAGAGGAGAATTGAATACAGGGCGGCTGTAGCCCACCAGAGATCACAATTTAAGGACTGTCTGATTCTCAACTTTCAGCAAACACAAGCCATGAAGATCATTTCTCAATGAACACTCTGACTGATGAAGATATTTCTCGGAAGTTTGTGGGGAGACAAAATTTTTCTGAGGCCTCTAGCTCATCAGCTGAGATTTCTCCAGATGAGACAACCAGGTGGGATGCATGAAGTAGAAAGGAACTTCTCTCCATCCTCACCATGGACAATGGCTCAGGTGCAACATGGACAACCAAGTTTCCAAAGTACTGAGCTGATGCAGCCCACTGAGGGTTCCTTGGTAAAGAAATGATGTGGGTAGGTGGAGTCCAGCTGGAGGAGAGGTACCATGTGGATGAGTCTGTGGATAAGAGTCTGTGAAAAAAAGTAGATGGGTTAACCTAGATATTGATTTCTGTGATCATTTCTGATGCCTTTGGGTATCTGAAAACTCTGCATGGATCAGAAGAGCATGGCATAGGCCTTCAAGGTGACTGTCCCCCATTGCAATGGCTCCAGGAGGTAGAAAAGACATGGACTGGGACAGCTGCTGTGCACTACGTTGCAGGGTGGTGACATAAGAGTGCTCCTCTTCCCTGAATATCACCACCAGGATAGGGAGTTCATGTATCAGGCTTGGACATGGACCCTGTGCACCTACATTTCAGTGTGAGGCTCCCAAGATAGACTGGAATGCCTATCTCTTGTCCTTAGCAGCAGCAGCACAAACACTGGGTCTCCCTGTCCTGCCTTTCCAGCTAGGGCAGAGGCAGAAGAAATGCTTCTCCTGCAGTGGAAGTCCAACAGTGTTGGGAGGAGTCATGGACACTTGATGCCCTTGGCTACCAGAGGAGGCCTCTGTGCACCTCCCATGTTGGAAAGAGGAATCCTCTCTGGAAGGACATATGGATTTCTCTGCTCCCTTCAGCCTCCAGCAAGGCAAGACCTCTCTGTCTCAGAAGAGCTGAGGCTTTCTGAGTCCCAGCTCCAGCTGTGCTCCTCTGGCTGCATCTAAAGTCTTCTGTCCTTGCCTTACATCTTCTTGGACTGAGACCGGGATACCGACTGCCTTGCTCCAGACCTATCATCCCTGAAGGGTCAGGTTTTCCACCTCAGCCCTCCTTTCCCACTGCAAAGCTTTTAGCCACTATACTGGGTCTGTCTGGACCCAGTTCATTTGGAATTCATTTGGATGAACTTCATTGGCCAATAAGGCCAATGGGATCCTGAGGTGCATTAAAAGGAGTGTGGCCAGCAGGTCAAGGAAGGTGATCCTCCCCCTCTACTCAGCCCTGGTCAGGCCTCACCTGGAGTGCTGTATCCAGTTCTGGGCTCCCTGGTACAAAAAAGACTGGGATCTCCTGGAAAGAGTCCAGTGGAGGGCCACAAAGATGATACGGGGCCTGGAGCATCTCATCTATGAGGAAAGGCTGAGAGACCTGGGTTTGTTCAGCCTTGAGAAAATAAGACTGAGAGAGGATCTTATCAATGTTTATAAATATCTGAAGTGTGGGAGACAAAGGGATATGGCCAAACTCTTTTCAGTGGTTTTGTGGGCCAGGACGAGGCGCAATGGCCACAAAATGGAGCACAGGAAGTTCTGCACCAACACGCGAAAGAACTTCTTCACGGTAAGGGTGATAGAGTACTGGAACAGGCTGCCCAGGGAGGTTGTGGAGTTTCCTTCTCTGGAGATATTCAAGGCCCGTCTGGACGTCTACCTGTGCAATTTGTTCTAGGGAACCTGCTTCAGCAGGGGAGTAGGACCCAATCACCTCTCGAGGTCCTTTCCAACCCCTACAATTCTGTGATTCTGTGATTTACCCTGAACTAGCCAGTGCTATCCTGGACCTCATTCTCAGCAACAAGGAGAGGCTGGTGGGGCATGTGAAGCTCAAGGGCAGCCTCAGCTGCAGTGAACATGAAATGATGGCATTCAAGATGCTTAGGGCAGCAAGGAGGGAACACAGTAAGCTCACAACCCTGTGCATCAGGAGAGCAGATTTTATCCTCTTCAGGGATCTGCTTCATAGAGTACCATGGGACAAAGCCCTGGAGGGAAGAGGGGTCCAGGAAAGCTGCTTAATCTTCAAGGATCACCTCCTCCAAGCTCAGGAGTGATGCATCCCAGCAAAGAGGAAGTCAGGCAAAAAGGCCAGGAGGCCTGCATGGATTGTCAAGGAGATGTTGGTCAAACTCAAACGCAACAAGGAACCCTACAGAAGATGGAAGCAAGGACTACTAACGACTACCTGGGAGGAACAGAGACGTTGTCCCTGGGGAGACCTTACAGCAACCTTCCAGTAGCTACAGGGGTTTTACAGGACAGGTGGGGAGGGACTCTTTCTCAGGGAATGTAGTGATAGGACAAAGGGGAATGGCTTTAAACTAAAAGAGGGTAGATTTAGATTACATATTAGGAAGAAATTCTTTACTTTGAGATTAGTGAGGCACTGGCACAGGTTATCCAGAGAAATTGTGGGATGGTGTCCTATTCCTAAAAGCGTTCAAGGCCAGGTTTGAAGGAGCCTTGAGCAACCTGATTTAGTGGAAGGTGTCCCCAACGTAGCCAGGACAGCTGACACAAAGGGATCAAGTAGATGTTCCAGATCATCCAGCACCCCCTGCTGCCCACCACCCCACTACCAAAAGCACCTTCCAGCCTGCAGCAGAGGAGCCTGCTGGGGAAGAGATGGAGGGGTGTGGGGATCCATCAGCAGGATCAGGGAGCCAGTTTGAGTGCCATGTCTGTCCCAAGGGTAAAACCTTTATGCCCACTCAGCTCCTGCAGGAGAGTTTTCTGAGCCCGTGGGTGCTGGGCAGGCATCCTTGGGCTCCAAGGGTGCCAAAGGAAGCAGAAGGTGGGTGCTGCTACTGAGTGCATCATGGGGCTTCACAGAGAGCCACTTTTGCTGGAAACTGCCTGTGGCTGGCAGGATGGAAATGTCTCTGTCACCAGGAATAGTGTCCAGGAACCAGGGGCTCTGGCAGCCCCACAACCTGACCATGATCTTGCTGGCCCGAAGACGTGCCCCTTCCCCACCAATGTATCACTGAACTCTGCTCCCCTCCATCAGCCTCAGGGAGATGCCCGGAAACATGGGTAGGGAAGCACTGGATCTGAGACAAAGTCCCCAGAGGGTTTTAATATGAGGAAATACCAACACACAGCATAAAAACAGGGGAATATCAAGAGGGGAAATACCCATGTGTGTCTGCTGCCTGCTGGAAAAGGGGGACCGTTCCCTGGCGCTCACGGCTCTCCCAGTGGCACTGAGCTCTCCTCCCTCCCGGCTGCACCCAGCTGCTCGGCAGGGCTGGGCTCTGCTGGCCTGGGGCTCTGGGACCCTTGTGCATGGGGCTCTGGTGACACATCCTGGGTGTCCTCGTGGGGACATGCCAGGGACACCTCTTCAGCATCGTCATAGCCCATGCTTCCCGGGAAGGGGGACGAGGTGTCTCCCTCAGCTCCAGGGGCCCCAGTACTTCTCTGGGAGTGCAGGCTTCCCCCTGTAAGCATCAAGGCAGGCTGTTGTGGTTGGTCCTGAGGGGAGCCCTTTGGGGCTGTACATCACCTTCCTCCTCCTCGACAGCTCTGAGACATTCGGCCCATTCTCCCAGCCCCCAGGAAATCTCCCAGGACAGGTTCCCCGTGCCAGGAGATCAGCCTCTCGATACAACATGGACTTGCCTGGCGCTGGGGTTGGCACCAAGGAAGTGGCAGTGCTGCATTGCCCTCTCACCTGTGGCTGCATCCCTGGGCCCCTCTCCCTCCTCTGGAATCCCGGGCACATCCCAGTCCCCCTGCCCAGGGACAGGATCCTCCCCAGGGTCAGAAACCTCCCCGGCATCGTCATAGCCATCTGCTGGGTCACCTCCGGGCAGGACAGGGACATCTGAAAAGAGAGTAGGTGGTGGCAGTGAGAAGGGATGTCGTGCAGAGCAGAGGATGGGAGGGTATGCGGGGACACAGGGCTGACACGCTGCTGTTGTCAGGCCACAGCAGAGCCTTCATCCTTCCAGCTCTGATGATAGCACTCAGCAGCACTGCTGTCTGTCTGTCTGCAGGCAGGAGAGATGGAGCCCTTCCTCTCATTCCCCCTCCAATCCCTGGGTCTGGCCCCAGACCATCCTCCTCCTCACTGTGCCTGGGGTAGGGCTGCAGCTGGGTCAGGGACCCCTCTGAAAAGGAGCCTGCAGAGAGCTGCAGCGGGTGCTGTGGGGTGAGCCCTGCTGCCCTGATTGGTGGTCAGCACTGCTGGGGATGGGCACCGACAGAGCTGGGGCTGCATGGGGAGGAGATCCCCAGCTCCTCTGGGCCAAACCCTTCTCAGAGGGGCTCCCAGAGCTGCCCTGGGAAAGTCCCTTCGCTCAGCCCTTGGCTGTCCCCAGGATGCAGGGCCAGGCAGAGAGGGGCTGTCCCCTCTGGGATGGGCAGAGCTGGTGGGGAGGAAGCTCCTCGGTGGGGACCAGCACCTGGATGCTCTCCCACAGAAATGAAAGCCCCAGCATTTCAGGGACCATGAGCAGGAGCTGCAGGGCACAGGCCTGGTCTGGGGCAGGGAAAAAGGGCCCTGCAGATGTGCCCCTGCAGGGACCTGCACCCACCTGAGAGACTGAACCTCGGCTGCTTCTCCCACGCCAGGCTGTAAGCGATCTCCTCATACACAGCCTCAGAGAAGGGCTCCCCAGCTCTCGCGGAGCCTGGGGACAGAGGCAGGGCTGGTCTGGGGATGGGCAGAGAGGGACGGGACCCCACTGGGCTCCCCCAGCCCCATTCCCTGGGCCAGCACAGGGCTGTCCCCACAGCACAGCCCCACTGTGTTTTGTTGGTACTGCGGCCACAACCCTGGGGAGGGCAGCATCCCCATGGAGATGGTCTGGGGCAGCGTCAGCCTTGCACCATCCCTTTGGAGACAGCCCTTGTGCCGCTTTGTTCCCTGGGTCACGTCCCAGTGCAGACCCTGCACCAGCTCCTGCATTTCCCCTCCCCATGGAGCTGCTCCATCTCTGCCCCACGCATCAGTAGCACAGCCAGTGCCCTGTTGGGGGGTGGCTGACTCCACAGTCATGGACTCTGCTGCCCCACGCTCCTCCTGCCAGTGCTCCCAGAGCACTGCCAGCAGTGCACAGTCCCCGTCTCCCTCAGCCCACCTCTCCCATTTCTCTCCTTCACCCAGGACTCATCCGGGCTCTCTCCATCCCTTGCTGCTGGTGCCGTATGGTCTATCATTCAGTGGGGCAGCAGATGGGGCAGGGGGCAGCACACAGCTCTGTTTCTGTGCCCCAGGATACCAACACCCCAGCATACCCAGCCCTTCCAGGAGGTATTTCCCCCTCAGGACGACTGGGGAAGGACCCACCTCTGCGCTGAGCCCTGGCGCTTCGCACCTGCCCAGCCAGGAGGGCCAGGAGCAGGCAGAGGAGGGCCCCCAGGATGATGCAGATGATGACAGGCACCAAGAGTCTATCACTGTTGGTGGTCAGAGGGCCCCGGGGGGGATCTGCATGGGCAGGGACATGGCAGGGGCAGCATCAGGCAAGGGAGAGGCTGGGAGTGAGACATGCCACTCCTGACCACATGAGGCAGCAGGGGCTGGGGGGACAGGGCTGGGTGATGGAGCAGCTCCCACCCTGCTGGGTACATCACAGACTTCCCCCCAGCTCCCTCAATTTCCTGGGAGTCTCAGAGCCCAGCAGGGAGCCCCTTCCCCTGGCTGTGGGTCACAGCCTGGCCATGGGCAGACCCAGCCCCGGGGGAAGAACAACTTACCTGCTCTTGGGGGGGGTGTTGCTGTCCTGGGTGCAGCTGCAGGGCAGGAGAAGGAGAGCCAGGCTGAGAGGCTGGGGCTGCGGTACCAGCCAGCCTCCCTGGCAGACGGCCCCAACATGTGCCACCTGAATTGTCCCTTCTGCGGGGCTGGGCAGGGTGGCAGGGACAGGGCCCAGCACCACTGTTCTGGGCCGCTCACAGGACAGTGCAGGCAGCCCAGGGCATGTGCGGGGACATCCAGCCCCACAGAGACTGCTCCCCACCCACCACCAGCCTCCCACTCTGCAGGGACACCCTTGCTGGGCCATGCCAGGATCCAGCAGGGCAGACACCCAAGCGAGCTCCTTGCCAAGCCCCCAGCGATGTCTCCCAGCCCCACTGCTCACCTGAGCAATGCACAGCCGCATCTGCCTTATGCTGGCAGGCACCGCTGTCCCCTGGCTGGGCCCAGCAGTCCTGCAGAGACAGCTCCGTTCCCCCGCACTCCATCAGCCAGATGGGGCCCGTCCCCTCTCCAAAGGCAGCCTGGCCCAGGGCATAGACCGCGGGGCCACAGCCCAGCTGCCTGCATGCCACCTGGGCATCCCGCATGTCCCAGGTATTGTCACACAGCGTCCCCCAGGCGCCGCGCTGCCAGACCTCCACTCTTCCTGAGCAGCCGTCCTTGCCTCCCACGGTGCGGATCTTCTCCCTGTCTGGGGAGGCAGCAAACTCCCATTGCACTGGGACAGCTGGGACAGCCCTGCCAGGTGAGGGGGGCACATGCAGGGGCAGCTCCCTACCTGTGCACCTTGTGGAGTTGGGGCATGCAGCCACCTGCGGCCTTTCTGTCCATGTCCCAAAGAAAAGAGAAGTTGGGCTGAAGGGACTGCTTTGGGGGTCATGTAGGAGAGAGCAGGGATGACCTCTGCTCACACGTCCCCGTGCAGTTACCATTGCAGGTGATGTGGGCCTCGTCTCGGAGGTCATAACACGACTGCGGATGCCAGGGAGTAGAGGGACACTGCCAGAAGGAGCTGTTCCTCTTCCCACACTCCACATAATCCAGCCATGCGGTGCCAGACAGCTTGGCATAGCTTGAGGTTGTTTCCAGCTGCCCTCTGTCCCCACAGCCCAGCTCCTTGCACACCAGTGACACTGTCTCGGTAGTCATCGAGTTGGAGCAAACACTGCCCCACATCCCGTTGTAGAAAACCTGCAGGCGCCCGGAGCAGCCGTCGCTGTTCTCCAGCCTCAGGGCCATGAACTCTGGAAGGAGGAAAGGCCCCAGCGATGTCCTTGGACATCAGCCACTGATGGCCTTGGCCCTAACTGGCTCTGCCCTCACCCCAGCCTCCCAGGCCCCCGCTCCCAGCCCAGCTCCCAGCACAGACCTGAGCAGATGACTCCCACGTCCTCCTTGTGCCCGCAGTCGTGCTGCCCCCAGGCCTCAGCAGGGCAGTCCCAGAGAACAGCTTCGACCCCGGAGCAGTTGACACCGTCCAGCCAGATCTGCCCGGAGCCCTCCCCGAACCGAGCGGAGCCGGCTGCCTCCAGGGCCCCTCCGCAGCCCAGCTGGCGGCAAACGATGGCGGCATCGGCCAAGTCCCAGGCGTCGTCACAGACGGTGCCCCAGCACCCCTGGTAGTAGATCTCCACTCTCCCGGCACAGCGCCCGGCCCCGTCCGCCAGCCGGACCCGCCGGCTCCCTGCAGCGAGGAGAAGCCCCGGCCGTCAGGGGCTGGTTGCCCACCTGGCCCCACACCTGGGGGACATGCAGGACCACTCACCCCGGCACACGACCCCTACGTCCTCCATGATCCCTGCTGCCATTGTGCTCTCAGGCAGGGAGGTGTTGCAGAGGCTCAGGTCAGCCTCGTGCCCTGTGCACCGCACCCCGTGCAGCCCCACGGGGCCCAGCCCTCGCTCGGCCCTCACAGGGATGTAGGCTGCCTCTGCCTCTCCGCACTGCAGCTGCCGGCACACCACGCTGGCCTCCTGCATGTCCCACTGCTCATCCAGGACTCGGCCCCACGTCCCGTGCTAGAAGACCTCCACGCGCCTGTCCCACCGGCTCCCTCCACCCACCAGCCGCAGGGACATGGGGCGAGCCGGGCCTGGTGAGAGCAGAAATTCAGCCAGGCGCTGCCATGGGGTCCCCAGCTCTGGGTGGCCGTGTCACACACGAGGGGCAAATGGACTTTGCAGCACTGCCCAGCACTCACCTGAGCAAATGACAGCAGCAGCGTTCTCGTGGGAGCACTGTGAGGCCCCCAGGGCAGTCACCGGGCACTGCCCCAGGTGGGCTTCAGTCCCGTCACAGTGGAACGAGTCTCTCCAGACGGGGCCGGTTCCTCTCCCAAAATGCCCTCCTACAGGAATGGACTCAGCAAAGCCACAGCCGAGGTGCCGACAGAGAACGTGGGCGTCCGAGAGGTCCCAGTGGGAGGCACAGAGGGTCCCCCACGTCCCCAGCACCTCGACCTCCACCCTGCCCGCACACGCTGTGCTGCCGTTCAGCAGCCTGAACCCTGTGTACTCTGGGGACAAAGGAGGGTGAGAGAGGCCACATTTGTGCTCTTGCTCCCACAGGAGCTGCAGGAGAGGCCAATGGGACAACGTGCCTTTCTCCTCGTGCAGCACTCTTTTAGGGCGGCAGACCACCACCTCCCCCCAACTGTCCCCCACCCAGCATAGCCCAGTGCCCACCCTGCCCCCACCACAGACCCCGTGGGCACCATCCCACCCTGAGTCCTTACGTGTGCAGGTGACATGGGTGCCATTGCCGTGGGTGCAGGGCTGGTCCCTGGCTGCTCCCGTGGGGCAGAAGGAGAGGACGGATTCATTCCCCACACACTGCAGCTCTCTGTCCCAGACAGGACCAGCCCCTTCTCCCACGTGAGCTGCCCCATGCACTGACAGGGCTGTGCCACACTGCAGCTCCCTGCAGACCACCTCGGCAGCTTTGGCACCAAACTGCGAGTCACAGACAGCTTTACACTGGTCCCTGTCATAGACCTCCACACTTCCTGAGCAGGGGCTGTTCCCTCTGACCAGCTGGACATATCCTGGATAAACCAAGGAGACCTGTGAGTTCCCAGAGCCCTCTGGCACTTCTGTGCCCACCTCCCACCTCATCCCTAAGGTGGCCACATGCAGAGCCTCACGACCAGCCCAGCAGCTCTCAGTGGGTGTCGATGGCACAAACAGCTCAGGGCCGCCCTTCTGCTTCTCAGAAACCAGCCCAGGACCCATGGGCTGCCCTCTCTCCCAAGCCCCCAGTCGCAGGCACCGCTCAGACAAACTGCTGCTGCCCGGAGCCCCTGGGCTGCCCGGCCCCAGACCCAGCACTGCAGCACCCGCAGCACGTGGGCCCAGGGACATGGGCCCAGGCACTGGGGGCTGCTGCAGCCTGCTCTGCCCCACCGGGCTCACGCCAGGCTGAGGAACCCCTTGGAGCTGCCAGAAAAGCCCCCTGTTCCCAGGGGCTGCTGGGGCTCTTGGGGAGCTGCTATTAGATGGGGCACATCTGGGGAGCAGGTAAAGGGGGTCCTCAGGCAGGGACAACGTGTGGTGCCAGGCATGCACGTCCCCAGCCACCAGCTGGGCAGAGGGCAGGAGAGCAGGCAGAGAGCAGCCCTGGGCTCACACGAGCTCCCGGTGCAGGGGCAGGCACCGAGGAGAGCCAGGAGGTGCTGGCACAGCCCCAGGATCACAGGGCAGGCAGGAGACACTGGGCAATGTGTTGGCACTGCCTGGAGGGGCCATGTCTCCAGGGGCTGGCTCTCATGGGGTGACCCTGGGACAGGAACAAGGTGCCACTTGCCACCCTGCTCCTCTGCTCAAGCCCAGTGCTCCTGCCCTCTGAGCAGCCCCCCTGCTTTGGCCGAGGTTCTCTTGTCTGCTGGGGGTACAACCCAAAGGTCCTGGGTCATTGCACGCCCTTCCCTGAGGCTGCTGGTGGCTGGGGCAGTTGCTCTAGATTCCCCTGGCATAGGGACCAGCCTGCCAGACAGGGCCTGGGCGAATGGGAGGAGAAAGATGGGAACCAGCCAGCACAATGGGGAAGGGTGGGAGCTTTCCTCTCCCAGCCCCGGGCACCTCCCCAGGGTTGGCTGCTCCAGCTTCAGGGCCAGGCTGGGTGCGCTCCCACTGGGCTTTCCCCAGGGACAAGGGACACCAGCAGTGACAGAGCCAGCTCAGAGTGCAACTTGACACACAGAGCCATGTTCCGGTGTCCACTTGTTGCTTCCTGAGGTCACAGCCAGGTCCCTTAGAAGTGTCCTGGTCCCAGAAGTAGAGAACAAGTTCAGTCCTTACCTGAACATGTCACTCCAGCGTCCAGCCTGTGATCGCAGTTTGTTTGACCCCATTCTGCGTATGTGCAGTCAGACAGGGCAGACTCGATGCCATGACATTCAACATCATCCATCCAAATGGGGCCAGATCCTGGCCCAAAGTATCCATACTGAGGAGCTTCAAGAGCAACCCCACAGCCCAGCTGCCTACAAACCACTGCAGCATCGGACATGTCCCAGTAGTAATGGCACACGGTCCCCCACTGGCCCTCGAGTTTCACCTCCACTCTCCCAGCACAGCGCCTGCCACCATCCACCAGCCTCACCTCTGCAGCCCCTTCAAACACCAACAGGGGAAGGGTCAGGAGAGCTTCGAGCCCCACAACTTGGGTCTGGGAGTGCCCCCTGCCCAGGGAGAGTCACTGTTCCCAGGGTGGGAGCCCTGTCCCCACGGGCTGTCACTGGGGCAGTGGGGGTCCCTCCTCTCCCCATGGGCTATGTTGGGCTGAGGGTACCCTGCTCCAGCCTTCCTGGGCTATTTGCTGCCCCACAGCCCTCAACACCTCCTCCCACCCCAGTGGCCCCCTGTCCCTGCCCATGCCCACCCCCACACAGCCCCCAGCCCTGCACAGGGCTCCCACTCCTCCCCATCCCAGTGTCCCCCAAACAGCCCCATGCCCTTGAGCAGCTTCCATTGTCCGTTGTCTGCCACAGGCATCTCCCAGACCCACTGTCCGAGCTGATCACAAGGATACCAACAACCCATGTCCCTTCCCCGTCCCTGCTGTCAGACCCAGGGCCCCTAAGAAGGACACTTCTCTACCACCTATGGGTGCAGACGCCCCAGTCCTCTTCTGTTAATGGGGCACAACCTGTCCTCCTGGAGTCAGGGTTTCCCCAGATCCCAGGGGCAGGGAAGAGCACACAGCCCCTCTGGGGCACACCAGGCAGTGGCTGTACCCTGGAGATAACTGAGGGCCACTCACTGTCTGGGCCTCCTCCAGATCCAGAGGCATGGTGCTGGGGAACAAGGGGTCCCAAAAGGGTACCCAAGGAAAAGATATCTAGAAATGAAGCAAGGCATGGGCTACCAAAAACATGGGAGCTGTGGAAATGGATTACTCTCTCCCACAAAGACAGGCACAGATTAAAGCACAGGGCTGAGGGACTGAGAACCTTCTACCCCTCATTTCACTGGTGCCTGGAAAGCAACCCCACTCCCAGGGGGATCCCAATGACCCCAGTGCTGCCCACTAACCCCAGGCTGTTGAAAAAAGCAGCTGACACTTACCTCTGCAAAGCTGCACCCAGAGGAGCAGCCACAGCACCCAAGGGGACAGGAGTCCCTCTGTCCCCATCCTGAGGCTCCTGCCCTCACAGCACGGCCCTGCTGCTGGAGCTCCTCGGACCCACAAGGCAATGGGGGTGATGAGGGAGCAATATATCTGTGCAGATGCTGTCCCAGCTGCAGGAGGAGCCAATCGAAGCAGCAGGCACCTTTTTAGACGTTATCGGCACTTATCTCCCCTCCGACGCAGCCCAGCTCTCCAATGAACTTCTCCAGCGCTCTTCATGACCATATATGAGGGACGGCTCCGCTGCGGGTCTCACGTCACTGCGGTGGGAGATCATCGTGGGGTAGGGCTGGGTGTGGGGGCAGATGGGTCTGACACCCCTTGCAGCCCGCTGTGGGGACCGGGAGCACGGAGCATCTCCTGAGCTGTAGCGTCCAAGAGCCCAAGGTGCGATTGTCCGGCCGTCCCTGCGCCATGGGATCCACGGGGCTGGGCCTGCAGCGGGGCTGTGTCAGGCTGGGAAGGGCCCAGCCCCTGCCCCTGCTACAGCCCCCGCTGTGCTGGCAGCAGCAGCTGGGAAAGGCCCTTGGGCAGGGCCCGAGCCCCATGCCGGGAGCGCTGGCTGGCCCGTCCCTCCCCAGGGAGCCTCCTGTGGGGTCCTGGCAGCAGCCAGAGCTGGTCCAGGGCCTGCCCTGGCAGCAGAGCTGCAGCCCAGAGCCTCAGGCGTCTCCCTGGCTCTCAGCGTGTCACCCAGGGGCCGTTATTCCCCGCGGCGGGTCGGGAGCTGGAGCCTGCCTGCCACTGCAGGTGCACAAACCGCAGCCCACGTGACATGGCGCCCGGGCAGGAAGGCGGTGGTTTCCTCCTGGCCCCGTGCCCAGGCCTGGCCCTGCGCTGCCTCCCAGCCTCCTCACAGCACCAAGCCTGGCAGAGTCCAGTAAGTCTTTGTGCAATGCTCTCAGACGTCGTTTATTTTACATATACATATATATATATAACATTTTTAAATATATATACAGTTTATAAATATATATATAAATATTATATATTATCATCTTATATATTATTACATTATATATTATTATATTATAATATATTATATTACATTACAGTACAGTACAGTACATTATATTACATTATATTATTATTGTATATTATAGATTTTATCTTTATAATATATATTTAAATGACATTTTGTATATACTATATTATATATAGTATATTATTTTACATTATATATTAGATTAGATTATATATATTATTTTCTATTATATGTATCGTTTTATATTATATGTATTATTATATATTGCCTATTATATTCTATGTATTATATTATTATATGATATTATGTTATATTTTTATATATTATAGTTTATATTATATTTTATTATTTATATTTATATTACATACACAATATATTTATATATTATATTATATTATATTATGTTATGTTATGTTATGTTATATATAAATTTTATTTTTTTACAAATAAATATATTTTATATTTTTAATATTTTTAATATTTTTAATATTTTTAATATATGTTTATACTCATTATAGTTTTTTAGATACAAATAGTTTATTTTTTAGTCTGGAGGCTGGAGTTGGACTCACTGATCTTCAGTTCTTTCCAACTCATGATATTTCATGTCTGTCCAACCCAGCTCCAGGTGATGCCATAGCATCCTCACCTGCCATGGGCCTGCTCCTGGCCTGTGTTCAGACAGCAATGACCTCAAAAACACCTACACAAGTTCTTGGCCTGTTCCAGGCCTGCCAGCTCCTCAGGCGCCAGTGACCTCACAGGTACCTGGACAATCCATGGGCCTTGCCCTGACCTATCACCAATGACCTCCCCACAGACTCATGCAAGCCATGTGGTCACTAGGGTTCTTACAACCCAAACCATTCTATGATTCTGTGATTCTCTGATATCTGTGCAGCTGATGCATACTCGCCATGGAGGTAGTCAGGCTCCAGTGACCTCCCAAGAACTTATACAGCTATGCACCTGCTCCTGGCCTATCAGCTACTCAGCCAAGAGTGGCATCACAAGTCCATTCCCCAGGCATGGGTCTCCTTCCTGCCTGTCATCTTCTCAGGCACCAGTGACCTCACAAGCTCCTACGAGAGCTGTGGGCCTGCTGCTGGTCTGTCAGCTCCACAGGCACCACTGACCTGAGCACCACATAGACACCTATTTGCTTTCTGCTCACCTATGAACAAGTGTGATGCACCAGTAGACAGGTGCCTGGGATTTCTGTTGGATGGCAGGAGTAATAAAGTATGGGGTGCCATCACTGACGTGACATCATAAGCTCCCCCAGACCCACACAAGCCATGTGCTTATTCCTGGCCTACAAGCTTCTCAGGCACCAGGGTCCTCACAGTGTCTAGCACAGGCCATGTTTGCTCTCGGCCTGTCAGCTACTCAGGCACCACTGGCCGTCAGAGGAACATTCACCTGCCATGGGCCTGCTTCTGGCCTATCAGATACTCGGCTGACAGTGACCTCATAAGCACAGATGATCTATTGGAAGATGTCGGTGTCCCTGCCCATGACAGGGGGTGGGTGTTCATGTTCAGCTGGCTGTTGACCAACATCCCCAGGTGCTTTTCTGCTGGGCAGCTTTCCAGCCACTCTTCCCCAAGCCTATGCTGCAGCATGGGGTTGTTATGATCCAAGTGCAGGAGCTGGCACTTAATCATTGTTGAATGTCATGTGATTGGACTCAGTCCATCAATCCAGCCTTTCCAGATCCCTCTGCAAACCTTTCCTACCCTCAAGAAGATCAACTGTCCCAACTAACTTGTTATCATCTGCAAATGTACTGAGGGTGCACTTATTCCTCATTCAGATCATCCATCAAAATAGTAAACAAAACTGGACCCAGTACTGGGTCCTGGGGAGTGCCACTGGTGACTGTCCACCAACTGGACTGATCTCTCTTCACTCAGGCTCTTTGAGCATGGCCATCCAGACAGTTCTTCAAGCAGCAACCTGTACACTTGTCCAAGCCATGAGAGGCCAGATGGGTTGTCATTCTGCAGGGCTGCTGCTGCTGAGTCCACATGGAGAAGATGTAGCTCCTTCTTCAATGCTTTTTCTAATGCCCTGTGCTCAGTCCTTTCAAACCAACTAAGCATGAATCTGGTGCTTGTGATGAGCTGGTGCTCAGCTCCTGTTCCAGTTACTTGCTAGCATGTATCATCGTCGTTAAGTTTGTACAGCATGGGCATTCTTGCATTCCCTTTTGTCTCTGTTTGCTTGAGTCTGCATTGTCAATGGTAGTTCAGGAAGACTAGAGGGAGTGGCTGCTAGGGAAGCACAAGTTTGCATCTGTCATGGTGGGACTTTGGTCAGCATTCACAGTGCAGTGACTCAAGCTGTGACACAGTCAGGAGTTCTATCCTTTGAGGGAATCGCAAAGGCAATTCCTTCTTGAAGGGCGATTCCATCCTGAGTCCTGTCCTTGCCTGTGCAGCACCTGTCAAAGGGTCGATATAAGTTTCTCCTCAGAAGAAAGGCCCCACCATGAGGGGCTGCCTAGAGCTGGGCTCCTCTCCACAGTTCTGATGCAGTCTTCTCCTGCAGGGACTCTCCCTGGACTGCAGCCTCCTTCAGGCCACATCCACCTGCTCCCACATGGGATCTTCCATCAGCTGCAGTGTGGAGATCTGCTCCAACATGGTGCACCACAGGCTGCAGGGGAACTTCTTCTCCAGCACCTGGAACACCACCTCACCCTCTTTCTTCACTGACCTTGGTGTCTGCAGGGTTGTTTTCTCTCACATTTTCTCAATCTTCTCTCCCAGCTATTCCTGCATGTCATTTTTACCCCTTTCTTTAAAATGCTCTCACAGATGTACAAACAGCATCATTCATTGGCTGAGTTTGGCCAGCAGCATGTCCCTTTTGGAGCCAGCTGGAAGTGGCTCTTCTCTAACAAGGGGCAGCTTCTGGACTCTCCTCACAGACACCAGCCCTGCAGCCCCCCTGCTACAAAACCCTTTCCATGTAAGCCCAATACAACCTCCCACCTGCAAAGTAAAAACAGAGCCCAGACAAGCAGCAGCAGACCCATGCAGGCAATGACAAGGCACTGCTGCTGCTTTGGGGCTGCTAGCAGATGAAAACCCTGGGAGAACTGCTCAGAGCTTTTTTTTGGCTCTGCCCTCCATGGATGAGATAAAACAAAGAGGGTTTTGGCAGGGGGTGAGCTATTCCACACTTGTGCTTAGGTGGGAGGTTAGAAACCAGCCCAGGTGTTTGCACCAAACCCAACACACACACACACACCCCAGAGCAACAGGGACTGCACTACCATGGGCCACCTCTGCACACCCATGCATTTCCCTACAGGACAAGATGGGTGACACACACCCTGGCCATTCCAGGACCAAGGGGCCACCACAGAGATACTGTAGCTTGTCTCAGGGCATGTGCTAACCCTGGTCTGGGCTGGAAAGCTCCCCAAAGTGCTCAGTGCAGTATTTCCTGCCTGTGAAGTTCAAGTAATAGTCAAACAAGCTGTGTGGAGTGCCCTGACAACCATCTGCACAGCCATGGGCCTCCTGCTGCCTCCTGATATCGTGAGGCACAGCTGACTTCAGCAAAGCATCCCCACCCATCACCTCCTTGAGTCTTGTGACCTGACCAGATCCATGTCACCTCACCTGCCTCCTCCAAGACTAAGTGATTGCTGCAGGACCTCTCAAGCCCTGCCCAGCTTCATGAGGCCAGACTGCTTCAGTTAGGTGACTAGACCATAGGAATGCAGGATTTGGGGATTAGGTGATCAGGTTAGGGTTTAGGGATTAGATGTTGCCTTCCAGGGTTAGTGGTTGGGCAGAGTATTAGAAGGAGGCCTGTGTTTTCTGCTTTTCGGGTTCTAGTCTGCATCTAGTGTAGAGAGTATGTTATTTGTTGGAATTTTCTTCAGGGCTCTGTTGAGGAATCATGTTAAGGCTGGAATTCAATGCTAGGGACGAAAGGCTGAGGAATAGGCTGAGAAATGAGCTATGGTAAGGCCTTGTGGGTTTGGGACTTGGCTAACCCGTGCCAGGTGAGGTTTGAGGTTAGGGATAAGAGTAGTGGATTCCTTGCAGAGAGAGGGATAGCATTTAGATGTACGGGTAGGGCTTATGGCTACTGCTTAGAAATATTGCCAGGGCTTCACGTGAATGTTTTCTTAGTAGGTGTTGCAGCAGCACCAGGCTAACCTGAACCCCTCTCACCTCTTCCAGATCTTTCCTTTCAGTTAGCCAAGCCAATCTTCTCTCCCATAGATTTCCCACCATTGTTCTCCCAGCATTCCAATGGCCTCCCCAGATGTGGCACCCTGTTGGGGGCAGCTTTCTGTTGGCCTTTATGACCTCAGATGCTCTGCCTCCCTGCTGTTGGCCAGCCAGGGGCTGGGACAGAAGTGACCTCACAGCCAGGGATCACTAGCTGGGATCAGACACTCTGCCTGACCAGGACAAGTTCCTGGCTTCCAGTCTCCCCAGTTGAAGGCACTTGGACATATGAGCCCCCATGGGTGCAGCCCCACTCCAGCTGCTGGCACACACCACCCCAATCTCACACACACTCACACACTTAAGTCCACTGAGTCCACACACTCCCACCTCTACTGTCGCTGACTACGTGGGCACTCTGATGCCCTGGTTCTTGTCCAGCTGCTGCACTTGCCCCCTTGTACAACCATCAGGTGACCTACAGCCCTAGGCAGCAATCCCCTTAGTCCAAATGGTGATGTGGAGAGCTGCTGCCAGTGACGCATCTTGGGTTTCAGCCTAGATACTGGGCTGACAGCCCTCCTAGGGCAGCCCTGGAAGGAGCTGGGACAAGATCTTGGTTCCACAGGAGCCTGTGACTTGGGTTCCCACTTGCCAATGTGCTTTGTGCTCTTCTGGGCTCCTGGAGATGGGCTCTTGTTGAGCTCAGGGCTCTCCTGTGCTGGGCCTGGAAGCAGCCAGGGCAGGGCATGAAACTGAATTACTTGTCCTGCAATCACTTCCTTGGGCCTTCATTTTGTGTGCAGATGCACTTCTTATCACACAGCCTAACACAATCCAACAAGAACATAAACCTCTGGAGGCATCTGCGTGTGGAGGTCACATACATATGGAGGTGGTATTACATGAGATATGAGAGCAGAGAATTCAAATTGCTCTTCAGAAATGCTTCATAATTAGGGGAAAATCTGTGCTGTTGCATGAGTAACATGTCTGGGGTTTGACTTCAAGGTAGGCTTTGAGGCTGGGGATTAGAGCAGTGGATGCCTTTGAGGGTGAGAGAGAGCATTTAGGGCAGCACTAGATTTTCGGGTTACTAGTTAGAACTATTACCAGGACTTAACATGAAGATTTTCCCAGTGAGTGTTGCATAAACATCAGACTTACCTGAACCCCTGTTACCTCTTCAAAATCTTTCCTTTCTCTTAGCCAAGCCCCTCTTCTCTCTCCCAAATCTCCCACCTTTATTCACCCAGCTTTCCCCTGGCCTCCCCTAATGTGTCACCCTCTTGGGGGCAGCTTTCTGATGGCCTTTATGACCTCAGAGGCTCTGCCTCCCTGCTGTTGGCCAGCCAGGGGCTGGGACAGAAGTGACCTCACAGCCAGCATCCACAGTGCTACAAGGAGCTGTTGTGCTCAGGAGGCCTCTTCCCAGTGCCCCCAGGAGCAGTGGGTGCAGGGGATGCCCTGCACAATCCCTCAGGTACTCTGCCTGCCAAGCATCTCATGCTTCAGAAGGCCTCTGACACAACCAGACTCATCAACATCAGACTCATCAGACCCCAAAGCATCAAATGGAGAAGTGGAGGTCAGTGGCAGTGCCCCGGCTGCTGCCATCTGCAAATTACCTCACCTCCTCACCTTCCCCTTGTGGAAGGGACCCACAAGGATCACCACGTCCTACTCATTTCCAATGGCAGGAGATGTTTTGGTGTGATTTACTAGATCCAGTCTATGAAATTTCACCACAGGTGTAACAAATAACTCACCAGACTGCTTTCCCTATGCCTGCTGTGTTCCTTGGAGTTGCAGAGCTCTCCTTTGCCTGTTCCATCCCAGATCTTGCACTTATCTCTGGGTGGCTTCACCTTCGACACACTCATGCTCTGTGGGCTCCGTGCCCTGCTGACTCCTTGAAACGCAGTGTCCTTGATGATCCCCTGGGCTCTCCTGGCAGCTTCCACTTCCCTCTAGAAAGATGCCTGCCTGCCTTCACACCTACTGCATGCTGTGGACACAGGCTGGTGAAGTCACCATATCCATGGGTGCAGGGCACCAGCAGGCAACACCAGAATCAGCCCTCCCTGCTTAAAAGCTGATCCTGGGTGATCAGCTGATCTCATCCCCATGAGCCCACAGAGAAACAAACAAAGCCAGGAGCCTCCTTTTAGTCGACTCCTTTGCAATATCCCTGAGAGCAGCTTCAGGAGAAGAGCTGAGCCTTCAGGCACTGCCCCGAGCAGATCCCCTTTTATGCTGGAGATGCTGGTACAGAGCCAGCTGTGCTAGAGAAGTGCCCCTGGCCTGTCCCTGCCTGTGGACACAGGACTGCCCCACAGCAGCACGGAGTGCAAGCGGTAAGAGCAATCAGTCCTCACAGCAACACAAGGGCTCCAAAGGAGAGCATGGGTGGTAAAGTAAAGCAGATCAGGACAGACCAAGCCCTGGGACTCCCTGGCAGTGCTGCTGTGCCAGGACTCTTCTCTCCTTCAACCTCTGCACACAGCCAAGTGCCCCTGCAATTCCACCACAGGTCTCCAAGGAAGGATCTCAGGCAAGCAAGTCACTGCATGGTCCTTCCCTTTATTTAAATACACAGAAAGCCTGGCCCATGATATATACAAAGACCTGGAGTCAAAGAAAACAGGTACATAAAAAGAAGGAAGGGGATGAACAATTACATTTCTCTGTGGAAAACACTAAGGGAAGTAAAGCAAAGTAAAATGAAACAAATAAATAAATTAATAAGGAAAAAAAAGAAAAACAAACAAACAAACATTTCTAGGTCTCTGCTGAGTAACATTAAGAATGCATTCAGTTTATTGCTTCTGAAAAACCTCCAGTCATCAGTTTCCAAACTGCATCCTTCAGCTCCTGGTTCCTCATGCTGTAGATGAGGGCTTCACTGTGGGAGGCACCACCGAGTACAGAAGTGCCAGCGAAAGATTCAGGGATGAGGAAGAGATGGAGGGGGGCTTCAGGTAGGTAAATGTGGCAGTACTAAGAAACAGGGAGAAACTAACAGCCAGCTGAGGGAGGCACGTGGAAAAGGCTTTGTTCCGTCCACGCACGGAGGAGATCCTCAGCACAGCCCTGAAGATCTGCACATAGGACACCACAAGTAAAACAAAACAACCAAAGGATAAAGAGACACTAACCACAAGAAGCCCGACCTCTCTGAGGTAGGCATCTGAGCAGGAGAGCTTAAGGATCTGTGGAACTTCACAGAAGAACTGGTCCAGGGCATTGCCTTGGCAGAGAGGGAGGGAAAATGTATTGGCAGTGTGCAGCACAGCATAGAGAAAAGTACTGCCCCAGGCAGCATCTGCCATGTAGACACAAGTTCTGCTGTTCATTATTGTCCCATAGTGCAGGGGTTTGCAGATGGCAATGTAGCGGTCATAAGCCATGATTATTAGAAGAAAAAACTCTGCTGAAAGGAAAAAGAAAAAGAAAAAAATCTGAGCAGCACATTCCAAGTAGGAGATGATTCTTGTGTCCCAGAGGGAATTGGCCATGGCTTTGGGAACAGTGGTGGTAATAGTGCTCAGGTCGAGGAGGGCAAGGTTGAGGAGGAAGAAGTACATGGGGGTGTGGAGGCGGTGGTCACAGGCTATGGCTGTGAGGATGAGGCCGTTGCCCAGGAGGGCAGCCAGGTAGATGCCCAGGAAGAGCCCGAAGTGCAGGAGCTGCAGCTCACGGGTTTCTGTGAATGGCAGGAGGAGGAACTCTGTGGGGAAGGTGCTGTTGGACATTTGCAGCCTCCGGGCATGGTTGCCTGTCCATGGAGGAAAAACACAAAGACAGTGAGGACAGGGTCTCTGAGCAGTATCCACTCCGTTTCTCATCTGGGCACCAGCAGGACCCTGCCCTGCCCCGCCCTGAGTGGGGGGCTCCTTCCACCCACAGCTTCTCCCTGCAGCACCCTGGGCAGCTCCCTGGGCAGGCTGAGTGCTGAGCCTGGCAGGCGGCAGAGGCCCTGCCCCGGCACACAGCCCCTGGGGCACAGCAGGGACCCTGCTCTGCACCACAGCCCTGGCCACCCCTGCCTGCACCCCGGCTGCACAGCCTGCAGCCAGCCCTGTGAGAAGGAACCCTCATCTGCTGTAACTCTGACAGCTTTGGCTGATAATCCCTGCTCTGGAACTTGTATTTGCCTCTTATTCAAAAAAAAATGAGAGTTCTCCTGAAAGCTCCCAAAGGCTGTGGGATTTGCCAGCAAATCTGGAGATGGCTCCAGGAACAACAGCTGTGCTGCCCTGCAGCCAGAGACTTACCCTGTTCAGGGCTGGGAAGATTTCTCCTGCAGTGAGCTCTCAGCAGCCCCCATCCACACTGCCTTTAACATCTCCCTCCCTTCTCTCAGCCGCCCTTGTCCCCTGCAGGCAGTGCCCCCAGCCCTGCTGCGCTGTGCAGAGGAGCTGCTCGTGGGCAGAGCTGTCTCTCTGCAGCACTGCCCGCTTGCCAGGAGCTCCCCTTGGGCCCAGGAGCCCAGCCCAGCTCAGCAGCACAGCTCCAGCTCAACACCTGTCTGTCTCTCCCCTCTCTCGTGTCCCTTGAGATGGCCCTGGTCCTCTAGGGGAACCAATTTTGAAACACACTGAATTAATCACTGATGTTCCTTCCCTCATCTGCTGAAGGAATCTCATTTCCAGCTCTGTCCTTCCTCATTTCAGAAAATGGATGAGGTCCAAGGATCACCTTTCCATGCCCTGTTTTTCGGCAGGACACTCATGCAAGGACAGGAAGGGATCTTCGTTCCTCCTGCTGAAGGAAGGGTTTCAACTGAGTCAACTAAGGCATCTCCTTCTTTGTTTGCTGTCCAGAGGCTAGAAGGGGGCTCAGCTCTCTCCCATGCCTCCCACAACCCACAGGAGTTGGGATTCCTCTTGCTTTGGCTCAGGTTGGCACAAACCAGGCTTCTGCATGTCAGCTGTTTGTGTCATCTCCCAAAAACTTGAATGGAGACAGAGGCCAGGAGAGAGCTGCTCAGATGCAGACACCTTTTGACACTGGAGGTGTAAGACTTGTTCAGAGACATTTCAGGTATCTGCACACTCTGTTGGATTAATTGTGGGAGTCAAGGAATATCTGGGGGCACCATTTTTAAGCGTAGGGAGATTTTATCTCAGAAACGGAAACGAGAGCAGATGCCTACATTTAGGACCACTAAATCTTTTTACTGGCCATTAGTATTTTCTAAGTGGCCCACACTGCTTGCACTGGAAAAAAAAAAAAAAAAAGTGGGGTTACGTACCATAAGGACAGCTCTCTTCCCCGTCAACTGTGTTTACAATATCTCCATTACTGCTTAATGGCAGTGGCCTCAAGGATATTTTCATATTGCCTAATCCAATTCAGGGCGGGTTCTGGATTTTGTTATGGCCAAATACAGGCCTGGAGTGCTACATCAGATGCCAGGACTCTCACACATGACTACCTGTGGCTGGTAGGGCCACATTGGTCCTGGGCAGGAAAACTATCCCCATCCAGAGTGAATGTACAGCAGAAACCCAACACAGGAATTTCAGGCAGAGTCAAAGACTTTGTGTAAATGAGTGAGTGCTGTCCCTACTGTTTGGCAAGATCTGTCCCTTCTCTACCCAGTAGGTGCAGGCAGCCCATGAAGAGGAAGCACATCACACTAGAGTCCCCATCTATGTGCCTACATTCTCAGCTGCTGTTTGTTCCCTCCCCCCAACTTTTACTCAACCCCTTGATGTCAAGGAACAAGCCAACGATTTTCACAGAGTGCCTGTCAGCAGCACCTGGGTGTTCCTGGAGATCAGTTTCACCTTTGCCAGAGTCCTTCAGGGGCTGCAGAGACAGAAACCTTGTTTCCTGCCAAGCCTGCCCAGGGCATCCCAGCTCTGATTCTCTCTGTCCTTGGGGACAGCAGGGTTTGCTCTCTCTGTTGTCATCTCGTTTCTTCCGTATATTTCCATCTGCTGTCCATTCTACCAAGTCTTTGGCTTCAAACAAAGCCTTCGCACCTGCAGGGTCTTGGACATTTGTTACCTGGCTTCCCAAAGGAAAAGTCACAGCTTGCCCTGGTGCCACAACTGTGGTGCTACAACACAAAGGTGCACCAATGCCCTCAGCCACAGACCAGAAGGAGCTGTTGCCTGTGCTTTTTGACAAGGGTGCCAAGACAGGAACACTCTTCACCACCTGTGAAAGGTCATGAAGGTGGCGTGGACTCCCTGAGGACTGGATAAAAGCAAAAATTACATGCAGCTTTCCAGAAGGTCCACGAGATCAGCTGGGGAGCTAAAGCTTGCTTAGCATTACTTTGGTAGAGGAGCCTGTTCCAGAGCGTGTCCTCTTGGATCTCATTGCTGGCAGTCCGAAGAAGAAGGTGACTGAAAGTGAGGGTAGATCATAGTTGACCACCCTCATTATTTTCTAGGATGAAATGACCACATCTGTGGGTGAAACTAGAGCAGTGAATCTCATTTACCAGGATTCCAGCAAGGTTTTCAATACAATCCCCCACAGCAATCTCTTTTCCAATAAGAAGCAGGTTGGAGGGATAGGCCAATTGAAACTCTGTGATATCCAACAAGGACAAATCCCAAGTTGTGCCTCTGAGGTGGACAAGTTCCCTACAGTGACACAGGTAAGGGCTTGTATAGCGTTATATTATAGAATCTAAATGGATCATGACAAATTCAATCAAATGGTGTAGAATAGTTCATTTGTAAGGGATCTTCAAAAGTCATCCAGTTCAACTGCCTGACCTTTTCAGGGCTAAGCAAAAGTTAGAAACTATGTATGAGAGTATTGTCCAAATGCCTGTTCAACACTGACAGGCCTGGGACATCAACCAGGACTCTAGGAAAGCCTGTTCCTGTGTTTGATCAACCTCACAGAAGAGAAGTGTTTCCTAATGTCCAGTGTGATCCTCCCCTGCTGCAGCTTTGTACCATTCCCATTCATCCTGTCATCAGTTTTCATGGAAAAGAGACTGGCACCTCCCTTTCCACTTCCCCTTCTCAGGAAGTTGTCAAGAGCAATGAGGCCTTCTGTCTGCCTTCTTTTCTCCAGACTAGACAACCCAAGTGTCCTCAGGCTCTCCTCACAGGACATGCTTTCCAGCCTTTTGACCAGCTTTGTTGTCCTCCTCTGGATGCTTTCAACTCCACATCTTTCTTCTGTTGTGGAGCCCAGAACTGTGTACATGATTCAAGGGGAGGCCTCACCAATGCTGAATATAGCAGAAGACTCAACTCTTTGACCATCTGGCTGTGCTGTGCTTAATGCATCCCAAGATGTGTTTTGCCTCTTGGCTGCCAGGGCACCCTGCTGGCTGATGTTGAGCCTGCTGTCAGCCAGCACCCCCAGAGCCCTTTCTGCTGAGCTGCTCTCCAGCCACTTGTCTCCCAGCCTGTGCTGGACCTGTGTCCAGCACTACTCAATAATTCCTTGACTCTCTGAGGCGATCAGCTCCAGGAAGACATGTTCCACAGCACAGCAGGGGATTATGGCCTACAAGAGGATTTCCTGAGCTTGGGCAGCCCCAGGGGCATGTAGAGACCTGCCTGGAGGTGGCAGCTCTTGCCAGAGTGGCTGACAAAGCGTGGGAAGGGCCAGCATTGATGGCGGCCACCCCCCACCTCCACGAGTGCCAGTGACCAGGAGCATGGCCAACAATGTAGGGAAACAGAATGGGCCTGGCCTGGTGCTGCCATTGGTGCAGCCATTGGCTCGGGAGGAGCAGGGAGGGCACCCAGTGAGGGAGGACCATCCCACAGCAAAAGGTGGGAGGCACCAGGTACACCTGCACCCTGCACCTGGGCCTGCACAGGATAAAGGCATGCACCCCACAGATCCTCAAGGCAGGACGGTGGCCACTCATCTCTGGGCAGAGGCTGCAGCTCCAGCTGGGCCATCAGCACTGCCTGCCCCAGCGGTGGCCGATGCCTCCACCCAGACAGAGCTGCCGAGGTGTGAGGCTGCCATGCAGACCTCCATCTACTGGAAGTGCCCAGGCCTTTCCCCTGTGGCAGGGGCAGGCATCAGACCTGCCTGCCAAAGGTGTGCCCAGCTGGAGGACCTCCTGCAGCAGGGGGCCGAGCTGCAGGAGGCAGGGAGAAGGCTGCGTAGCAGCAAGGAGGCTGATGAGGAGTTGGACAGCTGGATCCTGCACAGTCTGCAGGGCACCAACAGCCCACAGCCAAACAGCCCAAAACTCCCTCACTGCACTCACAGAAGGGAGGGGGGCCAGTATCACCAGAGGATGGAAGGTGGCAACGACAAGGGAAGAAGAGTCTTCCCCCAAAGCCTGAGGTGCCCTTACAGAATGCGTCACCCCTCTGTTGATGGAAAAGGAAAGACCTGTGGCAGGGGGTTGGAGCTGGGTTAGACACACCGGTCTGTTCCCCACATAATGGTTGGGGCAATCCCAAGCACAAACACAGGCCGGAAAGAATGGATTGAGAGCAGCCCTGAGGAGAAGGACCTGGGGGTGCTGGTTGAGGAGAAGCTCAACATGAGACTGTAATGTCCACTTGGAGTCCAAAAAGCCTACAATATCCTGGGCTGCATCAAAAGCAGAGTGACCAGCAGGCTGAGGGAGGTGATTCTCCCTCTCTACTCTGCTCTTGTGAGACCCAACCTGGAGTTCTGCATCCAGCTCCGGGGCCCCAGCACAATAGACATACAAGATTTCGGACATAGGACTTACAGAGTGGGACCAGAGCAGAGCCACAGAAATAATCAGTGGAGTGGAACACCTCTCCTGTGAAGGCAGGCTGAGCCAGTTGGGTTTGCTGAGCCTAGAGAACAGAAGGCTCTGGGGGGAACTTTCTTCTTGCCTTCCAGTACTTAAAGGGAACTTACAAGAAAGATGGGGAGAGACTCTTTCCAACTCCAAGTAATTTGTGATTCAGTCTTTCTGTAATGTCTTGCAATGTTTCTGAGAACTTTTCTGTAGTATCATTGCACCAGCTGTGCTCCAGGTTCCCAAGGGGAGAGACTCATTTTGAGAATTACCCCACTCACCAGGTAACCTTGAGGACCATGGATTACAAGCACCAGCAAGGCCTCAAAACACATGATTGTCATGCACTCTAGCTCCACAGTCCAGCCCCTTCTTTCCTGAGTCAAAAGGGATCTCTGGAGGTGTCCACTACCATCATCTTCTCTGAGCAGTGATAGCTCTACAGGTAGATCAGGTTAGTCAGTGCTTTCTGCAGCTGGGTATTGAAAATCTCTGGGCCCATGACCCAGTGTTGATCCACTGTCTTGGTGGCTGTTCCCCCAGTACAGACACTGATGCCAGCAAAAGAATGGAGCTGGTCAAATTTCAAAGATCAGCTCCCCTTGGGCAGTGGGGAAAGACCATCTCTGTGATCCCCACAAGCTGTCCCCAAGCTGGTGGTGCTGTTGTGCAGAACAAACATGCTGTGGTGCTGTGCCAGACAGAGGTACTTCACAAAAGGGGAAATGAATCACTCCCCAGCTTCCCTTCCCACTGTCCCCTGGGTGTCCACTCTCTTCTCTGAGATTGCAGAGTCAGAGGTTCCCTGTGAATACCTGGCTTTAGTTCTTTCCCTGTGGCTGAGCCCACAGTGGGAGATCTCTCACATTCATGGGGGATGCAGTCACTGCCCACCCCAGGCTCAGCTATCCCTGGAGGTACCCTGGGCTGTGCAGGTAGCTTCATATTCCCCTCCTGAAGGACATCATCTATGGGTCACATGTGGGAACAGCCCTGGCTATGTAATGCAGTGACCATTCGCTGTCTCTGCTGTGAGCAGACACCCATGGGTGAGTGTTAAATCTAGCCCTTGGTCTCCGACAGGTCACAATGCAACAATGAGCCATTCCCTTCTGAACTGAAGGAGGAACAGACCCTTGTGGAGAGCAACTCTTTGGGCCTATTCTTGACACTGTTTTTTGGGGGGAAGGAAATCCCAACCTTCAGGCATTGCACTGGGGTAATGCCATTTTATTACAGAGATGCTAGTAGAGATTCTTCACCGACTCACAGTGTTAAATGCACATTTATACGGCCTCCATATCACAGTATCACAGTATCACAGATTTCTAGGTTGGAAGAGACCTCAAGATCATCGAGTCCAACCTGCGACCTAACGCTAAGTACTCCACTAAACCATATCGCTAAGCTCTACATCTAAACGTCTTTTAAAGACCTCCAGGGATGGTGACTCCACCACCTCCCTGGGCAGCCCGTTCCAATGCTTAATAACCCTTTCGGTAAAGAAGTACTTCCTAACATCCAACCTAAAACTCCCCTGTCGCAACTTTCGCCCATTCCCCCTCGTCCTGTCACCAGGCACGTAGGAGAACAGACCAACCCCCACCTCTCTACAGCCTCCTTTAAGGTAACTGTAGAGAGCGATAAGGTCGCCCCTGAGCCTCCTCTTCTCCAGGCTGAACAAGCCCAGCTCCCTCAGCCGCTCCTCGTAGGACTTTTTCTCCAGACCCCTCACCAGCTTGGTCGCCCTTCTCTGGACTCGCTCGAGCACCTCCATGTCCTTCCTGTAGCGAGGGGCCCAAAACTGAACACAGTACTCAAGGTGCGGCCTCACCAGAGCTGAGTACAGGGGCACAATAACTTCCCTAGACCTGCTGGCCACACTGCTTCTTATACAGGCCAGGATGCTGTTGGCCTTCTTGGCCACCTGAGCACACTGCTGGCTCATATTCAGCCGACTATCAACCAATACTCCCAGGTCCTTCTCTGCCAGGCAGCTTTCCAGCCACTCATCTCCCAGCCTGTAGCGCTGCTTGGGGTTGTTGCGCCCCAGATGCAGGACCCGGCACTTGGCCTTGTTGAACTTCATGCAGTTGACCTCAGCCCATCGGTCCAGCCTATCCAGATCCTCCTGCAGAGCCTTCCTGCCCTCGAGCAGATCGACACACGCACTTAGCTTGGTGTCATCTGCAAACTTACTGAGGGTGCACTGGACGCCCTCATCCAGATCATCGATAAAGATATTAAAGAGGACCAGCCCCAGTACCGATCCCTGGGGGACACCACTAGTGACCGGCCTCCAACCAGATTTGACTCCATTCACCACAACTCTCTGGGCCCGGCTATCTAGCCAGTTTCTAACCCAGCAAAGCGTATGCCAGTCCAAGCCCCGAGCAGCCAGTTTCTTGAGGAGAATGTTGTGGGGAACGGTGTCAAAAGCCTTACTGAGGTCAAGGTAGACCACGTCCACAGCCTTTCCCTCATCCACCAAGCGCGTCACTTGGTCATAGAAGGAGATCAGGTTCGTCAAGCAGGACCTGCCTTTCATAAACCCATGCTGACTGGGCCTGATCGCCTGCTTGCCCTGCAAGTGCCGCGTGATGACCCTCAAGATAATCTGCTCCATGAGCTTTCCTGGCACTGAGGTCAAACTAACAGGCCTATAGTTCCCCGGGTCTGCCCTCCGGCCCTTCTTATAGATGGGCGTCACATTGGCTAGCCGCCAGTCAACTGGGACCTCCCCCGATAGCCAGGACTGCCAATAAATGATGGAAAGTGGCTCGGCCAGCTCCTCCACCAGTTCTTTCAGTACCCTCGGGTGCATCCCATCCGGCCCCATCGACTTGCGCACATCCAAGCTCCGTAGCAGGTCGCCAACCATTTCTTCATGGATAGCGAAGGCCACATCCTGCTCCCCATCCCCTTCCACCAGCTCAGGGCACTGGGTATCCAGAGAACAACCGGTATTGCCGCTAAAGACTGAGGCAAAGGCGGCATTAAGCACTTCAGCCTTTTCCTCATCCTTAGTAACTAGGTTTCCCCTCGCATCCAGTAAAGGATGGAGAGAAATATGGGACAGAAGAAGTTCATTCATTCACAACAGTGGGGGGAATCCAAATATTTATGTACAAATGCAAGGAACAGGAGCAGTAATAATGACAAAAAAAAAAAAAAAAAAAAAGGAAAAAAATATATATAATGATAATGAGAACAAACAAAACAGAAGCTTGGAAGGTCATGTACTTAGATTCATTATTGGAGAGTGAAGGGATATTTATAAGTACTGAAAAACATCCCCCAAATCTGTCTCCTAACTGCAGCCTTGAGCTCCCTGTTTTGCATGCTGTAGATGAGGGGGTTCACTGCTGGGGGCACCACCGAGTACAAAACTGCCAGCAAAAGGTTCAGGGATGGAGAAGAGATCGAGGGGGGCTTCAGGTAGGCAAATATGCCAGTGCTGATGAACAGAGAGACCACAGCCAGGTGAGGGAGGCATGTGGAAAAGGCTTTGTGCCGTCCCTGCTGCGAGGGGATCCTCAGCACAACCCTGAAGATCTGCACATAGGACAGCACGAGGAAGACAAAACACCCAAATAATAAACAGGCACTAATCACAAGAAGCCCAACTTCTCTGAGGTAGGCATCTGAGCAGGAGAGCTTGAGGATCTGGGGAATTTCACAGAAGAACTGGTCCAGGGCATTGCCTTGGCAGAGAGGAAGTGAAAACGTATTGGCAGTGTGCAGCACTGCATAGAGAAAAGAACTGCCCCAGACAGTTGCTATCATGTTGACACAAGTTCTGTTGGCCATTATTGTCCCATAGTGCAGGGGTTTGCAGATGGCAATATAGCGGTCATAGGCCATGATGATGAGAAGATAAAACTCAGCAGAGACAAAGACAAGAAAGAAAAAGACCTGGGTAGCACAGCCTGCATAGGAAATGGTAGTGGTATCCCAGAGAGAATTGGCCATGGCTTTGGGAACAGTGGTGGTAATAGTGCCCAGGTCGAGGATGGCGAGGTTGAGGAGGAAGAAGTACATGGGGGTGTGGAGGCGGTGGTCGCAGGCTACGACGGTGAGGATGAGGCCATTGCCCAGCAGGGCAGCCAGGTAGATGCCCAGAAAGAGCCCGAAGTGCAGGAGCTGCAGCTCGCGTGTGTCTGCGAATGGCAGGAGGAGGAACTCATTGGGGAAGGTGCTGTTGGACATTTGCTGCCTCCGGGCAGGGTTGCCTGTCCATGGAGGAAAAAAACAGAGACAAGTTAGAGAGACTATTTTCAGCAAAATTCATGTTTTCTCCCATAGAATTTACCCTTCCCTGAGATGAATGAGGAATGAGTGAGCTCCTTCTTCAACTCTCCCAACTGGATGACAGTGTGCCTGACAGTTTAATATGAAGCTCGGGCACCTTATTCCCAGGAAGACACCCTCAGGGCAGGGCCCCAACAGACTCTATCAGAACAGAAGCTTACACCCACCTGCACCCCAGACAAAGAGAGTAGGAGAACCACGCACATGTGGAGAAATAAAAAAAAATACCAAAATTCTCCAAACAGCTGACAGAGAGAAAGGCTGATGGGCATGCAGGGAAGCCTTCAGCTTGCCAAGCTTGCATGCCACCTATGGAAGTGACACTGCAGGGCAGGGACTCTTACAATACTGATCACTGGGTATCACCTTGTAGGACACAGGCTCCTCTCCACTTCTGGAGGTCCAGCTGAGGAGCAGGTGGCTCATACCCTAAAGCCCCTGAGGGCAGAAGCTGTGCTGGGTGGCAGAGGAGAGCAGGGGGTTGCTGCAGAGAAGGTGCCTGCACTGCAGACCTGGGAGGCAGTACCTGTATCTCCCCTTCCTTGGTGTTTCAGGCAGCAGCTCCCTCTCCCTCCCTGCCCACGTCTCTGCTGCCTGGAGCTGTCCCTGCTGGCAGCTGCTTCCCTATCCCCACATCTCCTCCCTGCCATTGCTCACAGACCCCATCCCACCCGCTGTGTGCTCAGCTCTGCCCTGCAGATACCTCGTCTGAGAGCACTTTTCAGGGACAACTCCCCATGTTCAGTGGCTAAGGAGCAGCTCTGACCTAACAGGAGGTAACTGGAACTGGTGACACAGGGCCTTCATAATAATATAGAAATAAATTCCCATCTCCTACTGCCACCCAGCAAAGCAAGAGGAAAGATCTCAAAATATAAAATGCTTCCCTTCAGGTATCCCTTGCTCTGACCTCTAAGTTGAGGAGTCCACTCCGAGCTGTTCTGGGGGTGCTGTAGATCTATGAGCAGCCTCCTGTATTCTCCTCTTATTCAAAAAAAACTCTGAGAGTTCTCCTGAAAGCTCCCAGAGGCTGTGGGATTTGCCAGCAAATCTGGAGATGGCTCCAGGAACTAGAGCTGCCTTGCCTTGCAGCCAGAGACTTACCCTGTTCAGGGCTGTGAAGATTTCTCCCACAGTGAGCTCTCAGCATTCCCCCCTCCACACTGCCTTTAACATCTCCCTCCCTTCTCTCATCTGCCCTTGTCCCCTGCAGGCAGTGCCCCCAGCCCTGCTGCGCTGTGCAGAGGAGCTGCTCCTGGGCAGAGCTGTCTCTCTGCAGCGCTGCCCGCTTGCCAGGAGCTCCCCTTGGGCCCAGGAGCCTGGCCCTGCTCAGCTGCAGAGGGAGCTCTTCCCCTGGGCCTCCAGGGGAATCGACTTTGAAACAGACTGAAGCAGTCACTGTTTTTCCTTCTCTGAGCTGGGGATGGACACTTACTTCCAGTGGTGTCTTTTCCCCTAATTGAAAAGAAGAGTTTGGCATGAGAATTATCTTTTCTTGTCCCACTGTGAGACCGGACACCCACAAAGTGACAGGCAAGCTGCATCCCATCACTTCAAGCACTTGTTGATACTCAGGGAGATGACATTTTTCATAGAAACTCAAATCCCTCTGTCTACAGAAGCTACACAGCCAATTTCTGGCCTGCAGGATCCCCATATCACAGGACGCTTTGGGTCTGGAGGGACCTTAAAGACCATCTAGTTCTAGCCCCCCTGCCATGGACAAGGGCACCTGCCACTAGACCTGGCTGCTCAAGGTTCCATCCACCCTGGCCTTGAACACTACCAGGGGGGATGAGGCATCCACCACTTCTCTGAGCAACCTGTTCCAGTGACTCGCTTTTTTTTTTTTTTCTTTTTTAAACTGTTGCCCCTTTTCCTACTGCTACACTCCCTGATAAAGAGTCTCTCCCCATCTCCTATTTATCTCTCCCTGTTCTCTTAAGGAGGGGGAAGGAGAGAGTGGCTGTGTGTGTGGGGTGCTTGGCTACTTCCTGGGGATAATCCACAACGCATCCAGGGACACAGACCTGACCGTCAAGTGATAAAGGAGGCAGTGAAGGGAACCAGACATGGTCAGTCACACTGACTGGTGAGAGCATGGGAGAGAGAGAAATTGTTTATTCCAGGGAGGTTATCTGATTAGGGACCTTTTTAGATGAGAAACCAAGGGAAAAGGGGGAATGCTGGTAAGAAGCTTGTCCTATGAAGACAGCCTGTGGACTGCTGCGTAGTCTGCAGAAAAGAAGGCTGAAGGGCGACCTCGTTGCTCTCAATAACTTCCTTAGGAGGGGACGTGGAGAGGGGGGTGCCGGTCTCTTCTCCCTGGTAACCAATGGCAGGACATGTGGGAAAGGCACAAAGCTGCATCAGGGGCTGTTCAGACTGGGCTTTAGGAAAATTTTCTGTATTGTGACGCCGGAACGGGCTTTCTAGAGACCTGGTTGATGTTCCGTGACTGTCAGTGTTCAAGAAGCATTTGGATCATAGAAACATTGAATCAAAGAATGGCTTGGTGAGGAAGAGACCTTAAAGATCACCCAGTTCCAAGCCCCCTGCCTTGGGCAGGGATGCCACCCACTGCATCAGGTTACCCAGGGCCTCAGCCAGCCTGGTCTTGAACACCTCCAGGGCTGGGGCACCCACAGCCTCTCTGGGCAACCTCTTCCGGTGCCTCACCACCCTCTGAGTGAAGAATTTCCTCCTAACCTATAATCTAAATCTCCCCCCTTTTAGTTTGAAACCATTCCCCCTTGTCCTCTCATTATCTGATTGAGCAAGGAGTCTCTCTCCATTTTTTTATAAGCTCCCTTTAAGTACTGCAAAGGAACAATGAGGTCCCCCCCAGAGCCTTCTCTTCTGTAGGCAGAACAGCCCCAGCTCTCTCAGCCTTTCTTCGTAGAAGAGATGTTACAGCCCTCTGATCAACTTCATGACTCTCTTCTGGACCTGTTAACAGGTCAACATCCTTCTTGGGCCGGGGACCCCAGACCTGGACACAGTATTCCAAGTGGGGCCTCACAAGAGCAGAGTAGAGGGGGACAATCACTTCCCTCGACCTGATGGCCAGTGCTCTTTTGACGCAGCCCAGGATGCTGCTGGCCTTCTGGCCTGCAAGCGCACACTGCCAGCTCTTGTCAAGCTTGTCATCGGCCTCCGCTCTGCTCAAGAAAGGGGGTATGGTGGGTACACACCACGTGCCACCCAATGGTTTTACCTGCGTGACCATGGAGAGGACATGAGAAAATGGGATGGGAAATCTACCTTGAACTTAGAGGCACAGGTACATGAGTTGCAAGGAAATACAATTGCCAAAGAGGGGTCCTTCTGAGAAAATTGCTGCTCCCGTTTCCAGTAGGCAGTCCCTGAGACACAGTAACAAATCCTATGACCAGGGCTAGAAGGGCTCTGCTTCCAGCCAGATGGAGGGAAGGGACAATCATGTTTATTGGACTGTGTGGATTTGATGGCCTGGAATCACAGGATCATAGAATATGCCAAGTTGGAAGGGACACACGTGCATGTTTGTGTGTGCAAGGTAGATCTGCCAGCAGATGGGATCAGACACTCAGCCTGCCCAGGACAAGTACCTGGCTCCCAGTCTCCCCAGTTGAAGGCACTTGGACGTATGAGCCCCCATGGGTGCAGCCCCACTCCAGCTGCTGGCACACACCACCCCAATCTCACACACACTCACACACTTAAGTCCACTGAGTCCACACACTCCCACCTCTACTGTTGCTGACTACATGGTCACTCTGATGCCCTGGTTCTTGTCCAGCTGCTGCACTTGCCCCTTTGTACAACCATCAGGTAACCTACAGCCCTAGGCAGCAATCCCCTTAGTCCAAATGGTGATGCGGAGAGCTGCTGCCAGTGATGCATCTTGGGTTTCCTCCTAGACACTGGGCTGACAGCCCTCCTAGGGCAGCCCTGGAAGGAGCTGGGACAAGATCTTGGTTCTGCAGGAGCCTGTGACTTGGGTTCCCACTTGCCAATGTGCTTTGTGCTCTTCTGGGCTCATGGAGATGGGCTCTTGTTGAGCTCAGGGCTCTCCTGTGCTGGGCCTGAAAGCAGCCAGGGCAGGGCATGAACTGAATTACTTCTCCTGCAATCGCTTCCTTGGGCCTTCATTTTGTGTGCAGATGTGCTTCTTATCACACAGCTTAACACAATCCAACAAGAACATAAACCTCTGGAGGCATCTATGTGTGGAGGTCACTTACATATGGAGGTGGTATTACGTAAGATATGACAGCAGAGAATTCAAATTGCTCTTCAGAAATGCATCACGATTAGAGGAAAAGCTGTGCTGTTGCATGGGTAACATGTCTGGGGTTTGACTTCAAGGTAGGCTTTGAGGCTGGGGATTAGAGCAGTGGATGCCTTTCAGGGTGAGAGAGAGCATTTAGGGCAGCACTACATTTTCGGGTTACTGTTAGAACTATTACCAGGACTTAACATGAAGATTTTCCCAGTGAGTGTTGCATAAACATCAGACTTACCTGAACCCCTGTTACCTCTTCAAAATCTTTCCTTTCTCTTAGCCAAGCCCCTCTTCTCTCTCCCAAATCTCCCACCTTTACTCACCCAGCTTTCCCCTGGCTTCCCGTAATGTGTCACCCTGTTGGGGGCAGCTTTCTGATGGCCTTTATGACCTCAGGGGCTCTGCCTCCCTGCTGTTGGCCAGCCGGGTGCTGGGACAGAAGTGACCTCACAGCCAGCATCCACAGGGCTACAAGGAGCTGTTGTGCTCAGGAGGCCTCTTCCCAGTGCCCCCAGGAGCAGTGGGTGCAGGGGATGCCCTGCACAATCCCTCAGGTACTCTGCCTGCCAAGCATCTCATGCTTCAGAAGGCCTCCGACACAATCAGACTCATCAGCAGCAGACTCATCAGACCCCAAAGCATCAAATGGAGAAGTGGAGGTCAGTCTGCAGTGCCCCTGCTGCTGCCGTCTGCAAATTACCTCACCTCCTCATATTCCCTTTGTGGAAGGGACCCACAAGGATCACCAAGTCCAACTCATTTCCAGTGGCAGGAGAAGTTTTGGTGTGGTTTACTAGATCCAGTCTATGAAATTTCACCACAGGTGTAACAAATAACTCACCAGACTGCTTTCCCTATGCCTGCTGTGTTCCTTGGAGTTGCAGAGCTCTCCTTTGCCTGTTCCATCCCAGATCTTGCACTTATCTCTGGGTGGCTCCACCTTCGACACGCTCATGCTCTGTGGGCTCCATGCCCTGCTGACTCCTTGACACACACTGTCCCTGATGATCCCCTGGGCTCTTCTGGTAGCTTCCACTTCCCTCTAGAAAGATGCCTGCCTACCTTCACGCCTACTGCATGCTGTGGACACAGGCTGGTGAAGTCACCATATCCATGGGTGCGGGGCACCAGCAGGCAACACCAGAATCAGCCCTCCCTGCTTAAAAGCTGATCCTGTGTGATCAGCTGATCTCATCCCCATGAGCCCACAGAGAAACAAACAAACAAAAAAAAAACCAGGAGCCTCCTTTTAGTCGACTCCTTTGCAATATCCATGAGAGCAGCTTCAGGAGAAGAGCTGAGCCTGAAGGCACTGCCCTCAGCAGATCTCCTTTTATGCTGGAGATGCTGGTACAGAGCCATCTGTGTTAGAGAAGTGCCCCTGGCCTGTCCCTGCCTGTGGACACAGGACTGCCCCACAGCAGCACGGAGAGCAAGCGGCAAGAACAATCAGTCCTGACAGCAACACAAGGTCAATGAAGGAGAGCGTGGGAGGTGAAAGGGAGAGCAGCTTGGGACAGACCAATCCCTCGGGTTCACTGGAAGTGCTGCTGTGCCAGGAATCTTCTCCCCTTCCATCTCTGCACACAGCCAAGAGCCCCTGCAATTCCACCACAGGTCTCCAAGGAAGGATCTCAGGCAAGCAAGTCACTGCATGGTCCTTCCCTTTATTTAAATACACAGAAAGCCTGGCCCATGATATATACATGGCCCATGATATATACCTGGAGTCAAAGAAAACAGGTACATAAAAAGAAGGAAGGGGATGAACAATTATATTTCTTTGTAGAAAACATTAAGGGAAGTAAATCAAAGTAAAAATAAGCAAAGAAATAAATTAATAAAGAGGAAAAAAAAAAACAAAAAACATTTCTAGGTCTCTGCTGAGTAACATTAAGAAGGCATTCAGTTTATTGCTTCTGAAAAACCTCCAGTCATCAGTTTCCACACTGCATCCTTCAGCTCCTGGTTCCTCATGCTGTAGATGAGAGGGTTCACTGTGGGAGGCACCACCGAGTACAGAACTGCCAGCAAAAGATTCAGGGAGGAGGAAGAGATGGAGGAAGGCTTCAGGTAGGTAAATGTGGCAGTACTAAGAAACAGGGAGACCACAGCCAGGTGAGGGAGGCACGTGGAAAAGGCTTTGTTCCATCCATGCACGGAGGAGATCCTCAGCACAGCCCTGAAGATCTGCACATAGGACAGCACAAGGAAAACAAAACACCCAGATGCTAAAACAGCACTAACCACAACAAGCCCAACTTCTCTGAGGTAGGCATCTGAGCAGGAGAGCTTAAGGATCTGGGGAATTTCACAGAAGAACTGGTCCAGGGCATTGCCTTGGCAGAGGGGGAGGGAAAAGGTATTGGCAGTGTGCAGAACAGCATTGAGAAAAGTACTGCCCCTGCCAGCTGCTGCCACGTTGACACAAGTTCTGCTGTCCATTATTGTCCCATAGTGCAGGGGTTTGCAGATGGCAACGTAGCGGTCATAAGCCATGATTATTAGAAGAAAAAACTCTGCTGAAAGGAAAAAGAAAAAGAAAAAAATCTGAGCAACACATTCCAAGTAGGAGATGATTCTTGTGTCCCAGAGGGAATTGGCCATGGCTTTGGGGACACTGGTGGTAATAGTGCCCAGGTCGAGGAGGGCGAGGTTGAGGAGGAAGAAGTACATGGGGGTGTGGAGGCGGTGGTCGCAGGCTATGGCTGTGAGGATGAGGCCGTTGCCCAGGAGGGCAGCCAGGTAGATGCCCAGGAAGAGCCCGAAGTGCAGGAGCTGCAGCTCGCGTGTGTCTGCGAATGGCAGGAGGAGGAACTCGTTGGGGAAGGTGCTGTTGGACATTTGCTGCCTCCGGGCATGGTTGCCTGTCCATGGAGGAAAACACACAGACAGTGAGGACAGGGTCTCTGAGCAGAATCCACTCCATTTCTCACTGACCATTGCACGCTCACTTCCATTTTCCCCTGACCAGGATGGCATACTTCCAGCTCCCTGGCTGGTGCTCTGCCCTGTGCTGTTTGAGTGCACTGTGAGGAACACAATTCCCTGCCTGGGGGCTCCTTCACAGGACGCTGAGTGTCTCGGGTGACCCCCACCCTGCTGCCCCAAAGAGCTAACTTACCCAATGGCCCTATACCCCATGCAGGGGATGGCAGGAGGTGCCCGTCTATCCTCTACAGCAGGCTTTCCCTTTACAATTCCCTTTCTCCCTGCCCATCTCTGCTGCCTGCAGCCATCCCTGCCAGGAGCTGCTTCTCTGTCACCACGTCTGTGCCCTGCCAGTGCTCACAGAACCCATCCCATCTGCTGTGTGCTCAGCTCTGCCCTGCACCCTCTCAGTGTGTGCAGGTGCTGAAGAGCAGGTCACACAAGCCCTGATGAAACTGGGAAGGTGACACTGCTGCCTTCTGAAGGCTTGCGGGTGCTGAAGGCCCTTTCTGAGGTTCCTCATAAAATTCAAGGTGACAGAAACTCAAAATCTTTCTACTCTGTACAGCTCTGTTTCCATTCCCATCCTGATAAACCAAAGAGAGGTGAAAGCGCAGTTTCTGGACAGCACAGACCATACCAAGCAGCCTCAGCCTTGACCTTCTGTCTGAAGAATCCCCTCTGACATGGTCTGGGGATGCTGTGGAGCTGTAAGCAACCTGCCCCAGGAAGCCTCTGGGCACCAGCAGGAACCTGCCCTGCCCTGCCCTGACTGGGGGGGTCCTTCCACCCACAGCTTCTCCCCGCAGTGACCTGGGCAGCTCCCCGGGCAGGCTGAGTGCTGAGCCTGGCAGGCGGCAGAGGCCCTGCCCCGGCACACAGCCCCTGGGGCACAGCAGGGACCCTGCTCTGCACCACAGCCCTGGCCACCCCTGCCTGCACCCTGCCTGCACAGCCTGCAGCCAGCCCAGTGAGAAGGAACCCTTCCTGTCCCTCTGAAATCTTTAGAAGGTAATCATTGGTACAAGGAATATCCCCATCCTCTGCACTAGAGATGCCAGGGCAGCCCCTGTGACAAGTCCTCTCAGCCACGGGAAGAGGCAGCTCTAGAAGTACCCTCTAGGATAGTGCATCTGCCTGCCCTCACACAGACACTTACCATGTTAGCGGTGAAGATTTCTCCTGCAGTGAGCTCTCAGCATCCCCTCTCCACGCTGCCTATAACATCTCCCTCCCTTCTCTCAGCCGCCCTTTTGCCCCCCCGTCGGCCATGCCCCCAGCCCTGCTGCGCTGTGCAGAGGAGCTGCTCCTGGGCAGAGCTGTCTCTCTGCAGCGCTGCCCGCTTGCCAGGAGCTCCCCTTGGGCCCAGGAGCCCGGCCCAGCTCAGCAGCACAGGGAGCTGTTGACGAATTCCCAGGACTCTAGAGGAAACAACTTTTAATCAAACTGATTGACATCTTTCTCCTATTTTTCTTCCCCTGTTCTGTTAAGAATGGGGAGGGAGAGAGCTTCTGTGAGGTGCTTGGCTACCTCCTGGGGATAAATCACAACACAGCCAGGGACACAAACCTGACCGACAAGTGGCAAAGGAGACAGTGAGGGAGCCAGACCTGGTCAGTCACACTGCCTGGTGAGAGCATGGGAGACAGAGAAAATATTTCTTCCAGCAAGGTTATCTGACCAGGAACCTTGTCAGTTGGGAAACCAAGGGAAAGGGGGGAATACTGGTAACAGGGGATGTCCTATGAGGAGAGGCTGAGGACACTTCGGGTTGTCTAGTCTGGAGAAAAGAAGTATGAGGGGTGACCTCACTGCTCTCAGCAACTTCATGAGGAGGGGAAGTGGAGAGGGAGGTGATGATCTTTTCTCCCTGGTAACTGATCACAGAACATGTGGGAATGGCACATAGCTGCACCAGGGTATATTCAGAGTGGACAGCACGAAATATTTTCTGTACTGTGAGGTTGGTCAAACACTGGAACAGACTTCCTTGAGACCTGGTTTTTGTTCCAGGCCTGTCAGTGTTCAAGAAGAATTTGGACATTGCCCTCATTAATATGCTGTAACTTTTCTTTAGCCCTGGAGAGATCAGGCAGTTGGACTAGATGATCTTTGAAGGTCCCTTCCAAATGAACTCTCCTCTCCTCTCCTCTCCTCTCCTCTCCTCTCCTCTCCTCTCCTCTCCTCTCCTCTCCTCTCCTCTCCTCTCCTCTCCTCTCCTCTCCTCTCCTCTCCTCTCCTCTCCTCTCCTCTCCTCTCCTCTCCTCTCCTCTCCTCTCCTCTCCTCTCCTCTCCTCTCCTCTCCTCTCCTCTCCTCTCCTCTCCTCTCCTCTCCTCTCCTCTCCTCTCCTCTCCTCTCCTCTCCTCTCCTCTCCTCTCCTCTCCTCTCCTCTTCCTACACACATGGGCATGTCCCATTTATGTACTGGAAGGCTTCAGTAATTTCTCATGGAGTCTTGTCTTCTCGATACTAAGCAATCCCCACTCTCTCAGCCACTTTTCACAGGAGGTGTGCTTGGTGTGCATGGCATGCTTTTGGTAGTGGGGTGGTAGGCTGCACAGGGTGCTGGATGGTGAGGAATATCAATTTGATCACTTTGGGTCAGCTCTTCTAGCTGTGTCCCATCACAATGTCTTGCACACTCTCAACCCACATATCATGGGGGGCAGTATGAGAAATAGAAACCCTTGATGCTGTGCTTACATGGGTCAGCACTAAGTGAACATCTAATATCTAATCTAAAACTACCCTCTTTTAGTTTTATAGCCATTGCCCCTTGTCCTGTCACCAAATTCCCTGATAAAGTGTCCCTCCCCAGCTTTCCTGCAGGCCCCCTTTAGGTACTGTAAGGTTGCTGTAAGGTCTCCTCAGGCCCTTCTCCTTTCCATCTTGACAAACCCCAATTCTCCCAGCCTCTCTTCATAACAGACCTGCTCCAGCCCTCTGAATGATTTTGTGGCCATGCTCTGGACCTGCTCTACTAAGTTGATGTGTGTCTTATGCTGAGCTGAGACAGAAATTAAATGATAGATATTTATTGAGCTATAGAAGAAACACTAAAAAATTCTGTATTTTTCTTTTATTCGTGGTGTAAGGAATATTGGGTCATATTGCATCTTCCTTTGCAACTAATGGTTACACTTGATGAAACACGGTTTTCCTGCAAATGGCTGAACTTCTGTTCGTCAATGGCAAATAGTGAATAATGAGTTCTTTTTATTTTATTTATTTTATTTTATTTTATTTTATTTTATTTTATTTTATTTTATTTTATTTTATTTTATTTTATTTTATTTTATTTTATTTTATTTTATTTTATTTTATTTTATTTTATTTTATTATTTTATTTTATTTTATTTTATTTTGTTTTGTTTTGTTTTGTTTTGTTTTGTTTTGTTTTACTTTGCATGTGTGCACAGCTCTTGCTTTACTTCTTAAACTGTCTTTATCTCAGCCCACAAAGTTTCTCACTTTTAGACCCACTGGGTGGGAGGACCAAGCTGGCTGCTGTGTGGTGCTTACCTACTTCCAGGTTAATACACAACAAAACCTTACTGAATTTAGAGTAGATCTGTATCCACAACTCTGCCCTCGTCTGCCAGGCCAGTCATTTCATCATGGACATTTCATGCCCAAATTGATTAGATGTGGCTTCCCCTACCTGAAGATGTCCCAACTGCTCCGGATGATTTTCTTGTCATTCCAGAGCCTGGAAAAGGGTTCCAGAAGGAGCTGCTCCATCGCCTTCCCAGGGATGAAGTGGAGCCTGAACACCCCGTACTTCCCTGGGCCCTCATCCTTGCCCTTCTTGCAGCTAGGGGGGACATTTGCTTTCCTCCAGTCTTGGGGCACTTCTGCTGGTCACCAAGATTGATCCCAGATAACCAAGAGTGACCTTGCAAGATCATCAGCCAGCTCCCTCTGCTCTCATGGGTGAATCCCATCAGGTCCCATAGACGTGTATCCCATTTGTTCTAGTATGCCCTGACCTGACCCACTCCCACCAAGTGTACATCTTCCTTGCCCCTGACTTTCCCCAGTTCTCTATGACCTGGGATTCCAAAAGGACAGTCTTGACAGTAGGGACTGATGTGAAGAAGGAATCCAACACTTCAGCCTTTTCCCTGTCCTGTGTCAACAGATCCTGGGCCTCATTCAGCAGGGGGTCCACATATTCCCAAACCTCCCTTTTGCCATCTATGTATTTCCAGAAGCTCTTCTTACTGCCTTGGACATCCTTGGCCAAATTCCATTGGAGTCGGGCATTAGCTTTCCGGAATTCTTCCCTACATGCTCAGACAAGGCCTCTGTAATCCTCTTAGGTTATCTGTTCTTGTTTCAACTGTCTCTATGCTTCTTTTCTGTGTTGGAGTTTTGCCAGGATATCCTGGTTCATCCATGCAGGCCACTTGCCATTTTTGCCTGATTTCATCTTTCCTGGGATAGACGGCTCTTGATGTTGGAGGAGGTGATCCTGGAATATTAACAAGCTTTCTTGGACCGCTCTTCTCTCCAGGGCCTTATCCCACAGGACTCTTCCAAGTAGATATTGAAGAGGCCAAAAACTGCTCTCCCAAAGACCAGAGTTGTGAGCTTGCTATTTGTCAGCTATGCTGCCCTCCTGCAGGATCAACTCCACCATGGTCACTGCAGGGAATATTGTTGACTCATCCAGAGCTTACCATGAAGCACAGCCCCCAGATCCCTTTCTGCAGAGTTATGCTCCATCCACTTGTCCCTCAATCTATATGTACATCCAGGAATACACGGTCTGATGTGCAGAATCTGACACTAGTTCTTGTTGAATTTGATACTGTAGGTGACTGACCAATGTTCCAATCTATCAAGACATCTCTGTAAGGCCCCTCTACCCTCAAGGAAATTGATAGAGCCTCCTAATTTAGTGAATGTAGGGCAGTCCACTCATGTGCCTAAGCTCCCAAACACCTTTTAGAAAGTACTGTCTCTAAATTACCTCTTCTCCATTAATTTTCTCCCACTTTTGGGGAGGAGAGTGAGATGTTATAGGGGAGGTTTATATTATTTAGCTAACTGCCAAGGGACAGCTCCCAGCTTAGTGACAAGGCACAAAGGGAGGCAACATTTTTAGGCAGTATACACTGACAAAACTCTAATACCTATATTCTCAGTCTCTAAAGTCCTAACTTTAAGGATTACTGCTAACTCAGACATCCTCTGGCACCTCAAATGTCAAATGGTGCTTGCATTTGAACAACTCACTGCTCTTCTCTATCTCCTGTAATTACTGAGGGAGCTTAGTCTAGAGTATTTTGTACATATCTGAACAGAGGCGAGAGAAATCCCAAACCGTGTGGGTTTGTGGCTGATAAGGAAGGTCCTGGGCCCTATTTCAGGCCAGGACATCAAACTCAGAATGAGGTGCATCAATTGACTCACTGTGATCACTTCCCTCAGCTTGGGAAAATGTGATCCCTGCCAGTCACAGTCTGGGTGCCCTGCCTTTAAATTGGAAGAGGACAAGGTGATTCTTTGATGAAACTTCTCCCAGTAGGAGAAATGGCACTGCTGGAAGTAAGTGTTGCTCCTCAGCTGTGGGAGGGAACATCAGGGATTGCTTCAGTCTGTTTCAAAGCTGGTTCCCCTGGAGGCCCAGGGACATCTCAAGGGACACAAGAGAGGGCAGAGACAGAGAGGCCTTGGTCTGAAGCTGTGCTGCTGAGCTGGGCCGGGCTCCTGGGCCCAAGGGGAGCTCCTGGCAAGCGGGTAGCACTGCAGAGAGACAGCTCTGCCCAGGAGCAGCTCCTCTGCACAGCGCAGCAGGGCTGGGGGCACTGCGTGCAGGGGACAAGGACGGCTGAGAGAAGGGAGGGAGATGTTAAAGGCAGTGTGGAGGGGGGCTGCTGAGAGCTCACTGCGGGAGAAATCTTCACAGCTCTAACATGGTAAGTGTCTGTGTGAGGGCAGGAAATGCAGTATCCTAGAGGGTTCTTCTACAGCTGCCACTTCCCACAGCTGGCAGGACATGCTACAGGGGCTGCCCTGGCTTCTTTAGTGTGGAGGACAAAGATGTTCCCTCGATCAATGATTAGCTGCCAAAGCTGTCAGAGGGACAGGATATGAGGATTTATTCTTGCATTTCTAGCTTCAGGCTGTGCAGCCGGGGTGCAGGCAGGCGTGGCCAGGGCTGTGGTGCAGAGCAGGGCCCCTGCTGTGCCCAAAGGGCTGTGTGCTGGGACAGAGCCTCTGCTGCCTGCCAGGCTCAGCACTCAGCCTCAGCACTCAGCCTGCCTGGGGAGCTGCCCAGGGCGCTGTGGGGAGAAGCTGAGGGTGGAAGGAAAGGAAGGAGCTGCAACAGAGGAGGGCAGGGTCCTGCTGCTGCCCAGAGGCTGCTCCGTAGATCAGGCTGCTCACTGTTCTACAGCACCCCCACTGCACGTCCGGGGGAGATTCTTCACAAGGAAGACCAACATCTGCTGTACCCGAAGGGAAGGCACTCTCTGGGGTTTCTGCTTTCACTTTCCTGCTTTGAAGGGTAGCTAGGGGGATGGTAATGGAGTTGTCAGGTTTAAATGAATGACTGAAGATCAGAGAACATTACACTGAAAGGTCTGTCGGTCTTTGAGGAAACTCACAGTTTTGCTCCACACCCTTTCACCTTGAGAGAGCACCAAAACCACCGTCATTGTTTCTTGAAAGATGTTCTGCTCAGGATCTGCAAATAAGGAGATGCCTCTGGCCAGTGTGCACGTGAGATCCATCCCTGGTGCTCTTTACCAGATGCTGTAAAGTAGGGCTGACTTCTGATCTCACAGAGAATCTGCCTGGTCCCTGAGGCACACTTAGAAAATAAAAACAGACCTCACAGGGAAGAGGCAGTTGCTGAGGAGGGTTCTGTGAAACATGTTAGAGGTTTTGCTCACATAAGTCTACCTAACTTGTGTCTGTCTTTTTCTCCATGGACAGCCAAGCATGCCCTGAGGCAGCAAATGTCCAACAGCACCTTCCCCAACGAGTTCCTCCTCCTGCCATTCGCAGACACACGCGAGCTGCAGCTCCTGCACTTTGGGCTCTTCTTGGGCATCTACCTGGCTGCCCTCCTGGGCAACGGCCTCATCCTTACAGCCGTAGCCTGTGACCACCACCTCCACACCCCCATGTACTTCTTCCTCCTCAACCTCGCCCTCCTCGACCTGGGCACTATTACCACCACTGTCCCCAAAGCCATGGCCAATTCCCTCTGGGACACCACGACCATTTCCTACGCAGGTTGTGCTACCCAGATCTTTATGTTTGCTCTCTTTGTCGCAGCAGAGTTTTATCTTCTCACCATCATGGCCTATGACCACTACATTGCCATCTGCAAACCCCTGCACTATGGGACAATAATGGACAGCAGAACTTGTGTCAACATGGCAGCAGCTGCCTGGGGCAGTACTTTTCTCTATGCTGTGCTGCACACTGCCAATACCTTTTCCCTCCCCCTCTGCCAAGGCAATGCCCTGAACCAGTTCTTCTGTGAAATTCCCCAGATCCTCAAGCTCTCCTGCTCAGATGCCTACCTCAGAGAAGTTGGGCTTGTTGTGATTACTTTATGTTTACTCTTTTTGTGTTTTGTTTTCATTGTGCTGTCCTATGTGCAGATCTTCAGGGCTGTGCTGAGAATGCCCTCAGAGCAGGGACGGCACAAAGCCTTTTCCACGTGCCTCCCTCACCTGGCTGTGGTCTCCCTGTTCATCAGCACTGGCACATTTTCCTACCTGAAACCCTCCACCATGTCCTCCTCCTCCCTGAATCTTTTGCTGGCAGTTCTGTACTCAGTGGTGCCTCCAGCAGTGAACCCCCTCATCTACAGCATGAGGAACCAGGAGCTCAAGGATGCAGTGTGGAAACTGATGATGAGATGTTTTTCAGAGGCATTGAACTTCCTGGTTTCTTCTGCATATCACTCATAATGTAACTTGTTACTAGCCCTGATGTTCTATTTTTAATTTTAATTTTAATTTTAATTTTTATTTTTATTTTGTTTTTATTTCTTATTCTTTTGCTGTAGTTGTGATAGTGTTTTCCACAAAGATATGACATTATTCATTCCCTTCTACAGGCAAATAAGAGCTCTGCTGTACCAGGTAGCACATCAGGCATAGAGAAAGGAGTCTGGTGAATTATTTGCTATTCCTCTAGTTAAATTAGTGGATCTAGTGAATCACCCCAAAAGGCTTTGGAAATGGTGTGGACTCTATGATCCATATGATCCATAGATTCTGTGATTCTTCAGAATCCCTTCCAACTCGGGATATTCCATGTGTGGAGAGTAGTTAGACTTGTTTGTGTCACTGATAAGCACCAACACTGGGCAAAGGGGAGTTGAACAGCTTGTTCCTACTTTCTCTTATATAAACTTAAAGATGGTGAGCCCCAAGCTTGGTGTGAGAGGTGGCTTAAGGAGGGAGTGTTCTAGTGGCAGGACGACCCTGTTTGGTGACAAAACAAAACATTGACAGCTATAGTGCCCAGAGTGAAAGCTTTTGCATGATTATGTGTAAAATTAATGTTGATGTTAACACCTCTGAATATGATAATGAGCTCAATGAAGTACGTGATAAACATGTGACTATAGTAGTCAACTCTGCACCCAAATCATGCTAAATGTCACTTTGGGGGAAGGGGGGGCGTGTAACAGATAACAGTAGGATATGAAAGAGTGTTAGCGTTAGGAACATAAGTTAGAGATAGGGAAAATAAAAGGAAGAGTGAGGAAAAAGAAGGGGGGGTGGGAGGAAGAAGAACCTGGGGACCCAGAAGAGGAAGCAAACCAGGAAGGAAGCAGACCCAAAATCCAAGGCAGCAGAGGACAGTGACAGGCAAGCCTTCTTGGTAAGCTCTGCACCCTCATCTTTTGGTAAGGAATACCAGGGACAGCAGGGTCTGCCCCACAAGGGGCTGAGTTGCGTGAAAGACATCTGAAGTGTTTCTATACATGCACACACAGCATGAGAGATAAGCATTTCAGCTCCCTGAAACGCTTGTATACTAATGCGCCTACTATGGGAAACAAACAGGAAGAACTGGAGATCTACATGCGGTCACAAGGCTATGATCTCACTGCAATCACAGAGACATGGTGGGATAGCTTGCATGAGTGGAATGCTGTCATGGAAGGCTACGTGCTTTTTAGAAAAGACCAGCCAGGAAGGTGAGGTGGTGGAGTTGCTCTTTATGTGAGAGAGCAACTGGAATACATGGAGCTCTGCCTAGGGGTGAATGAAGAGCGAGTTGAGAGCCAACAAGGAGAGTTGTGCTGCTGGACCTTGGACTGACGAATGAGGAAAGACTAGTTGGAGATGTGAAGGTCAGAGGCAGCCCTGACTGCAGCGACCATGATATGCCAGAATTCAGGATCTTGCGAGAAGGAAGCAGGGTATAAAGTAGGATTGCGACCCTGGGTTTCAGGAGAGCAAACTTTGGCCTCTTCAGGTATCTACTTGGAAGAATTCCATGGGTTAGTGCCCTGGACGGAAGGGCGTTCCAAGACAGCTGGTCAGCATTCAAACATCACTACCTCCAAGGTCAAGCTGGGTGCATCCCCATGAGCAAGAAGGCAAGCAAAGGGGGCAGGAGACCTGCATGGATGAGCAGGGAGCTCCTGGTGAAGCTCAGACAGAAGAAGGAAGTTTACAGTATGTGGAAAAAGGGACAGGTCACTTGGGAGGAAGATAGGGATGCTGTCAGAGTATGCAGGAATGTGACAAGGAAGGCCAAGGCCCATTTAGAATTAGATCTGGCAAGGAATGTCAAGGTCAACAAGAAGGGCTTCTTTAAATACATCAGTTGAAAACGGAAGACTTGAAAATGTCAGCCCGCTGCTGAATGGGGTGGGTGCCCTGTTGACAAGCGATACGGAGAAGGCAGAGTTACTAAATGCCTTTTTTGCTTCAGTATTTACTGCTGAGATCAGCCCTCAGGAATCGCAGATCCTGGAGACAAGAGAGGAAGTCTGCAGAAAAGAGGACTTTCCCTTGGTTGAAGAAGATCAGGTCAGAGGTCAGCTAAGCAAACTTGACATCCACAAATCCATGGGCGCCGAAGAAATGCACCCACTGGTGCTGAGGGAGCTGGCCGATGTTATTGCTAGACCACTCTCCAACATCTTTGAAAGGTTTTGGAGAACAGAAGAGGTGTCTGAGGACTGGAGGAGAGCCAATATCATGCCAGTCTTCAGAAAGGGTAAGGAGGACTCTGGCAACTGCAGCCAGCCTCACTGACATCCCTGGAAAGGTGATGGAGCAGCTCATGCTGGAGGTCATCTCCAAGCATGTGGAGGAGAAGACGGTGATCAGAAATAGTCAGCATGGATTCACCAAGGGGAAGTCATGTTTCAGCAGTCTGATATCCTTCTATGATTTGATGACTAGCTGGGTAGATGAGGGGAGAGCAGTGGATGTGGTCTACCTTGACTTCAGTAAGGCTCTTGACACTGTCTCCCATAACATCCTCATTAACAAGCTCAGGAAGTGCAGCCTAGATGAGTGGACGGTGATGTGGACTGACAATTGGCTGGACGACAGAGCTCAGAAAGTTGTGCTTGGTGGTGCAGAATCTAGTTGGCGGCCTGTAGCTAGTGGTGTCCCCCAGCAGTCAGTACTGGGTCCAGTCTTGTTCAACTCATTCATCAGCAACTTGGACGATGGAACGGAGAGCACCCTCAGCAAGTTTGCTGCTGACACAAAGCAGGGAGGAGTGGCTGATACCCCAGAGGGCTGTGCTGCCATTCAGAGGGACCTCAACAGTCTGGAGGGTTGGGCCGAGAGGAATCTCATGAAGTTCAACAAGGGCAAGTGCAGGGTCCTGCAAATAGGTATGAAAAACCCCATAAACCAGTACAGGCTGGGGGGGGGTCCTGCTGGAGTGCAGCTCTGCAGAGAGGGACCTGGGAGTCCTGGTGGACAGCAGGCTGCCCATGAGTCAGCAATGTGCCCTTGTGGCCAAGAAGGGCAATTGTATCTTGGGCTACATTCGGAAGAGTGTTGCCAGCAGGTCAAGGGAAGTGATCCTCCTCCTCTGCTCAGCCCTGAGGAGGTCCCACCTGGAGTATTGTGTCCAGTTCTGGGCTCCCCAGTACAAGAGGGATGTAGAACTACTGTAGAACTACTGGAGCAAGTTCAGAGGAGGGCTACAAAGATGATGAGGGGCCTGGAGCACCTCTCGCACGAGGACAGGCTGAGAGAACTGGGCCTGTTTATCCTGGAAAAGAGAAGACTGCGGGGAGACCTCATTAATGTATATATAAATACCTGAGGGGAGGCCGTCAAGAGGATGAAGCTGGTCTCCTTACAGTTGTGCTCAATGGCCTCAGAAGAGCTTGTGTGGGAGGCAGTCAGTGGCAGTGCCCCCCACCAGCTGGCTCTGCCTTCCCAGCCTGACCAGCACGGCCCTGCAGAGTGCCCCCACGGCCCCGCTAACCACAGCCCCCTCACTCTGCAGAGCAGCACTGCCAGCTCGGGGGCTGTGGGCAACATGGGCGGTAGGGGCTGCAGGAATGGCTGCTCAGGCCAGCCCAGACGTGCTGGCCTGGGGCAAGGCTGTGTGGGACATGGGGTGTGCTGGAAGCAGAGCAGGGCGCTGTGTATGTGCAGTGGTGCTGCCTGAGGAGCCCAGGGCCAGCAGTGTTTTGGTGTGCTGTGCTGGGGAGCGGGGCTCGCCTTGGTGGTTGCTGGCTTCCCTGGTGAGTAGCATACAGGGGGGTCTCCTACAGATGGCAGCAGCAGCAGGGACACTGCCACTGACCTCCACTTCTCCATTTGCTGCTTTGGGGCCAGCCCAGCCTGGGCTGCATTGCTGGGCTGGGCTGGGCTGGACTGGGCTGGGCTGGGCTGGGGAGATGGCAAGGAGGTGTGGAGAGCTGGGGAGGGTCTGGGCTGGGCTGGCCTCCTGGGAGAGGCAGGGAGGACCAACAGAGTGGACACTGCTACTATTTCCACGTGCCTCCCTCACCTGGCCGTGATCTCCCTGTTTGTGAGCACTGGCTTGCCTACCTACCTGAAGCTCCCCTCGTACTCCACCTCATCCAAGGACCTGCTAGTGGCAGTTGTGTACTCGGTGGTGCCTCCAGCAGTGAACCCCCTCATCTACAGCACGAGGAACCAGGAGCCTAAGGATGCAGTGAGGAAACTCTTTGGATACATGCTTCAAGCAAGTATTTGCACACATTCTTCTTCAACATAAGTCATGTGCCAATAATCCTATCAGGACACTGATATTTTCTGAAATAAACTGTTAGGACAATCTTCTTTAATTTTATTTCTTTCTTAATATTGTCTAAAGCTTGTGAATTTGACTTAATGTTATTCTTGGTGTCCGATATGTAATGTTTTTTTTAGTTTTGACCCAATCCTCTAATGTACTTATAGAACTGGGCTTCTCATGCAGATAATGCCAATAAAGAAGAGAGTAGAAATTTACTGCTCTCATGTCCCATCTCCTCCCATCTCTTCTGCAGCTGGGGGAGCAGCCCCAACATGCACGAGGAGCTCAGGACCAAGAGCCCAGCTGCCACATGGAGGAGCAGCCCCGGTGGCCCTCAGGGCTGCCCCTCACTGCCCGCTGGGCTCTGCCTCTCTGCTGCCTTCAGGTCAGGGCTGCTGCTTCCCTGGAGCCATGGCCATGGCCAGCAGCAGGACGTGGCCTTTTCACTGCTGCTCTCTTTTGGCTTCCACTTTGTTCTCTTGTTCCCTTGCATTTCTCTTAGCCCTCAGATCACGTGTGCCTTGGTGACAGTCCTGATGTCTCTACAGTGGCATCTCTGCCACATGTCTGCACTCGTCTGCCAAAGATAGTGTCAGAAATACAACCAAGGACACCTTCCCTGGACAGGCCTCTTGTTTTTCTGGGCTTCACCATGGGTCAGAGTCCCATAATGATCACTGAAGGACTGTGGGATGCCTTCTTGGTTGCACATAGCCTCGCAAATAGTAGCTGGCCTTTCACTGGCCTGGGAGTGTCCCACTGGTGCTGGGCCTGATGGCAAATCGCATCCTGGAGAGGAATCTGGAGCTGCTCTGTGCCTGGGGCAGGCCTCTTGTGCTGGCCTGGGGAGCGGGGCTGGCCCTGCGAGGCACAGAGACTCTGTGCTGGGGATCTCCCAGGCAAGAGACCAGGGCTCCTCCAGCTTCACGGACCTACATTTCCTGAGCAATGGCTGGCCCCAGCCCGGGGGCTGCTGGGGAGGCCCAGAGCCGCCTTTGTCCCAGCAGCTGCGGTGCCTTGCGAGGGGCTTTGGGCTGTGTTGGCCATGTCCAGAGCCCTGCAGCAGCCTGCGGTGGGCACTGCCCTGGGGCCAGCTCAGCCTGGGCTGCTGGGCTGGGCTGGGTTGGGCTGTGTTGGGGAGAGGGCAGGGAGGTGGGGAGAGGTGGGCAGGAGCAGGTCTGGGTTGGGCATTGCCTGGCAGAGAGCAACAGCAGCTTCAGGGAGTGGTGGGAGCATTCAGGGGAGGGCTCCCAACAGGGCTTGGTGCTGCAGAGCCGGGGCTGGGGAAGGGAGCCCAGAGTTGCAGGGGCAGGGGAGAGGAGGCCTCTCTGGGCCCTTGCTGGCCTGGGCAGAGCAGGAGGGGGCCCAGGGCATTCGTCCCCTCAACGCAGCCTGTCAGGACCTGCAAGGCGGTCATGGAGCATCCAGGGCCAGGCTCTGCCCCGTGGCCACGAGCCCTGCCTGCCCTCCTCCTGCCATGCTCCGTGCGGTGGCTGCAGCAGAGGGGACCCCCAGCAAGCCCCTGCATGGGGCTCTGCCAACCATGTCGCCCCGGCCCTCTCCAGCGCCCTTCTTGCTGCTCTCTGATGCATGCCAGGACCTCCCAGTGCGTGCTGGTCAGCACATTTGCTGAGGCCCAGCGCAGGGGCAAGGAGGTCAGCAGTGCCTTTGCAGCCCCCTGCCCTGCACCTGCCTCTCTCTTTGCCCTCAGACCCAGCCTTGCCTCTGCTGGCAGGAGCGCTCTTGGCATGTGCTTCCTGGCCTCCCCTCACCTCCGGACTGCTGCTGCCCACTCAGATTGCTGGCACAAACGTGTGCTCACAAGCAGCACCACCCCTTGGGCTGCTTCTCCTGCCCTCCCCCACCCACTGCCTTGACTCCTTGTCTCTGCTGGGCCCCCTCTTTGACACCCAAATATGTCCCTTGGCTGTTGGCTCTATCTCCCCTGCCCCACAGGATGACAAAGATGGGGTGGGATATATTACTGTTGTGTGGAAGTGTTTTTGTAATCCACATTGGTGATGGCACAAAAAGACAGTTCCTTCACCAGTGATCTACATCCTTCTTCAGGTGAATTTTCAGGATCTATATTCATCACAGGAGAACAAATACTGATGGTCACCTGTACTTGCATTGTCATCGCTTTGTCCATCATGATGTACTCCCTCATCTTCCAGGTACTTCCACCCGTCTTGAATAAACAATCCCTGTTGAATGTCCCCTTTCCAGCTGCCTGTCTGGACCTATGCACTTCCCATGGTTCTCCTGCTTTGCCCTCTCCTTACCCTTTGACCATTCAGGCCTCTCTCACCCAGTTGCTGCTTTGAACTTCATTGAGTTGAAGCTTCCCCATCTATTAGCAGTCTGCCTAATTGTTTCTGTAGCAAGCTCCTCATCATTTATCATTGAATTAGGATCATATGGAATAATACTAATCTTAATACTTTTAATTTCCTATCAATCAGTATAAAATACTTAATTTACAGTCATCCTTTTGTGAGGATAAACCAGTGAGGTAAACCTCACTGGAGACATACAATAAGGAGGAGCTTGTTTGCTGTTTGGAAAATTGCTGCATGTTTTCCTGCTGTTTGTTTTAAAATAAGGAAAAACCCTTCTGTGCCTGTGTGCAGCCAGGTCTCTAAGGAAAGCAGGTGGGAGCTGGTGCAAAGGGGCTGTAACATCCAGCTGCAGACTTCAGTGCAGAAGTCTGGTGTAAGGAAAAGTGATGCAAGCACCAGGTGGCCAATGAGAGAAATGTCAGGGTTGGGGTGGTGAGGAGCAAGGTTGTCCATGCACTGTCAGACCTCAAGAGTCTGCTTTTCCTCCCTATGGATGTTTCCACAGGAGAAGCCCTGGATTAATATCAATTGAAGAAAGATGCACAAAGCTGAAATGCAACTAAATCCACCCTTTAAAATGAGAAAAGATTTTTATTAGGTGCTTTTTGAAATCTTCCTCCTTAACTACACCATGAAAGCTCTCCAATTAGCTGTCCAAGTCTTGAAGACTTGAATAAAACTATGGGAGACATATGGTTCCTTAGGTGTTTCTGCATTTTAATGAATTCCATGGTGGATTTTGGTGCTCAGCCTGTGAACCTCAGGTACTGAGAGGAGAATGATGCAATTGCTTGAGAAAGTAAAGTCAGAAGGAAAAGTTGAAGTGACTTGGAGTATTAATGGGCCCCACTGAGGGCCATTACCAAGAGATTCTCCTCAGGGACTTGTTAGGGCAGATAATTGGAGGCCATGTTTACAGATAGGCAAAGCACTGTGCTGAGAAAACTCTGGGTTTGTGGTGGTGAAGTAAAAGTGACTGGGAGGGAAGATCCTGCACCCCCACATCTGGCTCATGGCTCACGCTGTCTGTGGGATGTGGTGGGCAGAGTGATACCAGGAGAAGAACAATGGCATAACACTTCCCTGCCTCTGCACAGGGTCTCAAGAAAGCAATGAGCCCCCTTGCAATGACTATATCTCATCTCCTCCGAAGCTCTATCCAAGGGGACAAAAATGTCAGGGCTGTTGGGGCCTTCTCTTCTTGCCAGCACCCGCCTCTTTGTCCTCTCCAGACTTCCCTATGCTGCCCCACACTTTGCCCTATTTCCTTGAAGGCTGCAGACACCCATCTCTGTTCACCACCTTGCTCTCATCCCGGCATTTCCGTCGCTTCACCAATGTCTCGTCAACCCTCACCAGCTGTTCCTTGAAACACAAAGCCATGGTCTGATCATAGACACTCTTTGAGTGATCTCTAGCACCACAGCACAACCCTTTGAGGGACATTTCTTCCTCTTCATGACCAGTGCCAACCTTCCAAGGTGCACTTTCTGGCAGTTTTTTCTCTCCTGCTCTTTCCTACTACCAAAGAGAGCTCCATCAGGGTGGAAACCACTCCTGAAATAGGCATCCCAACCCATTGGCCTTCTAGTGGCCTGTCAGCCAACCAGACAGAAGTCACCTCACCAGCATCTTCCAAACCATGGTCCTGCTGCTGGCCTTGCAGCTTCTTGTGTAGACACAACCAAGCCTTGCGCCAGCTGCAGTCCAGTCATGTAATCGAGCAGAGGGGACAGGACCACCCATATTCAGGCCTTCTTTCTGTCTGGGTCCTCCTGGGCATGTAGGCAGAGGGGATCCCACAGTCAGCATGCCAACCAGGTGCCTTCTGCTGGCCTTGCAGGACCACTGGCAGATGTCAGCTGAAAAGTACAGATCCTAGGTGAAAGCGTGACCTGTCAGCTACTTCAGACAGAAGTGACCTCACAGTCCCTTTCCGTGACACGTTCCTGCTGCTGCCCTATCAACTGCAGAGAGAGAAGTGACCTCACAGTCCCTTCCACAGTCACATTCTTCCTGCTGGGGCAGGAGATCCTGAGGCAGAGCTGAGCTCATCAGAGCATTCCCACCCATCTCCTCCTTGTGATCTACAAGCTGCTCAGATCCATGGCCCTTCACATTCATCTTTGAATGCCATGTGACTGCACAGCAATCTCACGGTTCCTGCCCTCCCCCAAGGGAACAGGAACCTAAAGTTAAGGGTCAGGAAAAGGGTTAAAGGTGAGAAGGTTAATGCACAGGAAGACAGGCTTTGGATGATAGTTGTTCGTGTATGGCATTAGGGACTATGCGAACCTCTCTGAGTGAGAGATTAAGCATATGTTTCGTGGGAGGGTTTGGTGTTCTGCTTGGGGTGTCAGGTCTGTGGTTAGGGTATGGGCAAGCTCTTTGGCTGAGGGTTTTGTTTAGGTCTGCTGGAAGACTAGGGTTAAGTAGAGCATTTCAATGCTAGTGTTAAGGGCAGGGATCAGGGTGAGCGAGAGAGTAAAGGTAACGGAGAGGGGTTATGGACTAATTTTGGCTTCAAGGGATATTGTGGTCAAAAGTTAGAGCAGTGGATTCCTGTCAGGGTGTGGAGTGGCATTTAGATTTAGGTATTAACGTAACAGGTTAAACTAGGGTAAGGGCCTCACATGACTGCTTTAAGTCAGCTATATGGTGGGATCAACATTACCTGAATATTCTTACCTCTCCAAAATCGTTAGCTTCTGCTGTCCAAGCTCCTCTTTCCTCCCCCAAATCTCACATCTCTCCTGGCCAGGCTCCTCCTTTTCCCCCATATCAATCATCTACTTAGGGGCAGCTTTCTGATGGCTTTCATGAACTCAGAGCATCTGTCTCACCTCTGTTGGCTCCTCTGTTCCTGAGAAAGAAGCAGCTCCTAAGCCAGCATGGAGAAGGACACAAAGGCTGTCGGAGCACCCTGCACAATGTGCCCAGCAGCTCTGCAACACCACAAAAGTGCACTTCCTGCCTACGTGTTTTGGTTCCGAAATGGTTCCTATGGACCCAGGGTAACTTCTTCCATGGCCTCATGAAGGCTTTGTGTTCCCCCAGGCATCTGGGAGGCAGTGGCCCCCTCTGTGTCGAAAACTGAAAGCAGCCCTGAAGGATGAATGAGGCAAAAGCTGAAACCTCTGACATGACAACACCTCTTCAAGACCTCTTCCTCAATGGGGCCTACCAGGGACTTAGGGAGAGAGGATCTCACAAACTATGTGCAAAGCAGGCGCATCTGCTGGCCTATCATGGAGACTAGCAGATGTGACCCTAAAGGCAAAGATCCGAGCCAGGATTCAAGGGATGACCTGTCAGCTACTTCAGAAAGAAGTCGACTCACAGGCCATTTAACAGCCATTTGATTCCTACTGGACTTAGAGCTTCTGAGGCACCACTGCCTCATATGCCTTATACCATACGTACAAAACACTCCCTTCTTGGGCCAGAATCTGCCCAGGTAGAAGTGAACTGGTTGTGATCCTTCAAGCCCATGGCACTGCTGCTGGACTCCCAGCCCATTTGACAAACAGCAGCCAGTTCTGTGCCAGTCCTGTGGGGTGCTAGGGCAGGAGGCACCTTGCAGGCAATGTTCCAGCCCCGTGCCTGTTTGTGGTCTCTCAGCTCCTTGTGCACAGTGAAGACCACACTCACGTCCAGAAGCCATGTGCCTGAAGCTGGCCTAGAAGACACTCAGGGGAAGTGACCTCCCAGCCCCAGCCACAGTCCCAGCTGGCGGTGCTGCTCTGCAGGGCGAGGGGGCTGTGGTGCCCAGGGCACAGGGCCATTCTGCAGGCCCGTGCTGGTCAGACTGGGAGGCAGACCCAGCTCATGGGGTCACTTCCATTGCCCCAGGGCTGCAAGGAATCACTCGCCAGACTCCTTTGCTGGGGCTGCTGCGTGCCCTGGGGCTGCAGAGCTCTCCTCTGCCTGCTCACACCAGATTGAGCACTTGAGCTCTGGTCAGTCCACCTTGGACAGGCTCACGCTCTGCGGTTGTGCGGTTGTCTCCCAGGCTCATATTGCCCCTGCAGATCACCTGGGATCTCCTGGAAGCTCCTGGCTCCCTCCAGGAAAACAAAACAAAACAAAACAAAACAAATCAAAACAAAACAAAAAACCCTCATCTGCCATCAGCGCCATCATGTTCTGTGGAGCCCAATAGTCTAGGAATTAGAAATATTCATCAGCCGCATGGCCACTAGCAACTAACAGGGAACTTGTGAACCAGCCCCAGATCCCTAAACTCCATGCTGGGACTCTGCTCTCACCACACCGAGCCCTTGTGGAAAGCAGCAAAGCACAGAGCCTCTTTGGAGTCTCTTCCTTGGGCTTGTTCTTGACAGCAACTTTGCAGGAAGGCCTCAGCCTTCAGGCAGTGCCCGGAGGAGATCCCCTCTTAGGAGGGAAGTGCTGCAGCAAGTGGAGGCCAGCTGTGCCACTGCCGTGCCCACTGCCTGTCCCTGCCTGCAGTCCCAGCACAGCCCCACAGCAGCACTGGCACCAAGCTACAGGAGAAGCGGGGCCTGACCCCACCAGCAGGGCTCAGCAGGAGAGGGCAGCAGTGGCGAGAGAGCAGCTCTGCAGGCACCAAGCGCTGCTGCTCCCTGGCCGTGTGCTGGGATGGGGTTCTTTTCCTCAGCACCCCTGCACACGGGCACTGTCCCTGCAGATCCAGACCAGGTCTCAGAGGAAGGATGTCAGACAAAGAAGGCAGTGCAGGCTCCTTTCTTTTGTTTATATTCACAGAGAGCCTGGCTCGTTGTGTGCAGAGTCTTTGAACTATGCTCAACAAGTAGATACTGAAATGGAAATGGGATGAATAATACAATTTTAATCTGCAAAATGAGCCAAATTAAAAATAAGGAAATGTTGTAATAAACATACACACACACAGAGACACACAGAATATTGACCGTTCCCGTAATAATTGACATTATCACAGAACCACAGAATCACAGAATCGTCTATGTTGGAAGAGACCTCCAAGATCACCTAGTCCAACCTATGACCTAATGCTAACAAGTCCTCCACTAAACCATATCTCTAAGCTCCATATCTGAACGAGTTTTAAAGACCTCCAGGGATGGTGACTCAACCACTTCCCTGGGCAGCCCATTCCAATGCCTAACAACCCTTTCAGTAAAGAACTTTTTCCTAACATCCAACCTAAACCTCCCCTGGCGCAACTTTAGCCCATTCCCCCTCATCCTATCACCAGGCACATGGGAGAATAGACCAACACCCACCTCGCTGCAGCCTCCTTTAAGGTACCTGTAGAGTGTAATAAGGTCGCCCCTGAGCCTTCTCTTTTCCAGGCTAAACAATCCCAGATCCCTCAGCCACTCCTCGTAAGACTTGTTCTCCAGAACCCTCACCAGCTTCATAGCCCTCCTCTGGATATGCTCCAGCACCTCCATGTCCCTCCTGTAGTGAGGGGCCCAAAACTGAACACAGTACTCGAGGGGCGGCCTCACCAGAGCCGAGTACAGGGGAACGATCACTTCCCTAGTCCTGCTGGCCACACTGTTTCTGATGCAAGCCAGGACGCTGTTGGCCTTCTTGGCCACCTGAGCACACTGCTGGCTCATATTCAGCCGACTATCAACCAATACTCCCAGATCCTTCTCTGCCAGGCAGCTTTCCAACCACTCATCTCCCAGCCTGTAGCGCTGCTTGGGGTTGTTGTGCCCCAAGTGCAGGACCCAGAACTTGGCCTTGTTGAACTTCATACAGTTGACCTCAGCCCATTTGTCCAGCCTATCCAGATCTTCCTGCAGAGCCTTCCTACACTCAGGGAGATCGACACATGCACCTAACTTGGTTTTGTCTTCAAACTTACTGAGGGTGCACTCGATCCCCTCATCCAGATCATCGATAAAGATATTAAAAAGAACTGGCCCTAATACTGAGCCCTGGAGGACTCCACTAGTGACCGGCCTCCAACTGCTGGTCACTAGTGGAGTCCTCCATTCACCACAACTCTTTGGGGCCAGCTACCCAGCCAGTTTCTAACCCAAAGAAGTGTACGCCAGTCCAAGCCATGAGCAGCCAGTTTCTTCAATAAAATAATGTGGGAAAGGGTGTCAAAAGCCTTACTGAAGTCAAGGTAGACCACATCCACAGCCTTTCCCTCATCCACTAAGTGCGTCACTTTGCCATAGAAGGAGATCAGGTATGTTAAGCAGGACCTACCTTTCATAAACCCATGCTGACTGGGCCTGATCGCCTGGTTGCCCTGCAAGTGCCACTTGATGATACTCAAGATAACCTGTTCCATGAGCTTCCCTGGTACTGAAGTGAAACTAAGAGGCCTATAGTTTCCCAGGTCCACCCTCCAGCCCTCATTGTAGGTTGGCTTCATGTTTGCTAGCCGCCAGTCAACTGGGTCCTCCCCTGGTAGCCAGGACTGCGGATAAATGATGGAAAGTGGCTTGCTCAGCTCTTCCGCCAGTTCTCTCAGTACCCTCGGGTGGATTCCATTCGTCCCCACTAACTTGCATACATCTAAGTGCTGAAGCAGGTTGCCAACCATTTCCTCGTGGATTACGAGGGTCACGTTCTGCTCCCCATCCCCTTCCACCAGCTCAGGGGGCTGGGTAGCCAGAGAACAACTGCTCTTTCTCCTAAAGACTGAGGCAAAGAAGACATTAAACACCTCAGCCTTTTCCTCCTGTCTGGACACTAGGTTTCCCCCCGCATCCAGTAAAGGATGGAGATTCTCCTTAGTCCTCCTTTTTGTGTTTACGTTTTATCCACTCTGGGTCATCTTTGGGCACATGGGGACAGACTGCTCCTGAGCCATTGAGATTTCCTTCTTGAAGAGTGCCCAGCCTTCTTGGACTCCTCTGTCCTTCAGAACTGCCTCCCAAGGTGCCAGCCAGTGTCCTGAACAGCTCAAAGTCTGCCCTCCAGAAGTCCAAGACAGCAGTTTTACTGATCCCCCTCCTGACTTCACCAAGAATAGAAAAGCATACCATTTCACGGTCACTCTGCCCAAGACAGCTCCTGACCACTACATACTTGCCGAGGCGACCGGCTCCGGGGCAGACGCGTGCTGCAGCGGAGCGCGGGATCGGGACAGGCAGGGCTATTTTTCGGGCATCGAGCCTACGTGAGGGAGCCGCCAGGCACCGGCAGCCCTCGTGAGGGAGGCTGACGAGGCGTAGGCGGGGCCAGCAGCGTCAGCGACAGCTCCTCCCCCCGGCCGTTCAAAGGCAGCCCTTAGGGAGCGCGAGCGACCAGGAGCGCGGCGAACAGGGCCGGCAAACAGGGAGCGACGCGGTGGGAGTGACGCGGCAGTTAGCGAGGCAGTGAGCGCGGGCAGGGCGGGCAGGCAGGGCGGAGCGCTCACACCCGCCCATAGGGACAATTCCTCTAACGGCACTCTCCTGTCAGCTGGGCTACAATGGTCTCCACCAGGCACGGTGCTTTCTCTAGGAAGTCAGTGCACACCCAGACCGACTGCCCGTCCAAACATGCGGCAGTTCAGGTCTCCGGATGCGGGGAGTGTATGAGCCTCTTGCTGCCATCGGCGGGAGGCAGGGAGACTGCTTGCGTGAGGTGCGAGCAGGTGGACGACCTGGTCCGCATGGTGGCGGAACTCAAGGAAGAGGTGCAGAGGCTGAGGGATATCAGGGAGTGCGAGCGGGAGATAGACTGGTGGAGCGAGTCCCTGCAGGACCGGAGGGAGAGGGACCAGGGTGAGACGCCCCAAAGGGGGGTGGACCCCCTGCCCTGTTGCCATCGGGCAGAGGGAGGGGACCTGCGAGTTGAGGAGGAATGGAGGCAGGTCCCTGCTCGACCTCGCAGGAGATGCCCTCCCCTTCCGGCACCGCCTCCCCAGGTGCCCTTGAACAATAGGTTTGAGGCCCTGGAGCTCGAGAGACCCGTGGGTGAGGATGAGGTAGGAAGCCTACCCGGGAGGATGTCTGAGGTGAGGAAGTTGACTCCACACCTCAGGACTGCCTCCACCAAGAAAGAAAGAAGGGTGATTGTTGTGGGCGGCTCCCTCCTCAGGGGAACGGAGGGCCCTATTTGTCGGCCTGACCCCACACATAGGGAAGTCTGCTGCCTCCCTGGGGCCAGGGTCAGAGACGTTACCAGGAAGCTTCCAAACCTGGTTCGCCCCTCTGACTATTACCCGCTTTTGATAGTCCAGGCTGGCAGCGATGATGTTGAAAAGAGAAGCCTCAGGGCCATCAAACAGGACTATAGGGGGCTGGGACGATTGGTGGAGGGAGCGGGAGTGCAGGTGGTGTTTTCGTCTATCCCTACGGGGGAAGGGAGAGGCACGGAGAGGACACGGAAAGCTCATGTGGTTAATAGGTGGCTCAGAGGCTGGTGCCAGCATAGAAATTTTGGTTTTTTTCACCATGGGGAGCTTTACTCGGCACCCGGCCTGATGGCCCCAGATGGGTCTCTATCTCCAAGGGGAAAACGGATCCTAGGCCAGGAGCTGGCGGGGCTCATAGAGAGCGCTTTAAACTAGGTAAGAAGGGGGACGGGGCTCAAACAAGGCTTGTTGGAGCTGTGCCGGGGGAAACAATGGCTAGGCAGGGGAAGAAGGCGATGGCCCAGCTGAAGTGCATCTACACTAATGCACGCAGCATGGGTAACAAACAGGAGGAGCTGGAAGCCATTGTGCAGCAGGCAGGCTACGACTTGGTTGCCATCACGGAGACGTGGTGGGACCGCTCCCACGACTGGAGTGCTGCAATGCCTGGCTATCGGCTCTTCAGGAGGGACAGGCAGCACAGAAGGGGTGGTGGCGTGGCCCTCTACATTAGAGAATCTTTTGATGTTGTGGAACTCCAGGCTGGGAATGATAAGGTTGAATCCCTGTGGGTTAGGATCCGCGGGAAGGCCGGCAAGGTTAGCATCCTGGTGGGGGTCTGTTATAGACCGCCGAACCAGGATGAGGAGACGGATGAGGAGTTTTATAGGCAACTGACAGAAGTTGCAAAATCGTCGGCGCTTGTCCTCGTGGGGGACTTCAACTTCCCGGACATATCCTGGAAACACAACACGGCACAGAGAAAGCAGTCTAGGAGGTTTCTGGAGAGCGTGGGAGATAGCTTCCTGACGCAGCTGGTCAGTGAACCTACCAGGGGTGGTGCCCCGCTAGACCTTCTCTTCACAAACAGAGAAGGACTGGTGGGAGATGTGGTGGTCGGAAGCTGTCTGGGGCAGAGTGACCACGAAATGGTAGAGTTCTCTATTCTTGGCGAGGCCAGGAAGGGGACCAGTAAAACTGCTGTCTTGGACTTCCGGAGGGCTGACTTTGAGCTGCTCAGGACGCTGGTTGGCCGAGTCCCTTGGGAGGCGGTTCTGAAGGGCAGAGGAGTCCAGGAAGGCTGGGCGCTCCTCAAGAAGGAAATCGTGATGGCACAGGAGCGGTCCGTCCCCACGTGCCCAAAGATGAGCCGGCGTGGAAGAAGACCGGCCTGGCTCAACAGAGAGTTGCGGCTGGAGCTTAGCAGAAAAAAGAGGGTTTATAATCTTTGGAAAAAAGGGCGGGCCACTGAGGAGGACTACAAGGATGTAGCGAGGCTGTGCAGGGAGAAAATTAGAAAGGCCAAAGCTCATCTGGAGCTCAATCTGGCTACTGCCGTTAAAGACAACAGAAAATCCTTTTACAAATACATCAACGCGAAACGGAGGACTAGGGAGAATCTCCATCCTTTACTGGATGCGAGGGGAAACCTAGTTACTAAGGATGAGGAAAAGGCTGAAGTGCTTAATGCCGCCTTTGCCTCAGTCTTTAGCGGCAATACCGGTTGTTCTCCGGACACCCAGTGCCCTGAGCTGGTGGAAGGGGATGGGGAGCAGGATGTGGCCTTCGCTATCCATGAGGAAATGGTTGGCGACCTACTACGGAGCTTGGATGTGCGCAAGTCGATGGGGCCGGATGGGATCCACCCAAGGGTACTGAAAGAACTGGCGGAGGAGCTGGCCGAGCCGCTTTCCATCATTTATTGGCAGTCCTGGCTATCGGGGGAGGTCCCGGTTGACTGGCGGCTAGCCAATGTGACGCCCATCTATAAGAAGGGCCGGAGGGCAGACCCGGGGAACTATAGGCCTGTCAGTTTGACCTCAGTGCCGGGGAAGCTCATGGAGCAGATTATCTTGAGGGTCATCACGCGGCACTTGCAGGGCAAGCAGGCGATCAGGCCCAGTCAGCATGGGTTTATGAAAGGCAGGTCCTGCTTGACGAACCTGATCTCCTTCTATGACCAAGTGACGCGCTTGGTGGATGAGGGAAAGGCTGTGGACGTGGTCTACCTTGACCTCAGTAAGGCTTTTGACACCGTTCCCCACAACATTCTCCTCAAGAAACAGGCTGCTCATGGCTTGGACTGGTGTACACTTCGTTGGGTTAGAAACTGGCTGGATGGCTGGGCCCAGAGAGTTGTGGTGAATGGAGTCAAATCTGATTGGAGGCCGGTCACTAGTGGAGTCCCCCAGGGCTCGGTACTGAGGCCGGTCCTCTTTAATATCTTTATTGATGATCTGGATGAGGGCGTCCAGTGCACCCTCAGTAAGTTTGCAGATGACACCAAGCTAAGTGCGTGTGTCGATCTGCTCGAGGGCAGGAAGGCTCTGCAGGAGGATCTGGATAGGCTGGAGCGATGGGCTGAGGTCAACTGTATGAAGTTCAACAAGGCCAAGTGCCGGGTCCTGCACCTGGGCTGCAACAACCCCAAGCAGAGCTACAGGCTGGGAGATGAGTGGCTGGAAAGCTGCCTGGCCGAGAAGGACCTGGGAGTATTGGTGGATAGTCGGCTGAATATGAGCCAGCAGTGTGCTCAGGTGGCCAAGAAGGCCAACGACATCCTGGCCTGTATAAGAAGCAGTGTGGCCAGCAGGTCGAGGGAAGTGATTGTGCCCCTGTACTCGGCTCTGGTGAGGCCGCACCTCGAGTACTGTGTTCAGTTTTGGGCCCCTCGCTACAGGAACGACATGGACGTGCTCGAGCGAGTCCAGAGAAGGGCGACCAAGCTTGTGAGGGGTCTGGAGAAAAAGTCTTACGAGGAGCGGCTGAGGGAGCTGGGCTTGTTCAGCCTGGAGAAGAGGAGGCTCAGGGGCGACCTCATCGCTCTCTACAGTTACCTGAAAGGAGGCTGTAGAGAGGTGGGGGTTGGTCTATTCTCCCACGTGCCTAGTGACAGGACGAGGGGGAATGGGCTAAAGTTGCGACAGGGGAGTTTTAGGTTGGATGTTAGGAAGTACTTCTTTACCGAAAGGGTTATTAAGCATTGGAACGGGCTGCCCAGGGAGGTGGTGGAGTCACCATCCCTGGAGGTCTTTAAAAGACGTTTAGATGTAGAGCTTAGGGATATGGTTTAGTGGAGTACTTAGTGTTAGGTCGGAGGTTGGACTCGATGATCTTGAGGTCTCTTCCAACCTAGAGAAATCTGTGAATCTGAATCTCCCACCAGTCCTTCTCTGTGAACAGAAAGTCTAGCTGGGCACCGTCCCGGTAGGTTCACTAACCGGCTTTGTCAGGAAGCTATATCCACGCTCTCCAGGAACCTCCTAGACTGCTTCCGCTGAGCTGTATTGTATTTCCAGCAGATAGCTGGGAAGTTGAAGTCCCCCATCAGAACAAGTGCTGGCGATTGCACGACTTCTGCCAGCTGCTTGTAGAATGCCTCTCCTGTCTCCTCATCCTGTTTTGGCGGTCTATAAGAGACCCCCACCAGGATGCCTGCCTTGCTGGCCTTCTCTCTGATCTTAACCCACAGGAACTCAACCTTATCATTCCCAGACTCGAGTTCCACAACCACAAAACACTCTCTAATACAGAGAACCAAACCACCACTCCTTCTGCGCTCCTGTCCCTTCTGAAGAGCCTATAGCCAGTCATTGCAGCACTCCAGTCATGGGAGTGGTCCCACCCTGCTTCGGTGATGGCAACCAGGTCATAGCCAGCCTTTTATTTCTTTGCTATTGAACACTGGCTACAGCTATATTATATTGGACATGCATCAATAAAATCTCTGTTTATGACCCAGAGAAATATGACACCACAAATGCCACTCAAATGTCACTCTGACACCTCCAATGTCACCAGGGGTCTGCATCTGAACAGCTCCCTCCTGCCCTCCACCTCCATTAAATGTGCTGGGAGCTGAGACATGCAGCAGACATGCAGATGTCTGGTTTGTGCACACATAAACCAAGTAAAGCGGAATCCCAACTCCTGTGGGCTTGTGCGAGGAGGCTTGAAGCCTCCTTCTAGCCTCTGGACTGCAAATAAAGAAGGAGATGCCTTGACTGACTCAGCTGAAACCCTTTCCTCTACAGGGAGAGGGAGATCCCTCCCGGTCCTTGTGTGGGTGTTCTGCCTAAAACCAGGACATGGAAAAGTGATTCTTGGACATCATACCTCTTCTGAAATGAAAAAGGACAGTGTTCCCTGTCCAGTGGAGGGTAACAACGTAAATGTTTACTTCAGTGTGTTTCAAAGTTGATTCCCCCAGAGGCCAAAGGACTTGTCAAGAGCTCCCTGTGCTGCTGAGCTGAGCTGGGCTCCTGGGACCAAGGGGAGCACCTGGCAAGCGGGCAGCGCTGCAGAGAGACAGCTCTGCCCAGGAGCAGCTCCTCTGCACAGCGCAGCAGGGCTGGGGGCACTGCGTGCAGGGGACGAGGGCGGCTGGGAGAAGGGAGGGAGATGTTAAAGGCAGTGTGGAGGGAGAGCTCACTGCAGGAGAAATCTTCCCAGCCCTGAACAGGGTAAGTGTCTGTGTGAGGGCAGGCAGGTGCAGTATCCTACAGGTTCTTTTACAGCTGCCACTTATCATGGCTGGTAGGACATGTCACACTGTCTGTCCTGGCTTCTCTAGTGTAGAGGATGGGGATGATTCCTGGGTAATGATTATCTGCCAAATTGTCAGAGGGACAGGACATGAGGGTTCCTTCTCACAGGGCAAGCTGCAGGCTGTGCAGCCGGGGTGCAGGCAGGGGTGGCCAGGGCCGTGGTGCAGAGCAGGGTCCCTGCTGTGCCCCAGGGGCTGTGTGCCGGGGCAGGGCCTCTGCCGCCTGCCAGGCTCAGCACTCAGCCTGCCCGGGGAGCTGCCAAGGGTGCTGTTAGGGGGGGGGAGATGTTAAAGGCAGTGTGAAGGGGGACTGCTGAGAGCTCATTGTTGGAGAAATCTTCCCAGCCCTGAACAGGGTAAGTCTCTGGCTGCAGGGCAACACAGCTCTTGTTCCTGGTGCCATCTCCAGATTTGCTGGCAAATCCCACAGCCCATGGGAGCTTACAGGAGGACTCTCAGAGTTTCTTTGGAGAAGAGAATGACAAGGTTCAGAGCAGGGATTACCTGCCCAAGCTCTCAGAGGGACAGGACATGAGGGTTCCTTCTTGCAGGGCCGGCTGCAGGCTGTGCAGCCTGGGTGCAGGCAGGGGTGGCCAGGGCTGTGGTGCAGTGCAGAGTCCCTGCTGTGCCCCAGGGGCTGTGTGCCAGGGCAGGGCCTCTGCCGCCTGCCAGGCTCAGCACTCAGCCTGCCTGGGGAGCTGCCCAGGGCGCTGTGGGGAGAAGGTGTGGGTGGAACGAGCCCCCCCCCCATCAGTGCAGGGCAGGGTCTTGCTGTTGCCCAGAGGCTGCTGCCTGGGGCAGGCTGCTCACAGCTCCAGAGCACTCCCAGGGCATCTCAGAATGGACTCCACAAGAGAAATGCCAGAGCAAGGGATTCTTGAAGAGAAGCATTCTGTGCTTTGAGATTTCTCCTCTTGCTTTGCTGGGTGGCAGATGACGAAGGGAATTTATTTTTCCATTATGATAAAGACACTGAGTCCCCAGTTCTTGTTACCTTCTGTTAGGTTAGAGCTGCTCCTTAGACTCTGAACTTGAGGAGTTGTCCCTGAAAAGTGCCCTGGGACAGGAGGTGTCTGCAGGGCAGAGCTGAGCACACAGCGGCTGGGACAGGGTCTGTGAGCAATGGCAGGGAGGAGATATGGGGACAGGGAAGCAGCTGCCAGCAGGGACAACTCCAGGCAGCAGAGACGTGGGCAGGGAGGGAGAGGGAGCTGCTGCCTGAAACGCCAAGGGAGGGGAGATTCAGGCACTCCCTGCCAGGTCTGCAGTGCAGGCACCTTCTCTGCAGCAACCCCCTGCTCTCCTCTGCCACCCAGCACAGCTTCTGCCCTCAGGGGCTTTAGGGCATGAGCCACCTCCTCCTCAGCTGGACCTCCAGAAGAGGAGAGGAGCCTGTGTCCTGCAAGGTGATACACAACAATGAAGCTAAGAGTACCCGCCCTGCAGTGTCACTAGGTGGCATGCAAGCTTGGTAAGTTCAAGGCTCCACTGTGTGCCCATCTGCCTTTCTCTGTGTCAGTGGGTTGGAGCACTGTGGTATTCTTTCTTATTTCTCCACCTGTGTGTGGTTCTCCTACTCTGTCTGGTATGCAGGTGGGTGTAATCTTCTGTTCTGACAGAGACTGCTTTCATCCCCATATCCCTTCAAGGGTGTCTTCATGGGAACAAGATTCCCAAGGTCCATTTTAAGTCAGGCACGCTGTCATTCAGTTGAGTGAGCTGGAGAATGAGCTGACTCATTCAACTCAGGGAACGGTGATTTCCTGTGATTCCTCTGAGACAAGGAGTGGGTTTTTCTCAGAGAAATCTCTCTAACATATATCTGTCTTTTCCTCCATGGTGAGTCAAATATGTGAAGAGGCTGCAAATGTGCAACAGCACCTTCCCCACAGAGTTCCTCCTCCTGCCATTCACAGATACACGTGAACTACAGCTCCTGCACTTCGGGCTCTTCCTGGACATCTACCTGGCTGCCCTCCTGGGCAACAGCCTCATCCTTACAGCCGTAGCCTGCGACCACCGCCTCCACACCCCCATGTACTTCTTCCTCCTCAACCTCGCCCTTCTCGACCTGGGTTCCATCTCCACCACTGTCCCCAAAGCCATGGCCAATTCCCTGTGGGACACCACAGCCATTTCCTTCATTGGCTGTGTTACTCAGGTCTTTATGTTTGTCACGTTTGTCACAGCAGAGTTTTACCTTCTCACCATCATGGCCTATGACCGCTATGTTGCCATCTGCAAACCCCTGCACTACGGGACAATAATGACCAGCAGAACTTGTGTCAACATGGCAGCAGCTGTCTGGGGCAGTACTTTTCTCTATGCTGTGCTGCACACTGCCAATACCTTTTCCCTCCCCCTCTGCCAAGGCAATGCCCTGGACCAGTTCTTCTGTGAAATTCCCCAGATCCTCAAGCTCTCCTGCTCTGATGCCTACCTCAGAGAAGTTGCATTCCTGGTCTTCTGCTTTTGTTCAGGTACTGTATGTTTTGCTTTTCTGTTGCTGTCCTATGTGCAGATCTTCAGGGCAGTGCTGAGGATGCCCTCACAGCAGGGACAAAACAAAGCCTTTTCCACATGCCTCCCTCACCTGGCCGTTGTCTCCCTGTTCATCAGCAATATCATGTTTGCCTATCTGAAGCCCCTCTCCATGTCCTCCTCATCCCTTGACCTTTTGCTGGCAGTTCTCTACTCAGTGGTGCCTCCAGCAGTGAACCCCCTCATCTACAGCATGAGGAACAAGGAGCTCAAGGATGCTGTTAGTAAACTGCTTTGGGGGATGTTTTTCAGTACTCGTAAAGTCTTTTTCACTCTCCAGAAGTGAAAATTGTGCATCCCATTCCAATACATTTTTTGCTTCTTTGTTTGTTTTTATCAGTATTAATAAAATTGTTTTTTCCTCATTGTCATTTTGACTGCTTTTGCTTCTTGCATTCCCACATAAATCTTTGGATTCCTCCCACTGCAATGAATGAGTGAAACTGCTCCGTCTCATATAAATGCTTTATACATGTACAAGTAACTGTAAGTCAGTGAAGACTCTCGCAACACCTTTGTAATAAACAGGACAACTTGTGTGCACTGCCTGAAGGCTGGAATTTCCTACCCAAGCCAGTGCCAAGAATAGGCCCAAAGAACTGGTCTATACAAGAGTCTGTCCCTGTTTTGGTTCAGAAGGGAATGGCTCATTGTTGCACTGTGACCTGTCAGAGACCAAGGGCTAGATTTAACACTCACCCATAGGTGTCTGCTGACAGCAAAGACAGCAAATGGTCACTGCATTACATAGCCAGGGCTGTTCCCACATGTGACCCGTAGATGATGTCCTTCAGGAGAGGAATCTGGAGCTACCTGCAGAGCCCAGGGTACTTCCAGGGATAGCAGAGCCTGGCTTGGGCAATGACCGCAGCCCCTCTGAAAGTGAGCGACCTCTCACTGTGGGCTCAGCCACAGGGAAAGAACTAAAGCCAGGTATTCGCAGGGAACCTGTGACTCTGCAGTCTCGGAGAAGAAAGTCTCTGAGCCCAGCCCTGAGCTCTACAACATCGAAACACTCTCTAATATGAAGAGCCACACCACTGCCCCTCTGTTGTTGCCTGTCCCTTCTGAAGAGCTTATAGCCATCCTTTGCAGCACTCCAGGAAAGATCATACACAGAGAAAATGAGGAGGTGATTGGTGACAGCCAACATGTCTTCACTAAGGGCATATCATGCCTGACAAATCTGGTGGTCTTCTACGATAAGGTTACAGCATTGGTAGATAGGGGAAGAACAACTGACCTAATCTACCTGAACTTGTACAATGAATTTGACAATGGCCCCCATGATATTCTCATCTCTAAATTGGAGAGACATGGATTTGACGGGCGGACCACTCACCGGGTAAGGAATTGGCTGGATGATCATACTCAAAGGGTTGCAGTCACTGTATCAACATCAAACTGGAGATCAGTAAAGAGTGGTATTCCTCAGGGGTAAGTATTGGGACCAGCACTGTTTACCATCTTTGTTGGTTACATGGACAGTGGGATCGAGTGCGCCCTCGTCAGGTTTGCCGATGACACCAAGCTGTGCGGTGCAGTTGACACGATGGGGAGAAGGGAAGCCATCCAGAAGTACCTTGACAGGCTTGAGACATGGGCCTGTGCAAACCTCATGGAGTTCAACCAGGCAAAGTTCAAGGTCCCGCATGTGGTGTGGGGCAATCCCAAGGACAAATACAGGCTGGGCAGAGAATGGATTGAAAGCAGGCCTGAGGAGAAGAAGGTGGGGGTGCTGGTGGATGCAAATCTCACCATGAGCCGGCAGTGTGTGCTTGCAGCCCAGAAAGCCAACCGTATCCTGGGCTACATCAAAAGAAGCATGGCCAGCAGGGCAGGGGAGGAGATCCTCCCCCTCTACTCTGCTCTCATGAGACCCCACCCAGAGTGCTTTGTTCAGCTCTGGGGCCCCCAGCAAAAGAAGGAAGTGGAAATATTAGAATGAGTCCAGAGGAGGGCCACAAAGATGATCACAGGGCTCAAGGACCTCTCCTATGAAGACAGGCTGAGAGAGCTGTGGTTGTTCAGTTTGCAGAAGAGAAGGCTCTGGGGAGACCTTCTAGCAGCCTTTCAGTACCTAAAGGGGGACTACAGAAAAGCTGGGGAGAGACTCTTTGTCAGGGAGTGTAGTAACAGGACAAGGAGTAATGTCTTTAACCTAAAAGAGAGTATGGTTAGATTAGGTATAAGGAAGAAATTTACTCTGAGGATGCTGGGACATTGGAACATGTTGTGTAGAGAAGCTGTGGATGCCCCATTCCAGGAGGTGTTCAAGGCTAGGTTGTGTGTGGTTTTCTTACACTAGGGCCCTAAAGCAGGATGCAGGTGGGGTCTCACACATATGGAGAAGAGGAGGAGAATCACTTCCCTAGACCTGCCACCTATGGTATTATGATGCAGTCCAGGATACGATTGGCTTTCTGGGCTGCAAGTGAACATTGCCAGCTCATATCCAGGTTTCCGTCTACTAATATCCCCAAGTGCTTCTCTGCAGGTCTGCTCTCAAACCAGTCATCACCCAATCTGCACTGATGCTGGGGAGTGTCCTGACCCAGGAGCAGGACCTTGTGCTTGGCCTTGTTGAACTGCAGGAGGTTCACATGAGCCCACTCCTCAAGACTGTCTAGGTTCCTCTGCATGGCGTCCCTTCCCTTTTCTGTATCAACTGCACTTCTGGCTATCTCAAATCCCCTCCCTGTCTTCCATGAACCTTAGCATGCTTTCCAGGAGGTTCTGCTCCAACATCTTCCCAGGCATAGAGGTGAGTCTGACCAGTCTGTAGGTCGCTGGGTTGTCATTTTTAGCCATTTAAAAGATAGGTGTTATATTTTCAGACTTCCTGGGACAGCACCTGACCCCAACAACTTTTCCAAAATTATGGATAGTGGCTTAGGAACTTCATCTGCCCGTTCCCTCAGAACCCTGGCATGCACCTGATCGGGTCTCACGGAGTTTGCACCCTCAGGTTCCTCAGGTAGTTTCAAACCTGTTCTCTCTCTACAGTGAGTGGACTTCATCTCCCCCGTCCCTGCCTTGACATTTTGTGACTTGGGAGGTGTGGAATGGGCTGGTGAGAAAGTCCAAAATGGTGTTGAGTACCTCAGCCTTTTCCATGTCAGTTTTAGTCAGGTCCCCTGTGATGCTTTTTACGGAGGATACAATTTCTTTGCTGCCTTATTTATCTGCAGAAACCCTTCTTGTTATTCTTTGCATCCCTAGCTAAGTTTCCCTCCAGCTGTGCCTTGGCTTTCCTGATCCCATCCCTAAACTCCTGGGCCATATCCCTATAAACTTTCCAATTTGTTTGTCCCTACCTCCACTGCCTTTGCTTTTCCTTTCTATGCTTTAGTTTGATTATGACATCCTGACTCAGACAATGGTCTCCTGCCTCCCTTGACTCATTTCTTCACTGCCCCAGGAGACACTGGCAGTGCATTCAGGATAGTGTTTTTTTCCAGAGATGCTAGTAGGGAGGTCAGGTCTTGGGCAGCATTCAAAGCATTTGTGACAGGTTCAGAGATGATTGGATGAAGCCTCAAGAGAAGTGGTGTAAAACTAAAGAATAACACATTAGTACGATTATCTACAGGAAAAGACAAACTGTGAGATCTGTGCATAGAAGAGGAAGAAAGTTCTTGGTGATGGTACAAGGTTCCTTGTGGTCAATTTCTCGGTGCTTCCCGGAACTCGTAGTTCCTCATACTGCAGATGAGGGAGTTCAATGTCAGAGACATCACCGCATACAGAACTGCCAGCACCCAATCTGATGATGGGAAGCAGATGGAGAGGACCTTCAGGGAGGAAAAAATGAGGTGCTGGATGCATAGGGAAAATGCTCTGCTTTGATGCCAGGGCTCTGCACTGAAAAAAAAAAAAATCCTTTTTAAATGAATAGAAGAAACACAGAAGGCCACCTGTCGTGTGACAATAGGCACAGTTACAGAAGGACTCTGAGTGAGTCTGACTGTGTTCGTGTCCCTGCAGAAGTAGAATGAATGCAAGCACTTGTGTACAACCATGGTTAACAATGACAGAATGCTCCAAAGCACATAATTTGTCTGTGATCAATTGGAGATTTCTTGTGAAGAAAGACAGACAGTTTATTCTTTCTTAATTACCACAAGTAGGCTCAATTCCTTCAGTGCTCCTTTGATCTCCTGGTTCCTCGTGCTGTAGATGAGAGGGCTCACTACTGGAGGCACCACCAAGTACAAAACTGTCACCACAATGTTCAGGGATGGGGAAGAGGTGGAAGGGGGCTTCAAGTACACATGATATACACATGATAGTGCTGAGAAATAGGGAGACCACAGCCAGGTGAGGGAGGCATGTGGAAAAGGCTTTGTGCCGGCCCTGCTCTGAGGGAATCCTCAGCACAGCTCTGAAGATCTGCACATAGGACAGCACAAGGAAAACAAAACATATAAAGAGTAAACACGCTGAAAACCCAACAACGCCAATTTCTCTGAGGTAGGCATCAGAGCAGGAGAGCTTGAGGATCTGGGGAATTTCACAGAAGAACTGGTCCAGGGAATTGCCTTGGCAGAGGGGGAGGGAAAAGGTATTGGTAGTGTGCAGCACAGCATAGAGAAAAGTACTGCCCCAGGCAGCTGCTGCCATTTTGACACAAGTTCTGCCACCTATGAGGGTCCCATAGTGCAGGGGTTTGCAGATGGCAACGTAGCGGTCATAGGCCATGACAATGAGAAGTAGATACTCTCCTCCAAGTAAAAAAGCTAACAGAAAGACCTGTGCAGCACATCCCAAGTAGGAGTTGGTCCTGGTGTCCCACAGAGAGTTGACCATGGGCTTGGGGAGAGTGGTGGAGATGGAGCCCAGGTCGAGGAGGGCGAGGTTGAGGAGGAAGACGTACATGGGGGTGTGGAGGCGGTGGTCGCAGGCTACGGCTGTGAGGATGAGGCCGTTGTCCAGGAGGGCAGCCAGGTAGATGGCCAGGAAGAGCCCGAAGTGCAGGAGCTGCAGCTCGCGTGTGTCTGCAAATGACAGGAGGAGGAATTCTGTGGGGAAGCTGCTGTTGGACATTTTCTCTCTGTGGGCCCTGACAACTGTCCCAAGAGAAAAAGATGGTGAAGAGTTAGAACAGATTTCTCTGCACAAAACCAAAGCTATTTCTCATAGACTCTCCCCCACAACACGCCTATCCTCTGTCCTATTTGGCAGGACCTTGCTGCAGTTCTCTGCTGGGAGCTCTGCTTTCTGCTGTCTGAGTATGCCATGAGGGGCAGGACCTCTGCCCATAGACTCCCGAGGAGTAGGTCATGCTCTAATTCTGTGGTATCTGGGAGCAGGGGGGATGCAGGGGCCAGGTCAGATATTCAGGATCTCTCAGGTAAAATCCCTCTGAACACTGAAGAGCTTGTCAGTATCTGCACCCAGAAGTGCTGGGACACCACAGCCCCATGGCCACATGGCTGGGGTAGAAGCCACAAGGTTAGTGCCTGACTCTGCAGCTGAAACTGCTGACTGCCCTGCCGGAAGCTCCACAGGTTAGAAAGGCCCTTTGGCACCTTGTTCCCCTGCAGACACCTCCTCTGCAGGATGCTGAGCACCAGTGCCTGATCCTCAGCTGAACTACTCCCCACCACTCCAAGGAGCTGACATACCCAAGAGCCCCAGCATAAGAGAAAGACTGAAACAGGTGGAGGGAAAAGGACAAGCAGGATGACCGAGAGAGAGGAGAGACAGATGAGCAAGCAGAAAGGGGTCACCCTGCCCAGCCATGCCTGTTGCCTGCCAGGCAGCACCATGGCAGAGCAGCAGCTGTCAGCCCTTTGGTGGGCAGTGGGACAAGGCACATAACAGGAAAGGAAGATCTGCCTTCTTCTGGGGCTCTGGCTACCCAGGAGGCAGCTCCTGCCCAGGAACTCTGGATCATTCCAGCCTGTCTGTCCTGAAGTCTGTATCCATCCATTGAAGTACCCCATAACTGCATGTCCTGTCCCACCATGCCTTGGCAGTGACTCCATGGATGTCAGAAATCACAGGCTGCAGCTTGTTCTGGTCTGTGCACCTGGCTGAGGGCGTTGGTACATCTTTGAAATGTTACACCTCAGACCATGCCTAAAACTTAATGCTCTCTTCAATGACAATGAGAAACAGAACTGGGATGGACAGTGGGAAGAAAATTCTTCTGTCCTCATCTGCCAGGCCAGGGAAGAAATCACCCTGGGAAGAAATAGGTTTGCTTTCAGTCTATCTCTGCAGCCCCTGAGGGCCATTGGTGGAGGTTATGCAGCTCTCCAAGGACCCCAAGGTAATGCTGAGCGGCACACTCTGAAAATGGTTGGTCTGTTCCTTGACAGATACATCAAGGGATAAGTAAAGAATGGAGGAGAGAAAAAAATAGGTGTTTGAGAGCATAGGCACATGAGTGGACTGCCCTACATCTACTAAATTAGGAGGCTCCTTCAATTCTTTTGATGGTATAGGGGCCTTACAGAGACGTCTTGATAGATCTGAACGCTGGTCAGTTGCCTACCATATAAAAATTAACAAGAACTAATGCCAGATTCTGCACCTGGAACAGTATATTTCTGGATGTACGTATAGACTGGAGGACATGTGGATGGAGCATAACCCTGCAGAAAGGGATCTGGGGGTTGTGGTTCATGGTATGTTCAGGAAGAGTCAACAATGTTCCCTGCAGTGATCAGGAGATGGTGGAACTGATCCTGTGGGAGGACAGCGTAGCTCAGAAAAAGCAAGCTCACAACTCTGGTCTTCAGGAGAACAGTCTTTGGCCTCTTCAATATCTCCTTGGAAGAACACTATGGGATAAGGCCCTGGAAAGAAGAGCAGTCCCAGAAAGCTTGTTAATATTCCAGGGTCACCTCCTCCAACATCAAGAGCAGTCCATCCCAAGAAAGACAAAGTCAGGCAAAAATGGCAAGAGACCTGCATGGATGAACCAGGAGATTCTGGCCAAACTCCAACACAGAAAAGAAGCATAGAGATGGTTGAAACAAGAACAGATAACCTGGGAGGATTACAGAGGCCTTGTCTGAGCATGTAAGGAAGAATATCAGAGAGCTGAAGCCCAACTGTAATGGAATTTGGCCAAGGATGTCTAAGGCAGTAAGAAGGGCTTCTAGAAGTACATAGGTGGCAAAAGGAAGGTTCGGGAATATGTGGACTCACTGCTGAATGAGGACCAAGATCTGTTGACACAGGACAGGGAAAAGGCTGAAGTGCTGACTTCCTTCTTCACCTCAATCAGTACTGGCAAGTCTGGCCTTTGGGAATCCCAGGTCACAGAGAATGGGGGTAAAGTCTGGGGCAAGGAAGATGTACACTTGGTGGGAGTGGGTCAGGGCAGGGCATACTTGACCAAATGGGATACACAGGTCTATGGGACCTGATGGGATTCACCCATGAGAGCAGAGGGAGCTGGCTGATGTCCTTGCACAGCCACTCTTGGTCATCTTGGATCAATCCTGGTGAGTAGCAGAATGTGCCTCCTAGCTCCAAGAAGCATTACTTGCAAAGGCAAATGCCATATTTCCTATCATTCCTCACACCATCAATAAAAGAAAAATACATTTTTTCAGTGTTGTTTAAATAACTCAATAAATGATTTTTTTTTACTTATTTCTCAGCTCAGCCTCAACTTTGCCTTCCAGACAAAGCCTTTTGTAGCATCTTCTGTCTTCCAAGACTTGGTCACATATTAAAGGAAAGATGAAAACAGAACAAACACTCTTCAAGACAGCTGTTGCACAGGGGTTCTCCAGGGCAGCTGTGTTTTAATGCAGAGGGTAACTCGCTTTGAGAGGGTTTAGGAACAGTCATGGAGTGTGTCTGCACAGCATGAAGGCTTTCTGTTTCTCATACTGCCCCCACGCCATGTAGTTTGGAGTTGTGCAGGACATTGTGATGGGGCACAGCCAGGAGAGCTAACCCAAAGTGTTCAAATTGACGTTCCTCACCATCCAGCACCCCCTGCAGCCTACCACATGAATACCAAAGGCACACCAAATACATGTCCTGTGAAGAGTGGCTGAGAGAGTTGGGATTAGCCTGAAGAAAAGAAGACTCCAGGAGACATTATTGTGGTCTTCCAATACATAAATGGGGCCTACACACGTGTGTAGTGACTAGACTAGACTAGACTAGACTAGACCAGAATAGTTCGGTTGGAAGAGACATTCAAAGATCATCTAGTCCAACTGCCTGACTTCTTCAGGGCTAAACAAAAGTTACAGCATATTAATGAGGGCAATGTCCAAATGCTTCTTGAACACTGACACTGGCCTGGAACAAGAACCAGGTCTCAAGGAAGCCTGTTCCAGTGTTTGATCACCCTCAGAATACAGAAAATTTTCCCTGCTGTCCAGTCTGAACATCCCCCGGTGCATCTATGTGCCATTCCTACACGTTTGGTTATCAGTTAACAGGGAGAAGAGATCATCACCTCCCTCTCTACTTCCACCCTCATGAAGTTGCTGAGAGCAATGAGGTCTCCCCTCAGCCTTCTTTTCTCCAGACTAGGCAACCCAAGTGTCCTCAACCTCTCCTCATAGGACATCACCTTTTACAAGTATTCCCTCTTTTCCCTTGGTTTCCCAACTGACATGGTTCTTGGTCAGATAACCTTGCTGGAAGAAATGTTTTCCCTCTCTCCCATGCTCCCACCAGGCAGTGTGACTGACCAGGTCTGGCTCCCTCACTGTCTCCTTTAGCACTTGTTGGTCAGGTTTGTGTCCCTGGATGTGTTGTGCTTTATCCCCAGGAGGTAGCCAAGCACCACACAGCCACTCTCTCCCTCCCCATTCAAGAACAGGGGGTGAGACATAGGATAAAGATGTGGAGAGACTGTATCAGGGAGTGTAGTGATAGGACAAGGGGAAGTGCTTTTAAGCTAGAAGAGAGCAGATTTAGATCAGATCTAAAGAAGAAATTCTTCACGCAGTGGGTGGCAAGACCCTGGAACAGGTTGCCCAGAGAAGTGGTGGATGCCTCATCCCTGGTAGTGTCCAAGGTCAGGTCGGATGGGACCTTGAGCAAACTGTTCTAGAGGGAGATGACTCTGCCCATTTCACAGGGACTGGAACTAGACCTTAAGGTCCCTTCCAACCCCAAACATTCTATGGTTCCATGAGCTTGCTGGGTTGTGTAGTCTGTGTAGACAGAGGGATATCATTTGCTGTGAAAAAAAAATTCCTTCTCCTGAATATTAACAAGTGCTTGAAAGAAATAGAATACAAATTGGGGGGGTCCTAAATAATAACAGGAGAGGAAAAAAAGACTCCCATAAGGGACTCCTATTTTGATTCAGGAGAAAAGATAGCACTGGAAATAGGTGTCTCTCTCTAGCTGACAGAAGGAAGAACAGTGATTGAATCAGTTTGATTCAAAGCCGATTCCCCTGGAGGCTCAGGGACTTGCCGAGAGCTCCCTGTGCTGCTGAGCTGGGCCGGGCTCCTGGGCCCAAGGGGAGCTCCTGGCAAGCGGGCAGCGCTGCAGAGAGACAGCTCTGCCCACGAGCAGCTCCTCTGCACAGCGCAGCAGGGCTGGGGACACTGCCTGCAGGGGACAAGGGCGGCTGAGAGAAGGGAGGGAGATGTTAAAGGCAGTGTGGAGGGGGGCTGCTGAGAGCTCACTGCGGGAGAAATCTTCCCAGCCCTGAACAGGGTAAGTCTCTGGCTGCAGGGCAGCGCAGCTGTTGTTCCTGGTGCCATCTCCAGATTTGCTGGCAAATCCACCAGCCTATGGGATCTTTCAGGAGGACACTTAAGAGTTCCTAAGATAAGAGAAGAACAATAAGTTCCAGAGCAAGGATTACCTGCCAAAGCTGTCAGAGGGACATGGGATGATGGTTTCTTTCTGTGGGGCTGGCTGCAGGCTGTGCAGCTGGGGTGCAGGCAGGGGTGTCCAGGGCTGTGGTGCAGAGCAGGGTCCCTGCTGTGCCCCAGGGGCTGTGTGCCGGGACAGGGCCTCTGCCGCCTGCCAGGCTCAGCACTCAGCCTGTCCGGGGAGCTGGCCAGGGCACTGTGGGGAGAAGCTGTGGGTGGAAGGAGTCCCCTCAGAAGGGCAGAGCAGAACAGGGTCCTGCTGGTGCCCAGAGGCTGCTGCCTGGGGTAGGGTGGCTACAGCTCCACAGCATCCCCAGGGAATCTTTGGGGGAGATTCTTGAAATGGAAGAGAAAGGCCTGCACTACTAGTAGGGAAGGCACTCTCTGGGGTCTCTACTTTCAATTTCCTTCCCTGAAGGACTCTCAAAACAGGTCAGAGCTGCTGTATATCTGCTGAACATGAGGAGATGTCCCTGGGTAATTATCTGGGACAGGAGATGTCTGCAGAACAAAGCTGAGCACACATCAGGTGGGATAGGTTCTGTGAGCAATGGCAGGGAGGAGATGTGGGGATAGGGAAGCAGCTGCCAGCAGGGACAGCTCCAGGCAGCAGAGACCTGGGCAGGGAGGGAGAGGGAGCTGCTGCCTGAAATGCCAAGGGAGGGGAGATTCAGGCACTCCCTGCCAGGCCTGCAATGGAAGCACCTTCTCTGCAGCAACCCCCTGCTCTCCTCTGCCACCCAGCACAGCCTCTGCCCTCAGGGGCTTTAGGGTATGAGCCACCTCCTCCTCAGCTGGACCTCCAGAAGAGGAGAGGAGCCTGTGTCCTGCAGTGTGATACACAACGAGGAGGCTAAGAGTCCCTGCCCTGCAGTGTCACTTCTCTAGGCAGCATGCAGGCTTGGTAGGGTGAAGGCTTCATTGCATGCCCATCTGATTTTCTCTCTGTCAGGTGGTTGGAGCATTGTGGTATTCTTTCATATGTCTCCACGTGTGTGTGCTTCTCCTACTTCTTTGTCTAGGGTGCAGATGGGTGTAATCTTCTGTTCTGAACTGGACTGCTGGTGAACAATGTGCCCAAACTGCATTCTATGTTGTCAGGCACAGTGTCATTCACTTGGGAGGGTTGTTGAAAGAGCTGACTCATTTCTCGTTCCACACAACGAATAGTAATATCTCTGAAGGAGTACTGGGTTTTGCTCAGAGAAGTCTACCTAACGTCTCACTTTTTTCTTCTCCTAGAGCAGGTCTGCATGACCCGAGGCAGCAAATGTCCAACAGCAGCTCCCCCAACGAGTTCCTCCTCCTGCCATTTGCAGACACGCGCGAGCTGCAGCTCCTGCACTTCGGGCTCTTCCTGGCCATCTACCTGGCTGCCCTCCTGGGCAATGGCCTCATCCTCACAGCCATAGCCTGCGACCACCGCCTCCACACCCCCATGTACTTCTTCCTCCTCAACCTCGCCCTCCTCGACCTGGGCACTATTACCACCACTGTCCCCAAAGCCATGGCCAATTCGCTCTGGGACACCAGGGCCATTTCCTTCTTTGGTTGTGCTACCCAGGTCTTTATGTTTGTCACATTTGTCACAGCAGAGTTTTCTCTTCTGTTGTGGTTTAACCCGGCTGGCAGCTAAACACCACACAGCCGTTCGCTCACCCTCCCCCCTCCCTCTCTGGGATGGGGGAGAGAAACGGGAAAGTGAAGCCTGTGAGTTGAGATAAAGACAGTTTATTAAGACAGGAAAATAATAATAACAATAATAATAATAATAGTGATAATGGTAATAGTATTAACAATAATAATGTGTAAGAAAACAAGTGATGCACAATGCAATTGCTCACCACCCGCTGACCGATGCCCAGCCTATCCCCGAGCAGCCGGCCCCCCCACCCCGGCCAGCCACCCCTATATATTGTTTAGCATGACGTCAGATGGTATGGAATACCCCTTTGGCCAGTTTGGGTCAGCTGTCCTGGGTCTGTCCCCTCCCAGCTCCTGCTGCACCCCCAGCCTGCTCGCTGGCAGGACAGAGCAAGAAGCCGAAAAGTCCTTGGCCTGGTGTAAACACTGCTCTGCAACAATTAAAACATCAGCATGTTATCAGCGCTCTTCTCATCCTAATCCAAAACATAGCACCCTACCAGCTACTATGAGCTACTTAACTCTGTCCTAACTGGAACCAGGACAGATATCCACCCCTTATTCCATACCATTTATGTCATGCTCAGGTTACACTCTGTCCAATACATTCTAATTAATCACCATTTTCATCTATGATATATAGCAATCATGGTAGTGATGACATACAGTATTATATAATAATTAACATACTACAATTCAACTCATGGGCTATTCTCACCCAGTATCAAATCCCCTTGAGGTACACACCGGACCTCCCCATTCTTTTGCATTACCCACCAAGTGCATCCAGGTCCCTGAGCAAAAGCAATTCCACGAATGGGTTTGCCTTTTCCTGAGGCAGGAGTAGCCCAGACTGTTTTACCCAGCATGTTTCTTACGTGCACTACAGGAACTTTATCCCCTTCTACAGTGCGTAACAGGTTTGATTGGGCAGGTCCAGCTCGGTTGGCAGATCCCCTGGTATTGACTAACCAGGTGGCCTTTGCCAAATGTGTATCCCAATTTTTGAATGTCCCAGCACCCATTGCTTTCAGTGTAGTCTTCAACAGTCCATTGTATCGTTCAACTTTTCCAGAGGCTGGTGCATGATAGGGGATGTGATACACCCACTCAATACCATGTTCTTTGGCCCAAGTGTCTATAAGGTTGTTTCGGAAATGAGTCCCGTTGTCTGACTCAATTCTCTCTGGGGTGCCATGTCGCCATAAGACTTGCTTTTCAAGGCCCAGGATAGTGTTCCGGGCGGTGGCATGGGGCACAGGATATGTTTCCAGCCATCCGGTGGTTGCTTCCACCATTGTAAGTACGTGGCGCTTGCCGTTGCGGGTTTGAGGGAGTGTGATGTAATCAATCTGCCAGGCCTCTCCATATTTATATTTCAGCCATCGTCCTCCATACCAAAGAGGTTTTGACCGTTTGGCTTGCTTGATTGCAGCACATGTTTCACAGTCATGAATAACCTGTGCTATAGTGTCCATGGTCAGGTCCACCCCTCGATCACGAGCCCATCTGTAGGTTGCATCTCTACCTTGATGGCCTGAGGTGTCATGGGCCCATCGGGCTATAAATAATTCACCTTTATGTTGCCAGTCCAGGTCCACCTGAGCCACTTCAATCTTAGCAGCCTGATCCACCTGCTGGTTGTTTTGGTGTTCTTCAGTAGCCCGATTCTTGGGCACATGAGCATCTACATGGCGTACCTTTACAACCAGGTTCTCTACCCGGGCAGCAATATCTTGCCACAATGCCGCAGCCCAGATGGGCTTGCCCCTGCGCTGCCAGTTGTTCTGCTTCCATTGCTGTAACCACCCCCACAGGGCATTTGCTACCATCCATGAATCAGTATAGAGATAGAGAACTGGCCACTTTTCTCGTTCAGCAATATCTAAAGCCAGCTGAATGGCTTTTACTTCTGCAAACTGACTCGATTCACCTTCTCCCTCAGCAGCTTCTGCAACTCGTCGTGTAGGACTCCATACAGCAGCTTTCCATCTCCGATGCTTTCCCACAATACGACAGGACCCGTCAGTGAACAAGGCATATTTCTTCTCATTTTCCGGTAGCTTGTTGTACAGGGGGGCTTCTTCAGCACGAACCACCTCCTCCTCTGGTGATATCCCAAAGTATTTGCCTTCTGGCCAGTCCATAATCACCTCCAAGATTCCTGGGCGACTGGGGTTTCCTATTCGAGCCCGCTGAGTAATCAGTGCAACCCACTTGCTCCATGTAGCATCAGTTGCATGATGCGTAGAGGGGACCCTTCCTTTGAACATCCAGCCTAGTACCGGCAGTCGGGGTGCCAGGAGGAGCTGCGCTTCAGTACCGACCACTTCCGAAGCAGATCGAACTCCTTCATATGCTGCCAATATCTCCTTTTCAGTTGGAGTATAGCGGGCTTCAGATCCTCTGTATCCCCGACTCCAAAACCCCAGGGGTCGACCTCGAGTTTCCCCAGGTTCTTTCTGCCAGAGGCTCCAGGTGGGACCATTCTCTCCGGCTGCGGTGTAGAGCACATTCTTTACATCTGGTCCTGTTCGGACTGGCCCGAGGGCTACTGCATGAACTATTTCCTGCTTAATTTGTTCAAAGGCTTGTCGTTGCTCAGGGCCCCATTCAAAAGCATTCTTCTTACGGGTTACTTGGTAGAGCGGGTTTACAATCAGACTGTAATTTGGAATATGCATTCTCCAAAACCCCACGACACCTAGGAAAGTTTGTGTTTCTTTTTTGCTAGTTGGTGGAGACATAGCTGTTATCTTGTTGATCACATCCATTGGGATTTGACGACGTCCATCTTGCCATTTAATTCCTAAAAACTGGATCTCTCGTGCAGGTCCTTTAACTTTATTCTGTTTTATGGCAAAACCGGCCTTCAGAAGGATTTGGACTATTTTCTTCCCTTTCTCGAAAACTTCTTCTGCAGTGTCACCCCACACAATGATGTCATCGATGTACTGCAGGTGTTCAGGAGCTTCCCCCTGCTCCAGCGCAGACTGGATCAGTCCATGGCAAATGGTAGGGCTGTGTTTCCACCCCTGGGGCAGCCGATTCCAAGTATATTGGACTCCCCTCCAAGTGAAAGCAAACTGTGGCCTGCACTGTGCTGCTAGAGGGATGGAGAAAAATGCATTAGCGATATCAATTGTGGCATACCACTTGGCTGCCTTTGATTCCAGTTCATACTGGAGTTCTAGCATGTCCGGCACTGCAGCACTCAGTGGTGGCGTGACTTCGTTCAGGCCACGATAGTCCACTGTTAGTCTCCACTCACCATTAGACTTTCGCACTGGCCATATGGGACTATTAAAAGGTGAATGAGTCTTGCTGATCACTCCTTGGCTCTCCAGTTGACGAATTAGCTTATGGATGGGACTCAGGGAGTCTCGGTTGGTGCGATATTGCCGCCGGTGCACAGTTGTGGTAGCGATCGGCACTTGCTGTTCTTCAACCCTCAGCAACCCCACAACAGAAGGGTCCTCTGAGAGACCAGGCAAGGTAGACAACTGTTTAATGTCCTCTGTCTCCAAAGCAGCTATGCCAAAAGCCCAGCGGAACCCTTTTGGGTCCTTGAAATATCCTCTTCTAAGATAGTCTATGCCAAGGATGCACGGAGCATCTGGGCCAGTCACAATACGGTGCTTTTGCCACTCATTACCGGTTAGACTCACTTCAGCCTCCAATACAGTTAACTGCTGGGATCCCCCCGTCACACCATAAATACAGATGGGCTCTGGCCCTTTATAGCTTGATGGCATTAGAGTACATTGTGCACCGGTGTCTACCAAAGCCTTATACTTCTGTGCGTCTGACGTGCCAGGCCATCGAATCCACACAGTCCAATAAACTCGATTGTCCCTTTCCTCCCCCTGGCTGGAGGCAGGGCCCCTCTAGTCCTGGTCAGAATCTTCATTTCTGTGTTTAAAGGACTGCCTGCTGGAAGTTGGAGCAGCAAACCTTTCAGAGAACTCCTTTTTCCCAATTGTTTTCCTTTGCAATTCACGTACCCGTGCCTCTAGGGTCGCAGTAGATTTTCCATCCCATTTTCTCATGTCCTCTCCATGGTCACGTAGGTAAAACCACAGGGTGGCGCGGTGTGTGTGCCCACCATATTGTCTTCCTTGCATAGATGAACGTTTACCCCTAATAGCTGAGACACTGGTTTGTACAGGTGGGGAGGAAAATAAACTCTCTTTAAGTTGGTGGATCTCTTCAGAAAGTTTCTCCAAGGTATTCTCTTTTAGCTGGTGGACACTAGTTCGTTCAGGTGAAGGGGAAGATAATCTTTCTTCAAGTTGGTGGATCTTTTCAGAAAGTTTCTCCAAAGCATTCTCTTTTAGCTGGTGGACACTGGTTCGTTCAGGTGAAGGGGAAGATAATCTTTCTTCAAGTTGGTGGATCTTTTCAGAAAGTTTCTCTAAAGCATTCTCTTTTAGCTGGTGGACACTGGTTCGTTCAGGTGGAGGGGAAGATAAATTCTCTTTAAGTTGGTGGACCTCTTCAGAGAGTTTCTCCACAGCTGAGACACAGGCCTTTAGGGAAGAGGAGAGATTTCCTTCGTACTGCCGGAGTATTTTAGTCACTTCATTCACTGTGGGATTCTCCTCCGTTTTCCAGGCTAGTATTGCCAATGAGTTGGCATATGATGATGGGGCACTCCGTACAAACTTCCGCCACATGGGTGGTGTACACCGGACTGCATCTGGATCTGCGGATGTTTGTGCGTCGTCTAGGTCCTTATAAATTACTTCCCGTACGGCCAATTCCCTCAGGTACTGAATTCCCTTCTCCATGGTGGTCCATTTGCTTGGTAAACATACAAGTTCTTCCTTGAAGAGATACCTTTCCTTCACAGCTGACAGGAGACGCCTCCAGAGGCTGCGAGATTGTGCTCCATCTCCAATTGCTTTGTCAATGCATGCGTCCCTAGCAAGGGATCCCAGCCGCCTGGCTTCCTTGCCCTCCAATTCCACATAATTGGCTCCCGTGTCCCAGCACCGGAGCAGCCAGGTGACAAGCTGCTCGCCTATACAGCGACCAAAATCTTTTCGCACATCTCGTAGCTCACGCTGGTATAGAGTCCGGGTAATTACTGTTGATTTTTCGACATCCTCATCCTCATCTTCAGTCTTCTGCACCTTTGATGGCCGGTGTAGAGTCCGGGTAGTTACTGTTGATTTTCCGACATCCTCATCCTCATCTTCAGTCTCCTGCACCTTTGATGGCTGGTATGGAGTCCGGGTAGTTACTGTTGATTTTTCGCCATCCTCATCCTCATCTTCAGTCTCCTGCACCTTTGATGGCCCAGCCTCGTCTTCACTACGCCCAGACTTAGCAGAAGACTGTCTGCGTTTTAAACGACCTGAGCCTCTATACCATTTTTTCACCTTGTCTACAGGGGCAACTTGCACTGCTACAGCTCGTTTCTCTGACCCAGCCACAGGGTCTGCCACAGGGGTTGGAATACCCTCTGCGGGGTCAACTTGCACTGCTACAGCTCGTTTCTCTGACCCAGACACAGGGTCTGCCACAGGGCTTGGAATACCCTCTGCGGGGTCAACTTGCACTGCTACAGCTCGTTTCTCTGACCCAGACACAGGGTCTGCCACAGGGCTTGGAATACCCTCTGCGGGGTCAACTTGCACTGCTACAGCTCGTTTCTCTGACCCAGACACAGGGTCTGCCACAGGGGTTGGGATACCCTCTGCGGGGTCAACTTGCACTGCTACAGCTCGTTTCTCTGACCCAGCCACAGGAGTGGGAGCAGCTGCACGAGCTGGGGCAGCTGCAGGAGCTGGGGCAGCTGCAGGAGCTGGAGCGGCTGCAGGGGCTGGAGCTGGAGCGGCTGCAGGAGCTGGAGCGGCTGCAGGAGCTGGAGCGGCTGCAGGAGCCGGAACGGCTGCAGGAGCTGGAGCGGCTGCAGGAGCTGGAGCGGCTGCAGGAGCTGGAGCTGGAGTAGCTGCAGGAGCTGGAACTGGAGCGGCTGCAGGAGCTGGAGCGGCTGCAGGAGCTGGAACTGGAACGGCTGCAGGAGCTGGAGCTGGAGTAGCTGCAGGAGCTGGAACTGGAGCGGCTGCAGGAACTGGAGCGGCTGCAGGAGCTGGAGCTGGAGTAGCTGCAGGAGCTGGAACTGGAGCGGCTGCAGGAGCTGGAGCTGGAGTAGCTGCAGGAGCTGGAACTGGAGCGGCTGCAGGAGCTGCAGCTGGAGCGGCTGCAGGAGCTGGAGCTAGGTTGCTAATAGCATCAATTGCAGCTCGATAGGCACAAGCCAGACCCCAGCACGCTACAGTGATTTGTGTCACTTTGGAACTGCCAGAGTCATGACACCTTTTTTTCAAGCATTCTGCCAGCTTTTTAGGATTTTGCAGTTGTTCAGGGGTGAATGTCCAAAACACTGGAGGTGACCACTGCTCTAGAAACCTGCCCATATCCTCCCACACTCCCTGCCACTCGCAACTATCCCGCCTCAAGACAGATCTCCGGATGAGATTCCTAAGTAGTTGTTTAACCCTCCACAAAATCTGAAGCGCATTCAGGAGACATAACAACAAGAGCAGGCTGGTCTGAGTATCCCAAGGATATTCAACATCTCGGAGAACCACCGTAACTAACTCGGGGGAAAAGAGGGTGGTGGTGAAGGAGAAAGGGAGAGTGAACAGGTAGGGAAACATGTCTTCCCCTGTCCCCTTCACAGATTGGCTCCCTAACGAAAACAGGCAATAGGTGTAATTGCTAATAGTTTCCGAGATATGGGTTCCAAAGTATAGAGTCGACGTCAGTGCTGAGTACAAATACCAGGTTAAAGTCGTGACCAGATATTTCATCATTTCATAAGCCATTGTTACACCGCACAGTACCATAACAATCTTAAACCAGGGCCCGGAAAGGATAAACAGTGCAACAGGGAGCACATACAGAAAGTAACGCACCATAAAACTCAATTTGGAATACAGGTACAGCAGACTGGAGATTAAGGCAATCAACATCGTGACTAGCAACTATTAAGCAGGTCCAATACTTATACCAATTTTAGTTTAACACACTCTGGTCAGATTTGTCGATATCTCAACCCTTCGGGCCCCACGTTGGGCGCCAAAAAGACTGTTGCGGTTTAACCCGGCTGGCAGCTAAACACCACACAGCCGTTCGCTCACCCTCCCCCCTCCCTCTCTGGGATGGGGGAGAGAAACGGGAAAGTGAAGCCTGTGAGTTGAGATAAAGACAGTTTATTAAGACAGGAAAATAATAATAACAATAATAATAATAATAGTGATAATGGTAATAGTATTAACAATAATAATGTGTAAGAAAACAAGTGATGCACAATGCAATTGCTCACCACCCGCTGACCGATGCCCAGCCTATCCCCGAGCAGCCGGCCCCCCCACCCCGGCCAGCCACCCCTATATATTGTTTAGCATGACGTCAGATGGTATGGAATACCCCTTTGGCCAGTTTGGGTCAGCTGTCCTGGGTCTGTCCCCTCCCAGCTCCTGCTGCACCCCCAGCCTGCTCGCTGGCAGGACAGAGCAAGAAGCCGAAAAGTCCTTGGCCTGGTGTAAACACTGCTCTGCAACAATTAAAACATCAGCATGTTATCAGCGCTCTTCTCATCCTAATCCAAAACATAGCACCCTACCAGCTACTATGAGCTACTTAACTCTGTCCTAACTGGAACCAGGACATCTTCTCACCATCATGGCCTATGACCGCTACATTGCCATCTGCAAACCCCTGCACTATGGGATAATAATGACCAGCAGAACTTGTGTCAACATGACAACAGTTACCTGGGCCTGTACTTTTCTCTATGCTGTGCTGCACACTGCCAATACTTTTTCCTTCCCCCTCTGCCAAGGGAATGCCCTGGACCAGTTCTTCTGTGAAATTCCCCAGATCCTCAAGCTCTCCTGCTCAGATGCCTACATCAAAGAGGCTAGGCTTATTGTGGTTAGTGCCTGTTTACTATTTGGGTGTTTTGTCTTCCTTGTGGTGTCCTATGTGCAGATCTTCAGGGCTGTGCTGAGGATCCCCTCAGAGCAGGGCCGGCACAAAGCCTTTTCCACATGCCTCCCTCACCTGGCTGTGGTCTCCCTGTTTATCAGCACTGGCATATTTTCCTACCTGAATCCCCCCTCCATGTCCTCCTCCTCCCTGAATCTTTTGCTGGCAGTTCTGTACTCGGTGGTGACTCCAGCAGTGAACCCTCTTATCTACAGCATGAGGAACCGGGAGTTGAAAGATGCGGTGTGGAAACTGATGAATGGATGTTTTTCAGAAGGCATAATCTGCCCATCTTAGAATCATAGAAACATAGAAACATAGAACTGCGTGGCTTGGAAGGGACCTCAAAGATCATCTAGTTCCAACCCCCCTGCCATGGGCAAGTATGCCACCCACTAGATCAGGTTTGCCAGGGCCCCATCCAGCCAGGCCTTGTAGACCTCCAAGGATGGGGCATACACAAGTTCTCTGGGCAACCTGTTCCAGTGCCTCACCACTCTCTGAGTGAAAAATTTCCTCCTAACCTCTAATCTAAATCTCCCCTCTTTTAGTTTAAAACCATTCCCCCTTGTCCTGTCGTTATCTGACTGAGCAAAAAGTCGTTCTCCATCCTTTTTTATGCCCCCTTTATTTAGTGAGAAGATGCAATCATCACAGACAGCCCCTCGTAACCACCGTTCCCTGCACTGGGCTCTTGCCCCAGCTCAGACAGGTGGTTTGTAGGCAACGAATTCGCCCTAAAGCCTTCTCTTCTGTAGGCTGAACCACCCCAACTCTCTCAGCCTTCCTTCACAGGAGGGGTGCTCCAGCTCCTTGATCATCTTTGTGGCCCTCCTCTGGATCTGTTTTAACAGATCAACATCCTTCGTGTGCTGGGGCCCCAAACCTGGATTCAGTAGTCCAAGCAGGGCCTCACAATAGCAGAGTAAACGGGACCAATCACCTCCTTCAACCTGCTAGCCACTCCTCTTTTGATGCAGCCCGGAATGCAGTTGGCCTTCTGGGCTGCAAGCACGCACTGATGGCTCGTGTTGAACAGTTCATGTCCACCAGAACAAGAACCTTCTCTGCAGGGCTGCTCTCAATGCATTCTTCTCCCAGTCTGTCCTCATGTCTGCAATTGCTGCGAGACAGGTGCAACGCCTTACACTTGGACTTGCTGAACATCTTTAGTTTCTCATGGGCCCACTTCTCAAGCTTGTCCAGGTCCCTTTGGATGGCATCCCTTCCTTCTATTGCATCAACTGCACCACTGAGTTTAGTGTCATCTGCAAACTTGCAGAGGATGCACTCGATCCCCCTGTCTTGTTCTTTTTCTGCATATCACTCATAATGTAACTCATTAAAAGCCCAGGTGCATGTTTGTTTGTTTTTTATTTTGCTTGTGAGTATATTTTTTCTCTTTCAATTATTTGTGAAATTATTGTCCACAAAGATATGTCTTTGTTCATATTCTTTCATTTCAGTATCTACATGTTCCCTGTGACTCCCAGACTTGGTGTAAACAATGAGCCAGGCTCTCTGTATTTAAATAAAAAAAGGACCCTGCAGTGACTTGATCGCCTGAGATCCTTCCTCAGAGACTTGCAGTGGAGCTGCAGGGGCACTTGGCTGTGTGCAGAGGTGGAGGGGAAAAGTGTCCTGGCACAGCAGCACTTCCAGGGAGCCCCAGGGCTTGGTCTGTCCCAAGCTGCTCTCCCTTTCACCTCCCACACTCTCCTACAGAGCCCTTATCTTGCTGTAAGGACTAATTGCTCTTGTCGCTTGCTAACCATGCTGCTGTGGGGCAGTCCAGTGTCCACAGGCAGGGACAGGCCAGGGGCACTTCTCTAACACAGCTGGCTCTGTTCCAGCATCTCCAGAATAAGAGGGGATCTGCTGAGGGCAGTGCCTGAAGGCACAGGTCTTCTCCCAAAGCTACTCTCATGGATGTTGCAAAGTAAAGATAATTTTCTGAAGTACAGATAAAGTGCTAAATCTGGGTGGGAACAGGCAAAGGAGAGCTCTGCCACTCCAGGGAACACAGCAGGTAGAGGGAAAGCAGTCTGCTGAGATTTTATACTTGTGTTAAAATTTCGTAGACTGAATACAGTGAACTACCCCAAAACATCTAATGACATTGGAAATAAGTTGGACTTGATGATCCTTGTGGGTCCGTTCCAGCTCAGACTATTCCATGAGTCTCCGACTCTGAAGAAGGCCGGCTATCCGTGCGCACTGTCCATGCCCAAGGAACCACTTGTGTGGGAGGCAGTCAGTGGCAGTGCCCCCCAGCAGCTGGCTCTGCCTTCCCAGCCTGACCAGCACGGCCCTGCAAAGTGCCCCCACGGCCCCATGCACCACAGCCCCCTCGCTCTGCAGAGCAGCACCACCAGCTCGGGTGCTGTGGCAGCATGGACAGGGGCTGCAGGAATGGCTGCTCAGGCCAGCCCAGACATGGTGGGCTGGGGCAAGGCTGTGTGGGACATGGGGTGTCCCAGGAGCAGACCAGGGTGCTGTGTGTGTGTGCACTGGCGCTGCCTGAGGAGCCCCAGGGCCAGCAGTGTGGTGCTGTGCTGTGTCTCGGAGAGGGGCTGGCCTGGGGGGCTGCAGGCTGTGTGGGGGAGGGGAATGTCCTGCAGATGGCAGCAGCAGAGAAACTGCCACTGCCCTCCACTGCTCCATTTGCTGATTTTGGACCATCCCAGCCTGGAATGCTCTGCTGGGCTGGGCTGCGCTAGGCTGGACAGAGGACAGGGAGGTATGGAGAGCTGGGGAGGGGCTGGGCTGGGCTGCCTTCCTGGAAGAGACAGGGGGGAACCACAGAGCAGTCTGGGCTGGGCCCTTGTTCACTGGATATGGATATGACCAATGCTAGTCATCATGACTTTAACACTAACTCCTTCTCTGCAGAGTTCTCAACATTTTCCTAAAATATATATTCAGTTCTTGATTCAATTTTCCACACAGCAGAGGCCATTTCCTTCAAGATGCCCTGGAATTTTTAAAGACAGCAATGGGAAACTTGAGTCTGGATATGTGGGAGGCCTTCTGAAGCATGAGCTGGTTGGATGCCTGCTGGATGCTTGAGGGAGGGTATTCTCCTGCAGACGGCAGCAGCAGGGACACTGCCACTGACCTCCACTTCTCCATTTGATGCTTTGGGGCCAGCCCAGCCTGGGCTGCACTGCTGGGCTGGGCTGGGGAAAGGAGAGGGAGGAATGGAGAGCTGGGGAGGGGCTGTGCTGGCCTCCTGGCAGAGGCAGGGAGGACCAACAGAGTGGACACTGCCACTGTCTATTTCCACGTGCCTCCTTCACCTGGCCGTGGTCCCCCTGTTTGTGAGCACTGGCTAGTCTGCCTACCTGAAGCTCCCCTCATTCTCCACCCCATCCATGGACCTGCTGGTGGCAGTTCTGTACTCGGTGGTTCCTCCAGCAGTGAATCCCCTCATCTACAGCATGAGGAACCAGGAGCTCAAGGATGCAGTGAGGAAACTCTTTGGATACGTGCTTCAAGCAAGTATTTGCACAGATTCTTCAACATTAATCATGTGCCTATAATCCTATCAGGGCACTGATGTTTTCTGAAATAAACTGTTAGGACAATCTTCTTTAATTTTATTTCTTTCTTAATATTGTCTAAAGCTTGTGAATTTGACTTGATGTTATTCTTGGTGTCCGATATGTAATGTTTTTTTAGTTTTGACCCAATCCTCTAATGTACTTATAGAACTGGGATTCTCGTGCAGATAACGACAATAAAGAAGAGAGTAGAAATTTACTGCTCTCATGTCCCATCTCCTCCCATCTCTTCTGCAGCTAGGGGAGCAGCCCCAACATGCACGAGGAGCTCAGGACCGAGAGCCCAGCTGCCACATGGAGGAGCAGCCCCGGTGGCCCTCAGGGCTGCCCCTCACTGCCCACTGGGCTCTGCCTCTCTGCTGCCTTCGGGTCAGGGCTGCTGCTTCCCTGGAGCCATGGCCATGGCCAGCAGCAGGACGTGGCCTTTTCACTGCTGCTCTCTTTTGGCTTCCACTTTGTTCTCTTGTTCCCTTGCATTTCTCTTAGCCCTCAGATCACGTGTGCCTTGGTGACAGTCCTGATGTCTCTACAGTGGCATCTCTGCCACATGTCTGCACTCGTCTGCCAAAGATAGTGTCAGAAATACAACCAAGGACACCTTCCCTGGACAGGCCTCTTGCTTTTCTGGGCTTCACCATGGATCAGAGTCCCATAGTGATCACTGAAGGACTGTGGGATGCCTTCTTGGTTGTACATAGCCTAGCAAATAGTAGCTGGCCTTTCACTGGCCTGGGAGTGTCCCACTGGTGCTGGGCCTGATGGCAAATCGCATCCTGGAGAGGAATCTGGAGCTGCTCTGTGCGTGGGACAGGCCTCTTGTGCTGGCCTGGGGAGCGGGGCTGGCCCTGAGAGGCACAGAGACTCTGTGCTGGGGATCTCCCAAGCAAGAGACCAGGGCTCCTCCAGCTTCACTGACCTCCATTTCCTGAGCCATGGCTGGCCCCAGCCCAGGGGCTGCTGGGGAGGCCCAGAGCCGCCTTTGTCCCAGCAGCTGCGGTGTCTTGCGAGGGGCTGGGGCTGTGGTGGCCGGGCCCAGAGCCCTGCAGCAGCCTGCGGTGGGCACTGCTCTGGGGCCAGCCCAGCCTGGGCTGTTGGGCTGGGCTGGGCTGTGTTGGGGAGAGGGCAGGGAGGTGGGGAGAAGTGGGCAGTGGTTGGGCTGGTTTGGGCATTGCCTGGCAGAGGGCAACAGCAGCGTCAGGGAGCAGTGGGAGCATGCAGGGGAGGGCTCCCAGCAGGACTTGGTGATGCAGAGCCAGGGCTGGGGAAGGGAGCCCAGAGCTGCAGGGGCAGGGGAGAGGAGGCCGCTCTGGGCCCTTGCTGGCCTAGGCAGAGCAGGAAGGGGGCCCAGGGCATTCGTCCCCTCACCGCAGCCTGCCAGGACCTGCAAGGCAGTCATGGAGTGTCCAGGGCCAGGCTCTGCACTGTGGCCACGAGCCCTGCCTGCCCTCCTCCTGCCACGCTCCGTGCGGTGGCAGCAACAGAGGGGACCCCCAGACAGCCCCTGCACGGGGCTCTGCCAACCACGTCGCCCCAGCCCTCTTCAGCGCCCTCCTTGATGCTCTTTGATGCATGCCAGTACCTCCCAGTGTGTGCCGGCCAGTACATCTGCTGAGGCCCAGTGAGGCTGCTGCAGGGGCACAGAGCTCAGCATGGCCCTTGCAGCCCTCTGCCCTGCGCCTGCCTCTCCCCTTGCCCTCAGCCCCAGCCTTGTCTCTGCAGGCAGAAGCGCTCTTGGCATGGGCTTCCTGGCCTCCCCTCGCCTGCGCACAGCTGCTGCCCACTCAGGCTGCTGGCACAAACGTGTGCTCACAAGCAGCACCACCCCTTGGGCTGCTTCTCCTGGCCTCCCCCACCCACTGCTTTGACTCCTTGTCTCTGCTGGGCCCCACCTTCCACACCCACATGTGTCCCTTGGCTGTCAGCTCCCTCTCCCCTGCCCCACAGGATGACATGATGGGGTGGGACGTATTACCGTTATGTGTGGAAGAGTTTTTATAATCCACATTGGTGATGGCACAAAAAGACAGTTCCTTCACCAGTGATCTACATCCTTCTTCAAGTGAATTTTCAGGATCTATATTCATCACAGGAGAAGAAATACTGATGGTCACCTGTACTTGTATTGTCATCGCTTTGTCTATCATGGTGTACTCCCTCATCTTCCAGGTACCTCCACCCACCTTGAATAAGCAATCCCTGTTGAATGTTCCCTTTCCAGCTGCCTGTCTGGACCTATGCACTTCCCATGGTTCTCCTGCTTTGCCCTCCCCTTACCCTTTGACCATTCAGACCACTCTCACTGACCCAGTTGCTGCTTTGAGCTTCATTGAGTTGAAGCTTGCCCATCTATTAGCAGTCTGCCTAATTGTTTCTGTAGCAAGCTCCTCATCATTTATCATTGAATTAGGATCATATGGAATAATACTAATCTTAATACTTTTAATTTCCTATCAATTAATATAAAATGCTTAATTTACAGTGAACCTTTTGGGAAGGTAAAAATCACTGGAGACATTCAAGATGAGGAGATTGCTTTGCTGATTGGAAAATTGCTGCATGTTTTCCTGCTGTTTGTTTTAAAATAAGGAAAAACCCTTCTGTGCCTGTGTGCAGCCAGGTCTCTAAGGAAAGCAGGTGGGAGCTGGTGCAAAGGGGCTGTAACATCCAGCTGCAGACTTCAGTGCAGAAGTCTGGTGTAAGGAAAAGTGATGCAAGTGCCATGTGGCCAATGAGAGAAATGTCAGGGTTGGGGTGGTGAGGAGCAAGGTTGTCCATGCACTGTCAGACCTCAAGAGTCTGCTTTTCCTTCCTATGGACATCTCCATAGGAGAAGCCCTGGATTAATATCAATTGAAGATGCTCAAAACTGAAATGCAACAAAATCCACCCTTTAAAAAGAGAAAAGATTTTTATTAGGTGCTTTTTGAAATCTTCCTCCTTAACTACACCATGAAAGCTCTCCAATTAGCTGTCCAAGTCTTGAAGACCTGAATAAAACTATGGAAGACGTATGTTTCCTTAGGTGTTTCTGCATTTTCATGAATTCCATGGTGGATTTTGAAGCTCAGTCTCTGAACCTCAGATACTGAGAGGAGAATGATGCAATCGTTTGAGAAAGTAAAGTCAGAAGGAAAAGTTGAAGTGACTTGGAGTATTAATGGTCCCCACTGAGGGCCGTTACCAAGAGATTCTCCTCAGGGACTTGATAGGGCAGATAATTGGAGGCCATGCTTACAGATAGGCAAAGCACTGTGCTGAGAAAACTGTGGGTTTGTGGTGGTGAAGTAAAAGGGCCAGGTCCTGACTCCAGCAACTGGGAGGGAAGTTCCTGCACCCCCATGTCTGGCTCAGGGCTCTTGCTGGGGGTCTGTGGGATGTGGTGGTCAGTGTGATGCCACAAGAAGAACAATGATATGACACCTCCCTGGCTCTGCACAGGGTCTCAAGAAAGCAATGACCCCCCTTGCAATAAATATATCTCATCTCCTCCGAAGCTCTATCCAAGGGGACAAAAATGTCAGGGCTGTTGGGGCCTTCTCTTCTTGCCAGCACCCACCTCTTTGTCCTCTCCAGACTTCCCTATGCTGCCCCACACTTTGCCCTATTTCCTTGAAGGCTACAGACACCCATCTCTGTTCACCACCTTGCTCTCATCCCTGCATTTCCGTGGTTTCACCGATGTCTCGTCAACCCTCACCAGCTGTTCCTTAAAACACAAAGCCATGGTCTGATCACAGACACTCTTTGGGTGACCTCTAGCACCACAGCACAACACTTTGAGGGACATTCCTTCTTTATGACCAATGCCAACCTTCCAAGGTGCACTTTGTAGCAGTTTTTTTCTCTCCTGCTCTTTCCTACTACCAAAGAAAGCTCCATCAGGGTGGAAACCACTCCTGAAATAGGCATCCCAACCCATTGGCCTTCTAGTGGCCAGTCAGCCAACCAGACAGAAGTCACCTCACCAGCATCTTCCAAGCCATGGTCCTGCTGCTGGTCTTGCAGCTTCTTGTGTAGACACAACCAAGCCTTGCGCCAGCTGCTGTCCACTCATGTACTCAAGCAGAAGGGACAGGATAAGCCATATTCAGGCCTTCTTTCTGTCTGGGTCCTCCTGGGTATGTAGGCAGAGGGGATCCCACAGTCAGCATACCAACCAGGTGCCTTCTGCTGGCCTAGCAGGATGACTGGCAGATGTCAGCTGAAACGTACAGATCCTAGGTAGAAGTGTGACCTGTCAGCTACTTCAGACAGAAGTGACCTCACAGTCCCTTCCACAGTCACATTCGTCCTGCTGGTGCGGGAGATCCTGAGGCAGAGCTGAGCTCATCAGAGCATTCCCACCCATCTCCTCCTTGTGACCTACAAGCTGCTCAGATCCATGGCCCTTCACATTCATCTTTGAATGCCATGTGACTGCACAGCAATCTCATGGTTCCTGCCCTGCCCCAAGGGAAGAGGAACCTAAAGTTAAGGGTTAGGAAAAGGGTGAAAGGTGAGAAGGTTAATGCACAGGAAGACAGGCTTTGGATGATAGTTGTTCGTGTATGGCATTAGGGACTACGGCGAACCTTTCTGGGTGAGAGATTAAGCAGATGCTTAGTGGGAGGGTTTGGTGTTCTGCTTGGGGTGTCAGGTCTGCGGTTAGGGTATGAGCAAGCTCTTTGGTTGAGGGTTTTGTTTAGGTCTGCTGGAAGACTAGGGTTAAATAGAGCATTTCAATGCTAGTGTTAAGGGCAGGGATCAGGGTGAGCAAGAGAGGGTCATAGAAAGGGGTTATGGACTAATTTTGGCTTCAAGGGATATTGTGGTCAAAAGTTAGAGCAGTGGATTCCTGTCAGGGTGTGGAGTGGCATTTAGATTTAGGTATTAACGTAACAGGTTAAACTAGGGTAAGGGCCTCACATGGCTGCTTTAAGTCAGCTTTATGGTGGGATCAACATTACCTGAATATTCTTACCTCTCCAAAATCGTCAGCTTCTGCTCTCCAACCTCCTCTTTCCTCCCTCAAATCTCACATCTCTCCTGGCCAGGCTCCTCCTGCCTTCCCCATATCAATCATCTACTTAGGGGCAGCTTTCTGATGGCTTTCATGAACTCAGAGCATCTGTCTCACCTCTGTTGGCTACTCAGTTCCTGAGAAAGAAGCAGCTCCTAAGTCAGCATGGAGAAGGACACAAGGGCTGTCAGAACACCCTGCACAATGTGCCCAGCAGCTCTGCAACACCACAAAAGTGCACTTCCTGCCTACGTGGTTTGGTTCCAGAATGGCTCCTATGGACTCAGGGTAACTTCTTCCATGGCCTCATGAAGGCTTTGTGTTCCCCCAGGCATCTGGGAGGCAGTGGCCCCCTCTGTGTAGAAAACTGAAAGCAGCCCTGAAGGATGAATGAGGCAAAAGCTGAAACCTCTGACATGACAACACCCGTTCAAGACCTCTTCCTCAATGGGGCCTACCAGGTACTTAGGGAGAGAGGATCTCACAAACTATGTGCAAAGCAGGCGCATCTGCTGGCCTGTCATGGAGACCAGCAGATGTGACCCTAAAGGCACAGATCCCAGCCAGGAGTCAAGGGATGACCTGTCAGCTACTTCAGAAAGAAGTCAACTCACAGGCCGTTTAACAGCCATTCGCTTCCTACTGGACTTAGAGCTTCTGAGGCACCACTGCCCTCCTAATACGATGTCTACAAAACACCCCCTTCTTGGGCCAGAATCTGCCCAGGTAGAAGTGAGCTGGTTGTGATCCTTCAAGCCCATGGCATTGCTGCTGGACTGACAGCCTCTCTGACGCACAACAGCCAGTTCCATGCCACTTCTGTGGGGTGCGAGGGCAGGAGGGACGTTGCAGGCAATGTTCCAGCCCCGTGCCTGTTTGTGGTCTCTCAGCTCCTTGTGCACAGTGAAGACCACACTCACGTCCAGAAGCCATGTGCCTGAAGCTGGCCTAGAAGACACTCAGGGGAAGTGACCTCCCAGCCCCCGCCCCAGCCACAGTCCCAGCTGGCAGTGCTGCTCTGCAGGGCGAGGGGGCTGTGGTGCCCGGGATACGGGGGCAATCTCCAGGGCTGTGCTGGGCAGGTTGGGAGGCACAGCCAGCTTATGGGGTCACTGCCATTGCTCCAGGGCTGCAAGGAATCACTCGCCAGACTCCTTTGCTGGGGCTGCTGCATGCCCCGGGGCTGCAGAGGAATTTACAAAGATGATAACGCACTTAATGCAGCCTTCCACTGTCATCAGGTGGTGGAGGCTGTAGATGAAGGGAGAGCAGTGGATGTTGTCTGTCCCAACCTTAGGAAAGTGTCTGTCACTCTCACAACACCCATATAAACAAGATGATGAAGTAGCAACCACACAGGTGGAAAGTGAGGTTGATTAAAAGCTCACAGACTGCCTGGGTTCACTGGGTTGTGACCAGTAGAAAAGAATCCAGCCCGCCCCCAAAATTGGGGCCAATAAACTTTGAAAATCCCATAAACGACCTGGGTGATGGCGCAGAGTGTACCCTCCGCAAGTTTGCTGATGATATGAAACTGAGCAGAGCAGCTGGAACGCAAGATTTGGAATGATGTAATCAAGCTAGAGAAATGGGCAGAGAGGAGCCTCATGACATACAGCAAAGGAACAAGAAGGAACAATACCAGGCACCACTACCTGCTGGGGTCAACTGCCTGGAGGTGAACTTTACCGATAAATGACGGGGTTTTCTGGTGGACAACTACCTAAACATTATCCAGTACTGTGCCCTCACAGCAAAGAAGGCCACCAGCATCCTGGGCTGCACTAGTAAAAGCACTGATGGCACCTTGCTGGAGGTGGTCCTTCCCCTCTGTTCAGCACTGGTGAGACCACACCTGGAGTGCTGTCTGGTTCTGGGGTCGCCATTAAGGACAAAGGTAACTAGCAGGAAGAAATGTAGCAAAGGGCCATGAAGATGATAAAGTGACTGAACTATCTTTCATGTGAGGAGAGGTTCGGTTTGCTGGAAGTATTTAGCCTGGAGAAGGGAAGGCTCAGATGAGATCTTATCGATGTGTCTAAGGTTGTGAGGGGAGGGAAGGAGAACAATACAGACACGGTCTTCTCAGTGGTGCCCAGAGACAGGGCAAGAGGCAATGGGCACCAAACAAGATGTTGTAAATTTCATCTGAACTCAGGAAAGTATTTCTTCACAGTGAGGGAGGTCAAATGTCAGAACAGGTTTCCCAGAGAGGTTGATTCATTTCCATTTACAAATATACTCAGAATCCATCTGGAAATGGTCCTTAGCAGCCTGCTCAGGAAAGCTGGACTTGTGAGATCTTCTGGGACTCTTTCTTTCTCAAACAAATGTGTGATTAAGTCATTCTGGAATGTATTGCAGTATTTCTGAGAACTTTTCTGTAGTGTTCTTGCACCCATTGTACTCCAGGTTCCCACGGGGCAGAGATTCATTTTGGAAATTACCCCACTCACCAGGTAACCTTGAGGACCATGGATTACAAGCACCAGCAAGGCCTCAAAACACAGGATTGTCTCGCACACTAATTCCACAGTCCAGCCCCTTGTCCCCTGAGTCAGAAGGGACCTCTGGAGGTGTCCACTACCATCATCTTCTCTGAGCAGTGATAGCTTTACAGGTAGATCAGGTTAGTCAGTGCTTTCTGCAGCTGGGTTTTGAAAATCTCTGGGCCCATGACCAAGTGCTGATCCATTGTCTTGGTGGCTGTTCTCCCAGTATAGACACTGATGCCAGCAGAAGGACGGAGCTAGTCAAATTTCAAAGATCAGCTCCCCTTAGGTAGTGGGGAATGGCCGTCCCTGTGCTCCCAACATGTGATCCCCAAGCTGTTGGTGCAATTGTGCAGAGCAAATGGGCTGCGGTGCTGTGGGGTGAATCTACATTGCTGTGCTGGTCAGGGGGGGAAACAGACTCGGAGAGCTCCGGATCACTGGGTTGGACCAGGCAGAGGTACTTCACGAAGGGCGAAATGGATCGCTCCCAAGTTTCCCTCCCGGCTGCCCGCTGGTTGCCCACTTCCTTCTCTGAGATTGCAGAGTCACAGGTTCCCTGTGAATACCTGGCTTTAATTCTTTCCCTGTGGCTGAGCTCACAGTGGGAGATCTCTCACTTTCAGAGGGGCAGCAGTCACTGCCCACACCACGCTCCGCTGTCCCTGGAGGTACCCTGGGCTGTGCAGGTAGCTCCAGATTCCCCTCCTGAAGGACATCATCTACGGGTCACATGTGGGAATAGCCCTGGCTATGTAATGCAGTGACCGTTTGCTGCCTCTGCTGTCAGCAACCCATGGGTGAGTGTTAAATCTAGCCCTTGGTCTCTGACAGGTCACAATGCAACAATGAGCCATTCCCTCCTGAACTGAAGAAGGAACAGATCCTTGTGGGGAGCAATTCTTTCGGCCTATTCTTGACACTGGTTAGGGAAGGAAAGCCCAGACTTCAGTCAGTACACTCTGGTGATTCCCTTTTATTACGGAGATGTTATGCGGGAGTCTTCACTGACTCACAGTGTTAGATGCACATTTATACAGCTTCCATATGGGACAGAACAGGTTCATTCATTCACTGCACTGGGGGGAATCCAAATATTTATGTAGGAACACAAGAATCCCAAGTAGTCAAAATGACAACAAGAAAAAAAATATATATATATATCTGCTAAGGACAACGAAAATACAAGCCTGGAAGGTGACGTACTAGGCTTCATTACTGTAGAGTGAAGGTATCTTTATGAGTACTGAAAAACATCCCCCAAATCAGTTTCCTAACTGCATCCTTCAGCTCCTTGTTCCTCATGCTGTAGATGAGGGGGTTCACTGCTGGAGGCACCACCGAGTACAGAACCGCCAACAAAAGATTCAGGGATGAGGAAGAGATGGAGGGGGGATTCAGGTAGGCAAACATGACAGTGCTGATGAACAGGGAGACCACAGCCAGGTGAGGGAGGCACGTGGAGAAGGCTTTGTGCCGTCCCTGCTCAGAGGGCATCCTCAGCACAGCCCTGAAGATCTGCACATAGGACAGCACAAGGAAAACAAAACATCCAATACCTGAAGAAAAACAAAACATTATGAACCCAAGTTCTCTGAGGTAGGCATCTGAGCAGGAGAGCTTAAGGATCTGTGGAAGTTCACAGAAGAACTGGTCCAGGGCATTGCCTTGGCAGAGGGGGAGGGAAAAGGTATTGGCAGTGTGCACCAAAGCACTGAGAACACCAGCACCCCAGACAGCTGCTGCCATGGTGACACAAGTTCTGCTGGTCATTACGGTCATATAGTGCAGGGGCTGGCAGATGGCAACATAGCGGTCATAGGCCATGACAGTGAGAAGATAAAACTCTGCTGTGACAAAGACAACAAACATAAAGACTTGAGAAGCACATCCCAAGTAAGAAACGTCCCTGCTGTCCAAAAGGGAGTTGGCCATGGCTTTGGGGACAGTGGTGGTAATAGTGCCCAGGTCGAGGAGGGCGAGGTTGAGGAGGAAGAAGTACATGGGGGTGTGGAGGCGGTGGTCGCAGGCTACGGCTGTGAGGATGAGGCCGTTGCCCAGGAGGGCAGCCAGGTAGATGCCCAGGAAGAGCCCAAAGTGCAGGAGCTGCAGCTCGCGTGTGTCTGCGAATGGCAGGAGGAGGAACTCGTTGGGGAAGCTGCTGTTGGACATTGCCTGCCTCTGGCCATGTGGACCTGTAGATGGAGGAAGAGACAGAGACAAGTTAGAGAGACTTCTCTGAGTAAAACATACTACTCATACACACAAATCACCATTCCCTGAGCTGAATGAGGAATGAGTCCACTCATTCTCCAACCCTCCCAACTGAATGACAGTGTGCCTGACTGTTTCAAACAGATCTTGGGCACCTTGTTCCCATGAAGACACCCTACGGCAGGGCCCAGCAGTCACTGTCAGAACAGAAGCTTACACCCACCTTCACTCCAGACAAAGAGAGTAGGAGAACCATACACAGGTGGAGAAATAAGAAAGAATACCACAACGCACCAACCTGCTGACAAAGGAAAATGTAGATGGGCATGTAGGGAAACCTTCAGGTTACCAAGCTTCAATGCCACCTATGGAAGTGACACTGCAGGGAAGGCACTCTTAGCCTCAACGTTGTGCATCAACTTGCAGAACATAGGCTCCTCTCCTCTTCTGGAGGTCCAGCTGAGGAGGAGGTGGCTCATGCCCTAAAGCCTCTGAGGGCAGAGGCTGTGCTGGGTGGCAGAGGAGAGCAGAAGGTTGCTGCAGAGAAGGTGCCTGCACTGCAGACCTGGCAGGGAGTGCCTGAATCCCCCCTCCCTTGCTGTTTTGGGCAGCAGCTCCCTCTCCTGCTCAGGTCTCTGCTGCCTGGAGTTGTCCCTGCTGGCAGCTGCTTCCCTGTCCCCACATCTCCTCCCTGCCATTGCTCACAGACTCTGTCCCACCTGCTGTGTGCTCAGCTCTGCCCTGCAGACACCTCCTATCCCAGGACACATTTCAGGGACAACTCCCCAAGTTCAGAGTCTAAGGAGCAGCTCTAACCTAACAGAAGGTAACAAGAACTGGGGACTCAGTGTCTTCATCATAATGGAAAAATAAATTCCCTTCGTCATCTGTCACCCAGTAAAGCAAGAGGAGAAATCTCAAAGCACAAAATGCTTCTCTTCAAGAATCCCTTGCTCTGACATTTCTCTTGTGGAGTCCATTGTGAGATGCCCTGGGAGCGCTCAGCAGCTGTGAGCAGCCTATACCAGGCAGCAGCCTCTGGGCACCAGCAGGAACCTGCCCTGCCCTGCCCTGATGGGGGGGGCTCGTTCCACCCACACCTTCTCCCCGCAGCACCCTGGGCAGCTCCCCGAGCAGGCTGAGTGCTGAGCCTGGCAGGCGGCAGAGGCCCTGCCCTGGCACACAGCCCCTGGGGCACAGCAGGGCCCTGCTCTGCACCACAGCCCTGGCCACCCCTGCCTGCACCCCGGCTGCACCAGCCTGCAGCCACCCTCACAAGAAAGAACCCTCATGTCCTGTCCCTCTGAGAGCTTGGGCAGGTAATCCCTGCTCTGAACCTTGTCATTCTCTTCTCCAAAGAAACTCTGAGAGTCTTCCTGAAAGATCCCATAGGCTGTGGGATTTGCCAGCAAATCTGGAGATGGCATCAGGAACAACAGCTGTATTGCCCTGCAGCCAGAGTCTTACCCTGTTCAGGGCTGGGAAGATTTCTCCCGCAGTGAGCTCTCAGCAGCCCCCCTCCACACTGCCTTTAACATCTCCCTCCCTTCTCTCAGCCGCCCTTGTCCCCTGCACGCAGTGCCCCCAGCCCTGCTGCGCTGTGCAGAGGAGCTGCTCCTGGGCAGAGCTGTCTCTCTGCAGCACTGCCCGCTTGCCAGGAGGTCCCCTTGGGCCCAGGAGCCCAGCCCAGCTCAGCAGCACAGGGAGCTTTTGACAAGTCCCTGGGCCTCCAGGGGGATCGACTTTGAAACAGACTGAAGCAGTCACTGATTTTTCTTCTCTGAGCTGGGGATGGATACTTACTTCCAGTGGTGTCTTTTCCCCTATATGAAAAGAAGAATTTGGCATGGGAATCATCTTTTCTTGTTCCATTGTGAGACCGGGTACCCACAAATCATTCAGGCTGCATTACATCTCTTCCAAGCACTTGTTGTTTTTCAGGGGGATGAAACTTTTTCACAGAAAGAGAAATCCCTCTGTCTACACAAGCTACACAACCAATTTTGTGCCTCCACTCTCATAGAACTACGGAATGGCTTGGGTTGGAGGGGACCTTAAAGACCTTCTTGTTCCAGCCCCGCTGCCATGGTCAGAGGCACATTCCACAAGACCAGGTTCCTCACGGTCCCATCCACCCTGGCCTTGAACACTGCTAGGGAAGCGGGGTTCTACTTCTCTGAAGAACCTTTTCCAGTGCCTCACCAACCTCATAGTGAAGATTTCCTTCTTTAGATTTCAAGTAAACTTTCTCTATTGTATTTTAAAAAGATTGCACCTTGGAAGGGTATGGGATCTCCTGCAGATGGCAGCAGCAGGGACACTGCCACTGACCTCCACTTCTCCATTTGCTGCTTCGAGGCCAGCCCAGTCTGGGCTGCTCTGCTCGGCTGGGCTGGGCTGGGGAGAGGACAGGGAGGTGTGGAGAGCTGGGGAGGGTCTGGGCTGTGCTGGCCTCCTGGGAGAGGCAGGGAGGACCGGCAGAGCAGGGGCTGGGCTGGGCCCTTGCTCTCTAAATGCTACATGAGGAAACATGAGTCTGGACATGTGGGAGGCCTTCTTAAGCATGAGCTGGTTGGCAGGCAGAGTACCTGAGGGATTGTGCAGGGCATCCCCTGCACCCACTGCTCCTGGGGGGGCTGGGAAGAGGCCTCCTGAGCACAACAGCTCCTTGTAGCCCTGTGGATGCTGGCTGTGAGGTCACTTCTGTTCCAGCACCTGGCTGGCCAACAGCAGGGAGTCAGAGCCTCTGAGGCCATCAGAAAGCTGCCCCCAGCACGGTGACACATTACAGGAGGCCAGGGGAAAGCTGGGTGAATAAAGGTGGGAGATTTGGTAGAGATAAGAGGGACTTGGCTAACAGAAAGGAAAGATTTTGAAGAGTTAGGAGGGGTTCACGTAAGGCTGCTGCTGCTGCAACATTTAGTCGGAATAAATTCATGTTGGATACTGGCAATATTTCTAACAAGTAACCATAAATCCTAGGCATACCCTTAAGTGCTATCTCTCATCCTGAAATGAATCCTCTGTAGTAATCACCAACCTCAAACCTTACCCTGAAGACAAAGCCCATAACCACTTAGACATAACCACTTAGTGTTTTTTACCCCATTGCTCACTGTAATCCACAGCCCTTAATTCCTAGCATTAAATTGCCTTAACCCTAGCCCTCACCCAGGCAGAAATAAAACCATAACCAAAAATCCAGCCCATACCCTAAACACTGAATGGGTTCCCAAAGCAGAAAACCAAAGCCTCTCCCTAAATCTCTGCCCAATCCGTAACCTGGGAAGGCACTATCTATTCCCTAAATCCAAATCTGAGCAACTAAGCCCTGAATCCCTCATTTCTGGAATTTAATAACCAAACTGAAGTGTCTGGCATTGGTGGTGACTATGAGGTCACTTCTGCCTCTGGAGCTGATAGGCCATTAGTAGGAGCATGGCTGGGCAAGGGACTGGGAGCAAGCACGTGGCTTCTTTGTCTATCTGAGGAGCTGAAAGGCCAGCAGGAAGGCCACATGGCTTGGAAGACCCAGGTGAGGTTCCTTCTGTCTGAAGAGATGACTGGTCACAGGAAGGCTGATGGGTGTAGATGTCTGTGTGAAGGACAGTTTCTGAGATGTTGGAACTTTCCTTGGTCATGGGAAACTGAGTGTGAGAGAAAACTTTCTAGAAATTGAGGCTTGGATGGTGGAGACAGGGCATGAGAGGGAAGATATATCACTGAAAGGGTAATGCTTTAGTGTCAGAATTTCCCTGGAGGTAATATGTTATCACTCTATGACACTATGTTTCAGGGCACAGCTGGAGAGGATACAGACATCAATGAAGGCACAGAAATGCTAAGCTGAGAGCAAGGTAGGAAAGCAAGATGCATGTTTTCAGCCTGCAGGGAAACAGGGATGGGTATGGGACATCATAGGGCAGCCAGTGGTGGAGATGGACAAGGGCACTGGCAAGGATAGACTTAGCCAGGAATACCAAGGTCTTGTCCCCTTGGTTTTGACAGTTCTCTCTGGCACCAAGGCCTAGGAGGAGACATGTTGTCCTATTAGCAATGGGGCCTCATCACCTCTTTGCACCTCCTGAGGGAGGCCAGGAGGTGTCACACCACTGTCTTTCATTTGGCACTGCATAACCCACACCCCACTGCCTGAGGAAGAGCCTGGAGCCTCATGGGAGAGACAGGAGCTCTCTGCCCAGAACTGGCATCAGGGTTTGGCCTTTCTGGTTGATGAAACAAACCCAGCATTTTCTCAGCCTCAGAGCCACCTGCACAGTGCCTTGGCCTACCTGTAATCATGGCCTCCAAGTAACTCATCAGTCTCCTCTCAGGAGCTGACGTTGTTGGACTTTGCAGAAGCTATACTTTGGGGTTTATTAAGACACAGCAAAATCCCTGAGTGTCTCTTAGGGAGGTCTGGACAGGTAGGAGAAGCTTGACCCTTTATGGATATCTTTGCTCCTCATCTTCCAACCCCACTATTTCTGTCATTGCCCCACCAGGACTTGCATCACTTCTCCTGACATCAGACTTCACTCAAGTCTGCAGTTGCACCTTGTAGATCCCTTGCACCAACTCCCTCCTTAGAGAAACGGCTGGACACAGATACAGAATAATGACTCTTAAGTGCAAGCAAACAAAAATAAAGTATAATAAAGGTTAATAAGCAATAAAACGCCCTGCTCAGGTGTATGCTAAGTCCAGGCTGTATCCAATGATGCTAACCTCCTCTGAGGGATAATCAGGATTTTTTTTCTGTAGGTTATGTAAAAACACAGCTCAGAAGTTGCCTAAAGAAACAGGGCACATAAAGAAAGGGGAATCTTTTACCTCCTCGAAGGTTAAAGCAGCAAATAAATCACAGAATCATCAAATCGAAGAATCAGAAAAGTATTGGATGTTCAGCGTTGAAAGGGACTCAGTGATCATCTGATCCAATCCCCCTGCCATGGGTAAAAATCTCTTTCACTACATCAGGTTGCTGAAAGCCCCTTGCAACCTGACTTTGTACACTTTCAGTGATTGGTCATCCACAACTTCTCTCAGAAACTTGTTGCAGTGTCTCTCTAATCTCATCCAAAAATGTTTATTCCTTATACCCAACTTAAATCATCACCATTTCCATTGACCTGTTAGTACCGACCCCAGCTTTTCTTTCTAGGAGAGCTTTTTCAGTCCCCTTTTCATTTTTACGGCCCTCTTTTGGGTCCCCTCTAACAGGTCTATGTCTTTCTTGCACTGGGCACCCCAGCACTGGATGCAGTATTGCAGGTGGGGTCTCATGAAACTAGAGTTAAGCAGGAGAATCACTACACTTGACCTCCTGTCCACTTCTTTCATGCATCTCAGTATGCTGTTGCCATACTGCCAGATCATATTTTTCATCCACCAATATTCCCAAGTGCTTCTCTGCAGAGATGTTCTCAATTCATTCATCCCCCAATCTACATTGAGATTGGGGATTTCCCTGATTCATATGCAACACATGTGAATCAACAATTTTAAGACTGTTTGCTTCTCAATTTTAAGCAAAAACAAGCTACATAGATCTTTGCTGGGTGAACTCTTTGACTGATGAGGATATTTCTCTAGAGTTTCACAGAGAAACAAAATTTTTCTGAGGCCTGTAGCTCATCAGCTGAGATTTTCTCCAGATGAGACAGCCAGATGGGAGGAAGAAGAGGAAAGGGGCTTTTCTCTATCCCCACCATGGACATGACCCTGGAGGAATATGTACTAGGGAGTTTCCAAAGCAGTGAGCTGTTGCAGCCCACTGGGTGTTTCTTGGCAAAGGAATGAGGTGGGAAGGGTGGGGTCCAGCTCAAGGAGAAATACCATGCAGATGACAGTCTGTGAATAGGATGGGATGGCATAGCCTGGACATTCACATCTCACATCTCAGCTGAGGATAGGGATTGTGTGGTTACTGCCACTTTTCTGATATCTTCCTCCTCCAGTTCCTGTGATGGCCCTGCTTTGGAATAATCTGCCTCATCTTCTTCCTCCTTCCCCTTCTTAGCTGGAGTTTCTTCCCTTACTAACTGGGCTCACTTTCACATCCATTGTTTCATCTTCGATGTAGGGGTGACTGATACCGGCCTTTGCATTACGGTTGAGTGTGGCTCGGTAGGCATGAGTCAGGCTGCAACCCATTGCAGTGATTCATATCTCTCTAGAATTGGCAGGATGACAGCCTACTTTTTCCAAATATTTTGCTAGTTTTGCAGGATGTTGCACTTTTCCTGGGGTGCAGTTCCAAAACATTGGAGGTGCCCAGTGTCCTAGGTACTTGCCCATACTGTCCCACGTGCCCTGCAACTCCTACCTGTCGTGCCTCGGTGCAGACCTCTGGGTGGTATTCTTCAATAGTTGTTTAACATCAAACAAAGCCAGAAACACATTCAGGAGATGTAGTAAGAGGAACATGCTGATGTGAATATCCAAAGCATATTCAGAATTATCAAGGGCTATTGTTGCTGCTCCTACAGCGGGCATTTCATCATTCTCCTAGTCCCTGCCTTTGTATTCTGGGACTTGAGCAGTGTGGCTAGAGCTCTTGCCAGTGAAAACTGAGGCAAAAAAGTCATTGAGTACCTCAGCCTTCTCCATATCCCAGGTAACAAGGTCTCCTGTTTTCTTCTGGAGAGGGCCCACAATTTCACTAAGTCTTCCTTTTATAACCAATGTAACTAAAGATGCCTTTCTAGTTGCTCTTGTTGTTCCTGGTCAAATTTAATTCTAACAGGGTTTTAGCTAACCTGATCCCTGGCTGTTCAGACTGTTTCTCTGTATTCCTCCCAGGCTATCTGTCCTTGCATCCACCCTCTGTAGGCCTCCTTTTTCTACATGACTTTGTGCAGGAGCTTCTTGTTTGTGTATGCCTGCCTCCTGCCCTTTTTCTCTGACTTCTTTGTTGGGATGCACACTGTGTAGTGGGTTTACGTGGCAAGCTTTGGGTAGCAGGGGGCCATAGGAGTGGCACCTGTGAGAAGAATCCAGAAGCTGCCTCATGTTAGGTAAGGGGCCTGCTGCTGGCCAGACCTGAGCAAATAAGCGACGTTGTTTGTGTCTCTGTGAGAGCAGATTTAAGAAAAGGAATAAAGAAAGAAAAGAATAAAGGAAGTAAAGGAAGGAAGGAAGGAAGGAAGGAAGGGAGGGAGGGAGGGAAGGAAGGAAGGAAGGAAGGAATGAAGGAAGGAATGAAGGAAGGAAGGAAGGAAGGAAGGAAGGAAGGAAGGAAGGAAGGAAGGAAGGAAGGAAGGAAGGAAGGAAGGAAGGAAGGAAGGAAGGAAGGAAGGACGGACCTGCTGGGGAACAGCAGCTGAGAGATGAGGGAGAAATGGCCTTGCAGACACCAAGGTCAATGCAGAAGGATGGGGAGGAGGTGCTCCAGGTGCCGGAGCAGAAGTTCCCCTATGGCCTGTGGTGAGGACTATGGTGAAGCAGGTTGTCCCCCTGCAGCCCATGGTGTACCATGATGGAGCAGGGTTCCATGCTGCAGCCCATGGAGGAGACCACGGTGGAGCAGGTGGACCTGCACTGAAGGAGGCTGCAGCCTGTGGAAGACCCCCACCAGAGCAGATTCTGGGCCGGAGCTGTAGCCCGTGGAGAGGAGCACACACAGGAGCAGGTGACCTGGCAGGAGCTACTGCCCGTGGGGGATCCAGGTTGGAGCAGTGTGGTCCTGAGGGATGGACCCCATGGTACGGAGCCATACCTGGAGCAGTTCTTGAAGAGCTGCTGCCTGTGGGAAGCCCACGCAGGATCGGTTCGGGAAGGATGGCATCCCATGGGAGGGACCCCATGTTGGAGCAGGGGAAGAGAGAGACCAAGAAGGTCAGAAACGAAGCGCTATAGTCTGACCACAGACCCCAATCCCCTGTTCCCCTGTGCTGCTCGGGGGGAGGAGGTGGAAGAGAGTGGATGGGAGAAAGGGTTTTGGGGTTCCTTTACTTTGTTTCTCACCTCTCTAACTTGCTAGTAATAGGCAATTAATTTTTCTATCTACTTTCCTACTCTGAGTCTGTTTTGCCCATCACAATAGTTTTGAGCGATCTCCCTGTCCTTATATCAACTCTTGAGCCCTTTGCATCGTATCTTCTCCCCCTTTCCCTTTGAGGAAGGGGGAGTGATAGAGCGGTTGTAGTGGAACTCAGCTGCCCACCCAAGTAAGACTACCACAGCTTGGAAGAGGTGATCCTTGAAGACTAAGCAGCTTTCTCTTCCTTGGCCCCTTTTCCCTGAAGGACTTTGTCCCATGGTACTCTACAAAGGAGATGCCCCAAGAGGCCAAAGTCTGCTCTCCTGAAGTCCAGGGCAGTGTGATTGCTCTGCTCCCTCCTTGCTGCACTTAGGATCCTAAACTGCACCATTTCACGGTCACTGCAGCCCAGGCTGCCCTCGAGCTTCACATTCCCCACCAGCCCCTCCTTGTTGCTGGGAACGAGGTCCAGCATAGCAATTCTCTCCGCTATCAATGGGAGAAGGAAGTTATCATTAATGCATAACAGGACCTTCCTGGATTGCCTCTGCCCTGCTGTGCTGTCCCTCCAACAGATACCAGGGTGGCTGAAGTCCCCCCTGAGGACCAGGGCTTTTGAATGTGAGGCTGCTTCTATCTGTTTATAGAGGGCCTCACCTGCTGGTCTTCCTGATCAGGTGGCCTGCAGCAGACTCCCACTATAATGTCCCCTGTCTCTACCCTCCCTTTACTCCTGACACATCAGCTCGCTGTCAGAACCTTGTTCGTCCCCAGGCAGAGCTCCATGCACTCCAGCTGCTCACTCACATAGAGGCCACACTGAACTGAACCAACTGAACAAGCTCCCGTGGGTTTGTGGGGTGTGTGAGAGGAGCAGCATCACACAAGGATCATCACATGGATCAAGGCTTACCAGATCGGGATGAGATGCCTCAGATGGATCAGTGCCCCACACAAGGGTAGCTAACCCCTCCTCATCCCTGCGTGTGTGTCCAATTTGTTATTGGCCATGAACAGAGTTTTCCAGAGGGAACGTTTGCACCTCTCAGTGACAATCAAACTCTCATAGGATTAACCAAAATTCTGTACTCTATCTCTCTCCATTGTTTCAAGAGGGACATTTGGTGATTATTTCAGTTGACTTCATTATTTTATTTGACGTCAAAGTATGTTCTGCAAAAGTGACTGTTGCCTTGCAGGAGCTGTCAGCCCTGGAGCCCCAGGGACACCTCAAGGGAGACAAGAATTAAAAACACGGTGAAACCTTGGGCTGGAGCTGTGCTGCTGAGCTGGGCCGGGCTCCTGGCAAGTGGGCAGACAGCTCTGCCCACGAGCAGCTCCTCTGCACAGCGCAGCAGGGCTGGGGGCACTGCCTGCAGGGGACAAGGGTGGCTGAGAGAAGGGAGGGAGATGTTAAAGGCAGTGTGGAGGGGGGCTGCTGAGAGCTCACTGCAGGAGAAATCTTCACAGTCCTGAACAGGGTAAGTCTCTGGCTGCAGGGCAGCGCAGCTGTTGCGCCTGGTGCCATCTCCAGATTTGCTGGCAAATCCCCCAGCCTATGGGATCTTTCAGGAGGACTCCCAGAGTTTCTTTGGATAAGAGGTGAATGACAAGATCCAGAGCAGGGATTACCTGCCAACGCTTTCAGAGGGACAGAACATGAGGGCTCCTTCTCATGGGGTCAGCTGCAGGCTGTGCAGCCGGGGTGCAGGGAGGGGTGGCCAGGGCTGTGGTGCAGAGCAGGGTCCCTGCTGTGCCCCAGGGGCTGTGTGCTGGGGCAGGGCCTCTGCCGCCTGCCAGGCTCACCACTCAGCCTGCCCCCCATCCTCCTCCCCCCCTCCCCTTAATTAATTAATTTCCTTCCCAGTAGCTGTTATAGTGCTGTGCTTTGGATTTAGGATGAGAATAATGCTAGTAACACACTACTGAGCACTGCTTACACTGAATCAAGGACTTTTCATCTTCTGATGCTGCCCTGCCAGCGAGGTGGCCGGGGGTGCCCAAGAAGATGTGAGGGGACAGAGCCAGGATACGTGACCCAAACTGGACAAAGGGATATTCCATACCATATCACATCAAGATCGGCACTAAAACAAGAGTGGTTCTTTCGGGTGTTACCGTTGCTCAGGGACTGGCTGGACATCAGCTGGTCATGTGCAATTCCTCTTTCTATCACTTCTCTGTGTGTCCTTTTCCTTGTGATTTTTTTCCCCCTTTACTTTCCTCTTAAAATGTCCCGATCTTGACCCTTATGGTTTTGTTTTTATTTTGTTTTTATTTATTTTATATTTTTTTCTGATTTTTTCCCCTATCCCACTGTGGGGAAGTGACACCGAAGGGCTGTGTGGTGCTGAGCTGCCTGCAGAGCTAAATCACAACAGGTGGCGATGCCTCTGGGCTGTTCCCTGCCCCTGGATGTGTCTACAGGGCAGAGGAGAGCACACAACACAGGGCATGGGGTCTGTGAGCCATGGCAGGGCATAGACGTGGGGACAGAGAAGCAGTTCCCAGCAGGGACAGCTCCAAGCAGCGGAGACAAAGGCAGGCACATCCCTTCAGTCAGAAGTGACCTGGAAGGAATGTGTTATCCCTCCATCACATTGTGTTTCAGGGCAGAGCTGGGGAGGGTACAGACATTAATGAAGGTACAGAAATTTCAAGGGGACAGCAAGGTAGGAAAGCAAGATGGATGTTTGTAGCCTGCAGGGAAACAGGGACAGGTGTGGAACAGCATAGGACAGCCAGCAGTGGAGATGGACAAGGGCACTGGCAAGGCTGGACTTAGCCAAGAAAGCCAAGGTCTTGTCCCCTTGGCTATGGCAGGTCTCTCTGCCACCAAGGCCTAGGCGGAGACATGTTGCCCTATTAGCAATGGGGCCTCATCACCTCTATGAACCTCCTGAGGGAGGCCAGAAGTTGTCACACCATTGTCTTTCACTTGGCACTGCATACCACACATCCCACTGCCCAAGGAAGAGCCTGGAGCCCCACATGAGGAAAGGAGCTCTCTATGTCCAGGGCTGTCAGCAGGGCTTGGTCTTTCTGCTTGATGAAAGAAACCCAGGATTTTCTCAGCTTCAGAGCCACCTGCACAGGGCCTTGGCCTACCTGTAATCATGGCCTCCAATTACCTGCCCTAAGGAGTCCATGGGGCTTTGTTAGTTAGAGCCGTCAGAGGGACCAATCAGTGTTTTGAAGGACTTTGGGTTTGGCTTCTGACTTTGGCTTTCTGAGAGATTTCATCAGTCTCCTCTCAGGAGCTGATGTTGATAGACTTAGCAGCAACTACACCTTGGGGCTTATTAAGACAGAAAACTCTAAGAGTCTCTTAAGGCGGTCTGGACAGGTAGAAGTTTGACACTGTACAGACAACCTTGTTCCTCAGCTCCCCACCTCGCATCATTTCTCTCACTGGTCCCTGAGGACTTGCATCACTTCTCCTGACGTTAGGCTCCTCCACTGAAGTCTGCAGTTGCACCTTGTAGTTCCTTTGTCCCAACTTCCTTCTGCTTTCCTTAGAGAACAGGCTGCGCAGAGGTAGACAACAATGATTCTTAACTGCAAGCAAACTAAAATAAAGTATGATGAAGCTCATTAATCAATGAAGCACACTGATCAATTACATGCTAGCTCTAAGTTGTATGTAATGAGGCTCACCTCCCACAAGGGATGGTCTCATCAACGATTTTTTTCAGTCAGTAGACATGAAAGATTTTGTAAAAACATAGTTCAGGAGTTGCCTAAAGACAGCGTTAGAATACATAAAGGAGGTAAAAGCTATGAACTCCTTGAGGCTTAAAGCAGCAACTAGATCACAGCATGACAGAGTCATAGTATCTTAGAATCAAAGAATGATACAATCTAGGAACGGTTTAGGCTGGAACAGGACTCTAGGATCATGTAGTCCAATCCCCCTGCCATGGCCCAGGACATCTCTCACTACATCAGGTTGCTGAAAGGCCATTCCATTTAGAATTTCAACACTTCCAGTGATGGGGCATCCACAACTTCTCTGGGAAACCTGTTGCAGTGCTGCACTACTCTCATCCTAAGACCTTCCTTCCTTTTATCTCATCTCTATCTACAACCTTTATGTTCAAAAGGCCCTGTTTAAAAAAAAAAAAAAAAAAAAAGTTACCTTACGAGTTATAGGATGGAGAAGACAAACAGTTTACTACTTCTGAAAAAATTCCAATAATCAGTTTCCACACTGCATCCTTCAGCTCCTGGTTCCTCATGTTGTAGATGAGGGGTTCACTGCTGGAGGCATCACCGAGTACTGAACTGCCAGCAAAAGATTCAGGGATGAGGAAGAGATGGATGGGGGCTTCATGTAGGCTAAAATGGCAGTGCTGAGGAACATGAAGACCACGGCCAGGTGGGAAAGACCAGACCACGACTGAGAAACATTAAGACCACAGCCAGGTGAGGGAGGCACATGGAAAAGGCTTTGTGCCGGCCCTGCTTGGAGGGGATCCTCAGCACAGCTCTGAAGATTTTCACATAGGAGAAAAGAATGAAAACAAAACAACCGGATACTAAAGAAAAACTAACCAGGAGAAGCCCAACCTCTCTGAGGTAGGCATCAGAGCAGGAGAGCTTGAGGATCTGGGGGATTTCACAGAAGAACTGGTCCAGGGCATTGCCTTGGCAGAGCGGGAGGGAAAAGGTATTGGCAGTGTGCAGCACAGCGTTGAGAAAGCCACTGCCCCAGGCAGCTGCTGCCATGTTGACACAAGTTCTGCTGGTCATTATTGTCCCATAGTGCAGGGGTTTGCAGATGGCAATGTAGCGGTCATAAGCCATGATGATGAGAAGAGAAAACTCTGCTGTGACAAAGACAGCAAACATGAAGACCTGGGTAGCACAAACTGCGTACGAAATGGCTGTGGTGTCCCACAGGGAATTGGCCATGGCTTTAGGGACAGTGGTGGAGATGGAGCCCAGGTCAATGAGGGCGAGGTTGAGGAGGAAGAAGTACATGGGGGTGTGGAGGCGGTGGTCGCAGGCTACGGCTGTGAGGATGAGGCCGTTGCCCAGGAGGGCAGCCAGGTAGATGCCCAGGAAGAGCCCGAAGTGCAGGAGCTGCAGCTCACGCAAGTCTGCATATGCTGGCAGGAGTAACTCAGTGGGGAAGGTGTTGTTGGATATTTGCTGCCTCTGTACATGTGGACCTGTGCATGGAAAAAAAAGACAGAGACAATAGAGGGAGACGTCTCTAAGCAAAACCTCTACCATACTTCACAGATCCCTCCTCAGCATGACACTGCATCTTCCTGTAAGGCAGACATGTTCCTGCCTGGAGCATGGGTTTTTCTGCTTAAGGTTTCCACAGGGGGCAGGTACATTCTTTGTGGGCTCTGGAGGTGTCAGTACTGTGCTACAGTATTTGATAAAAAGTACCAGGGACAGATCTCATGTGTCCACTGGCCAGAGGCATCATGCTATTTGCTGGTGCTTAGGAGTTCCAACAATCCTTCAAGAGACAGTGAAGGTGGTGTTGGTGTTTTCTGTAGTCAAAAGGGTGTGGAGGGAAACTGTGAGATTCCTTACATACCTACAGATCTATTTCAGTGTAATGCTCTTGGAGTTTCAGTCCGTTCTACAAACCTGAAAATTCCATTATCGTCCCCCCTGACCACCCTTCACAGCAGGAAAATGAAGGCAGAAACCCTGGAGTGTGACTTTCCTACTGGTAGAGCAGATGTTGGTCTTCCTTGTCAAAAATCTCCCCCAGAAATGCCCTGCGGGTGCTGTGGAGCTGTGAGCAGCCTGTCCCAGGCAGCAGCATCTGGGCACCAGCAGAAGGACCCTGCCCTGCCAGGGGTGTTCCTTCCACCCACAGCTTCTCCCCTCAGCGTCCTGGGCAGCTCCCCAGGCAGGCTGAGTGCTGAGCCTGGCAGGCAGCAGAGGCCCTGCCCTGGCACACAGCCCCTGGGGCACAGCAGGGACCCTGCTCTGCACCACAGCCCTGGGCACCCCTGCCTGCACCCCGGCTTAACAGCCTGCAGCCAGCCCTACAAGAATGAAGTCTCATGTCCTGTCCCTCTGTTATTTATGGCAGATAATCCCTGCTCTGGAGCCTGTCCTTCTCCTCTTATCCAAGGAAACTCTGAGAGTCCTCCTGAAAGATCCCATAGGCTGGGGGATTTGCCAGCAAATCTGGAGATGGCACCAGGAACAACAGCTGTGTTGCCCTGCAGCCAGACACTTACCCTGTTCAGGGCTGGGAAGATTCCTCCTGCAGTGAGCTCTCAGCATCCCCCTTCCACACTGCCTTTAACATCTCCCTCCCTTCTCCCAGCCGCCCTTGTCCCCTGCAGGCAGTGCCCCCAGCCAATCTGGGTCCAATCTGGTTCCAATCTGGGTCCCCAACGGGCAGCAGCTCTGTCCTGGTTGCAGTTAGGACAGAGTTAATTTTCCCTCATAGTAGCTGGTAGGGTGCTATGTTTTGGATTAGGATGAGAAGAGCGCTGATAACATGCTGATGTTTTAATTGTTGCAGAGCAGTGTTTACACCAGGCCAAGGACTTTTCGGCTTCTTGCTCTGTCCTGCCAGCAGGCAGGCTGGGGGTGCAGCAGGAGCTGGGAGGGGACAGACCCAGGACAGCTGACCCAAACTGGCCAAAGGGGTATTCCATACCATCTGACGTCATGCTAAACAATATATAGGGGTGGCTGGCCGGGGTGGGGGGCCGGCTGCTCGGGAATAGGCTGGGCATCAGTCAGCGGGTGGTGAGCAATTGCATTGTGCATCACTTGTTTTCTTACACATTATTATTATTAATAATATTATCACTATTATTATCACTATTATTATTATTATTGTTATTATTATATTCGTGTCTTAATAAACTGCCTTTATCTCAACTCACCGGCTTCACTTTCCCGTTTCTCTCCCCCATCCCAGAGAGGGAGGGGGGAGGGTGAGCGAACGGCTGTGTGGTGTTTAGCTGCCAGCCGGGTTAAACCACAACAAGCTCCTGCCAGGTCACCTGCTCCTGTGTGGTCTCCTCTGCATGGGCTACAGCCCTGACCCAGAATCTGCTCTGGTGGGGTTCCTCCACAGGCCACATCCTCCTTCAGTGCAGGTCCACCTGCTCCACCGTGGTCTCCTCCACGGGCTGCAGCATGGAGAACTGCTCCACCATGGTACACCATGGGCTGCAGGGGAGCAACCAGCTTCACCATGTTCCTCTCCACAGGCCACACGGGAACTTCTGCTCCAGTGCCTGGAGCATCTTCTCCCCATCCTTCTGCACTGACCTTCGTGTCTGCAAGGCTGCTTCTCCCTCCTCTCTCTCCCAGCTGCTGGTTCCCTGTTCCACACCAGATTCTTTTTCTTTCGTTCTTCATTTTCTTAACTCACCAGTGACAGGACCCGCAGGAAAGGTGTTAAGCTGAGGCAGGGGAAGTTTAGGCTGAACATCAGGAAGAGGTTCTTCACCGAAGGGGTGGTTGCACACTGGAATAGGCTCCCCAGTGAAGTAGTCACTGCACCAAGGCTGTCTGAATTTAAGAAGCGATTGGACTGTGCACTTAGTCACATGGTCTAAACTTCTGGGTAGACCTGTGCGGTGCCAGGAGTTGGACTTGATGATCTTTATGGGTCCCTTCCAACTCGGGATATTCTATGATTCTATGAAATCTGCTCTCAAAGAGACGCAAACAACATCACTTATTTGCTCAGCTCCGGCCAGCAGCAGGCCCCTTATCTAACATGGGTCAGCTTCTAGATTCTTCTCACAGAAGCCACTGTGTTGGATACAGCCTGGACTTAGCATACACTTGAGCAGTGTGTTTTATTGCTTATTAACCTTTATTATACTTTATTTTTGTTTGCTTGCACTTAAGAGTCGTTATTCTGTATCTGTGTGCAGCTGTTTCTCTAAGGAGGGAGTTGGTGCAAGGGATCTACAAGGTGCAACTGCAGACTTCAGTGGAGAAGTCTGATGTCAGGAGAAGTGATGCAAGTCCTGGCGTGGCAATGACATAAATAGTGGGGTTGGAAGATGAGGAGCAAAGATATCCATAAAGGGTCAAGCTTCTCCTACCTGTCCAGACCTCCTTAAGAGACACTCAGGGCTTGCTGTGTCTTAATAAACCCCAAAGTATAGCTTCTGCAAAGTCCAACAACTTCAACACCTGAGAGGAGACTGATGAGTTAATTGGAGGTCGTGATTACAGGTAGGCCAAGGCACTGTGCAGGTGGCTCTGAGGCTGAGAAAATGCTGGGTTTGTTTCATCAACCAGAAAGGCCAAACCCTGATGCCAATTCTGGGCAGAGAGCTCCTGTCCCTCCCATGAAGCTCCAGGCTCTTCCTCAGGCAGTGGGGTGTGGGTTATGCAGTGCCAAGTGAAAGACAGTGGTGTGACACCTCCTGGCCTCCATCAGGAGGTGCAAGGAGGTGATGAGCCCCCATTGCTAATAGGACAACATCTCCTCCTAGGCTTTGGTGGCAGAGAGACCTGCAATAGCCAAGGGGACAAGGCCTTGGTTTTCCTGGCTAAGTCTACTCTTGCCAGTGTCCTTGTCCATCTCCACCACCGGCTGCCCTATGATGTCCCACACCCATCCCTGTTTCCCTGCAGGCTGAAAACATGCATCTTGCTTTCCTACCTTGCTCTCAGCTTAGCATTTCTGTGCCTTCATTGACATCTGTACCCTCTCCAGCTGTGCCCTGAAACACAAAGCTATGGGCGGAGCACAGATTCCCTCAAGGTGACGTCTGACACTAAAGCACTACCCTTTCAGTGATATATCTTCCCTCTCATGCCCTGTCTCCACCATCCAAGCCTCAATTTCTAGAAAGCTGTCTGTCACCGTGAACAGGGGAAGTTTCCTGTGACCAAGGGAAGTTCCAACATCTCAGAAACCATCCTTCACACAGGCATCCCAACCTATCAGCTTTCCTGTGGCTAGTCATCTCACCAGGCAGAAGGAACCTCACCAGGGTCTTCCAAGCCATGTGGCCTTCCTGCTGGCCTTTCAGCTCCTCAGATAGACACAACCAAGCCACATGCCTGCTCTCAGTCCCTTGCCCAGCCATGCTCCTGCTGTTGGCCTATCAGCTCCAGAGGCAGAAGTGACCTCAGAGTCACCTCCACAGCCAGACACTTCACTTTCATTATTAAAGTCCAGGAATAAGGGATTTGAGGATTAGGTGTTCAGGTTAAGGTTTGGGGATTGGATCTTGCCTTCCAGGTTAGGGATTGGGCAGAGATTTAGGGAGAGGCTTTGCTTTTCTGCTTTGGGAACCCATTCAGTGTTTAGGGTATGGGCTGGATTTTTGGTTATGGTTTTATTTCTGCCTGGGTGAGGGTTAGAGTTAAGGCAATTTAATGCAAGGAATTAAGGGCTGTGGATTACAGTGAGCAATGGGGTAAAAAACACTAAGTGGTTATGTCTAAGTGGTTATGGGCTTTGTCTTCAGGGTAAGGTTTGAGGTTGGTAATTACTACAGAGGCTTCATTTCAGGATGAGAGACAGCACTTAAGGGTATGCCTAGGATTTATGGTTACTTGTTAGAAATATTACCAGGATCTAACATGAATTTATTCCCACTAAACGTTGCAGCAGCAGCAGCCTTACCTGAACCCCTCCTAACTCTTCAAAATCTTTCCTTTCTGTTAGCCAAGTCCCTCTTATCTCTCCCAAAGCTCCCACCTTTATTCTTCCAGCTTCCCCCTGGCTTCCCCAAAGGAGTCACCCTCTTTTGGGCAGCTTTCTGATGGCCTTTATGACCTCAGAGGCTCTGCCTCCCTGCTGTTGGCCAGCCGGGTGCTGGGACAGAAGTGACCTCACAGCCAGCATCCACAGGGCTACAAGGAGCTGTTGTGCTCAGGAGGCCTCTTCCCAGCCCACCCACGAGCAGTGGGTGCAGGGGATGCCCTGCACAATCCCTCAGGTACTCTGCCTACCAACCAGCTCATGTTTAAGAAGGCCTCCCACATGTCTAGACTCATGTTTCCTCATGCAGCCTTTAGAGAACAAGGGCCCAGCCCAGCCCCTGCTCTGCCAGTCCTTCCTGCCCCTCCCAGGAGGCCAGCCCAGCCCAGACCCTCCCCAGCTCTCCACACCTCCCTCTCCTCCACCCAGCCTAGCCCAGCAGAGCAGCCCAGACTGGGCTGGCCTCGAAGCAGCAAATGGAGAAGTGGAGGTCAGTGGCAGTGTCCCTGCTGCTGCCATCTGCAGGAGATCCCATACCCTTCCAAGGTGCAACCTTTTTAATATAAAATAGAGAAAATTTACTTGAAATCTAAAGAAGGAAATCTTCACTATGAGGCTGGTGAGGCACTGGAAAAGGTTCTTCAGAGAAGTAGAACCCCACTCCCTAGTAGTATTCAAGGCCAGGGAGGATGGGACCTTGAGTAACCTGGTCTTGTGAAAGGTGCCTCTGACCATGGCAGCGGGGCCCGAACAATATGGTCGTTAAGCTCCCCTCCAACCAAAGCCATTCTATAGTTCTATGACACTTCAGGCCCCAAATTGGCTGTGTAGCTTGTGTAGACAGAGGAATTTCAATTTCTGTGAAAATGTTTCCTCCCCCTGAATAACAACAAGTGCTTGGAAGAGACAGGATGCAGCTTGCCTGTCACATTGCGGGTATGTGGTCGCACAATGGGACAAGAAAAGTTAATTCTCAAGCCAAACTCTTGTTTTGAATTAGAGAAAAGGAGAGCACTGGAATTAAGTGTCCATCCCCAGCTCAGAGAAGAAAAAAAAGTGTTTGCTTCAGTGAGTTTCAAAGTTGATTCCCCTGGAGGCCCAAGGACTTATCAATATCTCCCTGTACAGCTGAGCAGGGCTGGGCTCTTGGGCCCAAGGGGAGCTCCTGGCAAGCGGGCAGCGCTGCAGAGAGACAGCTCTGCCCAGGAGCAGCTCCTCTGCACAGCGCAGCAGGGCTGGTGGCACTGCCTGCAGGGGACAAGGGCGGCTGAGAGAAGGGAGGGAGATGTTAAAGGCAGTGTGGAGGGGGGATGCTGAGATCTCAGTGTTGGAGAAATCTTCCCAGCCCTGAACAGGGTAAGTCTCTGGCTGCAGGGCAATACAGCTGTTGTTCCTGGTGCCATCTCCAGATTTGCTGGAAAATCCTGCAGCATATGAGACCTTTCAGGAGATCTCTCAGAGGTTCTTTGGATAAGAGGAGAACAACAAGGTCCAGAGCAGCGATTACCTGCCATAAATAACTGATGGACAGGACATGAGGGTTCCTTCTAGAGGGGCTGGCTACAGGCTGTACAGCTGGGGTGCAGGCAGGGGTGGCCAGGGCTGTGGTGCAGAGCAGGGTCCCTGCTGTGCCCCAGGGGCTGTGTGCCGGGGAAGGGCCTCTGCCGCCTGCCAGACTCAGCACTCAGCCTGCCTGGGGAGCTGCCCAGGGCACTGCGGGGAGAAGCTGTGGGTGGAAGGAGTCCCCGGAGCAAGGCAGGACAGGGCAGGGCAGGGCAGGGTCCTGCTGGTGCCCAGAGGCTGCTGCCTGGGGAAGGATTTTCACTGTACCACAGCACCCCCAGAACACCTCAGAGCAGACACCTCAAGGGAAAGGTCAGAGCAGGGGTTTCTTGAAGAGAAATATTCAGTGCTTTGAGATTTCTCCTCTTGCTTTGGGGGTGGCAGTTAGAGACAGGAATTTACTTCTCCATTTTGATAAAAGCACTGAGACGCTAGTTGTTGTAAGGTCTTTTAGCTCTGAGCTGCTCCATAATCATTGAAAACATGGAGATATCCCTGAAAATTACCCTGGGACGGGAGGTGTCTACAAGAAAGAGCTGAGTACACTGCGGGTGGGATGGGGTCTGTAAGCAATGGCAAGGAGGAGATGTGGGCACAGGGAAAAAGATCCCAGCAGGGACAGCTCCAGGCAGGGGCAGGGAGGGGAAAGGGAACTTCTGCCTGAAATTCCAAGGGAGGGGGGATTCAGGCACTCCCTGCCAGGTCTGCAGTGCAGGCACCTTCTCTGCAGCAACCCCCTGCCCTCCTCTGCCACCCAGCACAGCTTCTGCCTGCAGGGGCTTTAGGGCATGAGCCACCTCCTCCTCAGCTGGACCTCTAGAAGAGGGGAGGAGCCTGTGTCCTGCAGTGTGATACACAACATTGAGGCTAAGAGTGCCTTCCCTGCAGAGTCACTTCCATAGGTGGCATGCAGGCTTGGTAAGCTGAAGGCTTCCCTGCATGCCCATCTGCCTTTCCCTCTCTCAGCTGGTTGGAGCATTGTGGTATTCTCTCTTATTTCTCCACATGTGCGTGGTTTTTCTACTCACTTTCTCTGAAGTGCAGGTGAGTGTAATCTTCTGTTCCGACACAGACTGCCTTCAACCCCATACCCGTACAAAGGTGTCTTCAAGGGAACAAGTCACCCAAGCTTCATTTTATACTGTCAGGCAAACTGTCATTCAGATGGGAGGGGTGGAGAATGAGATGAATCATTCAGCTCAGGGAACGCTGATTTTCTGTGATTCTTCTGAGAGAAGGAGTGGGTTTTGCTTGGAGAAGTTTCTCTAACATATATCTGTCTTTTCCTCCATGGACAGCCAACCATGCCCTGAGGCAGCAAATGTCCAACAGCAGCTTCCCCAACGAGTTCCTCCTCCTGGCATTTGCAGACACGCGCGAGCTGCAGCTCCTGCACTTCGGGCTCTTCCTGGCCATCTACCTGGCTGCCCTCCTGGGCAACGGCCTCATCCTCACAGCTGTAGCCTGCGACCACCGCCTCCACAAACCCATGTACTTCTTCCTCCTCAACCTCGCCCTCATTGACCTGGGCTCCATCTCCACCACTGTCCCTAAAGCCATGGCCAATTCCCTGTGGGACACCACGGCCATTTCGTACACAGGTTGTGCTACCCAGGTCTTTATGTTTGTTGTCTTTGTCACAGCAGAGTTTTCTCTTCTCACCATCATGGCCTATGACCGCTACATTGCCATCTGCAAGCCCCTGAACTATCAGACAATAATGGCCAGCAGTACTTGTGTCAACATGGCAGCGGCTACTTGGGGCAGTACTTTCCTCTATGCTGTGCTGCACACTGCCAATACTTTCTCCCTCCCGCTCTGCCAAGGCAATGCCCTGGACCAGTTCTTCTGTGAAATTCCCCAGATCCTCAAGCTTTCCTGCTCTGATGCCTACTTCAGGGAAGCTGGGCTTGTTGTGGCTAGTGTCTGTTTAGCATCTGGGTGTTTTGTCTTCCTTGTGCTGTCCTATGTGCAGATCTTCAGGGCTGTGCTGAGGATCCCCTCAAAGCAGGGCCAGCACAAAGCTTTTTCCACTTGCCTCCCTCACCTGGCTGTTGTCTCCCTGTTCATCAGCAATATCGTGTTTGCCTACCTGAAGCCCCCCTCCATGTCCTCCTCCTCCCTTAATCTTTTGCTGGCAGTTCTGTACTCGGTGATGCCTCCCGCAGTGAACCCTCTCATCTACAGCATGAGGAACCAGGAGCTAAAGGATGCTGTTAGGAAACTGATTTGGGGGATGTTTTTCAGTACTCATAAAGTTTCTTTCACTCTCCAGAAATGAAAATTGTGCATCCCATTGTTTGTTTGTTTTTTTTTTTTTTGCAACAAATGTGGGTTTTTTTTTTCATTATTAATAAAATTGCTTTTTCCTTATTGTCATGTTGACTGCTTTTGCTTCTTGCATTCCCACATAGATGTTTGGATTCCTCCCACTGCAATGAATGAGTGAAACTGCTCTGTCTCATATGGATGCTTTATACATGTACATATAACTGTGAGTCAGTTAATCCTCTCATAAAAACTTTGTAATAAATGGGATAACCCGTGTGCACTGTCCGAAGGCTAGGATTTCTCTCCCAAACCAGTGTCAAGAATAGGCCCAAAGAATTGTTCCCCACAAGGGACTGTTCCTCCTTCAGTTCAGGAGAGAATGGCTCACTGTTGATTTGTGACCTGTCAGAGACCAAGGGCTAGATTTAAACTCACCCATGGGTGTCTGCTGACAGCAGAGGCAGCAAACGGTCACTGCATTACATAGCCAGGGCTGTTCCCACATGTGACCCGTAGATGATGTCCTTCAGGAGGGGAATCTGGAGCTACCTGCACAGCCCAGGGTACCTCCAGGGACAGCGGAGCCTGGTGTGGGCAGTGACTGCTGCCCCTCTGAAAGTGAGAGATCTCCCACTGTGATCTCAGCCACAGGGAAAGAACTAAAGCCAGGTATTCACAGGGAACCTGTGACTCTGCAATCTCAGAGAAGAGAGTGGGAACCCAGGAGGCAGTGGGAAGGGAAGCTGGGGGGTGATTCATTTCCCCCTTCGTGAAGTACTTCTGTTTGGTCCAGCCCAGTGATCTAGACCTAGCTGAATCTGCTTCCCACCCTGACCAGCACAGCCATGCATATTGACCCCACAGCACCACAGCCCATTTGCTCTGCAAAGGAGCACTGCCAGCTTGGGGATCACATGTGGGGAGCACGGGAACAGTCATTCCCCACGGCCCAAGGGGAGCTGATCTTTGAAATTTGACCAGCTCCACCCTTCTGCTGGCATCAGTGTCTATACTGGGGGTACAGCCACCAGTGGATCAGCACTGGGTCATGGGCCCAGAGACTTCAATACCCAGCTGCAGAAAGCACTGACTAACCTGATCTACCTGTGAAGCTATCACTGCTCAGAGAAGATGATGGTAGTGGACACCTCCAGAGGTCCCTTCTGACTCAGGGAAGAAAGGGTTGGACTTCACAGTCAGACTGCATGACAATCCTATGTTTTGAGGCATTTGAGGCTGCTGCTTGTAAATCCCTGCTCCTCAAGGTTACACATTGAGCAGGGTAATTCTCAAAATGAGGCTCTGACTCATGGGAACCTGTGGTACAACAGGTGCAAGGATACTACTGAAAAGTTCTCAGAAACATTACCAGGTATTCCAGAATGACTGAGTCACAAATTTGTTGGACTTAGAAAGAGTCTCTCCCCATCTTTCTTGTAAGCCCCTTTTAAGTATTGGAAGGCCTGAAGAAGGTTTCCCCCAGAGTGTTCTCTTCTCTAGGCTAAACAAGCCCAACTGTCTTCATGGGAGAGGTGTTCCGCTCCACTGATCACTTCTGCGGCTCTGCTCTGGTCCCACTCTGTAAGTCCTAAATCTTACATGTCTGTTGTGCTGGGCCCCCAGAGCTGGATGCAGGACTCCAGGTAGGGTCTCACAAGAGGAGAGTAGAGAGGGAGAATCATCTCCCTTATCCTGCTGTCATCGCTGTTTTTGATAGAACCCAGGATACAGTTGGCTTTCTGGGCTTCATACGCACAGTGCCAGCTCATTCATCAAATCATTAAGGTTGGAAAGGACCTTCAAGATCATCTGGCCCAACCATCACCCTACTGCTAATGTCACCCACTAAACCATGTCACTAAACTCCAGGTCCAACCTTTCATGGAACACCCCCAGAGATCATGACTCCACCACTTCCCTGGGCAACCTGTTCCAATGCCTGAGTACTCTTTCTGAGAAGAAATGTCTCCTAATTTCCAAACTAAACCTCCCCTGGTGCAACTTGAGGCCGTTCCCTATAGTTCTATCACTAGTTTTCTGCGAGAAGAGGCCGACCCTCAGCTCCCCACAACTTCCTTTCAGGTAGTTGTATATAGAGGTTGTTGTATAGAGCAATAGCATGTCCCCTGAGCCTCCTCTTCTCCAGTCTATACAACCCCAGTTCCCTCAGCCACTCCTCATAGGACTTGTGTTCCAGACCATTCACCAGCTTCGTAGCTCTTCTTTGGACATGTTCCAGGGCCTCGATGTCCTTCCTGTAGTGAGGGGCCCAAAACTGAACACAGTACTCAAGGTGCGGCCTCACCAGAGCTGAGTACAGGGGGATGATCACCTCCCTGGTCCTGCTGGCTGCACTATTCCTGACACAAAGCAGGATGCCGTTGGCCTTCTTGGCCACCTGGGCACACTGCTGGCTCATATTCAGGTGAGCATCAACCAGCACCTTTTCCTTTTCCTTTTCCTCTTCACAGCTTTCCAGCCACTCTGCCCTAAGCCTGTAGTGTTACATGGGGTTAATGTGGCCAAAGTGCAGGACCTGGCACTTAGCCATGTTGAACCTCATCCCATTGGCCTCTGCCCATCAACCCATCCTGTCCATGTCCCTATGCAGGGCCTTCCTACCCTCCAGCAGACTGACACGTCTCCCCAACCTGGTGTTCTCTACAAACTTACTGAAGATGCGCTCAATTCCCTCATCCAAGTCATCAAGAAAGATATTAAAGGGGTTGGGCCCCAACTCCGACCCCTAGGGAACACCACCAGTGACCGGTCACCAGCTTGATTTCAGTCCGTTCACCACCACTCTCTGGGCCTGGTCATCCAGCCAGTTTTTAACCCAGCAAAGTATGTACCTGTCCAAGCCATGGGCTGCCAGCTTCTCCAGGAGAATACTGTGGGAGACTGTGTCAAAGGTCTTGCTGAAATCTAGGTAGGCTACATCAACAACCTTTCCGTCATCCACCAAGCAGGTCACCTGGTCATAGAAGGAAATGAGGTTGGTCAGGCAGGTTCATGCCTTTCATGAACCCATGCTGATTAGGCCCGATCCCCCTGGTTGTCCCATATATGGTGTGTGATTATATCCAAGATGACCTGTTCCCTCACCTTTCCTGTCAGGCTGACAGGCCTGTAGTTCCCCAGGTTCTCCTTATGACCCTTGTTAGAGATGGGTGTCACATTTGCAAGTCTCCAGTCATCTGGGACCTCTCTGGATGACCATGACTGCTGATAGATGGTGGAAAGCAGTTCAGCAATCGTATCCGCCAGCTCCCTCAGCACCCTCGGGTGGATCCCATCTGGCCCAATGGACCTGTGACAGACCAGGTGGAATAGCAGGTCTCTAACTTTTTCCAGTAAAGGATGCAGATTCTCCTTGGTCCTCCTCTTACTCTTAATAGATTTGTAAAAAGATTATTTGTTATCTTTTACCACAGTGGCCATGATGAGCTCATGCTGGGCTTTTGCCTTTCTGATTTTTTCCCTGTATATGCTAGAAACTTCTTTGCACTCTCCCCAAGTTGTCTGTCCCTTCTTCCACTGGACATAAGCTCTCTTTTTCTCGTGGACACTCAGCAAAAGTTCCCCGTTCAGACATGCCAGTCTTCTTCCCTGCCGTCTCATTTTAAGGCACACGGGACAGCCTGCTCCTGCACCATTCAGACTTCCTTCTGGAGGAGCATCCAGCCTTCCTGCACACCCCTGCCTTTCAGGATTGACTCCCAAGGAACCCTCCAGACCAGGGTCCCGAACAGCTCAAAGTCTGCCCTCTGGAAGTCCAAGGTAGCAGTTTTACTGACCTCCCTCTTGACTTCACCAAGAATAGAGGACTCTACCATTTCGTGGTCACTCTGCCCAAGACAGCTCCCTACCACCACATCTCCCACCAGTCCTTCTCTGTTCATGAACAGCAGGTCTAACAGGGCACACCCCTGGTAGGCTCACTAACCAGCTGAATCAGGAAGCTATCTTCCACATGCTCCAGGAACCTCCTAGACCACTTCTTCTGAGCTGTATTGTATTCCCAGAGTATGTCCAGGAACTTTAAGTCCCTCATGAGTACAGGTGCTGACAATTACATGACTTCCACCAACTGCTTGCAGAATGCTTCATCCATTTCTTCATCCTCATTTGGAGATCTATAACAGACCCCCACCAGGATGTCCGCCTTGTTGGCTTTCCCCCTGATCCTTATTCATAGGGGCATAACCATATCATTCCCAGCCCTGAGCTCTACAACATCGAAACACTCTCTAATATAAAGAGCCACACCACTGCCCCTCCTTTGTTGCCTCTCCTTTCTGAAGAACTTACAGCCATTCTTTGCAGCACTCCAGGAAAGATCGTACACAGAGAAAATGAGGAGGTGATTGGTGACAGCCAACATGTCTTCATTAAGGGCATATTGTGCCTGATAAATCTGGTGGCCTTCTATGGTAAGATTACAACATTGGTGGATAGGGGAAGAGCAACTGACATCATCTACCTGAACTTGTACAATGCATTTGACAATGCCCCCGCATGATATTCTCATCTCTAAATTGGAGAGACATGGATTTGATGGGTGGACTACTTGCCGGGTAAGGAATTGGCTGGATGATCATACTCAAAGGGTTGCAGTCACTGTATCAACATCAAACTGGAGATCAGTAAAGAGTGGTATTCCTCAGGGGTAAGTATTGGGACCAGCACTGTTTACCATCTTTGTTGGTTACATGGACAGTGGGATCAAGTGCACCCTCGTCAGGTTTGCCGATGACACCAAGCTGTGCGGTGCAGTTGACATGACGGGGGGAAGGGAAGCCATCCAGAAGTACCTTGACAGGCTTGAGACGTGGGCCTGTGCAAACCTCATGGAGTTCAACCAGGCCAAGTTCAAGGTCCTGCATCTGGTCTGGGGCAATGCCAAGGACAAATACAGGCTGGGCAGAGAATGGATTGAAAGCAGGCCTGAGGAGAAGAACATGGGTGTGTTGGTGGATGCAAAACTCAGCATGAGCTGGCAGTGTGTGTTTGCAGCCCAGAAAACCAACCGTATCCTGGGTTACATCAAAAGAAGCATGGCCAGCAGGGCAGGGGAGGAGATTCTTCCCCTCTACTCTGCTCTCATGAGACCCCACCAGAGTACGTTGTTCAGCTCTGGGGCCCGCAGCATAAGAAGAAAGTGGGAATATTAGAACAAGTCCAGAGGAGGGCCACAAAGATGATCACAGGGCTCAAGGACCTCTCCTGTGAAGACAGGCTGAGAGAGTTGTGGTTGTTCAGTTTGCAGGAGAGAAGGCTTTGGGGAGACCTTCAATCATTCTATGATCATCTAGTTCCATCCTCCCCTGACATGGGCAGGGACACCTTCTCTTCCAGTAGTGGAAGTTGCTCAGAGCCCCATCCAAGTTGAGCTTCAACACTTTAAGGGAGGGGGCATCCCCAACTTCTACAGGCAACCTGGTCCTGTATCTAGCTACCATCACAGTAAAGAATTTCTACCTTATTGGAGATCAAAATCTACCCTCTTGTAGTTTGAAAATGTTCCCTCTTGTCCTGTCACTATACATCCTGTTAAAGCATCTATCCACAACTTTCCAGTACACCCCCTTTATGTATTGCAAGGCCGCATTAAGGTCTCCTCAGAGGCCTTTCTTCTATACTCTGAAGTACCCCGGCTCTCCCAAGCTTTCTTGATGAGGTTTTCCAGTCCTGTGATTATTTTTGCGACCTTCTATCATACGTCTACTTCTTTCTTACACTAGGACCCTAAAGCAGGATGCAGGTGGGGTCTCACACAGATGGAGAAGAGGAGGAGAATCACTTCCCTAGACCTGCCACCTATGGTATTATGATCCAGTCCAGGATACGACTGGCTTTCTGGGCTGTAAGTGAACATTGCCAGCTCATTTCCAGGTTTCCGTCTACCAATATCCCCAAGTCCTTCTCTGCAGGTCTGCTCTCATACCAGTCATCACTCAATCTTCACTGATGCTGGGTAGTGTCCTGACCCAGGACACTTGTCCTGGGACAAGTCCCACTGGTCCTGGGAACAGGACCTTGTGCTTGGCCTTGTTGAACTGCAGGAGGTTCACATGAGCCCATTCCTCAAGGCTGTCTAGGTTCCTCTGCATGGCGTCCCTTCCCTTTACTGTATCAACTGCAATTTTGGCTGTCTCAAATCCCCTCCCTGTCTTCCATGAACCTTAGCATGCTTTCCAGGAGGTTCTGCTCCGAGATCTTCCCAGGCACAGAGGTAAGGCTGACCAGTCTGTAGGTCCCTGGGTTGTCATTTTTAGCCATTTAAAAGATAGGTGTTATATTTTCAGACTTCTGGGGACATCACCTGACCCCAACAACTTTTCCAATATGATGGATAGTGGCTTAGGAACTTCATCTGCCCGTTCCCTCAGAACCCTGGCATGCACCTGATTGGGTCTCATGGAGTTTACACCCCCAGGTTCCTCAGGTAGTTTCAAACCTGTTCTCTCTCTACAGTGAGTGGACTTCATCTCCCCCGTCCCCGCCTTGACATTTTGTGACTTGGGAGGTGTGGAATGGGCTGGTGAGAAAGTCCAAAATGGTGTTGAGTACCTCAGCCTTTTCCATGTCAGTTTTAGTCAGGTCCCTTGTGACCCTTTTTACGGAGGGTACAATTTCTTTGCTGCCTTACGTATCTGCAGAAACCCTTCTTGTTATTCTTTGCATCCCTGGCCAAGTTTCCCTCCAGCTGTGCCTTGGCTTTCCTGATCCCATCCCTAAACTCCTGGGCCATATCCCTATGAACTTTCCAATTTGTTTGTCCCTACCTCCACTGCCTTTGCTTTTCCTTTCTATGCTTTAGTTTGATTATGACATCCTGACTCAGACATTGGTCTCCTGCCTCCCTTGCCTCATTTCTTCACTGCCCCAGGAGACACTGGCAGTGCATTCAGGATGCTGTTTTTTTCCAGAGATGCTGGTAGGGAGGTCAGGTCTTGTACCACATTCAAAGCATTTGTGACAGATTCAGAGATGATTGGATGAAGCCTCAAGAGAAGTGGTGTAAACCTAAAGAATAACACGTTAGTACGATTATCTACAGGAAAAGACAAACTCTGAGATCTGTGCATAGAAGAGGAAGCAAGTTCTTGTTGATGGTACAAGGTTCCTTGTGGTCAGTTTCTCAGTGCCTTCTGGAACTCGTAGTTCCTCATACTGCAGATGAGGGAGTTCAATGTCAGAGACATCACCGCGTACAGAACTGCCAGCACCCAATCTGATGATGGGAACCAGATGGAGAGGACCTTCAGGGAGGAAAAAATGAGGTGCTGGAGGCATAGGGAAAATGCTCTGCTTTGATGCCAGGGCTCTGCATTGAAAAAAAAAAAATCCTTTTTAAATGAATAGAAGAAACACAGAAGGCCACCTGTCATGCGACAATAGGCACAGTTACAGAAGGACTCTGAGTGAGTCTGACTGTGTTCGTGTCCCTGCAGAAGTAGAATGAATGCAAACACTTGTGTACAACCATGGTTACCAATGACAGAATACTCCAAAGCACAACATATGTCTGTGATCAATTGGAGATTTCTTGTGAAGAAAGACAGACAGCTTATTCTTTCTTAATTACCACCAGTAGGATCAGTTCCTTCAGTGCCCCTTTGATCTCCTGGTTCCTCATGCTGTAGATGAGGGGGTTCACTGCTGGAAGCACCTCCGAGTACAAAACTGTCAACGCCACGTTCAGGGATGGGGAAGAGGTGGAAGGGGGCTTCAAGTAGGCAAACATGATAGTGCTGAGAAACAGGGAGACAACAGCCAGGTGAGGGAGGCATGTGGAAAAGGCTTTGTTTTGTCCCTGCTGTGAGGCAATCCTCAGCACTGCCCTGAAGATCTGCACATAGGACAGCAACAGAAAAGCAAAACATGCAAAGAGTAAACACGCTGAAAACCCAACAACGCCAATTTCTCTGAGGTAGGCATCAGAGCAGGAGAGCTTGAGGATCTGGGGAATTTCACAGAAGAACTGGTCCAGGGCATTGCCTTGGCAGAGGGGGAGGGAAAAGGTATTGGCAGTGTGTACCATGGCATTGAGAAAGCCACTGCCCCAGGCAGCTGCTGTCATTTTGACACAAATTCTGCCACCTAGGACGGTCCTGTAGTGCAGGGATTTGCAGATGGCAACATAGCGGTCATAGGCCATGACAATGAGAAGTAAATACTCTCCTCCAAGTAAAAAAACTAGCAGAAAGACTTGTGCAGCACATCCCAAGCAGGAGATGGTCCTGGTGTCCCACAGAGAGTTGACCATGGACTTGGAGAGAGTGGTGGTAATACTGCCCAGGTCGAGGAGGGCGAGGTTGAGGAGGAAGAAGTACATGGGGGTGTGGAGGCGGTGGTCGCAGGCTACGGCTGTGAGGATGAGGCCGTTGCCCAGGAGGGCAGCCAGGTAGATGCCCAGGAAGAGCCCGAAGTGCAGGAGCTGCAGCTCACGTGTGTCTGCAAATGACAGGAGGAGTAATTCTGTCGGGAAGCTGCTGTTGAACATTTTCTCTCTGTGGGCCCTGACAACTGTCCAAAGAGAAAAAGACAGTGAAGAGTTAGAACAGATTTCTCTGCACAAAACCAAAGCTATTTCTCATAGACTCTCCCCCACAACACGCCTATCCTCTGTGCTATTTGGCAGAACCTTGCTGCAGTTCTCTGCTGGGAGCTCTGCTTTCTGCTGTCTGAGTACGCCATGAGGGGCAGGACCTCTGCCCATAGACTCCCGAGGAGTAGGTCATGCTCTAATTCTGTGGCATCTGGGAGCAGGGGGGGATGCAGGGGCCAGGTCCGATATTCAGGATCTCTCAGGTAAAACCCCTCTGAACACTGAAGAGCTTGTCAGTATCTGCACCCAGGAGTGCTGGGACACCACAGCCCCATGGCCACATGGCTGGGGTAGAAGCCACAAGGTTAGTGCCTGACTCTGCAGCTGAAACTGCTGACTGCCCTGCCGGAAGCTCCACAGGTTAGAAAGGCCCTTTGGCACCTTGTTCCCCTGCAGACACCTCCTCTGCAGGATGCTGAGCACCAGTGTCTGATCCTCAGCTGAACTCCTCCCCATCACTCCAAGGAGCTGACATACCCAAGAGCCCCAGCATAAGAGAAAGACTGAAACAGGTGGAGGGAAAAGGACAAGCAGGATGACCGAGAGAGAGGAGAGACAGATGAGCAAGTGGAAATGGGTCACCCTGCCCAGCCGTGCCTGCTGCCTGCCAGGAAGCACCATAGCAGAGCAGCAGCTGTCAGCCCTTTGCTGGGCAGTGGGACAAGGCACATAACAGGAAAGGAAGATCTGCCTTCTTCTGGGGCTCTGGCTACCCAGGAGGCAGCTCCTGCCCAGGAACTCTGGATCATTCCAGCCTGTCTGTCCTGAAGTCTGTATCTATCCACTGAAGTGTCCCATAACTGCATGTCCTGTCCCACCATGCCTTGGCAGTGACTCCATGGATGTCAGAAATCACAGGCTCCAGCTTGTCCTGGTCTGTGCACCTGGCTGAGGGCGTTGGTACGTCTTTGAAATGTTACTCCTCAGACCATGCCTAAAACTTAATGCTCTCTGCAATGACAATGAGAAACAGAACTGGGATGGACAGTGGGAAGAAAATTCTTCTGCCCTCATTTGCCAGGCCAGGGAAGAAATCACCCTGGGAAGAAATAGGTTTGCTTTCAGTCTATCTTTGCAGCCCCTGAGGGCCATTGGTGGAGGTTATGCAGCTCTCCAAGAGTCTCAAGGTACTGCTGAGCAGCACACTCTGAAAATGGTTGGTCTGTTCCTTGACAGATACATCAAGGGATAAGTAAAGAATGGAGGAGAGAAAAAAATAGGTGTTTGAGAGCATAGGCACATGAGTGGACTGCCCTACATCTACTAAATTAGGAGGCTCCTTCAATTCTTTTGATGGTATAGGGGCCTTACAGAGACATTTGATAGATTTGAACACTGGTCAGTTGCCTACCATATAAAATTAACAAGAACTAATGCCAGATTCTGCACCTGGAACAGTGTATTTCTGGATATACGTATAGACTGGAGGACATGTGGATGGAGCATAACCCTGCAGAAAGGGATCTGGGGGTTGTGGTTCATGGTATGTTCAGGAAGAGTCAACAATGTTCCCTGCAGTGACCAGGAGATGGTGGAATTGATCCTGTGGGAGGACAGCGTAGCTCAGAAAAAGCAAGCTCACAACTCTGGTCTTCAGGAGAGCAGTCTGTGGCCTCTTCAATATCTGCTTGGAAGAACACTTTGGGATAAGGCCCTGGAGAGAAGAGCAGTCTCAGAAAGCTTGTTAATATTCCAGGGTCACCTCCTCCAACATCAAGAGCAGTCCATCCCAAGAAAGACGAAATCAGGTGAAAATGGCAAGAGACCTGCATGGATGAACCGGAAGATTCTGGCCAAACTCCAACACAGAAAAGAAGCATAGATATGGTCGAAGCAAGAACAGATAACCTGGGAGGATTACAGAGGCCTTGTCTGAGCATGTAGGGAAGAATAGCAGAGAACCGAAGCCCGACTCTAATGGAATTTGGCCAAGGATGTCTAAGGCAGTAAGAAGGGCTTCTAGAAGTACATAGGTGGCAAAAGGAAGGTTCGGGAATATGGACTCACTGCTGAATGAGGACCAAGATCTGTTGACACAGGACAGGGAAAAGGCTGAAGTGCTGACTTCCTTCTTCACCTCAATCAGTACTGGCAAGTCTGGCCTTTGGGAATCCCAGGTCACAGAGAATGGGGGTAAAGTCTGGGGCAAGGAAGACGTACACTTGGTGGGAGTGGGTCAGGGCAGGGCATACTTGACCAAATGGGATACACAGGTCTATGGGACCTGATGGGATTCACCCATGAGAGCAGAGGGAGCTGGCTGATGTCCTTGCACAGCCACTCTTGGTCATCTTGGATCAGCCCTGGTGAGTAGCAGAATGTGCCTCCTAGCTCCAAGAAGCATTACTTGCAAAGGCAAATGCCATATTTCCTATCATTCCTCACACCATCAATAAAAGAAAAATACATTTTATTCAGTGTTGTTTAAATAACTCAATAAATGATTTTTTTTTATTTATGTCTCAGCTCAGCCTCAACTTTGCCTTCCAGACAAAGCCTTTTGTAGCATCTTCTGTCTTCCAAGACTTGGTCACATATTAAAGGAAAGATGAAAACAGAACAAACACTCTTCAAGACAGCTGTTGCACAGGGGTTCTCCAGGGCAGCTGTGTTTTAGTGCAGGAGGAAACTGGCTTTGAGAGGGTTTAGGAACAGTCATGGAGTGTGTCTGCACAGCATGAAGGCTTTCTGTTTCTCATACTGCCCCCACGCCATGTAGTTTGGAGTTGTGCAGGACATTGTGATGGCACACAGCCAGCAGAGCTAACCCAAAGTGTTCAGATTGACGTTCCTCACCATCCAGCACCCCCTGCAGCCTACCACATGAATACCAAAGGCACACCAAATACGTGTCCTGTGGGGAGTGGCTGAGAGAGTTGGGATTAGTCTGAAGAAAAGAAGACTCCAGGAGACATTATTGTGGCCTTCCAATACATAAATGGGGCCTACACACGTGTGTAGTGACTAGACTAGACTAGACTAGACTAGACCAGAATAGTTCGGTTGGAAGAGACCTTCAAAGATCATCTAGTCCAACTGCCTGACTTCTTCAGGGCTAAACAAAAGTTACAGCATATTAATGAGGACAATGTCCAAATGCTTCTTGAACACTGACACTGGCTTGGAACAAGAACCAGGTCTCAAGGAAGCCTGTTCCGGTGTTTGATCACCCTCAGAATACAGAAAATTTTCCCTGCTGTCCAGTCTGAACATCCCCCGGTGCATCTATGTGCCATTCCCACACGTTCTGTGATCAGTTACCAGGGAGAAGAGATCATCACCTCCCTCTCCACTTCCACCCTCATGAAGTAGCTGAGAACAATGAGGTCCCCCTCATACTTCTTTTCTCCAGACTAGACAACCCAAATGTCCTCAACCTCTCCTCATAGGACATCCCCTTTTACAAGTATTCCCTCTTTTCCCTTGGTTTCCCAACTGACAAGGTTCCTGGTCAGATAACCTTGCTGGAAGAAATGTTTTCTCTCTCTCCCATGCTCCCACCAGGCAGTGTGACTGACCAGGTCTGGCTCCCTCACTGTCTCCTTTATCACTTGTCAGTCAGGTTTGTGTCCCTGGCTGTGTTGTGCTTTATCCCCAGGAGGTAGCCAAGCACCACACAGCCACTCTCTCCCTCCCCATTCTTAAAAGAACAGGGGGAGAAAAATAGGAGAAATATCTGGAGAGACTTTATCAGGGAGTGTAGTGATAGGACAAGGGGCAGTTCTTCTAAGCTAAAAGAGAGTAGATTTAGATCAGATCTAAAGAAGAAATTCTTCACGCAGTGGCTGGCGAGACCCTGGAACAGGTTGCCCAGAGAAGTGGTGGATGCCTCATCCCTGGTAGTGTCCAAGGTCAGGTCGGATGGGACCTTGAGCAAACTGTTCTAGAGGGAGGTGACTCTGCCCATTTCACAGGGACTGGAACTAGACCTTAAGGTCCCTTCCAACTCCAAACGTTCTATGGTTCCATGAACTTGCTGGGTTGTGTAGTCTGTGTAGACAGAGGGATATCATTTGCTGTGAAAAAAAATTCCTTCTCCTGAATATTAACAAGTGCTTGAAAGAAATAGAATACAAACTGGGGGGGTCCTAAATAATAACAGGAGAGGAAAAAAAGATTCCCATAAGGAACTCCTATTTTGATTCAGGAGAAAAGACAGCATTGGAAACCGGTGTCTCTCTCTAGCTGACAGAAGGAAGAACAGTGATTGAATCAGTTTGATTCAAAGTTGATTCCCCTGGAGGACCAGGGACTTGTCGAGAGCTCCCTGTGCTGCTGAGCTGGGACAGGCTCCTGGGCCCAAGGGGAGCTCTTGGCAAGCGGGCAGCGCTGCAGAGAGACAGCTCTGCCCAGGAGCAGCTCCTCTGCACAGCGCAGCAGGGCTGGGGGCACTGCGTGCAGGGGACAAGGGTGGCTGAGAGAAGGGAGGGAGATGTTAAAGGCAGTGTGGAGGGGGGCTGCTGAGAGCTCACTGCGGGAGAAATCTTCCCAGCCCTGAACAGGGTAAGTGTCTGGCTGCAGGGCAGCACAGCTGTTGTTCCTGTTGCCATCTCCAGATTTGCTGGCAAATCCCACAGCCTCTGGGATCTTTCAGGAGGACACTTAAGAGTTCCTACGATAAGAGAAGAACAATAAGTTCCAGAGCAGGGATTACCTGCCATAGCTGTCAGAGGGACATGGGATGATGGTTTCTTTCTGTGGGGCTGGCTACAGGCTGTGCAGCCGGGTTCCAGGCAGGGGTGTCCAGGGCTGTGGTGCAGAGCAGGGTCACTGCCGTGACCCAGGGGCTGTGTGCTAGGGCAGGGCCTCTGCCGTCTGCCAGGCTCAGCACTCAGCCTGCCGGGGAGCTGCCCAGGGCACTGCGGGGAGAAGCTGTGGGTGGAAGGAGTCCCCTCAGAAGGGCAGAGCAGGACAGGGTCCTGCTGGTGCCCAGAGGCTGCTGCCTGGGGTAGGGTGGCTACAGCTCCACAGCATCCCCAGGGAATCTTTGGGGGAGATTCTTGAAATGGAAGAGAAAGGCCTGCACTACTACTAGGGAAGGCACTCTCTGGGGTCTCTACTTTCAATTTCCTGCCCTGAAGGACTCTCAAAACAGGTCAGAACTGCTGTATATCTGCTGAATATGAGGAGATGTCCCTGGGCAATTATCTGGGACAGGAGATGTCTGCAGAACAAAGCTGAGCACACATCAGGTGGGATAGGTTCTGTGAGCAATGGCAGGGAGGAGATGTGGGGACAGGGAAGCAGCTGCCAGCAGAGGCAGCTCCAGGCAGCAGAGACGTGGGCAGGGAGGGAGAGGGAGCTGCTGCCTGAAACACCAAGGGAGGGGGGATTCAGGCACTCCCTGCCAGGCCAGCAGTGCAGGCACCTTCTCTGCAGCAACCCCCTGCTCTCCTCTGCCACCCAGCACAGCCTCTGCCCTCAGGGGCTTTAGGGCATGAGCCACCTCCTCCTCAGCTGGACCTCCAAAAGAGGAGAGGAGCCTGTGTCCTGCAGTGTGATACACAACGAGAAGGCTAAGAGTCCCTGCCCTGCAGTGTCACTTCTCTAGGCAGCATGCAAGTTTGGCAAGGTGAAGGCTTCACTGCATGCCAATCTGATTTTCTCTCTGTCAGCTGGTCGGAGCATTGTGGTATTCTCTCTTATTTCTCCATGTGTGTGTGGTTCTCCTGCTTGTCTAGGGTGCAGATGGGTGTAAGCTTCTGTTCTGAACTGGACTGCTGGTGAACAATGTGCCCAAACTACATTCTACACTGTCAGGCACACTGTCATTCACTTGGGAGGGTTGTTGAATGACCTGACTCATTCCTCATTCCACACAAGGAATAATAATATCTCTGAAGGAGAACTGGGTTTTGCTCAGAGAAGTCTACCTAACGTCTCACTTTTTTCTTCTCCTAGAGCAGGTCTGCATGACCCGAGGCAGCAAATGTCCAACAGCAGCTTCCCCACAGAATTCCTCCTCCTGCCATTCGCAGACACGCGCGAGCTGCAGCTCCTGTACTTCGGGCTCTTCCTGGGCATCTACCTGGCTGCCCTCCTGGGCAACAGCCTCATCCTCACAGCCGTAGCCTGCGACCACCGCCTCCACGCCCCCATGTACTTCTTCCTCCTCAACCTCGCCCTCCTCGACCTGGGCACTATTACCACCACTGTCCCCAAAGCCATGGCCAATTCCCTCTGGGACACCAGGGCCATTTCCTTCTTTGGTTGTGCTACCCAGGTCTTTATGTTTGTCACATTTGTCACAGCAGAGTTTTACCTTCTCACCATCATGGCTTATGACCGCTACATTGCCATCTGCAAACCCCTGCACTATCGGACAATAATGACCAGCAGAATTTGTGTCAACATGGCAGCAGCTGCCTGGGGCAGTACTTTTCTCTATGCTGTGCTGCACACTGCCAATACCTTTTCCCTCCCCCTCTGCCAAGGCAATGTCCTGGACCAGTTCTTCTGTGAAATTCCCCAGATCCTCAAGCTCTCCTGCTCAGACGCCTACATCAAAGAGGCTAGGCTTATTGTGGTTAGTGCCTGTTTACTATTTGGGTGTTTTGTCTTCCTTGTGCTGTCCTATGTGCAGATCTTCAGAGCTGTGCTGAGGATCCCCTCAGAGCAGGGGAGGCACAAAGCCTTTTCCACATGCCTCCCCCACCTGGCTGTGGTCTCCCTGTTTATCAGCACTGGCATATTTTCCTACCTGAAGCCCCCCTCCATGTCCTCCTCCTCCCTGAATCTTTTGCTGGCAGTTCTGTACTCGGTGGTGACTCCAGCAGTGAACCCTCTTATCTACAGCATGAGGAACCGGGAGTTGAAAGATGCGGTGTGGAAACTGATGAATGGATGTTTTTCAGAAGGAATAATCTGCCCATCTTAGAATCATAGAAACATAGAAACATAGAACAGCGTGGCTTGGAAGGGACCTCAAAGATCATCTAGTTCCAACCCCCCTGCCATGGGCAAGTATGCCACCCACTAGATCAGGTTTGCCAGGGCCCCATCCAGCCAGGCCTTGTAGTCCTCCAAGGATGGGGCATACACAAGTTCTCCGGGCAACCTGTTCCAGTGCCTCACCACTCTCTGAGTGAAGAATTTCCTCCTAACCTCTGATCTAAATGTCCCCTCTTTTAGTTTAAAACCATTCCCCCTTGTCCTGTCATTATCTGACTGAGCAAAAAGTCATTCTCCATCCTTTTTTATGCCCCCTTTAATTATTGAGAAGATGCAATCATCACAGACAGCCCCTCGTAACCACCGTTCCCTGCACTGGGCTCTTGCTCCAGCTCAGACAGGTGGTTTGTAGACAACGAATTCACCCTAAAGCCTTCTCTTCTGTAGGCTGAACCACCCCAACTCTCTCAGCCTTCCTTCACAGGAGGGGTGCTCCAGCTCCTTGATCATCTTTGTGGCCCTCCTCTGGATCTGTTTTAACAGATCAACATCCTTCGTGTGCTGGGGCCCCAAACCTGGATTCAGTACTCCAAGCCGGGCCTCACAATAGCAGAGTAAAGGGGGACAATCACCTCCCTCGACCTCCTAGCCACTCCTCTTTTGATGCAGCCCGGAATGCAGTTGGCCTTCTGGGCTGCAAGCGCGCACTGATGGCTCATGTTGAACAGTTCATGTCCACCAGAACAAGAACCTTCTCTGCAGGGCTGCTCTCAATGCATTCTTCTCCCAGTCTGTCCTCATGTCTGCGATTGCTGTGAGATAGGTGCAACGCCTTACACTTGGACTTGCTGAACATCTTTAGTTTCTCATGGGCCCACTTCTCATGCTTGTCCAGGTCCCTTTGGATGGCATCCCTTCCTTTTATTGCATCAACTGCACCACTGAGTTTAGTGTCATCTGCAAACTTACAGAGGATGCACTCGATCCCCCTGTCTAGTTCTTTTTCTGCATATCATTCATAATGTAACTCATTAAAGGCCCAGATGCAGGTTTGTTTGTTTTTTATTTTGCTTGTGAGTATATTTTTTCTCTTTATGTTACTTGTGAAATTATTTTCCACAAAGAAATATCTTTGTTCATATTCTTTCATTTCAGTATCTACATATCCCCTGTGACTCCCAGACTTGGTGTAAACAATGAACCAGGCTCTCTGTATTTAAATAAAAACAAGGACCCTGCAGTGACTTGCTTGCCTGAGATCCTCCCTCAGAGACTTGTAGTGGAGCTGCAGGGGCACTTGGCTGTGTGCAGAGGTGGAGGGGAGAAGTGTCCTGGCACAGCAGCACTGCCAGGGAGCCCCAGGGCTTGGTCTGTCCCAAGCTGCTCTCCCTTTCACCTCCCACACTCTCCTACAGAGCCGTTGTGTTGCTGTGAGGACTAATTGCTCTTGTCACTTGCTCACCGTGCTGCTGTGGGGCAGTCCAGTGTCCACAGGCAGGGACAGGCCAGGGGCACTTCTCTAACACAGCTGGCTCTGTACCAGCATCTCCAGCATAAAAGGGGATCTGCTGAGGGCAGTGCCTGAAGGCTCAGTTCTCCCAAAGCTACTCTCATGGATGTTGCAAAGTAAAGATAATTTTCTGAATTACAGATAAAGTGCTAAATCTGGGTGGGAACAGGCAAAGGAGAGCTCTGCCACTCCAGGGAACACAGCTGGTAGAGGAAAAGCAGTCTGCTGAGATTTTATACCTGTGTTGAAATTTCGTAGACTGAATACAGGGAACCACCCCAAAACATCTAATGACATTGGAAATAAGTTGGACTAGATGATCCTGGTGGGTCCCTTCCAGCTCAGACTGTTCCATGAGTCTCTGACTCTGAAGAAGGCCGGCTATCTGTGCGCACCCTCCATGGCCAAAGAACCACTTGTGTGGGAGGCAGTCAGTGGCAGTGCCCCCCACTAGATGGCTCTGCCTTCCCAGCCTGACCAGCACGGCCCTGCAGAGTGCCCCCACGGCCCCACGCATCACAGCCCCCTCACTCTGCAGAGCAGCACCGCCAGCTCGGGGGCTGTGGGCAGCATGGGCAGGGGCTGCAGGAATGGCTGCTCAGGCCAGCCCAGACGTGGTGGGCTGGGGCAAGGCTGTGTGGGACATGGGGTGTCCTGGGAGCAGAGCAGGGCACTGTGTGTGTGTGTGCAGTGGTGCTGCCTGAGGAGCCCCAGGGCCAGCACTGTGGTGCTGTGCTGTGTCTCGGAGCGGGGCTGGCCTGGGGGGCTGCAGGCTGTGTGGGGGAGGGGAATGTCCTGCAGATGGCAACAGCAGAGAAACTGCCACTGCCATCCACTTCTCCATTTGCTGCTAGTCATCATGACTTTAACACTAACTCCTTGTCTGCAGAGTTCTCAACATTTTCCTAAAATATATATTCAGTTCTTGATTCAATTTTCCACACAGCAGTGGCCATTTCCCTCAGGATGCCCTCAAGTTACTAAAGGCTACATGGGGAAACATGAGTCTGGATATGTGGGAGGCCTTCTGAAGCATGAGCTGGTTGGATGCCTGCTGGATGCTTGAGGGAGGGTATTCTCCTGCAGACGGCAGCAGCAGGGACACTGCCACTGACCTCCACTTCTCCATTTGATGCTTTGGGGCCAGCCCAGCCTGGGCTGCATTACTGGGCTGGGCTGGGCTGGGGAGAGGACGGGGAGGTGTGGAGAGCTGGGGAGGGGCTGGGCTGGCCTCCTAGGAGAGACAGGGAAGACCAACAGAGTGGACACTGCCACTGTCTATTTCCACGTGCCTCCCTCACCTGGCCGTGGTCCCCCTGTTTGTAAGCACTGGCTAGTTCGCCTACCTGAAGCTCCCCTCATTCTCCACCCCATCCACGGACCTGCTGGTGGCAGTTCTGTACTTGGTGGTTCCTCCAGCAGTTAACCCCCTCATCTACAGCATGAGGAACCAGGAGCTCAAGGATGCAGTGAGGAAACTCTTTGGATACATGCTTCAAGCAAGTATTTGCACAGATTCTTCAACATTAATCATGTGCCTATAATCCTATCAGGGCACTGATGTCTTCTGAAATAAACTGTTAGGACAATCTTCTTTAATTTTATTTCTTTCTTAATATTGTCTAAAGCTCGTGAATTTGACTTAATGTTATTCTTAGTGTCCAATATGTAATGTTTTTTTAGTTTTGACCCATTCCTCTAATGTACTTATAGAACTGGGATTCTCGTGCAGATAACAACAATAAAGAAGAGAGTAGAAATTTACTGGTCTCATGTCCCATCTCCTCCCATCTCTTCTGCAGCTGGGGGAGCAGCCCCAACATGCACGAGGAGCTCAGGACCAAGAGCCCAGCTGCCACATGGAGGAGCAGCCCCGGTGGCCCTCAGGGCTGCCCCTCACTGCCCACTGGGCTCTGCCTCTCTGCTGCCTTCGGGTCGGGGCTGCTGCTTCCCTGGAGCCATGGCCATGGCCAGCAGCAGGACGTGGCCTTTTCACTGCTGCTCTCTTTTGGCTTCCACTTTGTTCTCTTGTTCCCTTGCATTTCTCTTAGCCCTCAGATCACGGGTACCTTGGTGACAGTCCTGATGTCTCTACAGTGGCATCTCTGCCACATCTCTGCACTCGTCTGCCAAAGATAGTGTCAGAAATACAACCAAGGACACCTTCCCTGGACAGGCCTCTTGCTTTTCTGGGCTTCACCATGGATCAGAGTCCCATAGTGATCACTGAAGGACTGTGGGATGCCTTCTTGGTTGTACATAGCCTAGCAAATAGTAGCTGGCCTTTCACTGGCCTGGGAGTGTCCCAGTGCTGCTGGGCCTGATGGCAAATCACATCCTGGAGAGGAATCTGGAGCTGCTTTGTGCCTGTGGCAGGCCTCTTGTGCTGGCCTGGGGAGCGGGGCTGGCCCTGCGAGGCACAGAGACTCTGTGCTGGGGATCTCCCAAGCAAGAGACCAGGGCTCCTCCAGCTTCACTGACCTCCATTTCCTGAGCAGTGGCTGGCCCCAGCCCGGGGGCTGCTGGGGAGGCCCAGAGCCGCCTTTGTCCCAGCAGCTGCGGTGTCTTGCGAGGGGCTGGGGCTGTGGTGGCCGTGCCCAGAGCCCTGCAGCAGCCTGCGGTGGGCACTGCCCAGGGGCCAGCCCAGCCTGGGCTGTTGGGCTGGGCTCGGCTGGGCTGGGGAGAGGGCAGGGAGGTGGGGAGAGGGCAGGGAGGTGGGGAGAGGGCAGGGAGGTGGGGAGAGGTGGGCAGGGGCTGGGCTGCATTGGGCAGTGCACAGCAGAGGGCAACAGCAGCATCAGGGAGCAGTGGGAGCATGCAGGGGAGGGCTCCCAGCAGGGCTTGGTGCTGCAGAGCCAGGGCTGGGGAAGGGAGCCCAGAGCTGCAGGGGCAGGGGAGAGGAGGCCGCTCTGGGCCCTTGCTGGCCTAGGCAGAGCAGAAAGGGGGCCTAGGGCATCTGTCCCATCACCGCAGCCTGCCATGACCGCAGATGGTCATGGAGCGTCCAGGGCCAGGCTCTGCCCCGTGGCCACGAGCCCTGCCTGCCCTCCTCCTGCCACGCTCTGTGCGGTGGCTGCAGCAGAGGGGACCCCCAACCAGCCCCTGCCCGGGGCTCTGCCACCCACGTCGCCCCGGCCATCTCCAGCGCTCTCCTTGATGCTCTCTGATGCATGCCAGTACCTCCCAGTGCGTGCTGACCAGCACATCTGCTGAGGGCCACTGCGACTGCTGCAGGGGCAGGGAGCTCAGCATGGCCCTTGCAGTCCCCTGCCCTGGGCCTGCTTCTCCCCTTGCCCTTGGCCCCAGCCTTGTCTCTGCTGGCAGGAGCGCTCTTGGCATGCGCTTCCTGGCCTCCCCTCACCTGCGCACAGCTGCTGCCCACTCAGGCTGCTGGCACAAATGTGTGCTCACAAGCAGCACCACCCCTTGGGCTGCTTCTCCTGGCCTCCCCCACCCCACTGCCTTGACTCCTTGTCTCTGCTGGGCCCCACCTTCCACACCCACATGTGTCCCTTGGCTGTCAGCTCCATCTCCCCTGCCCCACAGGATGACAAAGATAGGGTGGGACGTATTACTGTTATGTGTGGAAGTGTTTTTGTAATCCGCATCAGTAATGGCACAAAAAGACAGTTCCTTCACCAGTGATCTACATCCTTCTTCAAGTGAATTTTCAGGATCTATATTCATCACAGGAGAAGAAATACTGATGGTCACCTGTACTTGCACTGTCATCGCTTTGTCCATCATGGTGTACTCCCTCATCTTCCAGGTACTTCCACTCATCTCGAATAAAAAATCCCTGTTGAACGTTCCCTTTCCAGCTGCCTGTCTGGACCTATGCACTTCCCATGGTTCTCCTGCTTTGTCCTCCCCTTACCCTTTGATCATTCAGACCACTCTCACCGACCCAGTTGCTGCTTTGAGCTTCATTGAGTTCAAGCTTGCCCATCTATTAGCAGTCTGCCTAATTGTTTCTGTAGCAAGCTCCTCATCATTTATCATTGAATTAGGATCATATGGAATAATACTTATCTTAATACTTATAATTTCCTATCAATCAGGATAAAATGCTTAATTTACAGTCATCCTTTTAGGAAGGTTAAACTCAATGGAGACATTCAAGATGAGGAGCTTGCTTTGCTGTTTGGAAAATTGCTGCACGTTTTCCTGCTGTTTGTTTTAAAATAAGGACAAACCCTTCTGTGGCTGTGTGCAGCCAGGTCTCTAAGGAAAGCAGGTGGGAGCTGGTGCAAAGGGGCTGTAACATCCAGCTGCAGACTTCAGAAGTCTGGTGTAAGGAAAAGTGATGCAAACTCCAAGTGGCCAATGAGAGAAATGTCAGGGTTGGGGTGGTGAGGAGCAAGGTTGTCCATGCACTGTCAGACCTCAAGAGTCTGCTTTTCCTCCCTATGGACATCTCCATAGGAGAAGCCCTGGATTAATATCAATTGAAGAAAGATGCTCAAAGCTGAAATGCAACAAAATTCACCTTTTAAAACGAGAAAAGATTTTTATTAGGTGCTTTTTGAAATCTTCCTCCTTAACTACACCATGAAAGCTCTCCAATTAGCTGTCCAAGTCTTGAAGACCTGAATAAAACTATGGAAGACATATGGTTCCTTAGGTGTTTCTGCATTTTAATGAATTCCATGGTGGATTTTGGTGCTCAGTCTGTGAACCTCAGGTACTGAGAGGAGAATGATGCAATTGCTTGAGAAAGTAAAGTCAGAAGGAAAAGTTGAAGTGACTTGGAGTATTAATGGGCCCCACTGAGGGCCGTTACCAAGAGATTCTCCTCAGGGACTTGTTAGGGCAGAAAATTGGAGGCCATGCTTACAGATAGGTAAAGCACTGTGCTGAGAAAACTCTGGGTTTGTGGTGGTGAAGTAAAAGGGCCAGGTCCTGACTCCAGCCACTGAGAGGGAAGTTCCTGCACCCCCATGTCTGGCTCAGGGCTCTTGCTGGGGTTCTGTGGGATGTGGTGGGCAGTGTGATGCCAGGAGAATAACAATGGTATGACACCTCCCTGGCTCTGCACAGGGTCTCAAGAAAGCAATGAGCCCCCTTGCAATGACTATATCTCATCTCCTCAGAAGCTCTATCCAAGGGGACAAAAATGTCAGGGCTGTTGGGGCCTTCTCTTCTTGCCAGCACCCACCTCTTTGTCCTCTCCAGGCTTCCCTATGCTGCCCCACACTTTGCCCTATTTCCTTGAAGGCTGCAGACACCCATCTCTGTTCACCACCTTGCTCTCATCCCGGCATTTCCATGGTTTCACTGATGTCTTGTCAACTCTAACCAGCTGTTCCTTGAAACACAAAATCATATTCTGATCACAGACACTCTTTGGGTGACCTCTGGCACCACAGCACAACCCTTTGAGGGACATTTCTTCCTCTTCATGACCAGTGCCAACCTTCCAAGGTGCACTTTGTGGCAATTTTTTTCTCTCCTGCTCTTTCCTACTACCAAAGAAAGCTCCATCAGGGTGGAAACAACTCCTGAAGTAGGCATCCCAACCCATCGGCCTTCTTGCGGCCTGTCAGCCAACCAGACAGAAGTCACCTCACCAGCATCTTCCAAACCATGGTCCTGCTGCTGGCCTTGCAGCTTCTTGCGTAGACACAACGAAGCCTTGCTTCAGCTGCTGTCAACTCATGTACTGAAGCAGAAGGGACAGGACCACCCATATTCAGGCCTTCTTTCTGTCTGGGTCCTCCTGGGCATGTAGGCAGGGGGGATCCCACAGTCAGCATGCCAACCAGGTGCCTTCTGCTGGCCTACCACGGCCACTGGCAGATGTCAGCTGAAAAGTACACATCCTAGGTCAAAGTGTGACCTGTCAGCTACTTCAGACAGAAGTGACCTCACAGTCCCTTTCCGTGACACGTTCCTGCTGCTGCCCTATCAACTGCAGAGACAGAAGTGACCTCACAGTCCCTTCCACAGTCACTTTCCTCCTGCTGGGGCAGGAGATCCTGAGGCAGAGCTGAGCTCATCAGATCATTCCCACCCATCTCCTCCTTGTGGACTACAAGCTGCTCAGATCCATGGCCCTTCACGTTCACCTTTGAATGCACCGCAATCTGACGATTCCTGCCCTGCCCCAGTGGAACAAGAACCTAAAGTTAAAGGTTAGGAAAAGGGTTAAAGGTGGGAAGGTTAATGCACAGGAAGACAGGCTTTGGATGATAGTTGTTCATGTATGGCGTTAGGGACTACGGCGAACCTTTCTGGGTGAGACATTAAGCAGATATTTAGTGGGAGGGTTTGGTGTTCTGCTTGGGGTGTCAGGTCTGTGGTTAGGGTATGGGCAAGCTCTTTGGTTGAGGGTTTTGTTTAGGTCTGCAAGAAGACTAGGGTTAAATAGAGCATTTTAATGCTAGTGTTAAGGGCAGGGATCAGGGTGAGCAAGAGAGTAAAGGTAATGGAAAGGGGTTATGGACTAATTTTGGCTTCAAGGGATATTGTGGTCGAAAGTTAGAGCAGTGGATTCCTGTCAGGGTGTGGAGTGACATTTAGATTTAGGTATTAATGTAACAGGTTAAACTAGGGTAAGGGCCTCACATGGCTGCTTTAAGTCAGCTTTATGGTGGGATCAACATTACCTGAATGTTCTTACCTCTCCAAAATCGTTAGCTTCTGCTGTCCAAGCTCCTCTTTCCTCCCTTAAATCTCACATCTCTCCTGGCCACGCTCCTCCTGCCTTCCCCATATCAATTATCTACTTAGGGTCAGCTTTCTGATGGCTTTCATGAACTCAGAGCATCTGTCTCACCTCTGTTGGCTCCTCTGTTCCTGAGAAAGAAGCAGCTCCTAAGCCAGCATGGAGAAGGACACAAAGGCTGTCGGAGCAGCCTGCACAATGTGCCCAGCAGCTCTGCAACATCACAAAAGTGCGCTTCCAGCCTACATGTTTTGGTTCTAGAATGGCTCCTATGGACTCAGGGTAACTTATTCCATGGCCTTGTGAAGGCTTTGTGTTCCCCCAGGCATCTGGGAGGCAGTGGCCCCCTCTGTGTCAAAAACTGAAAGCAGCCCTGAAGGATGAATGAGGCAAAAGCTGAAACCTCTGACATGACAACACCCGTTCAAGACCTCTTCCTCAACGGGCCCTACCAGGTACTTAGGAAGAGAGGATCTCACAAACGATGTGCAAAGCAGGTGCATCTGCTGGCCTGTCATGGAGACCAGCAGATGTGAGCCTCCTTTAGGCTCACAGATCCCAGCCAGGATTCAAGGGATGACCTGTCAGCTACTTCAGAAAGAAGTCAACTCACAGGCCGTTTAACAGCCATTCACTTCCTACTGAACTTAGAGCTTCTGAGGCACCACTGCCCTCCTAATACCATACCTACAAAACACCCCCTTCTTGGGCCAGAATCTGCCCAGGTAGAAGTGAGCTGGTTGTGATCCTTCAAGCCCATGGCACTGCTGCTGGACTCCCAGCCTCTCTGGCGCACAGCAGCCAGTTCTGTGCCAGTCCTGTGAGGTGCTAGGGCAGGAGGGACCTTGCAGGCAATGTTCCAGCCCCGTGCTTCTTTGTGGTCTCTCAGCTCCTTGTGCACAGTGAAGATCATGCTCACATCCAGAAGCCATGTGCCTGAAGCTGGCCTAGAAGACACTCAGGGGAAGCGCCCTCCAAGCCGCAGCCCCAGCCCCAGCCCCAGCTGGCGGTGATGCTCTGCAGAGCGAGGGGGCTGTGGTGCCTGGGGCATGGGGGCACTCTGCAGGGCCGTACTGGGCAGGCTGGGAGGCAGACCCAGCTCATGGGGTCACTGCCATTGCCCCAGGGCTGCAAGGAATCACTCGCCAGACTCCTTTGCTGGGGCTGCTGCGTGCCCTGGGGCTGCAGAGCTCTCCTCTGCCTGTTCACACCACATTGAGCACTTGAGCTCTGGTCAGTCCACCTTGGACAGGCTCACGCTCTGCAGTTGTCTCCCAGGCTTATATTGCCCCTGCAGATCACCTGGGCTCCCCTGGAAGCTCCTGGATCCCTCCAGGACCAAAAAAAAAAAAAAAAAATTGAAGGACAACATATTCCTCTGCGATCAGCGCCTTCATGTTCTGTGAAGCCCGAGTGTATGGCCACTAGCAACTAACAGGGAACTTGTGAACCAGCCCCAGATCCCTAAACTCCATGCTGGGACTCTGCTCTCACCACACCAAGCCCTTGTGGAAAGCAGCAAAGCACACAGCCTCTTTGGAGTCTCTTCCTTGGGCTTGTTCTTGACGGCAACTTTGCAGGAAGGCCTCAGCCTTCAGGCAGTGCCCGGAGGAGATCCCCTCTTAGGAGGGAAGTGCTGCAGCAAGTGGAGGCCAGCTGTGCCACTGCCGTGCCCACTGCCTGTCCCTGCCTGCAGTCCCAGCACAGCCCCACAGCAGCACTGGCACCAAGCTACAGGAGCAGCCGGGCCTGACCCCACCAGCAGGGCTCAGCAGGAGAGGGCGGCAGTGGCAAGAGAGCAGCTCTGCAGGCACCAAGCGCTGCTGCTCCCTGGCCGTGCTGCTGGGATGGGGCTCTTTTCCTCAGCACCCCTGCACACAGGCACTGCCCCTGCAGATCCAGACCAGGTCTCAGAGGAAGGACATCAGATAAAGAAGGCAGTGCAGGCTCCTTTCTTTTGTTTATATTCATAGAGAGCCTGGCTCGTTGTGTGCAGAGACTTTGAACTATGCTCAACAAGTAGATACTGGAATGGAAATGGGATGAATAATACAATTTTCATCTGCAAAATGAGCCTAATTAAAAAAAAAAAAAAGTTGAAATAAACATACACACACACACAGAATATTGACCATTCCTGTAATAATTGACATTACCACAGAATCACAGAATCCTCTAGGTTGGAAGACACCTCCAAGATCACCTAGTCCAACCTATGTCCTAACACTAACAAGTCCTACACTAAACTATATCACTATGCTCTGTATCTGAAAGTCTTTTAAATACCTCCAGGGATGGTGACTCAACCACTTCCCTGGGCAGCCCATTCCAATGCCTAACAACCCTTTCAGTAAAGAACTTTTTCCTAAAATCCAACCTAAACCTCCCCTGGCACAAATTTCCGCCCATTGCCCCTCATCCTATCACCAGGCATGTGGGAGAACAGACCAACCCCCACCTCTCTACAGCCTCCTTTAAGATATCTGTAGAGTGCAATAAGATCTCCCCTGAGCCTTCTCTTTTCCAGGCTGAACAATACCAGCTCCCTCAGCCACTCCTCGTAAGACTTGTTCTCCGGACCCCTCAACAGCTTCATTGCCCTTCTCTGGACATGCACCAGACCTTGATGTCCTTCTTGTAGTGAGGGGCCCAAAACTGAACACAGTACTTGAGGGGCAGCCTCACCAGAGCTGAGTACAGGGGGACAATCACTTCCCTAGACCTGCTGGCCACAATGTTTCTGATACAAGCCAGGATGCTGTTGGCCTTCTTGGCCACCTGAGCACACTGCTGGCTCATATTCAGCCGACTATCAACCAATACTCCCAGGTCCTTCTCTGCCAGGCAGCTTTCCAACCACTCATCTCCCAGCCTGTAGCGCTGCTTGGGGTTGTTGTGCCCCAAGTGCAAGACCCAGAACTTAGACTTGTTGAGCTTCATGCAGTTGACCTCAGCCCACCTATCCAGCCTATCCAGATCCTCCTGCAGAGCCTTCCTACCCTCGAACAGATCGACACACGCACCTAACTTGGTGTCGTCTGCAAACTTACTGAGGGTGCACTCGATCCCCTCATCCAGGTCATCGATAAAGATATTAAAGAGGACTGGCCCCAGCACTGAGCCCTGGGGGACTCCGCTAGTGACCGGTCTCCAACTGCTGGTCACTAGTGGAGTCCTCCATTCACAACACTTTGGGCCCAGCTACCCAGCCAGTTTCTAACCCAACACGTGATGACACTCAAGAGAACCTGTTCAATAAGCTTCCCTGGTACTGCAGTCAAACTAACAGGCCTATCGTTTCCCAGGTCCACCCTCAGGCCCTTCTTGTAGATTGGCATCACATTTGCTAGCTGCCAGTCGACTGGGACCTCCCCTGATAGCCAGGACTGCGGATAAATGACAGAAAATGGCTTCGTCAGCTCTTCTGCCAGTCCTCTCAGTACCCTCGGGTGGTTTCCATCCATCCCCACTGATTTGCATACATCTAAGTGCTTTAGAAGGTCGCCAACCATTTCCTCTTGGATTATGAGGGCCACATTCTGCTCCCCATCCCCTTCCACCAGCTCAGGGGGCTGGGCAGCCAGAGAACAACTGCTCTTTCTCCTAAAGACTGAGGCAAAGAAGACGTTAAGCACCTCAGCCTTCTCCTCATCTCTGGACACTAAGTTGCCCCCCGCATCCTGTAAAGGATGGAGATTCTCCTTAGTCCTCCTTTTTGTGTTTATGTAATATCCATGCCGGGTCATCTTTGGGCACATGGGGACAGACTGCTCCTGAGCCATTAAGGTTTCCTTCTTGAAGAGTGCCCAGCCTTGCTGGACTCCTCTGTCCTTCATAACTGCCTCCCAAGGTGCCAGCCAGTGTCCTGAACAGCTCAAAGTCTGCCCTCCAGAAGTCTAAGACAGCACTTTTACTGATCCCCCTCCTGACTTCTCCAAGAATAGAGAACTCTACCATTTCAGGGTCACTCTGCCCAAGACAGCTCCCGACCACCACATCTCCCACCAGTCCTTCCCTGTTTGTGAACAGAAAGTCTAGCTGGACACTATCCCGGTAGGTTCAGTAACCAGCTTTGTCAGGAAGCTATCTTCCACGCTCTCCAGGAACCTCCTAGACTGCTTCTTCTGAGCCGTACTGTATTTCCAGCAGATACCTGGGAAGTTGAGGTGCCCCACGAGAACAAGTTCTGGCAATTGTGCAACTTCTGCCAGCTGCTTGTAGAACGCCTCATTTGTCTCTTCATCCTGGTTTGGCAGTCTATAAGATATCCCCACCAGGACGCCTTCCTTCTTGGCCTTCCCGCTGACCCTAACCCATAAGGACTCAACATTATCATTCCCAGCCTCGAGTTCTACAACATCAAAACACTCTCTAATATAGACAGCCACACCACCACCCCTTCTGTGCTGCCTGTCCCTTCTGAAGAGCCTACAGCCAGTCATTGCAGCACTCCAGTCATGGGAGTGGTCCCAACATGTTTCAGTGATGGCAACCAGGTCATAGCTTGCCTTTTATTTCTTTGCTATTGAACAATGGCTACAGTTATATTATATTGGACATGCATCAATAAAGTCTCTGTTTATGGCCCAGAGGAATTCGGCATGTCAAATTTCACTCAAATGTCACTCTGGCATCTCCAATGTCACTGGGTGTCTGCATCTGAACAGCTCCCTCCTGGCCTCTGTGTCCATTCAATGTGCTGGGAGCTGAGACAAACAGCTGACATACAGCTGCCTGATTTGTGCCCACCTGAACCAAAGCAAGAGGAATCCCAACTCCTGTGGGCTTCTGTGAGGCATGGGAGAGGCAGCTAAGCCCCCTTCTAGCCTCTGGACTGCAAATAAAGTATGAGATGCCTGGTTTGACTCAGCTGAAACCCTTCCCTCAGCACGGGGAGGGAGATCCTTGGGTGGGTGTTCTGCCTGAAACCAGCACATGGAAAGGTGATCCCTAGACATCATACCTCTTCTGAAATGAGGAAGGGCAGTGGTCCCTCTCCAGTGGAGGGAAGAAACACAAATGATTACTTCAGTCTGTTTCAAAGCCGATTCCCCTGGAGGCCCAGGGACTTCTCAAGAGCTCCCTGTGCTGCTGAGCTGGGCTGGGCTCCTGGGCCCAAGGGGAACCCCTGGCAAGCGGGCAGCGCTGCAGAGAGACAGCTCTGCCCAGGAGCAGCTCCTCTGCACAGCGCAGCAGGGCTGGGGGCACTGCCTGCAGGGGACAAGGGCGGCTGAGAGAAGGGAGGGAGATGTTAAAGGCAGTGTGGAGGGGGGCTGCTGAGAGCTCACTGCGGGAGAAATCTTCCCAGCCCTGAACAGGGTAAGTCTCTGGCTGCAGGGCAAGGCAGCTGTTGTTCCTGGTGCCATCTCCAGATTTGCTGACAAATCCCACAGCCTATGGGACCTTTCAGGAGGACTCTCAGCAGCAGCAGCACCAACAGCTGTGCCCAGTGTGTCTCCCCAGCCTGCATTTCCAGTCAGAGCAGAGGTAGCTTTTAAACTAAAAGAGGGTAGATTTAGATTGGATATTCAGAAGGAATTATTTTCTCTGAGGGTGGTGAGGCACTAGAACTGATTGATCAGAGGAGCTGTGGGTGCCCTACCCCTGGAATTCATCAAGGCCAGGCTGGATGGGGCTTTGAGCAACCTGGTCTAGTGGAAGTTGTCCCTGCCTATGGCAGGGCAATTGGAAATAGATGATCTTTAATGTAAGGAATGGTCCAGCAATTCGTGCCACTAAGGGGTTTGAAGGGTTAACATTGAGGCCTGGGTTTAGGCGAGAAGAGAACAAAGGGATTTCTTCAGAGAAAAACTGCTGACTTTGCACGGACGTGCAGTAACTTCTGACAGCCGGCCAAGAGACCACTAGATAAGGAGGAAGAATATGAGCCTCCCCATCCGAGCGGCCCCCGAGAGACTAACAGAGACTGATAAGCAGGCGCTTACCTGGGAGGACTTCGGATTTGGGAAACCAATTATAATAACCCTGCCTCTTCTAGAAGTAGTAATGAATATGTATTAGCCTAGGAGCATAAAAACCAGCCGCCTTATGTAACAGGTGTGCGTCCTGGTGAGACTCCCGGCGCACCCAGCGCTGTTTGCTTGCCTCTATTCGTTTAATAAATTGTAAACTTTGATTGTAATCCTATTTGGGACTCAGTCATTTATAACAGGTTGAAGCCCCAAGTTAGGGGAAGGAACCTCAAAATTGTGGGATCCCCCAAAATTGGGCGGAAGAACTCTTAATATTAGGGGGAAACCCAAAAAAGGCGGGTGGGGGACTCCAAAATTGGGGTTAAAGCCCCAGATCTTGGGGGGCGAAGCCCCGAATTAAGGGAAGGAACCTAAAAAATGTGGGGAGAACCCCAACATTAGGGAAAAGAACCTTAATATTAGGGTGGCAGGCCAAAAATAGATGGTGGGGGACCCCAAAATTGTGGGGGGCTTGGAATTGGGGGGGGAATCCCCAAAATGGAGGGGGAACCCCAAAACTGGGGGGACGAAGCACCAAATTAGGGGAAGGAACCCCAAAATTGTGGGGAAGAACCCTGAAATGGAGAGGTGGAAACCCGAAATTGAGGGGAAACCCCCAAAACGGGGGGAAAACCTCCATAAACACAAAACAGAACGGGGAATGTAACAGAGCAAAACATGGCATCCTACGACAAGGTGCGAGGCTCAATTTTCCATGGAGTATTGGGAAATGTAGTTCTTGGGCACTGGGTTTCCGGGAGGCCATATTGCCTTCCCAGAGCATACCGGGAGATGTAGTTCTCGGGCACTGAACTTCCGGGAGGCCATATTGGATTAGGGTTAGGGTTAGGATTAGGGTTAGGGTTAGGGTTAGGGTTAGGGTAAGGGTTAGGGTTAGGGGGTTAGGGTTAGAGGGTTAGGGGGTCCGGGTTAGGGTTAGGGTTAGGGGTTAGGGGTTAGGGGTTAGGGTTTGGGTTAGGGGTTAGGGGTTAGGGTCAGGGTCACGGTCGGGGTCGGGGTCACGGTCATGGCTAGGGCTAGGGCTAGGGCTAGGGCTAGGGCTAGGGCTGGGGTAGGGTTAGGGTTAGGGTTAGGGTTACCATTAGCTTTGGATTCGGGTTAGGTTTAGGGTTAGGGTTAGGGTCAGGTTTAGGGTTAGGGTTAGGGTTAGGGTTAGGGTTAGGGTTTCGGGTTAGGGTTAGTGTTAGGGTTTGAAGGTTAGGGTTAGGTTTAGGGTTAGGTTTAGGGTTAGTGTTAGGGCTTGATTTAGGGTTTAGAATTTACGGTCATGTGTTTTAGGGTTAGGGTTAGGGTTAGGATTGGGGTTAGGGTTATGGTTAGGGTTAGGTCTTGGGTTAGAGTAAGGATTAGGGTTAGGGTTAGGGTTTAGGGTTAGGTTTTAGGTTTAGGGTTTCGGGTTAGTGTTAGGGTTAGGGTTTGAAGGTTAGGGTTAGGTTTAGGCTTAGAAGGTTAGGGTTAGTGTTAGGGCTTGATTTAGGGTTTAGAATTTACGGTCGTGTTTTAGGGTTAGGGTTAGGGTTAGGGTTAGGATTAGGGTTAGGGTTATGGTTAGGGTTAGGTCTCGGGTTAGAGTAAGGATTAGGGTTAGGGTTAGGGTTTAGGGTTAGGGTTTAGGGTTAGAGATCCCAAAATGGGCATTTCCCCCCACAAACTGACAGGTTCCTCTCCGAACAGACCCAAGAACAGCTTTCCTCACCCCAAACTGTCTGTTCCATTCCAGAATGACCCCAAACCTGCTTTTCTCACCATAAACTTCCAGGTTTCCCGCTGAAAAGACCCCAAGCTGGCTTTTCTCAACCCAAAGCATGTGTTCTCATCTCAAAGGACCCAAAAAGTGCTTTTTTTCTCCCCTAAAGCAGGGCTTGGGGGGCAGTTCCCCCAAGGTGCCACTGCCCTGGGGCGTTGAAGCCTCTATTGTAAGGGCGGGGGGGACAATAAAGCAAAGATCCCCCTGCTCTGCTTGTCTCTTGGTATGGCCACATGTGTGTGTGAATTTTGGGGAGGACATTTGGGGGGGGTAAGGCACATTCAGGAAGCACGTGGGGGGGTCCCCAATGTCCCCAAGGGCTCCTCGCCACCATGGCAGAGCCTGGCTGCAAAATGGGGGGAAAATCAAAGATTTTGAGCAAAGGATGGGATGAAGAGGGAGCACCCAGGAAACCTCAGGCTCCTCCAGACCCTCCTAATATATCCAGGACCCCGCAGAATGACCCGTTTACCCTCTGGAAACATCTCATTATCCTCAGTCCCCCCAAGAATCTTCTATAATCCCCTTCAGTGCCCTCATTTACCCCCCAGATCCCATGTTCCCTTCAGACTCCCTCAATATCCCCCAGAGCACCCCCACGAGTCCCTCAGGGCCTCCCCAGAGCCTTCCATTTCCCCCGATCCCTCATTTCCCCTCCTCAGACCTCCCCCCCCCATATCCCCAGACCCCCTCCCCCCACCCCAAGCTTCTCCCTGGACCTCATCAGGACCTCATTTCCCACCCCAGTATCCCTGGGACCCTCCATTTCCCCCAAAATCTACCCCCACTATCCTCCAAGCCCTCCATTTTCCCCCCAGAACTCCCACTTTTCCACACCAGAATGCCCATTTCCCCTCTCAGACCCCTCCCAATATCCCCAGAACCCCCTGGGACCACCCCAAGATCCATCCCCCAATTTCCTCCCATTACCCCAGAACCTCCCAGTATCCCCAGGGAACCCAAAGCTCTCTGTTACTTTTCCAGGACCCCCATCTCCCCCACACACACCAAGAGCCCCCATTTCCCACCCAGAACCCCAATTTCCCCACTCAGACCCCACTAATATCCCCAGGGAGATATTAATAATAGCAGGGGAGGCCTGGAGGGTTGGTTTTATCCCCTTCCCACAAACCCACCACGTGCCTACAGTGGTGGAAGCAACTGCCGGGTGGCTGGAAACATGTGATGTGCCCCATTTCACCCCCGGGATTTCTATCCTGGGCCTCATAAAGCAAGTCTTAAGGTGCCATGGCACCCCAGAAAGAATTGAGTCAGATGATGGGGCTCATTTCCCAAACAACCTTATAGACACTGGGGTCAAAGAGCATGGCATTAAGTGGGTATATCGTAACACCAGGGAAAATGGAGGGATGCATTGGGTTGTTAAAGACTACCTTGAAGGTGCTGGGACGTTCAAAAATTGGGATACACATCTGGCAAAGGCCACCTGGTTTGTCAACACTAGGGGATCTGCCAACCGAGCTGGACCTGCCCAATCAAACCCATTACGTGCTGTAGAAGGGGATAAAGTCCCTGTCGTGCACGTAGAAAACATGCTGGGGAAGAGAGTGTGGGATGTTGCTGCCTCAGGCAAAGGCAAACCCATTTGTGTGGGTGATGCAGAGGAACGGGGCGGTCCGATGCGTACCTCAAGGGGATTTAATGTTTGGCGGGGATAGCCCATGAGTTAATGGGCTGATGTTAATTACTGTATAATACCGAATGTCATCACTCCTATGATTGCTCTATGTCACATCAGTGGCATGACGGTAAGAGTCACCCAGGTTAATTAGGGAATAATGTTAGGCAGAATTGGGCATGTGCAGCGGTGACGGAACCAGAGCTGGTTTCAGCATGAAATGATCCAGAATCATCTATGGGACATCTACTGTCCAGAATCATCCATGGGACAACCCATAGATTAAGGGAGTGATATCTGTGTGTGCATATCAACGGATGAGTAACTTCTGAGGAAGAGAATGAGTAACTGTATTGGGAAGAGTGAGACCTGAACGTGACATAGATGTTATGGAATAAGGGGTGGATAATTTCCTGGTTTTGGCTGGGATAGAGTTATTTTCCTTCTCAGTAGCTGGTGTGATGCTGTGCTTCGGATGTGGGGACAGAAGCAGGACAGCTGACCCCAACTGTCCAAAGGGATTTTCCATACCATATTGCATCATGACCAGCTCTCCAGCACAACTCTGTGCAGCTGAACCACAGAATCATTGAATGACTGAGGTTGGAAAAGACCTCTAAGATCATGTGGTCCAACCCTTAACCTAGCACTAAACCTTGCCACTAAGCTCTACGTCTACACGTTTCTTAAAGACCTCCAGGGATGGTGACTCAACTGAGTCCCCGGGCAGCCCATTCCAACGCTGCACCACCCTTTGAGTGAAGCAATTTCTCCTAATAACCAATCTAAACCTCCCCGGTGCAAGTTGAGGCCATTTCCTCTTGTCTTATCACTTGTTGCTTGGGAGAAGAACCCAATCCCCACCTCACTGACACCTCCTTTAAGGCAGTTGTAAAGTACAAGACGGTCTTGGGCAGACAGGGAAGAGAAGATGGACAGGACAGTTTCTGTAGTGTAGTGGTTATCACGTTTGCCTCACACGCGAAAGGTCCCCGGTTCGAAACCGGGCAGAAACACTGTAGAAATTTTTAGGATCCTACCGGACAAAATGCCCAGCATACAGCTAAGCAAAAACATCATAGGATGGCTGAGCAATTGGCTGACGGGCAGGGCTCAAAGGGTTGTGGTAAATGGGGCCACATCTGGCTGGCGGACGGTCACTAGTGGGGTCCCTCAAGGCTCCATTTTAGGGCCTCTTCAATGTCTATAAATGATTTGGACGTAGGACTAGAAGGTGTTCTGAGCAAATTTGCCGACGACACCAAACTTGGAGGAGTTGTGGACTCGGATGAGGGTGGAAATGTTAGTGTTGGGGAGAATCGAATGGATGTTCTATTAATGTTTCTCAGGTGATGGATCATACGGTATAATTAAATATTATTAAATGTACTTACATTATCAAGTAATCTATGTATACTGGAAACTTAGGGAGTACATTGAACAATCAAAAGAATCGTTGGAGGGGAACCCCGGGAGGGAATAGGTACAACCTGACCTTGGATAAGGGCCTGGAAATGATGAAGTGAGTTGAAGCAGAACCGAGGAGCGGAGAGAGCATGCGTCGAATAGAAAGGTGAAAAGTTTAGCGGAGAGGAAGACTCCTTACTTCATCTGGACGACCACCTGGACGACCACCAGAGTGCGCCACGCATGTGCAAAGGGGAGGGGAGCTAATTAGAATGAAAAGCGAGGCTGATGTTGCAACCTGTAATGAATATGTATACCTGACGCAATGTTGTATGTATAAATAACGGCTGGGAAGTAACGGGACTTGAAGCCAGATTTGGGCACCTGCCCCGGCTTCCAGCGCTGAATAAAGCACCTTCATATAATCACTTGGTGGTTATGTGGTTGCTACACTAACAGAAAGGCCTTGAAGAGACATCTGGACAGATTGGAGAGCTGGGCCCAGATCACCAACCACATGAAGTTTAACAAAAGCAAGTGCCGGGTCCTGCACCTGGGAGGGGACAACCCTGGCTATGCATACACACTGGGTGATGAGATGCTGGAGAGCAGCCCTGCAGAGAGGGATCTGGGGGTTGTGGTTGACAGCAAGTTGAATATGAGCCAGCAGTGTGCCCTGGCAGCCAGGAGGGCCAACCGTATCCTGGGGTGCATCAAGCACAGCATTGCTAGTCGGTCGAGGGAAGTGATTGTCCCGCTCTACTCTGCGCTGGTGCGGCCTCACCTCGAGTACTGTGTGCAGTTCTGGGCACCACAGTACAAAAAGGACATTAAACTGTTGGAGAGTGTCCAGAGGAGGGCGACGAAGATGGTGAAGGGCCTAGAGGGGAAGACATATGAGGAGCGGCTGAGGTCACTGGGCCTGTTCAGCCTGGAGAAAAGGAGGCTGAAGGGGGACCTCATCGCAGTCTACAACTTCCTCACGAGGGGGAGTGGAGAGGCAGATGACCTATTCTCTGTTATCACCAGTGACAGGACCCGTGGGAATTGTGTGAAGCTGAGGCAGGGGAAGTTTAGGCTGGACATCAGGAAGAGGTTCTTCACCGAGAGGGTGGTCGCACACTGGAACGGGCTCCCCAGGGAAGTAGTCACTGCACCAAGCCTGTCTGAATTTAAGAAACGATTGGACTGTGCACTTAGTCACATGGTCTAAACTTTTGGGCAGACCTGTGTGGTGCCAGGAGTTGGACTTGATGATCCTTATGGGTCCCTTCCAGCTCGGGATATTCTATGATTCTATGATTCTATGATTCTATGATTCTATGATTTTATGATTCTATGATTCTTTTCTCCAAGCTAAACAACCCCAGCTCTCTCAGCCTCCTCATCAGACTTGATCTCCAGACCCTTCACCAGCTTCGTTGCCTTTCTCTGGACATGTTCCAGCACCTCGATGACCTTCTGGGAGTGAGACAAGGGCAGCAGCTGAAGGAATCACGCTGCTGCCACCTGTATTGAAGGAATTGTGCTGCTGCCACCTCGTGTTGAAGGAACCACATTGCTGCCACCTTGTGTTGAAGGAATTATGCTTCTGCCACCTCCAATATTTTTTGGTTCGACCCTGGAATTGCCTTTTCAGTAGATCAGATTGACTCTCCTTCGTTCTTATTTATTAGCAATTCATACGATGTACAGCTCGAGGTGGGTGCCTCCCGGGAGGTACCCCCGTTACATTTGGTTCTGTATTTTTATGATTTTTTTTTTTTAATGATTTTTTATGATAACTCCACCCTGACATAGTTCCAATCCATACCGGCCCTTTTAACCAATCTAGTTTTCTGAGTCCGGAGTCTCTCTCTGTGATTTTTCTATTCAAATTCTTGGGTGACACCTTCCTGGAGGAGGCCGAGCTTCTCCAGGTGTTGATATCCAGGAGTTATCCCATCGTTCTTCTGTGATTCTCCTTACTTATCTGGTCAAAACTGTTCTTCTGCTGCTACCTAAGAGGTTTTGAAATGAGGGCAAAAGTAGAGTAGCAACTTACATATTGACCTTTGAGTCCAAATTCTCTGATTTGGTGTCCATGATGTGAGGCAAGGCCAAACTTCCTGGAATGCTGTTGATGTGTCATCTCGCTGTATTTTATGTAGCTGTTATGGTTTAACCCGGCCAGCAGCTAAGCACCACACAGCCGTTCGCTCACAGCCCTCCCTCCCTCTCTGGGATGGGGAGAGAGAATTAGAAAGAAATGAAAACCTGTGGGTTGAGCTAAAGGCAGTTTATTAGGACAGGAAAGAAAGGAAAATAATAATAATAATAACAACAACAACAACAACAACAACAACAATAATAATAATGTGTACAAACAAGTGCTGCACAATACAATTGCTCACCACCTGCTGACCGATGCCCAGCCTATCCCTGGGCAGCTGCCCCCCCCACCCCGGCCAGCCACCCCTGTATATTGTTTAGCATGATGTCAGATGTTATGGAATACCCCTTTGGCCAGTTTGGGTCAGCTGTCCTGGGTCCATCCCCTCCCAGCTCCTGTTGCACCCCCAGCCTGCTCGCTGGCAGGACAGAGCAAGAAGCTGAAAAGTCTTTGGCTTAGTGTAAGCACTGCTCTGCAACAATTAAAACATCAGCATGTTATCAGCACTCTTCTCATCCCAACCCAAAATGTAGCACCCTACCAGCTACGAGGAGGAAAATTATCCCAACCGAAACCAGGACAGAGTGTTATGCTCAGTGGTGCAGAATCTAGCTGGTGGCCTGTAGTGTTCCTCAGGGGTCAGTACTGGGTCCAGTGTTGTTCAATTTATTGATTTTATATAATTTTATCAGAGATGTGGACAATGGAACGGAGGGCACCCTCAGCAAGTCTGCTGACAACATCAAGCTGGGAGGAGCAGGTGATACCCCAGAGGTCTGTGCTGCCATTCAGAGGGACCTCAAGAGGCAGGAGGGTTGGGCCGAGAGGAACCTCATGAAGGTCAACAAGGGCAAGTGCAGGGTCCTGCACCTAGAGAGGAATAACCCCAAGCACCAGTACAGATCACTGAAACTGGCCACTCACAGAGGTTTTGGAGTCTCCTTCCTTGGAGATACTCAGAAGATGTGTAGATGCAGTCCTGGAAATCCTGCTCCAGCTAATGATGCTTGAAGGGGAAGGGCTTGGACTGGACTCTTCCAGTCCTCACTATTGGGTGATTCTGTAACGACCAACAGCTTTACTGAGAATTTTTCTGTGGGACACCATGCTAGTTTGAGTCCTGGAGCCCATGGAGCAGAGCCTCTTGTTGAGCCTGGACTCATAGCTACGGTGTGTGCACCTCATGGGGTGAGTGTGCACACTGAGGGTGTTCACACTGGGGAGTGCAAACACGCTGGGGGCAGGGTGCAACATGGAGTGTGAGCACACCATGGGCCGTGTTCTCCCCATGTTGGATCAGATCCTAGGCCCTAATCCCTGTGCTCTTCTGTGCTCTCCTGGGCAGGAGGCAGTGGGACATCAGCATCTGACACGAGCCCTGTCACATGCTGGGCAGTCCCAAGCAGATATGTCCTGACCATTCCCATCTCCAGTGGCTCTGGGCACCCACAAGTGAGGGCTGAGTCCAGCCCACATTCCCTAGCAAATCACCCGATGATCTCATCCACACATGGAGAACACAAGCTTAACAGCAGGCCCTTTTAGGGTGCAATTTCTTGAGAGTATTCATGACTCCAGAAGAAGGAAAAAGATCTCAAAGTTCAGACACAGCACTGAAGACATCCCCTTTTATTCCAGAGAGGTGAAAAAAGAGTACAGCTCTGACATAAGTACATTTAAAGATGGCTTCTGGGACAGAGGGACTGGGTTTGTACCTCTGGAGGAGAGAGACAAATCCAGACATTCATGTTCAAACAGGGTAGTCAGAGAAAAATGTCCAAAGCACAAGAGTTGCCTGAGAAAACAACCAACCAACCAACAACAACAACAACAAAGTGAATAAATATGGGTGGCTTAGTCCTGCTGAAGTACTGCCAAGAGAATCAGTTTCTTCAGGGAATCCTTCAGCTCCTGGTTCCTCATGCTGTAGATGAGGGGGTTCAGTGTTGGAGGCACCACTGAATACAGAACTGCCACCACCAGATCCAGGGATGAGGAGGAGATGGAGGGGGGCCTCAGGTAGGCAACTGTGCCAGTGGTGATGAACAGGGAGACCACGGCCAGGTGAGGGAGGCACATGGAAAAGGCTTTGTGCCGGCCCTGCTCAGAGGTCATCTTCAGCACAGCCCTAAAGGTCTGCACATAGGACAGCACAATGAAAACAAAACACCCAAAAGCTAAACAAAGACTAACCGCAATTACCCCAAATTCTCTGAGGTAGGCATCTGAGCAGGAGAGCCTGAGGATCTGGGGGATTTCACAGAAGAACTGGTCCAGGGCATTGCCTTGGCAGAGCGGGAGGGAAAAGGTATTGGCAGTGTGTAGCACGGAATAGAAAAAACTACCGCCCCAGGCAGCTGCTGCTATTTTCATACAAGCTCTACTGCTCAGAAAGGTCCTGTAGTGCAGGGGCTTGCAGATAGCAACATAGCGGTCATAAGCCATGACAGTGAGAAGGGAATATTCTGCTCCAAGCAAGAAGAAGAGAAAAAAGACCTGGGCAGCACATCCTGAGTAGGAGATGGTCCTTGTGTCCCACAAAGCAATGGCCATGGCTTTGGGGACAATGGTTGAGATGGAGCCCAGGTCGAGGAGGGCGAGGTTGAGGAGGAAGAAGTACATGGGGGTGTGGAGGCGGTGGTCGCAAGCTACGGCGGTGAGGATGAGGCCGTTGCCCAGGAGGGCAGCCAGGTAGATGGCCAGGAAGAGCCCGAAGTGCAGGAGCTGCAGCTCGCGCGTGTCTGCGAATGGCAGGAGGAGGAACTCGTTGGGGAAGCTGCTGTTGGACATTTGCTTCTTCTGGGAACAAAGGCCTGTCCGAGGTGGAGAAATACAGGGTAGATTTCTCTGAGCAAACCTACTCCATTTCTCACAGAAACCCACCACAACATCTGTGTCCTTTCAGGAAAAACTTTGTGCAGCTCCCTTTTCCTTGAGCTCTGGTTTGTATAAAGCTGAGACTGACAGTACAGCAAGGACTCTGCTCTGGATTCCAGAAGAGCAAATCCTGCCCTACAGCAAATGGTAAATAGCAACACAGGGGGATCCTCAATTAATCCACTTGTTATAATGAAGATTGTTTCAACATTGCTGCTCCTGGTTAACCTGACTGCAGAGCAGAGCTGTGAGAATTTTGTTTTGTTGAACTTATTCTAGTGGCCCCACCACACATGAGGAGTCCTTTTATGGATAAATAAATAAATAAATAAATAATAAATAAATAAATAACTCTATCTGCTGTGATCAAAGTGAAATCTTGTGGGTCCTGAGAGGCAAAGGGACTGTCTCTTAGTGCCGAGGGTGGACAGCCAGTCTGTCCATCAGTCCCAGGCTCAGGTGCCCTGTGCTGGCAGCTCTTTGAGGATGGGAGGATGATTACACCCAGATGTTCCCCTGAGGAGAACCTGGACACTGCTGAGAGCAGACGAATCCAGTCTGAAAGTGCGAATCAACAACTCCCCGCCCCATGTCGGTGTACTTGAGGAGGACCTCAGCTCTCCCCTCCCAGCCAAAGACACAGAGGGCTCCTTGCAGATGCCCACAGACACCATCCAGCAGCATTTCCATCACCTTAGCAGTGAGCTGTCTTCTGCATCGGGCTCCTAGATAGCAAAGCTGCCTTGGGGGAGCTGTGCCCTTGTGGACGGCAGCCTGCAGCCCAGCAGGACGACCCAGGGAAAGAGAGAGATGTCCTGAAGATGGGGTGTCCTGCAGGGAGGGCCAGCTCATTGCCAGCCCCACACACTGCAGGGCCCAGACCCCACAGGGTTTAGCTGGGACAAAGACGGCAAGGACAGATGGGGAAATATGGTGAACTGTCCCAGTGTTCCTGCCAAGGGAGGCAGGACAAGGACAGACAGATGGCACTGGGGCATTTCTCCTCCGTGCTGTTGGTCTGCCACTAGTTCTGAAACCCACCGGCCTTGAGGGCAGAAGATTTTCTGGGTGGCAGAGGAGAGCAGGGGGTTGCTGCAGAGAAGGTGCCTGCACTGCAGGCAGGGCAGGGGGTGACTTAACTCCCCCCTCCCGTGGTGTTTCGGGCAGCAGTTCCCTTTCCATCCCTGCCAGGTCTCTGCTGCCTGGGATCATCTCCTCTCTGCCAGTGCTCACAGACCCAGTCCGACACATTATACGCTCAGCTCTGCCCTGAAGACCTCTGGTCCCAGGGTACTTTTCAGGAGCATTTGCATGAGAAAACTCAAAGCACAGAACAACTCACTTCAAGAATCCCTTTCTGTGACCTTCCTCTTGAAGATTCCCTTCTGACATGTTACGGGAGTGCTGTGAAGCTGTGAGCAGGCTGCAACAGGTACCAGCCTCTGGGCACCAGCAGGAATCTGCACTGCCCTTCCCTGCCCTGCCCTGCCAGGAGGGCTCCTTCCACCCACAGCTTCTCCCTGCATCTCCCTGGGAAGCTCCCCAGGCAGGTTGGGTGCTGAGCCTGGCAGGCGGCAGAGGCCCTGCCCCAGCACACAGCCCCTGGGGCACAGCAGGGACCCTGCTCTGCACCACAGCCCTGGGAACCCCTGCCTGCACCCCAGCTGCACAGCCTGCAGCCAGCCCTGTAAGAAGGAACCCTCATGTCCTGTCCCTCTGACAGTTTGGGCAGGTAATCCCTGCTCTAGAGCTTGTATACTCTTCTGCAGTAGAGGAACTATTGAGAGTCCCCCTGAAATAACCCATAGGCTGTGGGATTTGCCAACAAATCTGGAGATGGCACCAGGAACAACAGCTGCCTTGTCCTGCAGCCAGGGACTTACCCTGTTCAGGGCTGGGAAGATTTCTCCTGCTGTGAGCTCTCAGCAGCCCCCCTCCACACTGCCTTTAACATCTCCCTCCCTTCCCTCAGCCGCCCTTGTCCCCTGCAGGCAGTGCCCCCAGCCCTGCTGTGCTGTGCAGAGGAGCTGCTCCTGGGCAGAGCTGTCTCTCTGCAGCGCTGCCCGCTTGCCAGGAGCTCCCCTTGGGCCCATGAGCCTGGCCCAGCTCAGCAGCACAGGGAGCTCTTGACAAGTCCCTGGGCCTCCAGGGGAATCGAGTTTGAAACAGGCTGAAGCAATCACTGATGTTCCTTCCCTCCACTGGGGAAGAAAACTCATTTCCAGCACTGTTGTTCCTCATATCAGAAAAAAGTATGATGTCCAAGAATCACCTTTCCATGTCCTGGTTTTAGGCAGAACACTCACACAAGGACAGGGAGGGATCTGCCTTCCCCTGATGAGGGAAGTTTTTCGTCTGAGTCAACCAAGGCATCTCATTCTTTGTTTGCAGTCCAGAGGCTAGAAGGGGTCTTAGCTGCCTCTCCTATGCCTCACACAAGCCCACAGGAGTTGAGATTCCTCTTGCCTTTGTGCAGGTGGGCACAAACCAGACATCTGCATGTCTGCTGCGTGTCTCAGCTCCCAGCACATGTAATCGAGGTGTAAGGAAGGAGGGAGATGTTCAGATGCAGACCCCTGGTGACATTGGAAGTGCCAGAGTGACATTTGAGTGACATTTATGGTGTTAGATTTCTCTGGGTCATAAACAGAGATGATATGAGGGAACTGCTAGCAGCTGTAGCCCAATGGCAAAGAAGTAAAGGCAGGATCTATTCAACCTCTCAAAACTTTATTGCTCCCAAATCCGTTTAAATATGAAATGTAGATGTGAAATATGCCAAGTTAAATATGTTTGGGGGATATAATACCTCCATTTGTGTTATTGGGAGGACATGCATTTTTGGAAATATCTATATAAATTTATATTTGCATAGAGGGAACTTCCTCATCTTGCTGGGACATGTCCCAGACTTATGAAAACAATCATAAATCTTCTAGACAAGCTACAAAATTCTGAAAATGAAGACTTCTTACACACCAAGAAGAACAACAACACAACATCTTTTTATTTATTTCACAGAATCACAGAATGGTTGTGGTTGGAAGGGCCCTCCAGAGATCATCTAGTCCAACCCCCCTACTCATGCAGGCTCACCTAAAGCATGTTACACAGGGTCGCATCCAGGTGGATTTTGAATATCTCCAAAGAAGGAGACTCCACAGCCTCTCTGGGCAGTCTGTTCCAGTGCTCTGTCACCCAAACTGTAAAGGAGTTCTTCCTCATATGACAATGAAATCTCCTGTCATTCAATTTATACACATTACCCCTTGTCCTATCACTCACCACCACTGAGAAGAGTTTGGCTCCATCCACTTCACATTGTCCCCTCAAGTATTTATAAAGGTTGATAATATCCCCTCTCAATCTCCTCTTCTCTAGGCTAAACAGACCCAGCTTGCTTAGTCTTTCCTCACAGGACAGATGCTCCAATACCTTAATCATCTTTGTGGCTCTATGCTGGACCCTCTCTAGAAGTTCTATGTCCCTCTTGTACTGGGGAGCCCAGAACTGGACACAGTACTCCCCGTGTGGCCTCACCAGGGCTGAGCAGAAGGGGAGGATCACCTCTTTCAAACTGCTGTCCACACTCCTGATGCAGGCTAGGATCCCATTGGCCTTCTTGGCCACAAGGGCACATTGCTGGCTCATGGCTAACTTCTCCACCACGACTCCCAGGTCCCCCTCTGCAGAGCTGCACTCCAGCAGGTCAGCCCCCAACCTGTACTGGTGCCCGGGGTTGTTCCTCCCCAGGTGCAGAACCCTGCACTTGCCCTGGTTGAACCTCATGAGGTTCCTCTCTGCCCAACTCTCCAGCCTGTCCAGGTCCTTGTGAGTGGCCGCACAGGCCTCTGATGTGTCAGCCACCTTGACAAGCTTTGTATTATCCACAAACTTGCTTAGGGTGCACTCCGTCCCTTCATCTAGATCACTGATGAATAAGTTGGATGGCACTGGACCCAGTACTGACCCCTGGGAGACACCACGAGCCACAGACCTCCAACTAGACTCAACACCGTTGAGCACAACACAGAGCTCTGCCATCCAGCCAGTTCTTGATCCACCCCACTGTGCACTCATGGATCCCACAGTTCCGGAGCTTGCCCAGGAGGATATTATGGGAGACAGTGTCAAAAGCCCTGCTGAAGTCAAGGTAGACAACATCCACTGCTCTCCCCTCATCCATCCGCCCATCCAGTCATCTCATCGTAGAAGGCTACCAGGTGGGTTAAACACAACTTCCCCTTGATGAATCCATGGTGACTGCTTCTGATTGCCTTCTTTTCCTCCATGTGCTTAGAGATGACCTCAGGGATGAGCTGCTCTATCACTTTTCCAGGGGTGGAGGTGGGGATGACCGGCCTGTAGTTGCCTGGGTCTTCCTTCTTGCCCTCCTTGAAGACTGGAGTAATGTTGGCTTTCTTCCAGTCCTCAGGCACCTCTCCTCTCCTCCAAGACATTTTGAACATGATAGAGAGTGGCTTAGCAATAACGCCTGCCAGTTCCCTCAGCACCCTCAGGTGCATCCCATTGGGACCCACAGATTTCTGGGTGTCTAGCTTGCCTAAATAACTTCTAAGCCAATCCCCTTCAACTTGGGGAAAGTCTTCTTCCCTCCAGGTTTTCCCTCTTGTTTCCAGGCTCAGTAGTGCTTGGGTTCTAGCCTTAGCAGTGAAGACCAAATCAACAAAGGCATTCAGTAACTCCGCCTTCTCTGTTTCCGCCATTACCAAGGTACCCACCTCCTTTATCTGAGCACTCACATTTTCCTCAGTCTTCCTTTTGCTGCTGATGTATTTGAAGAAGCCCTTTCTGTTATCCTTGACGTCTCTCACTAAATGTAATTCTCACTGGGCCTTGGCCTTTCTCATTTCATCCCTGCATTCTCTGATAATGTTCCTAAATCCCACCCAAGTCGTCTGTTCCTTCTTCCACATCATGTACATTTTCTTCTTCTGTTTAAGTTTTCCCAAGAGCTCCTTGCCCATCCACGCAGTTCTCCTGCCCCCCTTGCTCAACTTCTTTCTTGTAAGGATGAACCAACCCTGAGGTTGGAGAAAGTGGTGCTTGTATATATCAGCCAGCTCTCCTGGACACCCTTTCCCTCTCGGGCCCTGGCCCAGGGGATTCTTCCAATTAGGTCTCCGAAGAGGTCAAAGTTAACTCTCTTGAAATCCAGGGTTGCAGTCCTCCTTTTGCCCTGATTCTTCCTCGCAGGATCTTGAACTCCAACATCTCATGATCACTGCTGCCGAGACTGCCCTCAACCTTCATGTTTCAAACTAGACCATCTCTGTTTGTTAGCACCAAGTCCAGCAGCACCCTTCTCCTTGTTGGCTTACTTTCTTCCTGCATCAAGAAGTTATCTGCCATGGTCTTCAGCAACCTCCTGGACCGTTTGTTCTGAGCTGTGTTGCCTCCCCAGCAAATATCTGGGTGGTTAAAGTTCCCCATAAGAAGCAGGGCCTGAGAACGTGAGGCAACTTGCAGCTGCCTGTAGAAGGCCTCATCCACCTCCTCTTCCTGATCCGGTGGCCTGTAGTAAACACCCACCACACTGTCACCCCTGTTGGCCTGCCCTTTGATCCTCACCCATAGGCTCTCGACTTGCACTTTCTTCCCCCCTAGGCAGAGCTGCATACATTCCAGCTGCTCACTGACATAAACAGCAACTCCACCACCTCGCCTTCCTGGCCCGTCCTCACTAAAATCACAAAGCCGTCCATGGCCAGATTCCAGTCACGGGAGATGTCCCGCCATGTCTCAGTCATTGCAACGAGATCATAACCCTGCAACCGCACACACACCTCCAGTTCCCCTTGTTTATTCCCCATGCTGCGTGCATTTACATAGAGGTGTTTGAGTTGGGCTCCCAATGCGTTTGCCTTTCTGGATGGGGCAACTTTAACTCTTCCATGTGGGCCGACGTTAGCTCTCCTGTTAAGCTCTGTTCCCTCTCTAGGCTCTGGGCATCGTTTGCTGGCTCTGGTGTTCAGCTGGCGTGAGTGGGATGGCATGTCATCCCGTACCTTATCCCCTGCATCCCTGATGATATCTCCCTCCCCGTTCGATACAAACTGGAGTCAAAGGCAGCCTACTGCTATGCCACAGTTAATATCCCTAAAGCATTTTTCTCCATTCCTTTGCCAGCAGCATGCAGGCCACAGTTTGCTTTAATTTGGAGGGGAGTCCAGTCCACCTGAAATCAACTGCCTCAGGGGTGGAAACACAGCCCTACCATTTGCCATGGACTGATTCAGACCGCCCTGGAACTGGGGGAAACTCCTGAACACCAGCAGTACGTTGATGGCACCATTATGTGGGGTTAGAAAGCACAGGCTGTTCTTGAGAAAGGGAAGAACATGTACCAAATACTTCTGAAATATGATTTTGCACTGAAAAAAAAATAAGAGACCAGCACACTGGATCCTGATGCAGGCTGGCCATGGTCAAGGGGGTTACTGTAAAGGCACGGGCTGGGCATCGTTCAGCACGGTGGTGAGCAATTGCATTGTGCATCCTCGCTTTGTACATATTATCATCATCATCATCATTATTCTCTCTTCTTTTTCTGTCCTATCAAACTGTCCTTATCTCAACATGTGAGCTTTTGGGGGGTGAGGGTGAGCTGTGTGGTGCTGAGGTGCCTGCCAGGTTAAAGCACAACATGCTTGACAACCAGACTCTAACAGCACAAATCACACTTCTAAAATGCGTCTCTCCCATGTTCAGAGAGGAGCAGTTGGTGATGACTTCAGTCTGCTTCAAACACCACACCCCAGGAGAGATCATGCTGCCTTCAGGAGCTGTCAGCCCTGAGGCCTTGGGGACACCTCGAGGGAGCCCAACGAGTGATGTTATGGTGAGGTGCTGTGCTGCTGAGCTGGGCTGGGCTCCTGGGACCAAGGGGAGCTCCTGGCAAGCGGGCAGCGCTGCAGAGAGACAGCTCTGCCCAGGAGCAGCTCCCCTGCACAGCGCAGCAGGGCTGGGGGCTCTGACCGCAGGTGGCACAGGGAGAGATCTGCAGGCTGTTGGCACCGTGAGTCTCTGGCATGAGGGCAATGCACATGCAGTTCCCAGAGAGGTCTCCTACAGCTGGCATATCTGATGCCTGATATCATCTTCTGGATAGTTCTCTCTGTTACTCCAGCACAGAGTGGAAGATGCTTCAGAGAATGGAATTTATGATCTGATTTGTTCAAAAGGAACACCAAGGCAGGGGCTACTTGAAGGGTATGGCTGCATTCTGTAGCTTTCAGATTCCTGCAGTGGAGGGGAGGCAGGGATGGGGTCTGTGAGTATGGACAGAGAGGAGAAATGGGGACACAGAACCAGCTCCCAGCAGGGACATGGGCACGCAGCAGGGACATGGGCAGGTGGTGAGAGGGAGCTACTGCCAGAAATGCTGTGCAAGGGAGGGCTCAGGCACCTCCCTGCCATCCCCTGCAGGGCAGGCACCTTCCCTGGGACACCCCTTGATCTCCTCTCCCACCAGCAGAGCCTCTGCCCTCAAGCCCCCGGTGTCCCCAGCAGGAGCTGCCTCCTCTGCAGGCAGAGCTGCAGCACAGGAGGGTCTGCTGAGTGTCTGTCCCACCTTGGCCTTGCCTTCTGTGGCAGCAGCACGCTGGCCTTCCTCCCGGCTTCTCCACCTGGCCGTGCTGCTGCTGTTCTTGTTTCCAGGCTGGCAGGGGATGGGGCTTTCAGATGCACATGGAGTGAGCCCTCAGTGTGCTTGGCTGGTAGGGGGATACAGGGACAGGGTGAGGGGTCTGGAGATGTGCCCTTTGAACCTGGATTCCTTTACTCCCAGCATTGTCACGGTTTTGTAGGCACTGGAACAGGCACCACAGGGAAGTGGTCACAGCACTGAGGCTGCCAGAATTCAACAGACATTTGGACAACCCCCTCAGGCATATGGACCAGTTTTTGGGTGTTCATGTACCGATTCAGGGGTGGGATTTGGTTATCCTTGTGGGTCCTTTCCACGTCAGGATATTCGATGAATCTGTGCCTCTATGAACCTCTGAGTGCAATTGTCCTGCACCACAAAGTGTTGCCAGCACAGGTCAAATGAGACCAGCCATGGCTGTCCTCTCTGAGGGACACTGCACTGAAGGCTCCGTCCCCTTGTGTCTGAGGATCCACAAGGTTTCACTTGAAATGCCCAGGATTTATGCCTTAGAAAATGTCCTCCGGATGGAGTGGGCAGCTAGACAGAAAACAAAAATATAAATCCTCACAGCCCTGCTCTGCTGTTGGGTGAATTATGAGTAACAATATGGAAAAGTTCTTTATTATCAGGTGATTGAATCTGAGATTACCCTATGTTCCTCTTTACGTCTGGCTGTGGGGCAAGACTGATTCCTGCATTGCCCACAGCAGAATCCCTGCTCACAGGGCCACCCTCAGGCAGCATCAAGCAGAGCGCATGAAAGCAACCTGCTAAATATCTGCCTGAAAGGGGAAAATTGTTTTCAGGAGGGTTATATGAGAAATGGAACAAGTTTTTCTCAGGTATGTCTTCTTGTTTATTAAAGCTTTTTTTTTTTTTTTTTCCCCAGTTATGTTGACTTTATTAATGTTTTTTCCTCCTTGGAAAGGACCCCATGCCCAACATCAGCTCAGTGAGCGAGTTCCTCCTCCTGCCATTCACAGACACACGCGAGCTGCAGCTCCTGCACTTCGGGCTCTTCCTGGGCATCTACCTGGCTGTCCTCCTGGGCAACGGCCTCATCCTCACAGCCGTAGCCTGTGACCACCGCCTCCACACCCCCATGTACTTCTTCCTCCTCAACCTCGCCCTCCTCGACCTGGGCTCCATCTCCACCACTGTCCCCAAAGCCATGGCCAATTCCCTCTGGGACATCAGGGCCATCTCCTATGAAGGATGTGCTGCCCAGGTCTTCTTTTTATTCTTCTTGCTTGGAGCAGAGTATTTCCTCCTCACTGTCATGGCCTATGACCGCTACATTGCCATCTGCAAGCCCCTGCACTACGGGAGCCTCCTGGGCAGCAGAGTTTGTGCCCAGATGGCAGCAGCTGCCTGGGGCAGTGGCTTTCTCAATGCTGTCCTGCACACGGCCAATACATTTTCCCTGCCCTTCTGCCAAGGCAATGCTGTGGACCAGTTCTTCTGTGAAATCCCCCAGATCCTCAAGCTCACTTGTTCACATGCCTACCTCAGGGAAGTTGGGCTACTCGTCTTTAGTCTTTCTTTAGCATTTGGTTGTTTTGTTTTCATTGTGCTTTCTTACGTGCAGATCTTCAAGGCTGTGCTGAGGATGCCCTCTGAGCAGGGCCGGCACAAAGCCTTTTCCATGTGCCTCCCTCACCTGGCCGTGGTCTCCCTCTTTGTGAGCACTGTCATGTTTGCCTACCTGAAGCCACCCTCTATCTCCTCCTCATCCATGGACCTGCTGGTGTCATTTCTGTACTCGGTGGTGCCTCCAGCAGTGAACCCCCTCATCTATAGCATGAGGAACCAGGAACTGAACAATGCAGTAAGGAAATTATTTGCATACATGCTTCTTCAGCATCAGTAATATACCCATCATGTTAACAGTAGTAACAGGGTTTCTCACAAAATGTTAGGAAAATATTTTGAAATTGTCTTTATTATTACTTTTTCCAACATGTGATAGTATTATTTTTATTTAAAGAAGTTTCTTCTTATCCTCCTACCTGTTGATTTTTGTTTTGACCCAGTCGTCTACGGTACTTTAAGAACCAATCTTCCTGTGCAGAGAAAGTCAATAAAGAAGGCATGAGAGATTCACTGGTCTCAGGGCCTGTCTCTTCCCATCTCCTCTGCAGCAGGGGGAGCAACTCCAGCATGGAGGAGGGGCTCAGGGCCAAGAGCCCAGCTGCCACATTAGAATAAAGTGGCCTTTGGGGCTGCCCCTCACTACTCGGTGGGGCAGTCTGCAGCTTCACTGACCTCCATTTCCTGTGGTATGGCTAGCCCCAGTCTGGGGGCTGCTGGGGAGGCCCAGAGCCTCCCTTGTCCCAGCAGCTGGGGTGCCTTGCGAGGGGCTGGGACTGTGGTGGCCCTGCCCAGAACCCTGCAGCAGCCTGCGGTGGGCACTGCCCTGGGGCCAGCCCAGTCTGGGCTGCTGGGCTGGTCTGGGCTGGGCTGTGTTGGGGAGAGGGCAGGGAGGTGGGGAGAGGTGGGCAGGGGTTGGGCTGGGCTGGGCAGTGCCTGGCAGAGGGCAACAGCAGCTTCAGGAGGCGGTGAGAGCATGCAGGGGAGGGCTCCCAGCAGGGTTTGGTGCTGCAGAGCCAGGGCTGGGGAAGGGAGCCCAGAGCTGCAGGGGCAGGGGAGAGGAGGCCGCTCTGGGCCCTTGCTGGCCTGGGCAGAGCAGGAAGGGGGCCCAGGGCATTCGTCCCCTCACCGCAGCCTGCCATGACCGCAGACGGTCATGGAGCGTCCAGGGCCAGGCTCTGCCCCTTGCACACGAGCCCTGCCTGCCCTCTTCCTGCCACGCTTTGTGCAGTGGCTGCAGCAGAGGGGACCCCCAGCCAGCCCCTGCCCGGGGCTCTGCCACCCACCTCGCCCCAGCCCTCTCCAGCGCTCTCCTTGATGCTCTTTGATGCATGCCAGTACCTCCCAGTACATGCCAGCCAGCACATCTGCTGAGGGCCACTGCAACTGCTGCAGGGGCAGAGAGCTGAGCATGGCCCTTGCAGCCCCCTGCCCTGCGCCTGCCTCTCCCCTTGCCCTCAGCCCCGGCCTTGTCTCTGCTGGCAGGAGTGCTCTTGGCATGCGCTTCCTGGCCTCCCCTCGCCTGCGCACAGCTGCTGCCCACTCAGGCTGCTGGCACAAACATGTGCTCACAAGGAGCACCACCCCTTGGGCTGCTTCTCCTGGCCTCCCCCACCCCACTGCCTTGACTCCTTGTCTCTGCTGGGCCCCACCTTCCACACCCACATGTGTCCCTTGGCTGTCAGCTCCATCTCCCCTGCCCCACAGGATGACAAAGATGGGGTGGGACGTATTACTGTTATGTGTGGAAGTGTTTTTGTAATCCACATTGGTGATGGCACAAAAAGACAGTTCCTTCACCAGTGATCTACATCCTTCTTCAGGTGAATTTTCAGGATCTGTATTCATCACAGGAGAAGAAATACTGATGGTCACCTGTACTTGCGTTGTCATCGCTTTGTCCATCATGGTGTACTCCCTCATCTTCCAGGTACTTCCACCCACCTTGAATAAACAATCCCTGTTGAATGTTCCCTTTCCAGCTGCCTGTCTGGACCTATGCACTTCCCATGGTTCTCCTGCTTTGCCCTCCCCTTACCCTTTGACCATTCAGACCACTCTCACTGACCCAGTTGCTGCTTTGAGCTTCAGGGAGTACAGGCTTGCCCATCTATTAGCAGTCTGCCTAATTGTTTCTGTAGCAAGCTCCTCATCATTTATCATTGAATTAGGATCATATGGAATAATACTAATCTTAATACTTTTAATTTGCTATCAATCAGTATAAAAAGCTTAATTCACAGTCATCCTTTGGGGAAGGTAAACCTCACTGGAGACATTCAAGATGAGGAGCTTGCTTTACTATTTGGAAAATTGTTGCATGTTTTCCTGCTGTTTGTTTTAAAATAAGGAAAAACCCTTCTGTGGCTGTGTGCAGCCAGGTCTCTGAGGAAAGCAGCTGGGAGCTGGTGCAAAGGGGCCGTAACATCCAGCTGCAGACTTCAGTGCAGAAGTCTGGTTTAAGGAAAAGTGATGCAAGTGCCAGGTGGCAATGAGAGAAATGTCAGGGTTGGGGTGGAGAGGAGTAAGGTTGTCCATGCACTGTCAGACCTCAAGAGTCTGCTTTTCCTCTCTGTGGACATCTCCACAGGGCAAGCCCTGGATTAATATCAATTGAAGAAAGATGCTCAAAGCTGAAATGCAACAAAATTCACCTTTTAAAACGAGAAAAGATTTTTATTAGGTGCTTTTTGAAATCTTCCTCCTTAACTACGCCATGAAAGCTCTCCAATTAGCTGTCCAAGTCTTGAAGACTTGAATAAAACTATGGAAGACATATGTTTCCTTAGGTGTTTCTGCATTTTAATGAATTCCATGGTGGATTTTGGTGCTCAGTCTCTGAACCTGAGATACTGAGAGGAGAATGATGCAACTGCTTGAGAAAGTAAAGTCAGAAGGAAAAGTTGAAGTGACTTGGAGTATTAATGGGCCCCACTGAGGGCCATTACCAAGAGATTCTCCTCAGGGACTTGTTAGGGCAGAAAATTGGAGGCCATCCTTACAGATAGGCAAAGCACTGTTCTGAGAAAACTCTGGGTTTGTGGTGGTGAAGTAAAAGGGCCAGGTCCTGACTCCAGCCACTGGGAGGGAAGATCCTGCACCCCCATGTCTGGCTCAGGGCTCTTGCTGGGGGTCTGTGGGATTTGGTGAGCAGTGTGCTGCCACAAGAAGAACAATGGTATGACACCTCCCTGGCTCTGCACAGGGTCTCAGGAAAGCAATGACCGCCCTTGCAATGACTATATCTCATCTCCTTACAAGCTCTATCCAAGGGGACAAAAATGTCAGGGCTGTTGGGGCCTTCTCTTCTTGCCAACACCCACCTCTTTGTCCTCTCCAGACTTTTCTATGCTGCCCCACACTTTGCCCTATTTCCTTGAAGGCTGCAGACACCCATCTCTGTTCACCACCTTGCTCTCAGCCCGGCATTTCCGTGGTTTCACCGATGTCTTGTCAACCCTCACCAGCTGTTCCTTGAAACACAAAGTCATGTTCTGATCACAGACACTCTTTGGGTGACCTCTAGCACCACAGCACAACACTTTGAGGGACATTCCTTCTTTATGACCAGTGCCAACCTTCCAAGGTGCACTTTCTGGCCGTTTTTTTCTCTCCTGCTCTTTCCTACTACCAAGGAAAGCTCCATCAGGGTGGAAACCACTCCTGTAGTAGGCATCCCAAACCATCAGCCTTCTAGTGGCCTGTCAGCCAACCAGACAGAAGTCACCTCACCATCATCTTCCAAACCATGGTCCTGCTGCTGGCCTTGCAGCTTCTTGCGTAGACACAACCAAGCCTTGTGCCACCTGCTGTCCAGTCATGTACCTGAGCAGAAGGGACAGTACAATCCATATTCAGGCCTTCTTTCTGTCTGGGTCCTCCTGGGCATGTAGGCAGAGGGGATCCCACAGTCAGCATGCCAACCAGGTGCCTTCTGCTGGACTTGCACAACCACTGGCAGATGTCAGCTGAAAAGTACAGATCCTAGGTAGAAGTGTGACCTGTCAGCTACTTCAGACAGAAGTGACCTCACAGTCCCTTTCCGTGACACGTTCCTGCTGCTGCCCTATCAACTGCAGAGACAGAAGTGACCTCACAGTCCCTTCCACAGTCACATTCCTCCTGCTGGGGCAGGAGATCCTGAAGCAGAGCTGAGCTCATCAGAGCATTCCCACCCATCTCCTCCTTGTGACCTACAAGCTGCTCAGATCCATGGTCCCTCACATTCACCTTTGAATGCACTGCAATCTCACGATTCCTGCCCTCCCCCAGTGGAACAAGAACCTAAAGTTAAAGGTTAGGAAAAGGGTTAAAGGTGAGAAGGTTAATGCACAGGAAGACAGGCTTTGGATGATAGTTGTTCATGTATGGCGTTAGGGACTACGGCGAACCTTTCTGGGTGAGAGATTAAGCAGATGTTTCATGGGAGGGTTTGGTGTTCTGCTTGGGGTGTCAGGTCTGCGGTTAGGGTATGGGCAAGCTCTTTGGTTGAGGGTTTTGTTTAGGTCTGCTGGAAGACTAGGGTTAAATAGAGCATTTCAATGCTAGTGTTAAGGGCAGGGATCAGGGTGAGCAAGAGAGTAAAGGTAACGGAGAGGGGTTATGGACTAATTTTGGCTTCAAGGGATATTGTGGTCAAAAATTAGAGCAGTGGATTCCTGTCAGGGTGTGGAGTGGCATTTAGATTTAGGTATTAACGTAACAGGTTAAAATAGGGTAAGGGTCTCACATGACTGCTTTAAGTCAGCTTTATGGTGGGATCAACATTACCTGAATATTCTTACCTCTCCAAAATCGTTAGCTTCTGCTCTCCAAGCTCCTCTTTCTTCCCACAAATCTCACATCTCTCCTGGCCAGGCTCCTCCTTTTTCCCCATATCAGTCATCTTCTTAGGGGCAGCTTTCTGATGGCTTTCATGAACTCAGAGTATCTGTCTCACCTCTGTTGGCTCCTCTGTTCCTGAGAAAGAAGCAGCTCCTAAGCCAGCATGGAGAAGGACACAAAGGCTGTCGGAGCACCCTGCACAATGTGCCCAGCAGCTCTGCAACACCACAAAAGTGCGCTTCCTGCCTACATGTTTTGGTTCCAGAATGGCTCCTATGGACCCACGGTAACTTTTTCCATGACCTCATGACGGCTTTGTGTTCCCCCAGGCATCTGGGAGGCAGTGGCCCCCTCTGTGTCGAAAACTGAAAGAAGCCCTGAAGGATGAACGAGGCAAAAGCTGAAACCTCTGACATGACAACACCTGTGCAAGTCCTCTTCCTCAATGGGGCCTACCAGATCCTTAGGGAGAGAGGATCTCACAAACTATGTGCAAAGCAGGTGCATCTGCTGGCCTGTCATGGCCTCCTTTAGGCTCACAAATCCCAGCCAGGATTCAAGGGATGACCTGTCAGCTACTTCAGAAAGAGGTCAACTCACAGGCCATTTAACAGCCATTCGCTTCCTACTGGACTTAGAGCTTCTGAGGCACCACTGCCCTCGTAATACGATGCCTACAAAACACCCCCTTCTTAGTCCAGGATCTGCCCAGGTAGAAGTGAGCTGGTTGTGATCCTTCAAGCCCATGGCACTGCTGCTGGACTCCCAGCCTCTCTGACACACAGCAGAAAGTTCCATGCCACTCCTGTGAGGTGTTAGGGCAGGAGGGACGTTGCAGGCAATGTTCCAGCCCCGTGCCTGTTTGTGGTCTCTCAGCTCCTTGTGCACAGTGAAGATCACGCTCATGTCCAGAATCCATGTGCCTGAAGCTGGCCTAGGAGACACTCAGGGGAAGCGCTCTCCCAGCCCCAGCCCCGGCCCGGCCCCAGCCCCCGCCCCAGCCCCAGCCCCAGCCCCAGCTGGCGGTGCTGCTCTGCAGAGCGAGGGGGCTGTGGTGCCCGGGGCACAGGGGCACTCTGCCCGGTCGTGCTGGGCAGGCTGGGACGCAGACCCAGCTCATGAGGTCACTGCCATTGCCCCAGGGCTGGAACAATTCACTCGCCAGACTCCTTTGCTGGGGCTGCTGCATGCCCCGGGGCTGCAGAACTCTCCTCTGCCTGCTCTCACCAGATTGAGCACTTGAGCTCTGGTCAGTCCACCTTGGACAGGCTCATGCTCTGCAGTTGTCTCCCAGGCTCATATTGCCCCTGCAGATCACCTGGGCTCTCCTGGAAGTTCCTGGCTCCCTCCAGTGAAAAAAAAAAAAAAAAAAAAAAAAGAAACTCATCTGCCATCAGCACCATCATGTTCTGTGGAGCCCGAGTGTCTAGGAATTAGAACTATTCATCAGCTGCATGGCCATTAGCAATTAACAGGGATCTTGTGAACCAACCCCAGATCCCTAAACTCCATGCTGGGACTCTGCTCTCACCACACCAAGCCCTTGTGGAAAGCAGAAAAGCACAGAGCCTCTTTGGAGTCTCTTCCTTGGGCTTGTTCTTGACGGCAACTTTGCAGGAAGGCCTCAGCCTTCAGGCAGTGCCCGGAGGAGATCCCCTCTTAGGAGGGAAGTGCTGCAGCAAGCGGAGGCCAGCTGTGCCACTGCCGTGCCCACTGCCTGTCCCTGCCTGCAGTCCCAGCACAGCCCCACAGCAGCACTGGCACCAAGCTACAGGAGCAGCCGGGCCTGACCCCACCAGCAGGGCTCAGCAGGAGAGGGCGGCAGTGGCAAGAGAGCAGCTCTGCAGGCACCAAGCGCTGCTGCTCCCTGGCCGTGCTGCTGGGATGGGGCTCTTTTCCTCAACACCCCTGCACACAGGCACTGCGCCTGCAGATCCAGACCAGGTCTCAGAGGAAGGACGTCAGACAAAGAAGGCAGTGCAGGCTCCTTTCTTTTGTTTATGTTCACAGAGAGCCTGGCTCGTTGTGTGCAGAGTCTTGTGTGCAGAGCTAAGCAGACACCCATGGGTGAGTTTAAATCTAGCCCTTGGTCTCTGAGAGGTCACAGTGCAACAATGAGCCATTCCCTGAACCAAAACAGGAACAGATCCTTGTGGGGAGCAATTCTTTGGGCCTATTCTTGACACTGGTTAGGGAAGGAAATCCCAGCCTTCGGTCAGTACACTCTGGTGATTCCGTTTTATTACGGAGATGTAATGCAGGAGTCTTCACTGAGTCTTCACAGTGCTAGACGCACATTTATACAGCCTCCATATGGGACAGAAGAGGTTCATTAATTCACAGGGGGGGAGGAAGGGAATCCAAACACTTATGTACAAATGCAAGGAGCACAAACACTCATAATGACAACAAGAACAACTGGAACAACAACAACAACAACAACAACAACAAAAAGGAATTCTAACAATAATGAGAACAACCAAAACACAAGCCTGGAAGGTGTTGTACTGGGCTTCATTATTGGAGAGTGAAGGGATCTTTATGAGTACTGAAAAACATCCATGAAATCTGTTTCCTAACTGCATCCTTGAGCTCCTGGTTCCTCATGCTGTAGATGAGGGGGTTCATTGCTGGGGGCACCACCGAGTACAGAACTGCCAGCAAAAGGTCGAGGGATGGGGAAGAGATGGAGGGGGTCTTCAGGTAGGCAAATGTGGCAGTACTAAGAAACAGGGAGACCACAACCAGGTGAGGGAGGCACGTGGAAAAGGCTTTGTGCCGTCCCTGTTCCAAGGGGATCTTCAACACGGCCCTGAAGATCTGCACATAAGACAGCACAAGGAAAACAAAACACCCCCCAAAAAAACAGGCACAAACCACAAGAAGCCCAACTTCTCTGAGGTAGGCATCAGAGCAGGAGAGCTTGAGGATCTGTGGAATTTCACAGAAGAACTGGTCCAGGGCATTGCCTTGGCAGAGGGGGAGGGAAAAGGTATTGGCAGTGTGCAGCACAGCATAGAGAAAAGTACTGCCCCAGACAGCTGCTATCATGTTGACACAAGTTCTGCTGTCCATTATTGTCCCGTAGTGCAGGGGTTTGCAGATGGCAACGTAGCGGTCATAGGCCATGATGGTGAGAAGATAAAACTCTGCTGCGACAAAGACAATAAAGAAAAAGAACTGGGTAGCACAGCCTGTATAGGAAATGGTCGTAGTGCCCGACAGGGAGTTGGCCATGGCTTTGGGGACAGTGGTGGAGATGGAGCCCAGGTCTAGGAGGGTGAGGTTGAAGAGGAAGAAGTACATGGGGGTGTGGAGGCGGTGGTCGCAGGCTACGGCTGTGAGGATGAGGCCGTTGCCCAGGAGGGCAGCCAGGTAGATGCCCAGAAAGAGCCCGAAGAGCAGGAGCTGCAGCTCGTGCGTGTCTGCAAATGGCAGGAGGAGGAACTCGTTGGGGAAGGTGCTGTTGGACATTTGCTGCCTCAGGGCATAGTTGCCTGTCAATGGAGGAAAAGGCAAAGGCATGTTAGGGAGACTTCTCTGAACAAAATTCACGCCTTCTCTCAGAGAATTCACCCTTCCCTGAGCTGTATGAACCCGCTCATTATCCTACCCTCCCAAGTGAGTGACACCATGCCCGACAGTTTAAAATGAATCTTGGGCCCTTTGTTCCCAAGAAGACACCCTCAGGGCAGGGCCCAGCATTCCTTGTCAGAAGAGAAGTTTATACTCACCTGCACCCCAGACAAAGAGAGCAGGAGAATCACACACAGCTGGAGACATATGAAGGAATATCACAATGCTCCAACGCACTGACACAGAGAAAGGAAGGCAGGCATGCAGGGAAGCCTTAACCTTATCAAGCCTGCATGCCACCTATGGAAGTGACTCTGCAGGGAAGGCACTCTTAGCCTCAGCGTTGTGTATCACACTGCAGGACACAGACTCCTCTCCTCCTCTGGAGGTCCAGCTGAGGAGGAGGTGGCTCATGCCCTAAAGCCCCTGAGGGCAGAGGCTGTGCTGGGTGGCAGAGGAGAGCAGGGGGTTGCTGTAGAGAAGGTGCCTGCACTGCAGGCCTGGCAGGGAGTGCATGAATCCCCCCTCCCTTGGTGTTTCAGGCAGCAGCTCCCTCTCCCTCCCTGCCCAGGTCTCTGCTGCCTGGAGTTGTCCCTGCTGGCAGCTGCTTCCCTGTCCCCACGTCTCCTCCCTGCCATTGCTCACAGACCCTATCCCACCTGACGTGTGCTCAGCTTTGTTCTGCAGACATCTCCTGTTCCAGATAATTGCCCAGGGACATCTCCTCATGCAGATATACAGCAGCTCTGACCTGTCCTGAGAGCCCTTCAGGGGAGGAAAGTGAACGTAGAGATCCCAGAAAGTGCCTTCCCTACTAGTAGTGCAGGCATTTCTCTTCCATTTCAAGAATCTCCCCCAAAGATTCCCTGGGGGTGTTGTGGAGCTGCAACCACCTTGACCCAGGCGGCAGCCTCTGGGCACCAGCAGTGTCCTGCCTTGTTCTTGTTGGGGGGCTCCTTCCACCTGCAGCTTCTCCCTGCATCTCCCTGAGAAGCTCCCCGGGCAGGCTGGGTGCTGAGCCTGGCAGGCGGCAGAGGCCCTGCCCCAGCACACAGCCCCTGGGGCACAGCAGGGACCCTGCTCTGCACCACAGCCCTGGCCACCCCTGCCTGCACCCCGGCTGCACAGCCTGCAGCCGACCCCATGAGGAGGAGCCCGCATGTCCTGTCCCTCTCTGACAGCTTTGGCAGGTAATTTTGTATCCAGGGAACATCCCTCTCCTCTAAACTAGGGAAGCCAGAACAGACCCTGTAACGTCTACTACCGGCCGTGGGAAGTGGCAGCTGTAGGAAAACCCTCTAGGATACTTCACCTGCCTGCCCTCACACAGACACTTACCTTGTTCAGGGCTGGGAAGATTTCTCCAACACTGAGCTCTCAGCAGCCCCCCTCCACACTGCCTTTAACATCTCCCTCCCTTCTCTCAGCCGCCCTTGTCCCCTGCAGGCAGTGCCCCCAGCCCTGCTGTGCTGTGCAGAGGAGCTGCTCCTGGGCAGAGCTGTCTCTCTGCAGCGCTGCCCGCTTGCCAGGAGCTCCCCTTGGGCCCAGGAGCCCAGCCCAGCTCAGCAGCACAGGGAGCTCTTGACAAGTCCCTGGGCCTCCAGGGGAATCGACTTTGAATCAAACTGATTTTATCAATGTTCTTCCTTCTTTCCACTCAAGAGAGACACCTATTTCCAGTGCTATCTATTCTCCTAGTTCAAAGGTAGAGTTCGTTATGAGAATCATCTTTTCCTGTCCTTTTATTAGTTAGGACACCCACAGATTGACACACAGCTGTATTCCATTTCATTCAAGCACTTGTTAATATTCAGGAGAAGCAATCTTCTTCACAGCAAATGAAATCCCTCTGTCTACACAGACTACAAAACCAATTGTTGGCCAGCATGCTCATGGAACCATAGAATCTTTGGGGTTGGAAGGGATCTTAAGTTCTAGTTCCAGTCCCTGTGAAATGGGCAGTCGCTTCCCTCTACAACAGTTTGCTCAAGGTCCCGTCCAACCTGACCTTGGACACTACCAGGGATGAGGCATCCACCACTTCTCTGGGCAACCTCTTCCAGGGCCTCACCACCCACTACGTGAAGAATTTCTTCTTTAGATCTGATCTAAATCTACTCTCTTTTAGCTTAAAAGCACTGCTCCTTGTCCTATCACTACACTCCCTGGTACAGTCTCTCCAGATATTTCTCCTATTTTTCTCCCCCTGTTCTTTTAAGAATGGGGAGGGAGAGAGCAGCTGTGTGGTGCTTGGCTGCCTCCTGGGGATAAAGCACAACATAGCCAGGGACACAAACCTGACCAACAAGCGATAAAGGAGGCAGTGAGGGAGCCAGACCTGGTCAGTCACGCTAACTGGTGAGAGCATGGGAGAGAGAGAAAATGTTTCTTCCAGTGAGGTTATCTGACCAGGAACCTTGTCAGTTGGGAAACCAAGGGAAAAGAGGGAATACTTGTAAAAGGGGATGTTCTATGAGGACAGGTTGAGGACACTTGGGTTGTCTATTCTGGAGAAAAGAAGGCTGAGGGGCGACCTCATTGCTCTCAGCAACTTCATGAGGAGGGCAAGTGGAGAGGGAGGTGATGATCTTTTTTCCCTGTTAACTGATCACAGAACGTGTGGGAATGGCACATGGATGCACAAGGGGATGTCCAGAGTGGACAGCAGGAAAAATGTTCTGTACTGTGAGGGTGGTCGAACACTGGAACAGGCTTCCTTGAGACCTGCTTTTAGTTCCAGGCCTGTCAGTGTTCAAGAAGCATTTGGACATTGCCCTCATTAATATGCTGTAACTTGTGTTTAGCCCTCAAGAGGTCAGGCAGTTGGACTAGATGATCTTTGAAGGTCCCTTCTAAATGAACTCTTCTCTTCTCTTCTCTTCTCTTCTCTTCTCTTCTCTTCTCTTCTCTTCTCTTCTCTTCTCTTCTCTTCTCTTCTCTTCTCTTCTCTGCTCTGCTCTGCTCTGCTCTGCTCTGCTCTGCTCTCCTCTCCTCTCCTCTCCTCTCCTCTCCTCTCCTCTCCTCTCCTCTCCTCTCCTCTCCTCTCCTCTCCTCTCCTCTCCTCTCCTCTCCTCTCCTCTCCTCTCCTCTCCTCTCCTCTCCTCTTCCCTTCCCTTCCCTTCCCTTCCCTTCCCTTCCCTTCCCTTCCCTTCCCTTCCCTTCCCTTCCCTTCCCTTCCCTTCCCTTCCCTTCCCTTCCCTTCCCTTCCCTTCCCTTCCCTTCCCTTCCCTTCCCTTCCCTTCCCTTCCCTTCCCTTCCCTTCCCTTCCCTTCCCTTCCCTTCCCTTCCCTTCCCTTCCCTTCCCTTCCCTTCCCTTCCCTTCCCTTCCCTTCCCTTCCCTTCCCTTCCCTTCCAGAAGGCTACAATAATTTATCATGGAGTCTTGTCTTCTCGATACTAAGCAATCCCAACTCTCTCAGCCACTCTTCACAGGAGGTGTACTTGGTGTGCATGGCATGTTTTTGGTAGTGGGGTGGTAGGCTGCACAGGGTGCTGGATGGTGAGGAATATCAATTTGATCACTTTGGGTCAGCTCTTCTGGCTGTGTCCCATCACAATGTCTTGCACACTCTCAACCCACATGTCATGGGGGGCAGTATGAGAAATAGAAACCCTTGATGCTGTGCTTACATGGGTCAGCACTAAGTGAATGTCTAATATCTAATCTAAAACTACTCTCTTTTAGCTTTATAGCTATTACCCCTTGTCCTGTCACTACATTCCCTGATAAAATGTCCCTCCTCAGCTTTCCTGTAGCCCCCCTTTAGGTACTGGAAGGGTGCTTTAAGGTCTCCCCAGAACCTTCCCTTTTCCAGCCAGATTAAAAATAAAAAATAAACAAAATAAAATAAATCAATTCTTCCAACCTCTCTCTTCATAACAGACCTGCTCCAGCCCTCTGAACAATTTTGTGGCCCTGCTCTGGACCTGCTCTACTAAGTTGATGTGTCTTTTATGCTGAGCTGAGACAGAAATAAAAAGATAGACATTTATTGAGCTATTGAAGAAACACTAAAAAATTCTGCATTTTTCTTTTATTCGTGGTGCGAGGAACATTGGGTAATATTGCGTCTTCCTTTGCAACTAATGGTTACACTTGATGAAACAGTTTTCCTACAAATAGCTAAATTTCTGCTCGTCAATGGCAAGTACTGAATAATGAGTTATTTTATTTTATTTATTATTTTATTTTATTTTATTTTATTTTATTTTATTTTATTTTATTTTATTTTTTGATTTGATTTGTTTTTAATTTTCATGTGTGCACAGCTCTTGCTTTACTTATTAAACTGTCTTTATCTCAGCCCACAGGGTTTCTCACTTTTAGACCCACTGTGTGGGAGGACCAAGCTAGCTGCTGTGTGGTGCTTAGCTACTTCCAGGTTAATCCACAACAAAACCTTACTGAAGTCAGAGTAGATCTATATCCACTGCCCTCATCTGCCGGGCCAGTCATTTCATCACAGACATTTGATGTCCAAACTGGTCAAGTGCCATTTCCCCTAAATGAAGACATTGCAACTGCTCCAAATGATTTTCTTGTCCATCCTGTGCCTGGAAATGGGTTCCAGGATGAGCTGCTCCATCGTCTTCCCAGGGATGGAGTGAAGCCTAAGCAGCCTGCAGTTCCCTGGGCCCTCCTTCTTGCCATTCTTGCAGCTGTGAGGGACATTTGCTTTCCTCCAGTTTTGGGGCACTTCTGCTGGTCACCAGGATTGATCCCAGAAGACCAAGAGTGACCTTGTAAGGACATCAGCCAGCTCTCTCTGCTCTCATGGGTGCATCCCATAAGGTCCCATAGATATGTGTATCCCATCTGGTTTAGTATGCCCTGACCTGACCCACTCCCACTGAATGTACATCTTCCTTGCCCCTGACTTTCCCTTGTTCTTTGTGACCTGGGATTCCTGAAGGGCAGTCTTGCCAGTACTGATTGAGATGAAGAAGGAACTCAGCACCTCTGTTTTTTCCCTGTCCTGTGTCAACAGATCCTGGGTCTCATTCAGCAGTGGGTCCACAAAATCCTGAACCTTCCTTTTGTCACCTATACACTTCCAGAAGCCCTTCTTACTGCTTTAGACATCCTTGGCCAAATCCCATTAGTCGGGCTTTAGCTTTCCGATATTCTTCCCTACATGCTCAGACAAGACCTCTGTATTCCTCTCAAGTTACCGTCTCTATGCTTCTTTCTGTGTTGGAGTTTGACCAGGATATCCTGGTTCATCCATGCAGGCCCCTTGCCATTTTTGCCTGATTCCATCTTTCCTGGGATGGACTGCTCTTGACGTTGCAGGAGGTTATCCTGGAATATTAATGACCTTTCTTGGACTGCTCTTCTCTCCAGGGCCTTATCCCACAAGACTCTTCCAAGCAGATGGTTGAAGAGACCAAAGACTGCTCTCCCGAAGACCAGATTACTATTTGTTCTCTTTCTCAGTGTTGTTGCAAACAGCAGGCAGAGTTTCGCATGGTCCCACAGCTGAGGTGTGACAGCCCAAAGATGTGCCGACACCATCAGCCAGGTGCTCAGACCAGAACATGTGATTTCTGACATCCATGGAGTCACTGCCAAGGCATGGTGGGACAAGTCTTGCAGCTTGGGATCCTTCAGTGGGTAGGTACAGACTTCAGAACAGACAGGCTGGAATGATCCAGAGTTGGATTTCCTCACTGAAGCTGCTTGGATATAGGGAGCTCCTCTATGTGACCTGTGAAACGTTCCGTGAGCCCTTGTGGGTGCCAATCAGAGAGGGGGTCACTAAGGGTGCTATCATGGTGGGAGAAAAAGAACTTGCAGCCATGTCAAGGAAGTGGACATAGTCATTGTTAAGCACCCCAAAGAAGTCTCTGGATGTATGAGTCTGGGTCTCCCTGAGGGCTTTTTAATGTCCCTGCCATTTTCCACAAGGGGAACAGAGCTGTGTGCAAACAGTCCAGGTGGTTTCTAGAGTGTCTTGGAATAGCTTCTTGGTCCAGCTGCCAGATGGTCCAACAGAGGTAATACAAACCTGGACCTGATACCTGCATGCCAGAAAGAGCTGGTCAGGGATGTGAAGATCCGTGTCAGCCCTGGCTGTCATGACCCTGAAATTGTGGGGTCCCAGATCCCAAGGGGTGTGAGGAAGGGGAATAAAAGACTTTTATTGGAGATCCCAGGTGAGCAGCCCACAAGTGCAGAACAGTGGTTGGACACCTCACGAGTTCTGTGCAGGGCTGAGGAGGCAACGAGGCCCTGGGGCTGGTGTCCTCTCGTGGTCCTCAGTGGAAGAGATGGCAGCCCTAGATAGCTGAGAGGACAAGGACCTCAGGTCTGTTGGTGGAGGTCCCAGCCACACCAGAGCCCCCAGCTATTCCCACCACAGGCTGTCCAATGTTTTTGCATGTCTGTGCTTTTTTCTCTGCAGATAACTCATGTCACTTCAGAATAAGAGATAACACACCTTTCTCCATTAATTTTCTCCCACTTTTGGGAAAGAGAGAGAGATTATAGGGGAGGTTTATATGATTTAGCTAACTGCCATGGGACAGCTCCCAGGTTAGTGACAAGGCACAAAGGAAGGCAACATTTTTAGGCAGTATACACTAGACAAAAAGCCAATACCTCTATTCCCAATCTCTGAAGTCCTAACTTAAAGGACTACTGCTAGCTTGGACAACCTCTGGCACCTCAAATGTCAAATGGTGTTTGCATTTGAACAACTCACTGTTCTTCCCTATCTCCTGTAATTACTTGAGGGAGCTTAGCCTAGAGTATTTTGTACATACCTAAACAGAGGTGAGAGAAATCCCAAATTGTGTGGGTTTGTGGCTGATATGGAAGGTTCTGGGCCCCATTACAGGCTTAGGACACCGAACTCAGAATGAGGTGCATCAATTGACTTGCTGTGATCACTTCCCTCAACTTGGGAAAATGTGATCCCTGCCACTCACCGTCTGGGTGTCCTGCCTAAAAGTGGAAGAGGACAAGGTGATTCTTTGATGAAACTTCTCCTGATAGGAGAAATGGCACTGCTGGAAGTAAGTAAGTGCCTCTCCCCAGCTGTGGGAGGGAACATCAGGGATTGCTTCAGTCTGTTTCAAAGTTGATTCCCCTGGAGGCCCAGGGACTTGTCAAGAGCTCCCTGTGCTGCTGAGCTGGGCCGGGCTCCTGGACCCAAGGGGAGCTCCTGGCAAGTGGGCAGCGCTGCAGAGAGACAGCTCTGCCCAGGAGCAGCTCCTCTGCACAGCGCAGCAGGGCTGGGGGCACTGCCTGCAGGAGACGGGGAGGACAGAGTTGTTAAAGGCTTTTTGAAATGAGAAGACAACTTAGCGCTCCTTGTTTGAGAAATTTTCAGTGTACTTTATACAAGTCCATGTAAAGGCAGAAACTTTATACAAGTCTCCATGTAAGTGTAAGGCAGATGCAGTACCTGCAGGGATCTCCTGAAGCTGGCATATCCGCCAGTTTACGGGATATGTCAGGAGTGCTCCTGCTACTTTTCCAGTCTGGAGGAGAAGAACCTGCCCCAGGTCAGTGTTTTTCTGCTTCACCATCAGAGGCCAGGACATGAGGGTTCTTTTTCATAGGGCTGGCTGCAGGCTGTTCAGCTGGGGTGCAGACAGGCGTGCCCAGGGCTGTGGTGCAGAGCAGGGTCCCTGCTGTGCCCCAGGGGCTGTGTGCCGGGGCAGGGCCTCTGCCGCCTGCCAGGCTCAGCACTCAGCCTGCCCGGGGAGCTGCCCGGGGTTGCAGGGAGAAGCTGTGGGTGGAAGGACCACCCCTGGCAGGGCAGGACAGGGTCCTGCTACTGCCCAAAGGCTGCCACATGGCTCAGGGCTTCTCAGAGCCCAAACTCGTAGCCTAAACAACTTCTCAGAGGAAGTTGCTTGATAGGGGAAGAAATGGAAGGGTTTACCTGGAAAGGAAAGAGCCTGTGAATTGAGATTTCTCCTCTTCCTTGCAAGGTTAGGAGTGAGATGGGAACTCACTGCGACTCTAAATCTGTTTCACTGAGAGGTGAATAAGTCTGGGTGCATCAGATTAGTTCTCCTTGATTTACAGATAAGCCACTTTACCTTTCCAGCCTCATTAGGTTTTGTCCAATATTCTGGTTAGCACTTTGTAACATGGAGGTGTCCCTGAGTTGTGGCACGGGACAAGACGTGTCTGCAGTGCAGCACTGAGTACATGGTGGGTGGGAAGAGGTCTGTGAGCAATGGCAGGGAGGACATGTTTTGGACAGGGAAGCAGCTGCCAGCAGGGACAGTACCAGGCAGCAGAGACCTGGGCAGGGAGGGAGAGGGAGCTGCTGCCTGAAACAGCAAAGGAGGGGGGATTCAGGCACTCCCTGGCAGGCCTGCAGTGCAGGCACCTTCTCTGCAGCAACCCCCTGCTCTCCTCTGCCACCCAGCACAGCCTCTGCCCTCAAGGCCAGGGGTTCTCAGAACTAGTGGCAGACCAACTGCAGGGAGGAGGAATGCCCCAGTGCCATCTGTCTGTCCCTGTCCTGCCTCCCTTGGCAGGAACACTGGGGCATTTCACCATATTTCCCCATCTCTCCTTGCCGTCTTTGTCCCAGCTAAACCCTGTGGGGTCTGGGCCCTGCAGTGTGTGGGGCTGGCAATGAGCTGGCCCTCCCTGCAGGACACCCCATCTTCGGGACATCTTTCTCTTTCCCCGGGTGGTCCTGCTGGGCTGCAGGCTGCCGTCCACAAGGGCACAGCTCCCCCGAGGCAGCTTTGCTATCTAGGAGCCCGATGCAGAAGACAGCTCACTGCTAAGGTGATGGAAATGCTGCTGGATGGTGTCTGTGGGCATCTGCAAGGAGCCCTCTGTGTCTTTGGCTGGGAGGGGAGAGCTGAGGTCCTCCTCAGGTACACCGACATGGGGCGGGGAGTTGTTGATTCGCACTTTCAGACTGGATTCGTCTGCTCTCAGCAGTGTCCAGGTTCTCCTCAGGGGAACATCTGGGGGTGATCATCCTCCACCTCAAAGAGCCACCTGCACAGGTAACCTGAGACCGGGACTGATGGATAGGCTGGCTGTCTGCCCTCTGCACTAAGGGACAGTCCATCTCAGGACCCACAAGATTTCACTTCACATGCAGCAGAAACGCCAAGGATTTCTACATAACTCAAACACTCCTCAGGTGTGGTGGGACAGCTAGAAGAAAATGAATAAAACAAAATCCCCGCAGCCCTTTTCAGTAGTCAAGTGAACTGGCAGTGACAATACTGAAAAGATCTTTGCTATCATTAGTGGACTTACATCTGAGATCACGCCATGATCCTATTTTCTAGCTTCTGTAGGGCATGACAGCCTCCTCTGAAGTCCAGAGCAGAGTCCCTGCTCTACTGGCAGCCCCAGACTTAAAGCAATCAGAGCTCAAGGAAAAGGGAGCTGCACAAAGTGTTTTTTTTTTTTTTGTTGTTTTTTTTTTTGTTTTTGTTTTTGTTTTTGTTTTTGTTTTTTTCTGAAAAGAGAGAGGCAGTGTTTGGGGGTATTCTGTGACAAATGGAGTAGGTTTGACTTAGTGAAGTCTACCTTCATTTTCTCCTTGCACAGACCCTTGCAGCAGAGGCAGCAAATGTCCAACAGCAGCTTCCCCAACGAGTTCCTCCTCCTGCCATTCGCAGACACCCGCGAGCTGCAGCTCCTGCACTTCGGGCTCTTCCTGGGCATCTACCTGGCTGCCCTCCTGGGCAACGGCCTCATCCTCACAGCCGTAGCCTGCGACCACCGCCTCCACACCCCCATGTACTTCTTCCTCCTCAACCTCGCCCTCCTTGACCTGGGCACTATTACCACCACTGTCCCCAAAGCCATGGTGAATTCCCTGTGGGACACAAGGACCATTTCCTACTCAGGATGTGCTGCTCAGGGTTTTTTCTTTTTCTTTTTAATCTCAGCAGAATTACATCTTCTCACTATCATGGCCTATGACCGCTACATTGCCATCTGCAAACCCCTGCACTATGGGACCCTCCTGGGCCTCAGAGCTTGCATTAAAATGACAACAGCTGCCTGGGGCATTGGTGTTCTCAATGCTGTGCTGCACACTGCCAATACCTTTTCCCTTCCCCTCTGCCAAGGCAATGCCCTGGACCAGTTCTTCTGTGAAATTCCCCAGATCCTCAAGCTCTCCTGCTCAGATACCTATGTCAAGGAAGTTGGGATTCTTGTAGGGGGTGTCTGTGTAGCATTTGGGTGTTTTGTTTTCATTGTGCTGTCCTACGTGGAGATCTTCAGGGCTGTGCTGAAGATCCCCTCAGAGCATGGACGGCACAAAGCCTTTTCCACATGCCTCCCTCACCTGGCTGTGGTCATGCTGTTCATCAGCACTGGCATATTCACCTACCTGAAGCCCCCCTCCATCTCTTCTCAGTCCCTGAATCTTTCACTGGCTGTTCTGTACTCGGTGGTGCCTCCAGCTGCAAACCCCCTCATCTACAGCATGAGGAACAAGGAACTGAAGGAAGCAATTAAGAAACTGGTGTCACTGTTGTTTTTCAATAATGATCAGCTTTCTATCCTTCTCCACAAATAACATCAGGGGTTTCCCAGTCCTTTATTTTGGCTTTGGTTGTGTTTTTGGTGTGTGTTTTTTACTGTTTTCTTTAATTGTTATTATCAGCATTAGTAGTAGCATCACCTTTACTGTTGTCATTATCATTATTACTATTGCTTTCATTTACATTATTGTTATTTGTGGTTATTATGTTATTACCTAGATGTTTATTTTCAGCTCACTTCTGCTTAGGAATGAATTTGCTTTGTCTCTTTTGGAGCCCATATCAGATTGCATCTCATGCTGTATCACAGCTGACTTTCTCATTGTGTCTCTGATAAAATGGGTTTTCCCCAGAGCAGTGGCTAAAGCCTGGGCTATTCTTCCAGAGTTGGTGCCAAGAACAGGCCTGAGCAACTGCTCCCCAAAAGGGCCTGTTGCTCCATGGCTTCAGAAGCAAAAAGCTGAATCAGAGAACCATGGAATCATAGAATCATTCTGGCTGGAAAAGACCTCTAAGATCATCCAGTCCAACCTTTCACCTAGTACTGACAAGTCCACCACAATGTCCCATTGTAACCTGATTGAGACTGAGGGCTAGATCTAAGACTAATGTATAAGCGGGCAGTGATGGGGTAGACGGTGAATGGTCACTGCATTACCTACACTGGCTGTCCCACATGTGACATGCAGAGGATGTCCTAAAGGAGGGGAGTCTGGAGATGCCTGGAGAGCCTGGAGCATCTCCAAGGACAGAAAGTGCCTGGGTCAGGCAGTGACCAGAGCCCTATGATGTGAGAGATCACCCAAGGTGGAGTCACCCAAAAGGAAAGGGCTAAACCCAGGAGGAAAGGGCTAAACCCAGGTGACTGCAGGGAAATGAGGACTTTGAAGTTGTGGGGGAGGCACTCGACACTGAGCAAATACAGTGAAGGGAGGCTGGAAAGAGATTCATACCACCCTTAGGCATCTACTGTCCTAGGAAATGCACCACTGTCCCTTCACACACCTGCCACCTCCCACCAAAGACGGGGATTAGCAGAGACCCCATCCAGCCTGGAGCCCCGTGGGGAGCATGAGCAGGGCACCAGGACTGTCCAGCCACGTTAGCAGAGGGATCGTGAGAGATCAGATGGGAGCTGCCTTGAGCTGTAAATTGCCTCACAGAGGAAAATCATAGAATCATAGAATATCCCAAGTTGGAAGGGATCCATAAGGCTGATCGAGTCCAACTCCTGGCTCCACACAGGTCTACCCCAAAATTCAGACCATATGACTAAGAGCACAGTCCAAACACTTCTTAAACTTCGACAGGCTTGGTGCCGTGACTACGTCCCTGGGGAGCCTGTTCCAGTGCGCGACAACTCTCTCAGTGAAGAACCTCTTCCTGGCACCCAGCCTGAACCTCTCCTGTCGCAGCTCCAAGTAAACTAAACTCCTCCAAGTTTAGTATCGTCACCAAATTTGCTCAAAACACAATTTAGTTCTACATCCAGATCATTTATAAAAACATTTAAGAGAACTGGGCCTAAAATGGAACCTTGGGGAACCACACTAGTGACCAGCCGCCAGCCTGATGCGGACCCATTTACCACAACACTTTGAGCCCTGCCCGTCAGCCAATTGTTCACCCATCATGTGATGTTTTGTTTAGCTGTATGCTGGACATTTTGTCCAGTAGAATGCTATGGGAAACTGTGTCAAAAGCTTTACTGAAATCCAAAAACACCACATCGGCTGGTTTCCCGTGAACAAGTAGATGGGTGATCTTATCATAGAAAGAAATCAAATTTGTTAGGCAGGACCTACCCCTCGTGAACCCATGTTGGCTGGGACCAATGACTGCATTGTCCCCCAGGTGCGCTTCAATAACTTAAAGGATAACCTCCATAATTTTACCAGGCACTGACGTGAGACTGACAGGCCTGTAGTTGCTAGGGTCTCCTTTCTTGCCCTTCCTGAAAACTGGAAATACATTTACCAGCTTCCAGTCTACTGGGACCTCTCCAGATTCCCAAGACCATTGAAAAATAATTGAGGGAGGTCCTGCGATGATGCCAGCCAGCTCTCTGAGCACCCTGGGATGAATCCCATCCGGACCCATGGACTTGTATGGATCCAGGTGGAGCAGCAAATCCCGCACACGTTCAGGGTTGTTTGGGAGTTTATCATTCCCACCATCACGGTCATCCAGCTCAGGGCAGCTGGGGTCCCAAAGCCCATCATCGGTGTTGAAGATGGAGGCAAAGAAAGCATTAAACGTCTCTGCTTTGCCTGTGTCCTTGTCTGTGAGGTGACCTTCCCCATCAAATAGCGGACCTATGTTTTCTCTGGTCCTCATTTTTCTATTCACATATTAAAAAAAAAAAACAAAAAACAAAAAACAAAAAACAAAAAACAAAAAACAAAACAAAACAAAAAAAAAACATTTTTATTGCCTCCCACCGACCTGGCCAGCTTCAAGTCTAACTGGGCTTTGGCAGCACAAATTTTCTCCCTACAAATGCTAAGAGCATCTCTGTAGTTCTTCCACATTACCCGACCCTGCTTCCAGTAGCACTTCCTTTTTATGCCTAAGCTCCAGAAGATCCCTGGTCAGCCAAGTTGGTGTTCTGTCCCGCCTGCTTGACTTCTGATATTTTGGAATTGCCTGATCCTGTGCTTTTAGGAGGCAGTGCTTAAAGATTGACCAGCACTGATGGACTCCAACATCTTCAAAAGCAGTTTCCCAGGGGACCTTGCTAACTAGTTCCCTGAGCAGCCTGAAGTCTGCTCTCCCCATATCCAGGGCTGAAGTTTTGGTGGCAGTTTTCCTCCTGTCACCAAAAATTTTAAACTCAAATGCTTCATGGTTACTATGACTGAGACAGCTGCCAATTCCCGCAGCCCACGCAAGGCCCTCTCTGTTCTCCAGCAACAGATCTAGGAGGGCACTTTTCCTAGTTGGCTCCCTTAGCATCTGCACCAAAAAGTTATCTGCAAGGTGCTTTAGGAACCTCCTGGACCTCCTTGTGTTTTCTGTGTGGTAAGTGTGGAGGTGTTTTAGTGCAGAGGGTAACCGGATTTGAGAGGGTTTAGGAACAGTCATGGTGCATCCAGCTTTCTTCAGGTTTGTGAGGGGATCTTAACTTCTTTTCTGGTTTTGACATCTCCACACCAGTGGCCTCATCAAACACCAGCCAGATCCTGCCCTCCCTTCCTGGTGTAGCAAGAGCAGTCACATCCTGCATCTATCTGTGCATTCATTTGTCCCTCCCTGTCTTCAGGGCACTGTGCCGCACAGATCCCCCACCACTACTTGCCCCCAGCATCTTCATGGAGGTGGCAGCACCAACACTACTGCCAGCAGGTTGAAAGAGGTGATTGTGCCCCTCTACTCTGCCCTTTTCAGACTCCACCTGGAGTCTTGCATTGAGCTCTGGGGCCCGCAGCACAATAGACACATGGACTTAGTCGAGCAGGTCTGCAGGAGGGTCACAAAAATGGTCAGAGGGCTGAAGCATGTCTTCTATTAGAAGAAGCTGGGAGAATTGTTTTTGTTGTTGTAGTTGTTTGTTTGTTTGTTTGCTTTTGTTTTCAGGCTGGAAAAGGGAAGGCTCTGGGGAGACCTTACAGCAACCTTCCAGTACCTAAAGGGGGGCTACAGGAAAGCTGAGGTGGGACACTTTATCAGGGAATGTAGTGATAGGACAAGGGGTCATCGCTTTAAACTGAAAGAGGGTGGATTTAAATTAAATTTGGAAGATTAGGAAGATCATTAGGTTAGGAAGAAATTCTCTGAAGGAGATGAGACCTTGGAACAGGTTGCCCATTAAAGTTGGGGTTGGTGCCCCATTTCTGAAAGTGTTCAAAACCAGGTTGGATGGGGCTTTGGGCATCCTGGTTTAGTGGAACACCATGGTGGGTAGGGCGGTTGATCTTTAACGGTCCTTACCAATCCAAAATATTTCATGATTCTATGATTCTATTTCAGAGCAGCTCGTATGGAGCTGTGTTTTGAATTTAAGACCAAAACAGTGTTGATAACAGACCAGTGTTTCAGTTATTCCTGAACCATGTCTGCACAGGATCAAGGGCTTCTGTTTCTCATACTGCCCACCCCTCAAATGTGTGTTGATGGTGAGCAGGATATTGTGATGGGGCACAGCTAGGACTGGTGACCCAAAGTGATCAAATAGATGTTCCACACCATGCAGCACCCCCTGCAGCCCACCACCCCACTTCTAAATGCATGCCATGCACACCAAAAGCACCTCCTTTGAAGAGAGGCTGAGATAGTTGGGATTGCTTATCTTGAAGAAGAGAAGACTCCAGGAGGCATTATTGTGGTCTTCCAATACATAAATGGGGCCTACCCACGTGTGTAGTGAGTACACGTAGAGTAGAGTAGAGTAGAGTAGAGTAGAGTAGAGTAGAGTAGAGCAGAGCAGAGCAGAGCGGAATGGAAGGGAATGGAACGGAATGGAACAGAACAGAAGAGAACAGAACGGAATAGTTCAGTTGGAAGGGACCTTCAAAGATCATCTAGTCCAACTGCCTGACCTCTTCAGGGCTAAACAAAAGTTACAGCATCCTGAGGGCAATTTCCAAAGCCTCTTGAACACTGGCAGACCTGGGGCATCAAGCAGGCATCAAGCTAGGGAGCCTGTTCCAGTGTTTGACCACCTTCACAGTACAGATTTTTTTCCTAATGTCCTGTCTGAACCTCCCCTGGTGCAGCTATGTGCCATTCCCGCAAGTCCTGTCATCGGTTACAAGGGCGAAGAAATTGGCACCTAACCTCTTCTCTTCCCCTCCTCAGAAAATTGTTGAGAGCAATGAGGTCATTCCTCAGCCTTCTTTTCTCCAGACTAGACAACCCAAGTGTCCACAGGTTGTCCTCATAGGACATGCCCTTACATTGGTGGCATTACCCCTTTCGCTTGGTTTCAGAGCTGACAATGTCCCTGATCAGATAACCTCACTGGAAAAAACATTTGCTCCATATCCCATGCTATCATCAGTCAGTGTGACTGGCGAGGTCTGCTTCCCCCTTCTCTACCTCTCCGACCACCTCCCACTCTTCCTCCCCCATCCCCCTGCAACCCCCACCACCCAACACCCCATCTTCTTAACAGAAAAAAAGGAGAACGATGAGGAGAATCTGTGACTGTGTGAGCCTGCAGGCCAACAATTGGTGATGCAGTTGGTGTAGACAGAAAGATTTCACTTGCTGTGAAAATGTTTCTTCCCCTTGCATAACAGCAAGCGTTTGGAAGAGATGGGATGCACCTGCCTGGCAATTTCTGGGGGTCCTCTCTAACAGGACAGGAAAAGATGATTCTCATAACGAACTCTTTCTTTGAACTAGGAGGAAAGATAGCACTGGAAGTAGGTGTCTCTCTCTAGCTCACAGAAGGAAGAACAGTGATTGCATCAGTCAGTTTCAGAGTCGATTCCCCTGGAGGCCCAGGGACTTGTCAAGAGCTCCCTGTGCTGCTGAGCTGGGCCGGGCTCCTGGGCCCAAGGGGAGCTCCTGGCAAGCGGGCAGCGCTGCAGAGAGACAGCTCTGCCCAGGAGCAGCTCCTCTGCACAGCGCAGCAGGGCTGGGGGCACTGCCTGCAGGGGACAAGGGCGGCTGAGAGAAGGGAGGGAGATGTTAAAGGCAGTGTGGGGGGGGGCTGCTGAGAACTCAGTGTTGGAGAAATCTTCCCAGCCCTGAACAGGGTAAGTGTCTGGCTGCAGGGCAACGCAGCTGTTGTTCCTGGTGCCATCTCCAGATTTGCTGGCAAATCCCACAGCCTCTGGGATCTTTCAGGAGGACACTTAAGAGTTCCTAAGATAAGAGGAGAATGACAAGCTCCAGAGCGGGGATTACCTGCCTAAGCTGTCAGAGGGACAGGACATGAGGGTTCCTTCTAGAGGGGCCGGCTGCAGGCTGTGCAGCCAGGGTGCAGGCAGGGGTGCCTGGGGCTGTGGTGCAGAGCAGGGCCCTGCTGTGCCCCAGGGGCTGCGTGCCAGGGCAGGGCCTCTGCCGCCTGCCAGGCTCAGCACTCAGCCTGCCCGGGGAGCAGCCCAGGGAGATGCAGGGAGAAGCTGTGGGTGGAAAGAGCCCCCCAGCAGGGCAGGGCAGGGCAGGGCAGGGCAGGGCAGGGCAGGGCAGGGTCCTGCTGGTGTCCAGAGGCTGCTGCCTGGTGTAGGCAGCTCACAACTCCACAGCACCCACAAGAAAACTTGGGGGGTGATTCTTGAAAGAGAAGGCCAACTCCTGAGTGACCTGCAGGGAAGGCACTGTCTGAGGTCTCTGCTTTCACTTTCCTGCCCTGAAGAGCAGTCAGGGGAATGCTAATGGAGTTGTCAGGTTGTATCAGTCAATGAGGCTCTTACAGCATTACACTCACGAGGTCTGTAGGTCTGTGAGGAACCTCACAGTTTTCCTCCACGCTCTTTAACCTACATACTTCATTGTTTCACGACGTATTGTTGGATGTCCTGCTCAGCACCTAAAATACTGAGATACTCTGGCCAGTGGGCACCTGAGACCCATCCCTAGTGTTTTTTAGCATATGCTGTAGGTCGGTACTGATTCTGGCTGAGCCCACAGAGGAGCTGTCTAGTCCCTCTGAACCCTTAGCAAGTAAAACTGAGAGCCTGAGGCAGGAGCACAACTTCCTCAAAGGGAAGTAGCAGTTTGTCTTGCTGAGGAGATTTTGATAAAACAAAATATATAGGTTTGGGTTTTGCTCAGAGAAATCTCTCTAACTTGTCTTTGTCTTTTACACCATTGAAAGCCAACCATGCTCTGAGGCAGCAAATGTCCAACAGCAGCTTCCCCACAGAGTTCCTCCTCCTGTCATTCGCAGACACCCGCGAGCTGCAGCTCCTGCACTTCGGGCTGGAGGTGACAGCAGCAGAGACACAGACAGAGTTTGTGTTTTCCTTGTCCATATGAGATGCTTATGGAGTGGATGTGGTTAGATGAACCTGAGTGAGCCCAATTCAATAAGCCATTCCCGAGGATTGCCATCAATTCTTTCAGGACAGACGGTTTCTTAAGGTCATTTATTTTTGAGGGTACAGTCCCCCGTGGAACTACTTGAATTATTTTTTCAGCCTTTAAAATAATTTTCTGCAAAGGTCTCAACATTTCTCTAAAATGCACATTCAGTGCATGATTCACTTTTCCACACAGAGCTGGCCATTCCCTTCAGGATGCCCTGGAGTTGCTAAAGGCTACATGAAGAAACGTGAGTCTGGACTTCAGAAGGGAGGCCTTCTGAAGCATGAGCTGGTTGGCAGGCAGAGTACCTGAGGGATTGTGCAGGGCATCCCCTGCACCCACTGCTCCTGGGTGGGCTGGGAAGAGGCCTCCTGAGCACAACAGCTCCTTGTAGCCCTCTGGATGCTGGCTGTGAGGTCACTTCTGTCCCAGCACCTGGCTGGCCAACAGCAGGGAGGCAGAGCCTCTGAGGTCATAAAGGCCATCAGAAAGCTGCCCCCAAGAGGGTGACACATTATGGGAGGCCAGAGGAAAGATGGGTGTATAACAGTGGGAGATCTGGGAGAGAGAAGAGGGTCTTGGCTAACAGTAAAGAAAGATTTGGAAGAGGTAAGAGGGATTCAGGTAAGGCTGCTGCTTCTTCAACGCTCACTGGGAAAAACTTCATGTTATGTCCTGGCAATATTTCTAACTAGTAACCCGAAAATCTAGTGCTACCCTTAATGCTCTCCCTCACCCTGAAAGGCATCCATTGCTCTAATCCCCAACCTCATTTCCTAACTTGAAGTCACACCCCAAACACATTACTTGTTACCATTAGTCACAGAGTCATAGAATCATAAAAACACAGGGTTGGAAAGAACCTACAAGATCATCTAGTCCAACCATCCTCCTATCACCAATACTACCCCCTAAGATACTAAATCTGATCTCGTAGCACCTCGTGCACGCGCTTCTTGAACACCTCCAGGGATGGTGTCTCCACCACCTCCCTGGGCAGGCAGTTCCAGTGCCTGACCACTCTTTGAGAGAAAAAGTTTTTCCTGATATCTAATCTAAACCTCCCAAGGTGCAACTTGTAGCCATTTCCTCGAGTCCTATCATTAGTTATCTGAGAGAAGAGGCCGACCCCCTCCTCATCACAACCCCCCTTCAGAAAGTTGTAGAGTGCAATGAGGTCTCCCCTGAGCCTCCTCTTCTCCAGACTAAACAATCCCAGTTCCCTCAGCCGCTCCTCACGGGACTTGTGCTCCAGACCTCTCACCAGTTTTGTTGACCTTCCCTGGACACGCTCCAGGGCCTCAATGTCCTTCTCGTAGTGAGGGGCCCAAAACTGAACACAGTACTCCAGGTGTGGCCTCACCACAGCTGAGTATAGGGGGATGATCACCTCCCTGCTCCTGCTGGCTACACTATTTCTAATACAGGCCAGGATACCATTGGCCTTCTTGGCCACCTGAGCACACTGCCAGCTCATGTTCAGCCGAGCATCGATCAACACTCCCAGGTACCTTTTCTCTTCACAGTCTTCAGCCACTCTGTCCCAAGCCTATAGCGTTGCATGGGGTTGTTGTGGCCAAAGTGCAGGACCCGGTGCTTGGCCTTGTTAAACCTCACCCCTTTAGCCTCATCCAAGCAGTTCAGACTATCCTAATCCCTCTGAAGGGCCACCTTACCCTCCGGCATATCAACGCTACCTTCCAACTTGGTGTCGTCTGCAAACTTACTGAGGGTACACTCAATCCCCTCATCTAGGTAATCAATAAAGATATTAAACAAGATAGGCCCCAGTACCAACCCCTGGGGGATGCCACTTGTAACGGGACGCCAGCTGGACTTAACTCCATTCATCAAAACCCTCTGGGCACAGCCCTCCAGCCAGTTCTTTACCCAGAGAAGAATATACCTGTCCAGGCCATGGGCAGCCAGTTTCCCCAGGAGAATACTGTGAGAAACCATGTCAAAGGCTTTGCTGAAGTCTAAGTAGACTACATCAACAGCCCTTCCCTCATCTACCAGTCTGGTCACACGATCATATAACAGACCCCCACCAGGATGTCACCCCTACAGGCCTTTCCCCTCATTCTATCCATTGACACTCAACTTTACCATTCCCAACCCCAAGCTCTTCAACATCAAAACACTCTTTAATATAAAAAGCCACACTATCACCCTTCCTTCCTTGTCAATCCCTTCTGAAGAGGTTGTAGACCTCTACCACAGTACTCCAGTCATGGGAGTGATCCCACCATGCTTCATTACAGCAACTAGGTCAGAGTTAGCCTGTCTCACAGTCGCTTCCAGCTCCTCCTGTTTGTTGCCCATGCTGCATTCATTGGTGTAGATGCACTTCAGATGAGACATCTGCCTCACCCCCAGCTTCAGCATTGTTCCCCCAGGCACTTCTCTGGTGATCCCTGTTTTATCCCCTTCCCCCGTCATAGCTAAAGCTCTCTGGAGCTTTTCTGGAATCTCTATGGTTCTACTTAGAGAAGCTCGTGTGCAGATGAGTTTTGCATTTGAGACCAAAAGAGTGTTGTTAACAGACCAATGTTTCACTTACTGTTGAACCATATCAATGGGTTCTCCATCTCTCATGCTGCCCCCCACGACATGTAGATTGGGGCTATGCAGGACAATGCAATGGGACACAGCCAGGACAGTGGACCCAAAGGGATTAAATAGATACTGCAATAGGTGTTCCAGCCCACCATCCTACTACCAAAAGCACCTCTCAGCCTGGAGCAGAAGAGCCTGCTGGGGAAGAGCTGAAGGGCTGTGGGGACCCACCAGCAGGAACTTGGAGGGCAGTTTCGGTGCCGTCCTGCCCAAGGGTCCAACATTTCTCCCCGTTAAGCTCCTGTAAGAGTGGTATCTCTGCCCGTGGGTGCTGGGCAGACATCCTTGGGCTCCATGGGGGCCCAAGAAGCAGAGGGTGGGCACTGCCAGTGAGTGCCTCATGGGGCTTCACAGAGATCCACTTTGTCTGGAAGCTGCCTGTGGCTGGCAGGACGGAAATGTCTCTGTCAGTAGGAATAGTGTCCAGGGACCAGGGGCTCTGGCAGCCCCACAGCCAGACACTGATCCTGCTGTCCCTAAGACGTGACCCTCCCCAACCGCTGTGTTTCTGAGCTCTGCTCCCCTTGATCAGCCTCACGGAGACACCCTGACACATCGGCAGGGAAGCACTGGATCTAGGGGAAAGCCCCCAGAGGGTTTTAGTATGAGGAAATACCAACACACAGCATAAAAACAGGGGAATACCAAGAGGGGAAATACCCATGTGTGTCTGCTGCCTGCTGGAAAAGGGAGACCATTCCCTGGCGCTCACAGCTCTCCCAGTGGCACTGAGCTCTCCTCCCTCCTGGCTGCACCCAGCTGCTCGGCAGGGCTGGGCTCTGCTGGCCTGGGGCTCTGGGACCCTTGTGCATGGGGCTCCGGTGTCACATCCTGGGTGTCCTCGTGGGGACATGCCAGAGACACCTCTTCAGCATCGTCATAGCCCATGGTCCCCAGGAGAGGGTACGAGATATCTCCCTCAGCTCCAGGGTCCCCAGTACTTCTCAGGGAGCGCAGGCTTCCCCCTGTAAGCATCAAGGCAGGCTGTTGTGGTTGGTCCTGTGGGGAGCCCTTTGGGGCTGTACATCACCTTCCTCCTACTCGCCAGCCCTGAGACATTCGGCCCATTCTCCCAGCCCCCAGGAAATCTCCCAGGACAGGTTCCCCGTGCCGGGAGATCAGGCTCTCGATACAACATGGACTTGCCTGGTGTTGGGGTTGGCACCAAAAGCAGCAGCGCTGCATTGCCCTCTCACCTGTGGCTGCATCCCTGGGCCCCTCTCCCTCCTCTGGAGTCCCGGGCACAGCCCAGTCCCCCTGCCCAGGGACAGGATCCTCCCCAGGGTCAGAAACCTCCCCGGCATCATCATAGCCATCTGCTGGGTCACCTCCGGGCAGGACAGGGACATCTGAAAGGAGAGGGCAGGTGGTGGCAGTGAGAAGAGACGTCCTGCAGAGCAGAGGATGGGAGAGTGTGCAGGGACACAAGGCTGACACGCTGCTGGTGTCAGGCCACAACAGAGCCTTCATCCTTCCAGCTCTGATGATGACACTCAGTGGCACTGCTGTCTGTCTGTCTGCAGGGAGGAGAGATGGAGCCCTTCCCTCCCCTCCCTCTCCAATCCCTGGGGCTGGCCCCAGACCATCCTCCTCCTCGCTGTGCCTGGGGTAGGGCTGCAGCTGGATCAGGGACCCCTCTGAAAAGGAGCCTGCAGACAGCTGCAGCGGGTGCTGTGGGGTGAGCCCTGCTGCCCTGATTGGTGCTCAGCACTGCTGGGGATGCGCACCCACAGAGCTGGGGCTGCTTGGGGAGGAGATCCCCAGCTCCTCTGGGACCAGCCCCTTCTCAGAGGGGCTCCCAGAGCTGCCCTGGGACAGCCCCTTCTCTCATCCCTTGGATGTCCCCAGGGTGCAGGGCCAGGCAGAGAGGGGCTGTCCCCTCTGGGATGGGCAGAGCTGGTGGGGAGGAAGCTCCTGTGTGGGGACCAGCACCTGGATGCTCTCCCACAGAAATGAAAGCCCCGGCATTTCAGGGACCATGGGCAGGAGCTGCAGGGCACAGCCCTGGTCTGGGGCAGGGAGAAAGGGCCCTGCAGATGTGCCCCCACAGGGACATGCACCCACCTGAGAGACTGAACCTCGGCTGCTTCTCCCATGCCAGGCTGTAAGCGATCTCCTCGTACACGGCCTCAGGGAAGGGCTCCCCAGCTCTCCCGGAGCCTGGGGACAGAGGCAGGGCTGGTGTGGGGATGGGCAGAGAGGGACAGGAACCCACTGGCCTCCCCCAGTCCCATTCCCTGGGCCAGCACAGGGCTGCAGGGCTGTCCCCACAGCACCACTGTGTTGTGTTGGCACTGTGGCCACAACCCCAGGGAAGGCAGCATCCCCATGGAAATGGTCTGGGGCAGCGTCAGCCTCACACCATCCCTTTGGAGACAGCCCTTGTGCCCCTTTGGTCTCTGGGTCACGTCCCAGTGCAGACCCTGCACCACCTCCCACATTTCCCCTCCCCATGGAGCTGCTCCATCTGTGCCCCACGCATCAGTAGCACAGCCCGTGCCCTGTTGGGGGGCGGCTGGAACCACAGTGATGGAGCCTGCTGCCCCACGCTCCTCCTGCCAGTGCTGCCCAGAGCACTGCCAGCAGTGCATCCTCCCCGTCTCCCTCAGCCCACCTCTCCCATTTCTCTCCTTCACCCAGGACTCATGTACTCGGGGTCTGGGCTCTCTCCACCCCTTGCTGCTGGTGCCCCATGGTCTATCAATCCGTGGGGCAGCAGATGGGGGAGGGGGCAGCACACAGCTCTGCCTGTGCCCCTCACCAACACCCCCAGCACACCCAGCCCTTCCAGGAGGTATCCCCCCCCCAGGACCACTGGGGGAGGACCCACCTCTGCGCTGAGCCCTGGCGCTTCGCACCTGCCCAGCCAGGAGGGCCAGGAGCAGGCAGAGGAGGGCCCCCAGGATGATGCAGATGATGACAGGCACCGAGAGTCTCTCACTGGTGGTGGTCAGAGGGCCCCGGGGGGGAACTGCATGGGCAGGAACATGGCAGGGACAGCATCAGGCATGGGAGAGGTTGGGGGCAGGACACGCCACTCCTGACCACACAAGGCAGCAGGGGCTGGGGGGAGCGGGCTGGGTGATGGGGCAGCTCCCACCCTGCTGGGTACATCAAAGACTTCCCCCAGATCCCTCGATTTCCTGAGAGTCTCAGAGCCCAGCAGGGAGCCCCTTCCCCTGGCTGTGGGTCACAGCCTGGCCATTGGCAGCCCCAGCCCCAGGGGAAGAACAACTTACCTGCTTGTGGGGGGGGTGTTGCTGTCCTGGGTGCAGCTGCAGGGCAGGAGAAGGAGAGCCAGGCTGAGAGGCTGGGGCTGCGGTACCAGGCAGCCTCCCTGGCAGACGGCCCCAACATGTGCCACCTGAATTGTCCCTCCTGCGTGGCTGGGCAGGGTGGCAGGAACAGGGCCCAGCACCACTGCTCTGGGCCGCTCACAGGACAGTGCAGGCAGCCCAGGGGATGTGCTGAGACGTCCAGCCCCACAGGGGCTTCTCCCCACCCACCAGCAGCCTCCAACTCTGCAGGGACACCCTTGATCTGGCCAGCAATGGGCCATGCTAGGATCCAGCAGGGCAGATGCCCAAGCCAGCTCCTTGCCAAGCCCCCAGCGATGTCTCCCAGACCTACTGCTCACCTGAGCAATGCACAGCTGCATCTGCCTTATGCTGGCAGGCACTGCTGTCCCTTGGCTGGGCCCAGCAGTCCTCTGCAGAGACAGCTCCGTCCCCCTGCACTCCATCAGCCAGATGGGGCCCGTCCCCTCTCCAGCAGCAGCCTGGCCCAGGGCATAGACCGCGGGGCCACAGCCCAGCTGCCTGCATGCCACCTCGGCGTCCCGCATGTCCCAGGCGTTGTCACACAGCGTCCCCCAGGCGCCGCGGTGCCAGACCTCCACTCTGCCCGAGCAGCCGTCCTCGCCTCCCACGGTGCGGATCTTCTCCCTGTCTGGGGAGGCAGCGACCTCCCATTGCACCGGGACAGCTGGGACAGCCCTGCCAGGTGATGGGGGCACGTGCAGGGGCAGCTCCCTACCTGTGCACGTCGTGGAGTTGGGGCATGCAGCCACCTGTGGCCTTTCTGTCCATGTCCCAAAGGAAAGAGAAATTGGGCTGAAGGGACTGCTCTGGGGGTCGTGCAGGGGAGAGCAGGGATGACCTTTGCTTGCATGTCCCCATGCAGTTACCATTGCAGGTGATGTGGGCCTCGTCTCGGAGGTCATCACACGACTGCGGATGCCAGGGAGTAGAGGGACACTGCCAGAAGGAGCTGTTGCTCTTCCCACACTCCACATGATCCAGCCACGCGGTGCCAGACAGCTTGGCATCATTAGAAATTGTTTCCAGGGAGCCTTCATTCCCACAGCCCAGCTCCTTGCACACCAGTGACGCTGTCTTCGTATTCATCGAGTTGGAGCAAATGCTGCCCCACGTCCCGTTGTAGAAAACCTGCAGGCGCCCGGAGCAGCCGTCGCTGTTCTCCAGCCTCAGGGCCATGAACTCTGGAAGGAGGAAAGGCCCAAGCGATGTCCTTGCACATCAGCCACTGATGGCCTTGGCCCTAACTGGCTCTGCCCTCACCACAGCCTCACCGGCCCTGCTCCCAGCCCCACTCCCAGCACAGACCTGAGCAGACAACTCCCACGTCCTCCTTGTGCCCACAGTCGTGCTGCCCCCAGGCCTCAGCAGGGCAGTCCCAGAGAGCAGCTTCGGCCCCGGAGCAGTTGACACCGTCCAGCCAGATCTGCCCGGAGCCCTCCCCGAACCGAGCGGAGCCGGCTGCCTCCACGGCCCCTCCGCAGCCCAGCTGGCGGCAGACGACGGCGGCGTCGGCCAGGTCCCAGGCGTCGTCGCAGACGGTGCCCCAGCACCCCTGGTAGTAGATCTCCACTCTCCCGGCACAGCGCCCGGCCCCATCCGCCAGCCGGACCCGCCGGCTCCCTGCAACGGGGAGAAGCCCCGGCCATCAGGGGCTGGTTGCCCACCGGACCCCACACCTCGGGGATGTGCAGCACCACTCACCCCGGCACACGGCCCCCACGTCCTCCATGATTCCTGCTGAGGGTGGGCTCTCAGGCAGGGAGGTGTTGCAGAGGCTCAGGTCAGCCTCGTGCCCTGTGCACCGCACCCCGTGCAGCCCCACGGGGCCCAGCCCTCGCTCGGCCCTCACAGGGGTGTAGGCTGCCTCTGCCTCTCCGCACTGCAGCTGCCGGCACACCACGCTGGCCTCCTGCATGTCCCACTGCTCATCCAGGACTCTGCCCCACGTCCCGTGCTGGAAGACCTCCACGCGCCCGTCGCACCGGCTCCCTCCGCCCACCAGCCGCAGGGACATGGGGCGAGCCGGGCCTGGTGAGAGCAGAAATTCAGCCAGGCGCTGCCATGGGGTCCCCAGCTCTGGGTGGCCGTGTCACACACGAGGGGCAAATGGACTTTGCAGCACTGCCCAGCACTCACCTGAGCAAATGACAGCAGCAGCGTTCTCGTGGGAGCACTGTGAGGCCCCCAGGGCAGTCACCGGGCACTGCCCCAGGTGGGCTTCAGTCCCGTCACAGTGGAACGAGTCTCTCCAGACGGGGCCGGTTCCTCTCCCAAAATGCCCTCCTCCAGGAATGGACTCAGCAAAGCCACAGCCGAGGTGCCGACAGAGAATGTGGGCGTCCAAGAGGTCCCAGCGGGAGGCACAGAGGGTCCCCCACGTCCCCAGCACCTCGACCTCCACCCTGCCCGCACACGCTGTGCTGCCGTTCACCAGCCTGAAACCTGTGTACTCAAGGACAAGGGAGGGTGAGAGAGGCCACATTTGTGCTTTTGCTCCCACAGGAGCTGCAGGAGAGGCCAAGGGGCAACGTGCCTTTCTCCTCCTGCAGCACTCTTTCAGGGCTGCAGACCACCACCTCACCCCACCTGTCCCCCTCCCAGCATAGCCCAGTGCCCACCCTGCTCTCCTGCCCCCACCACAGACCCCGTGGGCACCATCCCACCCCATGTCCTTATGTGTGCAGGTGACATGAGTGCCATTGCCGTGGGTGCAGGGCTGGTCCCTGGGGGCCCCCGTGGGGCAGAAGGAGAGGACGGATTCATTCCCCACACACTGCAGCTCTCTGTCCCAGACAGGACCAGCCCCTTCTCCCACGTGAGTTGCCCCATGCACAGACAGGGCTGTGCCACACTGCAGCTCCCTGCAGACCACCTCAGCAGCTTTGGCACCAAAGTGGGAGTCACAGACAGCTTTCCACTGGTCCCTGTCGTAGACCTCCACACTTCCTGAGCAGGGGCTGTCCCCTCCGACCAGCCGGACAAATCCTGGAGCAACCAAGGAGACCTGTGAGTTCCCAGAGCCCTCTGGCACTTCCGTGCCCACCTCCCACCTCATCCCTAAGGTGGCCACATGCAGAGCCCCACGGCCAGCCCAGCAGCTCTCAGTGGGTGTTGATGGCACAAACAGGTCAGGCCGCCCTTCTGCTCCTCAGAAACCAGCCCAGCACCCATGGGCTGCCCTCTCTCCCAACCCCTAAGCTGCAGGCATCGCTCAGGGAAACTGCTGCTGCCTGGAGCCCCTGGGCTGCCCAGCCCCAGACCCAGCACTGCAGCACCCGCAGCACGTGGGCCCAGGGAAATAGGCCCAGACACTGGGGGCTGCTGCAGCCTGCTCTGCCCCACCGGGCTCAGGCCAGGCTGAGGAAGCCCTTGGAGCTGCCAGAAAAGCCCCCTGTTCCCAGGGGCTGCTGGGGCTCTTGGGGAGCTGCTGTTAGATGGGGCACATCTGGGGAGCAGGTAAAGGGGGGTCCTCAGGGAGGGACGGAGTGTGGTGGTGGGCATGCACGTGTCCAGCCACCAGCCAGACATGGGGCGAAAGAGCAGGCAGAGAGCAGCCCTGGGCTGACACGAGCTCCCGGTGCGAGGGCAGGCACCGAGGAGAGCCAGGAGGTGCTGGCACAGCCCCTGGGGCACAGGACAGGCAGGAGACACTGGGCAGTGGGTCAGCACAGCCTGGAGGGGCCATGTCTCCAGGGACTGGCTCTCGTAGGGTGACCCTGGGACAGGAACAAGGTGCCACTTGCCACACTGCTCCTCTGCCCAAGCCCAGTGCTCCTGCCCTCTGAGCAGCCCCCCTGCTTTGGCCGAGGTTCTCTTGTCTGCTGGGGGTACAACCCAAAAGGCCTGGGCCGTTGAACGCCCTTCCCTGAGGCTGCTGGTGGCTGGGGGAGTTGCTCTAGATTCCCCTGGCATAGGGACCAGCCTGCCAGACAGGGCCTGGGTGAATGGGAGGAGAAAGATGGGAACCAGCCAGCACAATGGGGAAGGGTGGGGGCTTTCCTCTCCCAGCCCCGGGCACCTCCCCAGGGTTGCCTGCTCCAGCTTCAGGGCCAGGCTGGGTGCGCTCCCACTGGGCATTCCCCAGGGACAAGGGACACCAGCAGTGACAGACCCAGCTCAGAGTGCAACTTGACACCCAGAGCCATGTTCTGGTGTCCACTTGTTGCTTCCTGAGGTCACAGCCAGGTCCCTTAGAAGTGTCCTCATCCCAGAGGAAGGGAACAAGTTCAGTCCTTACCTGAGCATGTCACTCCAGCGTCCTCCCTGTGATCGCAGTATGTTTGACCCCATCCGCTGTGTGTGCAGTCAGACAGCACAGACTCGGTGCCATGACATTTAACATCATCCATCCAAATGGGGCCAGATCCTTGCCCAAAGTGTGCTTTCTGAAGAGCTTCAAGAGCAACCCCACAGCCCAGCTGCCTACAAACCACTGCAGCATCGTCCTTGTCCCAGGAGTCATCACACACAGTCCCCCACTGGCCCTGGTGTTTCACCTCCACTCTCCCAGCACAGCGCCTGCCGCCATCCGCCAGCCTCACCTCCGCAGCCCCTTCAAACAACAACACAGGAAGGGTCAGGAGAGCTTCGAGCCCCACACTGAGGGTCTGAGATTGTCCCTGGGACAGGCACAGTCACAGACCCCAGGGTGGGAGCCCTGTCCTGCATGGCCTGTTCCTGGGGTGGTGCGGGGGTCTTTCCTCTCCCCATGGGCTGAACTGGGCTGGGGGTGCCCAGCTTCAGCCCTCTTGCACCATTCACTGCCACACAGCCCTCCACACCTCCTCCCACACCAGTGGCTCCCTGACCCCTGCCCATGCCCACCTGCATACTACCCCCAGCCCTGCACAGGGCTCCCACTCCTCCCCAGCCCAGCATCCCCTGAACAGCCCCATGTTCCTTATCCCATACCTCTCCCTGTCCCACCTGGCTCAGGCACCTCCCAAATTCACCAAAAACCCTGGGGCTTTCTGTCTGTCCAGGGGACACCAAGTCAATCACAAGGTTCCCCCCCACCTGCGTCCCCTCCTCATCCCTGCTGTCAGCCCAGCCTCTAAGCTTGGCCGGAGACCCCAGGAAGGACACCTCTCTGTCACCTCTGGTGCAGAAGCCACAGTGCCCTTCTGTCTGGTGGGCACAACCTGCCCTCCTGGGATCACTGTTTACCCAAATCCCAGGGGCAGGGAGCAGCACACAACCCCTCCAGGACACCCCAGACAGGCTATGCCCAGGAGATGGCTGAGGACTGCTGTCACTGTCTGGGCCTTCTCCATCTCCGGAGGGACAGTGCTGGGGAACAAGGGGTCCCAAAAGGGTACACAAGGACACAGTGTCTGGAAATGGAGCCAGGCATGGGCTGCCATAATCATGGGAGCTGTGGAAATGGATTACCCTCTCCCACCCAGACAGGCACAGATTAAAGCACAGGGCTGAGGGACTGAGAACCTTCTGCCTCTCATTTTAGTGGTGCCTGGAAAGCAACCCCACTCCCAGGGGGATCCTGATGACCCCGCTGCTGCTGAGGGGTTCCCAATGACTCCGCTGCTGCCCGCTGTCCCCAGGCTGTGGAACAAAGCACTTACCTCTGCAAGGCTGCACCCAGAGGAGCAGCCACAGCACCCAAGGGGACAGGAGTCCCTCTGTCCCCATCCTGAGGCTCCTGCCCTCACAGCACGGTCCTGCTGCTGGAGCTCCTCTGACCAACAAGGCAATGGGGGTGATGAGGGAGCAATATATCTGTGCAGATGCTGTCCCAGCTGCAGGAGGAGCCAATCGAAGCAGCAGGCACCTTTTTAGACGTTATCGGCACTTATCTCCCCTCCGACGCAGCCCAGCTCTCCAATGAACTTCTCCAGCGCTCTTCATGACCATATATGAGGGACGGCTCCGCTGCGGGTCTCACGTCACTGCGGTGGGAGATCGTCGTGGGGTAGGGCTGGGTGTGGGGGCAGATGGGTCTGACACCCCTTGCAGCCCGCTGTGGGGACCGGGAGCACGGAGCATCTCCTGAGCTGTAGCGTCCAAGAGCCCAAGGTGCGATTGTCCGGCCGTCCCTGCGCCATGGGATCCACGGGGCTGGGCCTGCAGCGGGGCTGTGTCAGGCTGGGAAGGGCCCAGCCCCTGCCCCTGCTACAGCCCCCGCTGTGCTGGCAGCAGCAGCTGGGAAAGGCCCTTGGGCAGGGCCCGAGCCCCATGCCGGGAGCGCTGGCTGGCCCGTCCCTCCCCAGGGAGCCTCCTGTGGGGTCCTGGCAGCAGCCAGAGCTGGTCCAGGGCCTGCCCTGGCAGCAGAGCTGCAGCCCAGAGCCTCAGGCGTCTCCCTGGCTCTCAGCGTGTCACCCAGGGGCCATTATTCCCCGCGGCGGGTCGGGAGCTGGAGCCTGCCTGCCACTGCAGGTGCACAAACCGCAGCCCACGTGACATGGCGCCCGGGCAGGAAGGCGGTGGTTTCCTCCTGGCCCCGTGCCCAGGCCTGGCCCTGCGCTGCCTCCCAGCCTCCTCGCAGCACCAAGCCTGGCAGAGTCCGAGAAGTGCTTGGACAATGCTCTCAGACATATAGTTTATTTTATATATATATAAATATATATAATGTTTTCAAATAAAAATATGTATTTTATAAATATATATGTGTTTTACATATATATTGTTATATTATTATATTTTTATTATAGATTATATGTTTATAATATATAAGTTACATATTATAATATATATTGCATTTATTATATTATATTATATATACTATACATTTTATTTATATTTATATAATATATATTATTTATCATTAATAATATTTTAGTACATATTATATAAAAAATGTTTTTAATAAATATATATATTATTTTTTAATATTTTTAATATATATTATATATAATATATATATAAATATATATATTTATAAAATATATATATAAATATAAATATATATATATATAAAATATATATTTTTTTAGATAAATCTAGCTTATTTTTTAGTCTGGAGGCTGGACTTAGACTCACTGATCTTCAATTCTTTCCATTGAGGGATATTTCATGGTTCTGTCCAACCCAGCTCCGGGTGATGCCATAGCATCCTCACCTGCCATGGGCCTGCTCCTGGCCTGTGTTCAGACAGCAATGACCTCACAAACACCTACACAAGTTCTTGGCCTGTTCCAGGCCTGCCAGCTCCTCAGGCACCAGTGACCTCACAGGTACCTGGACAATCCATGGGCCTTGCCCTGACCTATCAGCTAATTGATCACCAATGAGCTCCCCACAGACCCACACAAGCCAGGTGCTTATTCCTGGCCTACTGGCTTCTCAGGCACCAGGGTCCTCACAGCATGTGGCACAGACCATGTTTGCCCTCAGCCAGTTAGTTACACAGGCACCACTGGCATCCAGATGGCATTCACAGGCCAGGGGCCTGCTCCTGGCCTATCACCTCCTCAGCTGACCATGACCTCATAAGCACATGTTGCCTAATGGAAGGTGTCCCTGCCTGTAGCAAGGGGGTGTGGACTAGATGGTCACTAGGGTTCTTACAACCCAAACCATTCTACGATTTTGTGATTCTCTGATATCCGTGCAGCTGATGCATACTCGCCATGGAGGTAGTCAGGCTCCAGTGACCTCCCAAGAACTTATACAGTCATGCACCTGCTCCTGGCCTACTGGCTACTCTGCCAAGAGTGGCATCACAAGTCCATTCCCCAGGCATGGGTCTCCTTCCTGCCTGTCATCTTCTCAGGCACCAGTGACCTCACAAGCTCCTACGAGAGCTGTGGGCCTGCTGCTGGTCTGTCAGCTCCACAGGCACCACTGACCTGAGCACCACATAGACACCTATTTGCTTTCTGCTCACCTATGAACAAGTGTGATGCACCAGTAGACAGGTGCCTGGGGTTTCTGTTGGATGGCAGGAGTAATAAAGCATGGGGTGCCATCACTGACATGACATCATAAGCTCCCACAGACCCACACAAGCCATGTGCTTTTTCCTGGCCTACAAGCTTCTCAGGCACCAGGGTCCTCACAGCGTCTAGCACAGGCCATGTTTGCTCTTGGCCTGTCAGCTACTCAGGCACCACTGGCCGTCAGAGGAACATTCACCTGCCATGGGCCTGCTCCTGGCCTATCAGATATTCGGCTGACAGTGACCTCATAAGCACAAATGATCTATTGGAAGATGTCAGTATCCATGCCCTTGACAGGGGGTGGGTGCTCATGTTCAGCTGGCTGTTGACCAACATCCCCAGGTGCTTTTCTGCTGGGCAGCTTTCCAGACACTCTTCCCCAAGCCTCGGCTGCTGCATGGGGTTGTTATGATCCAAGTGCAAGAGCTGGCACTTAATCATTGTTGAATGTCATGTGATTGGACTCAGTCCATCAATCCAGCCTTTCCATATCCCTCTGCAAATCTTTCCTACCCTCAAGAAGATCAACTGTCCCAACTAACTTGTTATCATCTGCAAATGTACTGAGGGTGCACTTATTTCTCTCATTCAGATCATCCATCAAAATAGTAAACAAAACTGGACCCAGTACTGAGGCCTTGGGAGTGCCACCGGTGACCGTCCACCAACTGGACTGATCTCTCTTCACTCAGGCTCTTTGAGCATGGCCTTCCAGACAGTTCTTCAAACAGCAAACTGTACACTTGTCCAAGCCATGAGCGGCCAGATGGGTTGTCATTCTGCAGGGCTGCTGCTGCTGAGTCCACATGGAGAAGATGTAGCTCCTTCTTTTATGCTTTTTCTAATGCTCTGTACTCAGTCCTTTCAAACCAATTAAGCATGAATCTGGTGCTTGTGATGAGCTGGTGCTCAGCTCGTGTTCCAATTACTTGCTAGCATGTATCATCGTCGTTGAGTTTGTACAGCATGGGCATTCTTGCATTCCCTTTTGTCTCTGTTTGCTTGAGTCTGCATTGTCAATGGTAGTTCAGGAAGACTAGAGGAGTGGCTGCTAGGGAAGGACAAGTTTGCATCTGTCATGGTGGGACTTTGGTCAGCATTCACAGTGCAGTGACTCAAGCTGTGACACAGTCAGGAGTTCTACCCTTTGAGGGAATCCCAAAGGTAGTTCCTTCCTGAAGGGCGATGCCATCCTGAGTCCTGTCCTTGTCTGTGCAGCATCTGTCAAAGGGTTGAATATCCGTTTCTCCTCAGAAGAAAGGCCCCACCATGAGAGGCTGCCTAGAGCTGGGCTCCTCTCCACAGTTCTGACGCAGAGTCTTCTCCTGCAGGGGCTCTCCCTGGACTGCAGCCTCCTTCAGGCCACATCCACCTGCTCCCACATGGGATCTTCCATCAGCTGCAGTGTGGAGATCTGCTCCAACATGATGCACCACAGGCTGCAGGGGAACTTCTTCTCCAGCACCTGGAGCACCACCTCACCCTCTTTCTTCACTGACCTTGGTGTCTGCAGGGTTGTTTTCTCTCACATTTTCTCAGTCTTCTCTCCCAGCTATTCCTGCATGCCATTTTTACCCGTTTCTTTAAAATGCTCTCACAGATGTACAAACAGCATCACTCATTGGCTGAGGTTGGCCAGCAGCATGTCCCTTTTGGAGCCAGCTGGAAGTGGCTCCTCTAACAAGGGACAGCTTCTGGACTCTCCTCACAGACACCAGCTCTGCAGTCCCCCGGCTACATAACCCTTTCCATGTAAGCCCAATACAACCTCCCACCTGCAAAATAAAAACAGAGCCCAGACAAGCAGCAGCAGACCCATGAGCAGGCAATGGCAAGGCACTGCTGCTGCTCTGGGGATGCTAGCAGATGAAAACCCTGGGAGAACTGCTCAGAGCTTTTTTGGCTATTCCCTCCATGGAAGAGATAAGACAAGGAGGGTTTTGGTAGGGGGTGAGCTATTCCTCACTTTTGCTTAGGTGGGAAGTTAGAAATCAGCCCAGGTGTTTGCACCAAACCAAACACACACACACGCCCCAGAGCACCAGGGACTGTACTACCATGGGCCACCTCTGCACACCCATGCATTTCACTACAGAAAAAGATGGGTGACACACACCCTGGCCATTCCAGGACCAAGGGGCCACCACAGAGATACTGTAGCTTGGCTCAGGGCATGTGGTAATCTGGTCTGGGCTGGAAAGTTCCCCAAAGTGCTCACTGCAGTATTTCCAGCCTGTGGAGTTCAAGTAATAGTCAAACAAGCTGTGTGGAGTGCCCTGACAACCATCTGCACAGCCATGGGCCTCCTGCTGCCTCCTGATATCGTGAGGCACATCTGACTTCAGCAAAGCATCCCCACCCATCACTTCCTTGAGTCTTGTGACCTGTCCAGATCCATGTCACCTCACCTGCCTTCTCCAAGACCAAGTGATTGCTGCAGGACCTCTCAAGCCCTGCCCAGCTTCATGAGGCCAGACTGCTTCAGTTAGGTGACTAGACCATAGGAATGCAGGATTTGGGGATTAGGTGATCAGGTTAGGGTTTAGGGATTAGATCTTGCCTTCCAGGCTTAGTGGTTGGGCAGAGTATTAGAAGGAGGCCTGTGTTTTCTGCTTTGGGTTCCAGTCTGTGTCTAGTGTAGAGACTAGGTTATTTGCTGGGATTTTCTTCAGGGCTCTGTTGAGGAATCATGTTAAGGCTCATATTCAGTGCTAGGGACAAAAGGCTGAGGAATAGGCTGAGAACTGAGCTAAGAGTAAGGCCTTATGGGCTTGGGACTTGGCTAACCTATGCCAGGTGAGGTTTGAGGTTAGGGGTAAGAGTAGAGGATTCCTTGCAGAGAGAGGGATAACATTTACATGTAGGGGTAGGGTTTATGGCTACTGCTTAGAAAAATTACTAGGGCCTGATGTGAATGTTTTCCTAGTAAGTGTTGCAGAAGCAGCAGCCGTACCTGAACCCCTCTCACCTCTTCAAAATCTTTCTTTTCTCTAAGCCAAACCCCTCTTCTCTCCCCTAGATCTCCCACCTTTATTCGTCCAGCTTTCCCCTGACCTCCCCAAATGTGTCACCCTGTTGGGGGCAGCTTTCTGATGGCCTTTATGACCTCAGAGGCTCTGCCTCCCTGCTGTTGGCCAGCCAGGTGCTGGGACAGAAGTGACCTCACAGCCAGCATCCGCAGGAACACAAGGAGCTGCTGAGCTCGTGAGGCCTCTTCCCAGCCCCCCCAGGAGCAGTGGGTGCAGGGGATGCCCTACACAACCCCTCAGGTACTCTGCCTGCCAACCAGCTCATGCTTCAGAAGGTCTCCTACATGTCCAGACTCATGTTTCTTCATGTTACCTTTGGTAACTCCAGGGCATCCTGAAGAATGTAGCCCTCCCAGCTCCTGCTGCACCCCTAGCCTGCCCGATGGCAGGACAGAGTGAGAAGCTGAAAAGTCCTTGGCTTAGTGTAAGCACTGCTCTGCAGCAATTAAAACATCAGCATGTTATCAGCACTCTTCTCATCCTAATCCAAAACATAGTACCCTACCAGCTACTAGGAGGAAAATTATCCTAACTGAAACCAGGACAATTTCTCAGCTCAGCCTCAATTTTGTCTTCCAAACAAAGACTTTTGTACCATCTTCTGTCTTCCAAGACTTGGTCACATGTTAAAGGAAAGATGAAAACAAAACAAACACTCTTCAAGACAGCTGTTGCACAAAGGTTCTTCAGGGCAAAGGTGTTTTAATGCAGAGGGTGACTCGCTTTGAGAGGGTTTAGAAACAGTCATGGAGTGTGTCTGAACAACATTAAGGGTTTCTGTTTCTCATACTGCCGCCCATGACATGTGGGTTGGAGGTGTGTAGAACATTGTGATGGGACACATCCAGGAGAGATAACCCAAGGTGATCAAATTGATGTTTGTCACCATCCAGCACTGACTACTACCTGCCTACCAAAACATGCCATTCACATCAAATACATGTCTTGTGAAGGGCAGCTGAGAGAGCTGGGATTGCTTAGTCATGAAAAGACAAGACTCTGTGAGAAATTATTGTAGCCTTCCAACAAAAAAATGGGACATACCCATGCGTGTAGTGTGAGAGAAGAGAAAAGAGAAGAGAAGAGAAGAGAAGAGAAGAGAAGAGAAGAGAAGAGAAGAGAAGAGAAGAGAAGAGAAGAGAAGAGAAGAGAAGAGAAGAGAAGAGAAGAGAAGAGAAGAGAAGAGAAGAGAAGAGAAGAGAAGAGAAGAGAAGAGAAGAGTTCATTTGGAAGGGACCTTCAAAAATCATCTAGTCCAACTGCCTGACTTCTTCTGGGCTAAACAAAAGTTACAGCATATTAATGAGGGCAATGTCCAAATGCTTCTTGAACACTGACAGGCCTGGAACAACAACCAGGTCTCAAGGAAGCCTGTTCCAGTGTTTGACCACCCTCACAGTATAGAAAATGTTTCCTGCTGTCCACTCTGAATATCCCCTGGTGCATCTACATGCCATTCCCACGTTCTGTGATCAGTTACCAGGGAGAAAAGATCATCACCTCCCTCTCCACTTGCCCTCCCCATGAAGTTGCTGAGAGCAATGAGGTCGCCCCTCAGCCTTCTTTTCTCCAGACTAGACAACCCAAAGTGTCCTCAGCCTCTCCTCATAGGACATTCCCTTTCACCAGTATTCCCCCCTTTCCCTTGGTTTCCCAACTGACAAGGTTCCTGGTCAGATAACCTTGCTGGAAGAAACATTTTCTCTGTCTCCCATGCTCTCACCAGGCAGTGTGACTGACCAGGTCTGGCTCCCTCACTGCCTCCTTTAGCACTTGTCGGTCAGGTTTGCGTTATCCCTGGTAGTGTCCAAGGTCAGGTTGTCTGGGACCTTGAACAACCTGATCTAGTGGGATGTGACTCTGCCCATTTCACAGTGACTGGAACTAGACCTTAAGGTCCCTTCTAACCCCAAATATTCTATGATTCTCTGAGCATTCTGGCTAACACTTGGTTGTGTGGTCTGTGTAGACAGAGGGATATCATTTGCTGTGAAAAGGATTGCTTCTCCTGAATATTAACAAGTGCTTGGAGGAAATGGAATACAGCTGTCTGTCAATCTGTGGGTGTCCTAACTAATAACAAGGCAGGAAAAGATGATTCCCATAAGGAACTCCTATTGTGATATAGGAGAAAAGATAGCACTGGAAGCAGGTGTCTCTGTCTAGCTCACAGAAGGAAGAACAGTGATTGCATCAGTCTGTTTCAAAGTTGATTCCCCCGGAGGCCCAAGGACTTGTCAAGTGCTCCCTGTGCTGCTGAGCTGGGCCGGGCTCCTGGGCCCAAGGGGAGCTCCTGGCAAGCGGGCAGCGCTGCAGAGAGACAGCTCTGCCCATGAGCAGCTCCTCTGCACAGCGCAGCAGGGCTGGGGGCACTGCCTGCAGGGGACAAGGGCGGCAGAGAGAAGGGAGGGAGATGTTAAAGGCAGTTTGGAGGGGGGCTGCTGAGAGCTCACTGCGGGAGAAATCTTCCCAGCTCTAACATGGTAAGTGTCTGTGTGAGGGCAGGAAATGCAGTATCCTAGAGGGTTCTCCTACAGCTGCCACTTGCCACGGTCGGTAGGACATGTTACAGGGTCTGTGCTGGCTTCCCTATTGTAGAGGAGAGGGATGTTCACTGGATAAAAATATACCTGCCAAAGCTGTCAGAGGGACAGGAGTTGAGGGCTCCTTCTCATGGTCCAGCTGCAGGCTGTGCAGCTGGGATGCAGAGCCTGGGCAGGGGTGCCCAGGGCTGTGGTGCAGAGCAGGTTCCCTGCTGTGCCCCAGGGGCTGTGTGCCAGGGCAGGGCCTTTGCCGCCTGCCAGGCTCAGCAGTCAGCCTGCCCGGGGAGCTGCCCAGGACGTTGCGGGGAGAAATTGTGGGTGGAAGGAGTACCCCCAGCAGGGCAGGGTAGGGCAGGGTCCTGCTTCTGGCAGGGGGCTGCTGCCTGGGACAGCTGCTCAGAGCTCCACAGCCCCCCCAGGGCATCTCTAGGGGAGATTCTTGAGAGGGAAGACCAACACCTGCAGTACCTGAAGGGAAGGCACTCTCTGAGTTCTCTGCTTTCAGCTTCCTGCTTTGGAGGGCAGTCAGGGGGATGATAATGGTGTTGTCAGGATTGTAGAAGGGTCTGAAACTCATAGAGCATTACACTGAAAGAGATGTGCAGGTCTTTGAGGAACCTCACAACTTCACTCCACACCCTTTAGCCTACAGACAGCACCAACACCACCTTCATTGTTTCTTGTGGGATTGTTGGATATCTTTCTCAGCACTTGTAAATGGGGAGATGTCTCTGGCCAGTGGACGCCTGAGATCCATCCCTGGTGTTCTTTACTGTATAGTGTAGGGCAGCACTGACTCCTGCTGAGCCTACAGAGGATCTGCCTAGTCCCTGAGGCACTCTTAGGCAGAGAAACCCAGAGCTCCAGGGAGGAGCAAGTCTTCTTCAGATGAAGACGCAATGAGGATGCAGTCTTGGTGAGGATGTTTTCTATGAAATATGGTTTAGTTTTTGCTCAGAGAAGTCTCTGTAACATGTCTCTGTCTTTTCCTCCATGGACAGCCAACCATGCCCAGAGGCAGCAAATGTCCAACAGCAGCTTCCCCAACGAGTTCCTCCTCCTGCCATTCGCAGACACGCGCGAGCTGCAGCTCCTGCACTTCGGGCTCCTCCTGGCCATCTACCTGGCTGCCCTCCTGGGCAACGGCCTCATCCTCACAGCCGTAGCCTGCGACCACCGCCTCCACACCCCCATGTACTTCTTCCTCCTCAACCTCGCCCTCATCGACATGGGCTCAGTCTCCACCACTGTTCCCAAAGCCATGGCCAATTTCCTCTGGGACACCAGGGCCATTTCCTATGCAGGCTGTGCTACCCAGGTCTTTTTCTTTGTTGTCTTTGTCGCAGCAGAGTTTTCTCACCATCATGGCTTATGACCGCTACATTGCCATCTGCAAACCCCTGCACTACGGGATAATAATGGACGGCAGAACTTGTGCCAACATGGCAGCAGCTGCCTGGGGCAGTACTTTTCTCTATGCTGTGCTGCACACTGCCAATACCTTTTCCCTCCCGCTCTGCCAAGGCAATGCCCTGGACCAGTTCTTCTGTGAAATTCCCCAGATCCTCAAGCTCTCCTGCTCAGATGCTTACCTCAGAGAGGTTCGGCTTCTTGTGGTTAGTGCCTGTTTACTATTTGGGTGTTTTGTCTTCCTTGTGCTGTCCTATGTGCAGATCTTCAGGGCTGTGCTGAGGATGCCCTCGATGCAGGGACGGCACAAAGCCTTTTCCACTTGCCTCCCTCACCTGGCTGTGGTCTCCCTGTTTCTTATTACTGTAACATTTGCCTACCTGAAGCCTTCCTCCATCTCTTCCTCATCCCTGAATCTTTTGCTGGCAGTTCTGTACTCGGTGCTGCCTCCAGCAGTGAACCCCCTCATCTACAGCATGAGGAACCAGGTGCTCAAGGATGCAGTGTGGAAACTGATGACACGGATTTTTTTTCAGTACTCATAAAGATCCCTTCACTCTCCAGTAATGAACCCCTGTACATCCCCTTCCAGGACTGTGTTTTGCTGCTTCCTCTTCTTCTTCTTCTTCTTCTTCTTCTTCTTCTTCTTCTTCTTCTTCCTCTTCTTCTTCTTCTTCTTCTTCTTCTTCTTCTTCTTCTTCTTCTTCTTCTTCTTCTTCTTCTTCTTTTTCTTCTTCTTTTTCTTCTTGCTATTGTTGTTATTATTGTTGTTATTGTTGTTATTATTGTTGTTATTATTGTTAGCATTTGTAAAAACCCATAACCACAGAGTGATTATATGAAGGTACTTTTATTAGGCACCAGAAGTTATGGGCATGTCTTCCCAAATCTAACTTCGTTCGATTTGCACACACAACAAACATTTATACTCTTTAGAAACACACATTTGCATAATATACTCGTAATCATCAGTTATCTTCATATTCATTGGATGAATGTATATTCCATCCTCTTCAATCACAGCCCCTTTAATTAATCTGATTGGTCCCTTTTTCCGTTACTTACTTTATTGATTACATTGGATTTCAGCGGTATTTAAATTAGTTTCCAAACCATTTATTCACCTAGCAATAATCTCCCAGATACCCCTAATATTTATCCTAACTACTATCTCTAGATCAAAAGAGCATTTATGTTATGCACTTTAGCAGCAATACTGGTTTTACTACTAATAGACCTGTTTCCATGTTAACTTTTACCAACACTTTCCCCCTTTGAAAGTATTTCACTCCTTCAAGGAGGGCGAATGCTTTCACTAACTGATTAAAATGTCTTGCACTCAGCATACATCAATAACATAATCAAGAAAATTACAAAGATTAGGATTGTCACAACATTCCGTAAATCCACTACTTCTGCTTTATGTTGTATTCGCTTTTCTGGCCAGGTTCATTTAATCTGAAATGGATGACATCTTTAACCTCTGGGTTCCTCAGGTTCTCTCTGAAATCCAAAATTGTCATATGCCGGTGGAGGGTATTGCGGATGTGGCTCCATGTGCCGAGCAATGGTCTGCATCACTTTCCGGTTCCAGGTTGTCTTCTTCAGGATTAGACTTTTCAGCATTACAAATGTTAACCAAATTAATACCCCTACAATTACCAATATAATTACTGTCTCCAGTAAGGATTTGACCCGATTACTAATATTCCATCTGCTAAAAATTTTGTCCAACCAGCTTGTTGTCATATCTTTCTCTTCCTGTTCTGCATCTCGTTCCATTTGAGCCAGCTGTTCTATGTCATGTTCTACATCAACAGTCACATTTGGAATGTGGATGCAGCAATGATCAATACGACCTTTTAGAAATCTGCACACTCCATGCAGTATGTAAATTCCAAGAAATTCCTAATAGCCTGCTTATGTCTTTAACCACAGATGCAATAAAGTACTGTCCCCTATCTGAGGATATTCCTAACGGTACCCCAAACCTCGGAATGATTTCCTGCAATAACCATTTTACTGTCTCTTTAGCTTGATTGGTGTGACAGGGAAGGGCCTCTGGCCATCCAGAAAAGGTGTCAACCCCTACTAACAGATACCTATATCCCCTAGTCCTAGGTAACTCTACAAAATCAATTTGCCAGTAATCTCCTGGTTCTATTCCTACTCTCACTCTTCCCATTTCAGCATGTTTTCTTGCTACTGGATTATTTTTCAAACAAATCTCACACTTTGACATTACTGACTTTGCCATTGTTAACACATGTGTAGAGATAATGCCACATTTTAAAAATGTTACCGTTGCCTCTGTGCCCCAGTGACACTCATTACGTCTTATCTGAAGTATTTCCCGCATCTCCAAAGGGGGTAGTACTACTTGGCCCGTAGCGGTTACATACCATCCATCAGAGTTCTTTCAGGCCTTTAGGAGATTTGCTAATTTCTCATCCTCTGATGAGTATCTTGGTTCCTTGGGAAGATTAAGATGAGTGGGGCCTACCTTGAGTGGTACCAGAGCCATCACACTCCACACCTCCCGAGCAATTTGTCGAGCTGCTCGATCTGCCAACCGATTCCCTTCTGATATTTTCGAGGTTCCTCCTTGATGGGCTTTACAGTGTATAATAGCCACTTGTTTTGGTTTTTGTACTGCATTTATTAAATTTAACACGTCCTCTTGATACCTTATGTTGGCCCCTTGTGAGGACAACAGCCCTCTTTCTTTCCATAATGCTCCATGAACATGAACTACTCCAAAGGCATACTTTGAATCTGTCCAAATATTTACCATCTTTTCTTTGCTCAGTTCCAGTGCTCGAGTTAGAGCTATCAGTTCTGCTCGCTGTGCCGATGTTCCAGGTGGTAAAGGTTTTGCTTCAATCAGTGTTTTCAGGGTTGTCACTGCATACCCTGCATATCGTGTTCCATTTTCCACAAAACTACTACCATCAGTAAAAAGCTCCCAGTCATACCTTTCAAGGGGTACATCCTTCAAATCTTCATGGCTAGCATGAGTATGTTTGATTATTTCCACACAATTGTGTTCCAATGGTCCTTCTTCTGGAACAGTTCCTAGAAATACTGCTGGATTTAACAAGTTAGTCATTTTAGAGGTTACATTATCTTGTTCAGTTAATATTGCCTGGTATTTCATCATCCGGCTGGGTGATAACCAGTGGCCCCCCTTTTGCTCCAAAACGGTTGTTATAAAATGTGGTACAAAAACTTCAATATGTTTTCCCAAGGTAAGTTTCCTTGCTTCCTGGATTAAGAGAACTGTTGCTGCCACTGCTTGCAAACATGAAGGCCACCCTGCACTTACAGCATCCAATTGTTTGGAAAAGTATCCCACAGGCCTTTACCAGCTTCCCAGCTGCTGGGTTAGTACCCCTAATGCTAGTCGTTGTCTTTCATGTACAAATAACTGGAAATCTTTTGATAAATCTGGTAGACCCAAAGCTGGTGACTTCGTTAGAGCGTCTTTAAGTTTCTTAAAAGCTTCTTTCTGTATTTTTCCCCAAATAAAATTCTGTGCCTTCTGAGCTTCATAAAGAGGCTTAGCTATAAGTCCATAATCCACTATCCATAGTCTGCACCACCCAGCCATTCCTAAAAAGGCTCTTAGCTCGTGGAGATTCTGAGGTTCCGGGATAGCACATATAGCTTTTATCCTATTGATGCCCAGACATCTTTGTCCCTGAGAGATCTCACACCCCAAATATGTTACAGTTGAGCAAACTATTTGTGCCTTTTCTTTTGAAACTTTATAGCCACCCATTCCTAACTGATTTAAAATCTCAACGGTTATTTGGGTGCAGAGGGACTCATTCTCTGTGGCAATCAAAATATCATCTACATATTTTAACAACAAATACTGACTTCTGGGTATCTGTATTTGTCCTTGCATTGTCCAGATTTCCAGTTCCTTGGCCAGCTGGCTCCCGAAGATGGTCGGGCTATTCTTGAAGCCTTCCAGAAGTCTTGTCCAAGTTAATTGTGTCTTCCGTCCATTTTGCAGGTTTTCCCATTCAAAGGCAAATAATTTCCTACTATCTTTATCAAGAGGTATGCAAAAGAAGGTATCCTTTAAATCTATTACGGTAAACCATTTGTATTTCTCTCTCACAGATGTTAACAATGTGTAAGGGTTAGCTACTACCAGGTGAATGTCCTTTGTTATTTCATTTATTGCTCCAAGATCTTATATCAATCTATATTTGCCATTCGGCTTCTTTACTGGAAAAAATGGAGTATTATATTCCGATTTACATTCCTCCAAAATCTGATATTGAAAAAATTTGTCAATAATTTTCACTATTCCCTGCCTAGCTTCTATCTTGAGTGGATATTGTTTGATTCAAACAGGTCTGGCTCCGTCCTTTAATTCCACCTTTACCGGTTGTGCCAGTTTTGATTTCCCTGGTATATCTGTTTCCCATACTGCATTTTCTACTTCTCTTGGAATTTTAACAAAGAGTTTATCTTTGATCATCAGGATTTGTCCTATTTTGAACTCAGGTACCTTCATTATTAATTCTCCATCCTCAAAGGTTATTGTTGCATCTAATTTAGCTAATAAATCCCATCCCAAGAGTGGAATTGGGCATTCTGGTACATACAAAAATTCATGGGTTAATTCCTTACCTCCAAAGCGCATATCAAGAGGTTGTAAGAATGGCCGTTCTTCCTGCTTCCCTGTGGCTCCAATTATTGTAGTCATCTTATTTCCTAATTGTCCTTTTAAACTATTTAACACTGAATATGTTGCTCCTGTATCTATCAAGAACCTCACTTCCTTGACCCCTAATTGAATCTTTACTAAAGGTTCTTTAGCTGCTTTATGTTCTGTATCTAGTCAGCTACTAAAATCTCCCAGCACTATTGCCTTAACGGCTTCCTGATTCTGAAGCGAATTTCCCGAGAATTGTTGGTCTCTCCTAAACGGACACTCATTTTTCCAATGCCCTTCCTTTCTACAATAAGCACACTGATTCAATCCTAATCTTCCTCCTGGATTTCCACTAAAGTCTCCACGACCCCTTCCTATACTAACTCCCCATCCTCTAACAAATCCTCTTCCTCTCCCTCTGAATCCTTGGTTTCCTTTGCCTTGAATTACTGCTAAGAAGTTCTGTTGCTGCCTCCTAGTGGAGTCCTTTTCTCTATTGTTATATACTTTCCAGGCTATTTCTAACAACCTATCCATATTTCTCAGATCTGCCCTTGTTCTAGTGGGGCTGATGGTGTTACTTCCAAATCTATATTTCCATCATCCTGTCTATAATACATACCATTTTCTAACACTTGATGCCCTATACAGCGCTTTTCTCCTGTACGTGCCTTGCACTGCTCATCAACAGTTATTTTAGCCAACATTATCCCTCAAGTGCGTTGCCACTCAGGCTTATCCCGCAAATAGAAAAATAGCTCTACATGTGGAATCTCATCCCACTTGCCTTCTCGCTTACAGAACAACATTAATTTTAAGATAGCATTATATTGCAAGGTTCCATTTTCTGGCCAACTCTCTTGATCTTCTAATTCATACTGTGGCCACCAAACATTACAGTAATCAACTAATTTACCTTTTCGTAACTCCTGTCCAAAGCCCCCCTCCTTCCAGTGTTCTAGTAAACAGCCCAAAGGGGAAGATCGCGGTATGGGAGTATTGCTACCCAAAATACCTTTAAGTTTTTCCATTATAGCTATAGCTTTTTACCAAACCAAACCAGACACGGAACCTGCAGTAAAACCAGACCACTGATGCCGAACCTGCAGTGCTTTCACAACTGTCTTACGGATGGCACCTAGGCTTACCACGGGAATTCCCTGGACCAACTGTGTGTGGCTTTCGCCACATCTGACCAGCAGGCTACCAGACCAGATCAGTACCGATTACCAGAAAGCACCTTGTTAGCAGCAATACTGATTTTACTACTTATACACCTGTTGCCACATTAATTTTTACCAACATTATTATTATTATTGTTGTTGTTGTTGTTGTTGTTGTTGTTTTGTCATTATTAGTGCTTGTGCGCCTTGCATTCCTACATAAGTGTTTGCATTCCCCCTTTCCCCCCTTCCCCTCCGCCCCCTGCTATAAATGAATGAAACTGTTCCGTCCCATATGGAGGCTGTATAAATGTGCATCTAGCACTGTGAGTCAGTGAAGACTCTTTCATGATATCTTCGTAATAAAACGGAATTACCCCAGTGCAACGCCTGAAGTCTGAGCTTTCCTTCCCAAACCACTGCCAAGAATAGGCCCAAAGGATTGCTCCCCACAAGGATCTGTTCCTGCTTCAGTTCAGGAGATAATGGCTCATTGTTGCATTGTGACCTGTCAGAGACCAAGTGTGGGAGTGTGGCCATGGGGGTCGACAAGCCCCATGGTTGGTGATAACATGGGACTCTTAACTATGAGGCCATCAGGAATGTAAAGAGTCTAGGGGGAACAAAGAAGGGCGATTCAGGAGACACCTTGCCGTCTCGGGTTGCTTGTTCTCCAGTCCTTAAGGCATGGAAGTTGCTGGGTGTTTGGGGTTGCTGGGCAAAGTTGTTTGGCCAATGAATAGTTAGTGGAAAAGTACTGCTGTGGGGCAAATGGTATAAGAAGGGAGCCTGTCCTCAATGTGGGGATGCAACAAGGAGAATGAAGTTATGGCCTCCTTATGAGAGATGAAGTTAGGCCCTCGGTAAGAGAGAAGGAAGTTTTGTCATCAATAAAGTAGTAGCAGTTACTGATCCTAAAAGAACCCTGGTGTTCGTGTGGTCATTATGCCACAGGGCATCACACAAGCACCACGGCAAAAGGTGCCTTCTGCTGGCCTGTGAGAGATGCTGGGAGATGTGAGCCTAAAAGTCCATCTGTCAGCCAGGAGGTGAGGGATGAACTGGCAGACACTTCAGAAAGATGGGACCTCCCAGTGCCTTGCCCAGCCATGCTCCTGCTGCTAACCTACCAGCTCCAGAGGCAGAAGTGACCTCGCAGCCCCCATCAAAGCCAATTGCTTCTTACTGGAATCATAGTTTCTCAAACATAGTCGACGCCCTATAAGAACATCCCAAACTGGCACCCTCCTTGACGCTCAGCACCTAATGCAAAAAAAAAACAAGGTCGTTGTCATCCTCTAAGGCCATGTACCTAATGATGGCCTTTCAGCTTCTGTGATGGACAGGAGACACCTATATGCAAGCTCTGTTAAGTACTAGCGCAGGACTGACTTTGAAATAAAGATTTACACTAGCTTCATGTCAGTGGCTCCTCAGTTCCTTATGACATCTAAAATGACATCCTTGTACACCAGCCATGTGCCTGAAGGGGGCCTATTAGGCCCTCAGGCAGAAGTGCCCTGACAGCCACCTGCGCAGTCATGGGCGTCCTGCTGCCTCCTGTGATCCTGAGGCAAAGCTGACCTCAGCAGAGCATCCCCACCCATCTCCTCCTTGAGTCCTGTGATCTGATCAGATCCATGTCACCCCACCTGCCTCCTCCAAGACCGAGTGATTGCTGCAGGACATTTCAAGCTCTGCCCAGAATCATGCAGACAAACTGCTTCAGTTTTGTGATAATAAGCAGGAATTAGGGATTTGAGGATTAGGAGTTCAGGTTAGGGTTTAGGGATTAATTCTTTCAGTCCAGGTTCAGGGATTGGGCAGAGGCTAAGTGGGAGGCTTTGGTGTTCTGCTTTGAGTACACAGTCAGTGTCTAGGGTATGGGCTAGAGTTTGGGTTAGGGTTTTATTATGTGCTTTTATTACAGAAGGAGGGGTGGTGTTAAAGGCTAGCAATATAATGCTAGGGAATAAGGGCTAGGAATTAGTGTGAGCAATAGGTTGAGACTAATGGTAACAGGTAATGTGTCTGGGATTTGACTTCAAGGTAAGATTTGAATTTAGGGATTAGATCAATGGATTCCTTCCAGGGTGAGGGATAGCATTAAGGATAACACCAGGTTTAAAGGTTCCTGGTTAGAAATATTACCAGTGGTCTAACATGAATGTTTTCCCAGTGAGTGTTGAAGAAGCAGTCTTACCTGAATCCCTCTTAACTCTCCAAAATCTTTCCTGTTAGCCAAACCCCTCTTCTCTCCCCCAGATTTCTCACCATTATTCTCCCAGCTTCCCCCTGGCCTCCCGTTAACATGTCGCCCTGTTGGGGGCAGTTTCCTGATGGCCTTTATGACCTCAGAGGCTCTGCCTCCCTGCTGTTGGCCAGCCAGGTGCTGGGACAGAAGTGACCTCACAGCCAGCATCCACAGGGCTACAAGGAGCTGTTGTGCTCAGGAGGCCTCTTCCCAGTGCCCCCAGGAGCAGTGGGTGCAGGGGATGCCCTGCACAATCCCTCAGGTACTCTGCCTGCCAACCAGCTCGTGCTTCAGAAGGCCTTCCACAAGTCCAGACTCAGGTTTTTCCATGTAGCCTTTAGTAACTCCAGGGCATCCTGAAGGAAATGGCCACTTCCGTGTGGAAAATTGAATCAAGAACTGAATACATGTTGTAGGAGAATGTTGAGAGCTCTGCAGAGAAGAAATTAGTGTGAAAGTCATGTTGATTAGCATTCGTCATATCCATATCCAGTAAAAATGACCCAGCCCAGACTTCTCTGTGGTTCCCCCCAGCCTCTCCCAGGAGGCCAGCACAGCCCATGTCCTCCTCCCCAGCTCTCCACACCTCCCTGTGCTCTTCCCAGCCCAGCCCAGCCCAGCCCAGCAGCCCAGGCTGGGCTGGACCCAAAGCAGCAAATGGAGAAGTGGAGGGCAGTGGCAGTGTCCCTGCCCTGCCATCTACAGGAGATTCCCCACTCCCAGGCAGCCTGCAGCCCTCCAGGACAGTCCCGCTCCCCAGCACAGCACAGCACAGCACCACACTGTTGTCCCTGGGGCTCCTCAGGCAGCACCACTGCACACACACAACGCCCTGCTCTGCTCCCGGGACACCTCATGTCCCACACAGACTTGCCCCAGCCCACCACATCTGGGCTGGCCTGAGCAGCCATTCCTGCAGCCCCTGCCCATGCTGCCCACAGCCCCCGAGCTGGTGGTGCTGCTCTGCAGAACGAGGGGGCTGTGGTGCTCGGGGCCGTGGGGCACTCTGCAGGGCTGTGCTGGTCAGGCTGGGAAGGCAGAGCCATCTGGTGGGGGGCACTGCCACTGACTGCCTCCCACACAAGTGGTTCTTTGGCCATGGAGGGTGCACACAGATAGCTGGCCTTCTTCAGAGTCGGAGGCTCATTCAATAACCCAAGCTGGAAGGGACCCACAAGGGTCATCATGTCCAACTGATTTCCAATATCAGAAGATATTTTGGGGTTATTCACTCAATCCAGTCTATGAAATTTCACCAGAGGTACTAATCAATATAGTCATCAACAACTTGGATGAGGGATTAGAGCGTTCTGTCAGCAAGTTTGGTGATGACACAAAACTTGGAGGAGCGGTTGGCATGCCAGAAGGTTGTGCTGCCATCCAGAGAGACCTAGACAGGCTGGAGAGTTGGGCAGGGGAAACTTAATGAAATATAATGAGGGCAAGTGTAGAGCCCTGCATCTGGGCAAGAAAAACCCTGGACACCAGTGGCTTGTGGTTAGTAGGTCAAGAGTGGTTCCCCCCCCCCCCCCCCCCCCTCCATCTGCCCTGGTGAGACCACATCTGGAATATTCTGTCTAGTTCTGGGCCCCTCAGTTCAAGGACAGGGAACTGCTCAAGAAAGTCCAGCTCAGAGCCACAAGGATGATTAAGGGAGTGGAGCATCTCCCTTATGAAAAGAGGCTGAGTGAGCGGGGTCTCTTTAGCTTGGAGAAGAGGAGACTGAGGGGTGACCTTATTAATGTTTATAAATATGTAAAGAGTGAGTGTCAGGAAGATGGAGCCAAGCTCTTCTCAGTGACATCTAATGATAGGATAAGGAGCAATGGGTGCACGCTGGAACATAGGAGGTTCCGCTAAATATGAGACGAATCTTTTTTACGGTAAGGGTGACAGAGCACCGGAACAGGCTGCCCAGGGGGGTTGTGGAGTCTCCTTCTCTGAAGACATTTAAAACCCACCAGGACATATTCCTGTGTGACCTGATCAAGGTGTTCCTGCTTCGGCAGGGGGATTGGGCTAGATGATCTTTCAAGGTCCCTTCCATCTCCTAACAGTCTGTGATTCTGCAATTCTGTGAACTTATTCAGCGGACAGCTTTCCCTATGCTTGCTGTGTTCCTGGAGTTACAGAGCTCTAATTTGCATGTTCCCACCCAGATTTAGCACTTTATTGCTGGGTGGCTCCACCTTGGACACGCTCATACTGTGTGGGCTCCATGCACTGCTGACTCCCAGGAGCAAACGGTACTTCCCAGTTCCCGTGGCTCTCCTGGCAGCTCCTGCTTCACTCCAGGAAGACACCTGCCTGCCATCAGCCCTCTTGCATGCTGTGGGCACAGGCAGGTGAATTCACCATCTCCATGAATGCTGGGCACCAACAGGCAGGAGTGCAATCAGCCCTCCCTGCCTAAAAGATGATTCTGGGGTTCTGATCTCACGCCCTGGAATCCACAGAGAAACAAGCAAAACAAGGAGCCTCCTTCAGGTCCATTCCTTTGCAATATCCATGAGAGAAACTCTGGGAGAAAAGCTGAGCCTTCAGGCAATGCCCTGAGCAGCTCCACTTTATGCTGGAGATGCTGGTACAGAGACAGCTGTGTTAGAAAAGTGCCCCTGGCCTGTCCCTGCCCTGACACTGCTGCTGTGCCAGCACTATTTTTCCCTCCACCTCTGTGCACAGCCAAGTGACCCTGCAGCTCCACAACATCCTGTGGAAGGATCCCAGGACATCAAGTCACTGAAGGTTCCGTTCTTTAATTTAAATATACAGAGAGCTTGAATAATCACACATATATATACACCAAACATATAAAGAAGTATCAAATGAGCCAGTAATGAGTTACATTATGTGTTTTATGCAAAAGACAGGCATTTTATTGCTTCTGAAAAACATCCCATCATCACTTTCCACACTGAATTCTTCAGCTGCTGGTTCCTCATGCTGTAGATGAGGGGGTTCAGTGCGGGAGGCACCACCGAGTACAGAACTGCCAGCCAAAGATTCACGGATGAGGAGGACATGGATGGAGGTTTTAGGTAGGCAAATGTGCTGTTGCTAATGAACAGGGAAGCCACAGCCAGGTGAGGGAGGCATGTGGAAAACGCTTTGTGCCGTCCCTGCATCGAGGGGATCCTCAGCACTGCCCTGAAAATCTGCACATAGGACAGCACAAGGAAAACAAAACACCCAAATAATAAACAGGCACTAATCACAAGAAGTCCAACTTCTCTGAGGTAGGCATCTGAGCAAGAGAGCTTGAGGATCTGGGGAATTTCACAGAAGAACTGGTCCAGGGCATTGCCGTTGCACAATGGTAGTGAAAATGTATTGGAAGTGTGAAGGAGGGCATTGAGAAAGCCACTACTCCAGACAGCTGCTGCCATGTTGACACAAGTTCTGCTGGCCATTATTGTCCCATAGTGCAGGGGTTTGCAGATGGCAACGTAGCGGTCATAGGCCATGATGGTGAGAAGATAAAACTCTGCTGCGACAAAGACAACAAAGAAAAAGACCTGGGTAGCACAACCTGCATAGGAAATGGTAGTGGTGTCCCAGAGGGAATTGGCCATGGCTTTGGGAACAGTGGTGGTAATAGTGCCCAGGTCGAGGAGGGCGAGGTTGAGGAGGAAGAAGTACATGGGGGTGTGGAGGCGGTGGTCGCAGGCTACGGCTGTGAGGATGAGGCCGTTGCCCAGGAGGGCAGCCAGGTAGATGCCCAGGAAGAGCCCGAAGTGCAGGAGCTGCAGCTCGCGTGTGTCTGCAAATGGGAGGAGGAGGAACTCATTGGGGAAGCTGCTGTTGGACATTTGCTGCCTCTCGGCATGGTTGCCTGTCCATAGAGGAAAAAACACACACAGTGAGGACAGGGTCTCTAAGCAGAATCCACTCCATTTCTCACTGACTCATTGCATACTCACTTCCATTCTCCCCTGATCAGGATGGCATACTTCCAGCTCCTCAGCTAGCACTCTGCCTTGTGCTGGGTGAGTGCGCTCTAAGGAAGAAAACTCCCTGCCTAGGGGCTCCTTCACAGGATGTTGAGTGCCAAAATCTGCTCCTCAGCTGAACCCCATCTTGCTGCCCCAGAGAGCTGACATATCCAAGAACCGCAGTGTAAGAGAAAGAGGAACACAGAGGGGTGGAGGGAAAAGGACAAGCAGCATGACTGAGAGAGGGGAGGGACAGGTGAGCAAGCAGAAAGGGGTCACCCTGCCCAGCTGTGCCTGCCGCCTGCCAGGCAGCACCATGGAGAGCAGTAGCTCTCAGCCCTTTGCCAGGCAGTGGGACAAGGCACATAACTGGAGAGACAGACCTTCCTTCTTCTGGGCCTCTGGCTACCCAGGAGGCAGCTCCTGCCTGGTTTCCTGCAAGCTAGGAGGGCAAAGGCTCTGCAGGGTGGGAGAGGAGAGCTGAGTGGGGTTGCTCAGGGGGTTGCACCTCTGCAGCAGGGTTTCCTTTTGCATTTCCCTTTCTCCCTGCCCGTTTCTGCTGCCTGCAGCTGTTCCTGCAAGGAGGTGCTTCTCTGTCCCCACGTCTGTGCCCTGCCAGTGCTTCCAGAACCCAGCCCATCTGCTGTGTGCTCAGCTCTGCCCTGCACCCTCTCAGTGTGTGCAGGTGCTGAAGAGCAGGTTACACAAGCCCTGATCAAACTGGGAAGGTGATGCTGCTGCCTTCTGAAGGTTTGCAGCTGCTGACGGTCCTTTCTGAGGTTCCTCATAAAATTCGAGGTGACAGAAACTCAAAATCTTCTCCACTCTGTACAGCTCTGTTTCCATTCCCATCCTGATAAACCAAAGAGAGGTGAAAGTGCAGTTTCAGGAAAGCCCAGACCACAGCAGGCAGCCTTAGCCTTGACCTTCCTTCTGAAGAGTCCCCTCTGACATGGTTTGGGAGTGCTGTGGAGCTGTGAGCAGCCTGCCCCAGGCAGCAGCCCCCTGCCAGCAGCAGGACACTGCCCTGCTGGAGGTGCTCCTTCCACCCACAGCTTCTCCCCGCAGCACCCTGGGCAGCTCCCTGGGCAGGCTGAGTGCTGAGCCTGGCAGGCGGCAGAGGCCCTGCCCCGGCACACAGCCCCTGGGGCACAGCAGGGACCCTGCTCTGCACCACAGCCCTGGGCACCCCTGCCTGCACACCGGCTGCACAGCCTGCAGCTGGCCCATGAGAAGGAGCCCTCATGTCCTGTCCCTCTGCAGGTTTGGCAGGTAATTTTGTATCCAGGGAACATCCCTCTCCTCTAAACTAGGGAAGCCAGCACAGACCCTGTAACATGTCCTACCGGCCAAGGGAAGTGGCAGCTGTAGGAGAACCCTCTAGGATACTGCATTTCCTGCCCTCACACAGACACCTACCATGTTAGAGCTGTGAAGATTTCTCCCGCAGTGAGCTCTCAGCAGCCCCCTTCCACACTGCCTTTAACATCTCCCTCCCTTCTCTCAGCCACCCTTGTCCCCTGCAGGCAGTGCCCCCAGCCCTGCTGCGCTGTGCAGAGGAGCTGCTCCTGGGCAGAGCTGGCTCTCTGCAGCACTGCCCGCTTGCCAGGAACTCCCCTTGGGCCCAGGAGCCCGGCCCAGCTCAGCAGCACAGGGAGATATTGACAAGTCCCCGGGCCTCCAGGGGAATCAACTTTGAATCAAAGGGATGCAATCACTGTTCTTCCTTATGTCAGCTAGAGACAGACACCTACTTCCAGTGCTATCTTTTCTCCTATATCACAATAGGAGTTCCTTATGGGAATCATCTTTTCCTGTCCTTTTATTAGTTAGGACACCCACAGGTTGACAGACAGCTGTATTTCATTTCTTCCAATCACTTATTAATACTCAGGAGAAGCAATCTTTTTCACAGAAAATGAAATCCCTCTGTCTACACGGACTACACAACCAAATGTTGGCCAGCATGCTCATAGAATAATAGAATATTTGGGGTTGGAAGGGACCTTAAGGTCTAATTCCAGTCACTGTGAAATGGGCAGAGTCACTTCCCACTAGACCAGTTTGCTCAAGGTCCCAACCAACTTGACCTTGGACACTACCAGGGATGACGCATCCACCACTTCTCTGGGCAACCTGTTCCAGGGCCTCGCCACCCACTGCATGAACAATTTCTTCTTTAGACCTGATCTAAATCTACTCTCTTTTAGCTTAAAAGCACTGCCCCTTGTCCTATCACTACACTCCCTGATACACTCTCTCCAGATATTTCTCCTATGTGTCTCCCCCTGTTCTGTTAAGAATGGGGAGGGAGAGAGCGGCTGTGTGGTGCTTGGCAACCTCCTGGGGATAAAGCACAACACATCCAGGGACACAAACCTGACCGACAAGTGATAAAGGAGGCAGTGAGGGAGCCAGACCTGGTCAGTCACACTGACTGGTGGGAGCATGGGAGAGAGAGAAAATGTTTCTTCCAGCAAGGTTTTCTGACCAGGAACTGTGTCAGATGGGAAACCAAGGGAAAAGAGGGAATACTGGAAACAGGGAATGTCCTATGAGGAGAGGCCTAGGACACTTTGGGTTGTCTAGTCTGGAGAAAAGAAGGCTGAGGGGTGACCTCACTGCTCTCAGCAACTTCATGAGGAGGGCAAGTGGAGAGGGAGGTGATGATCTTTTCTCCCTGTTAACTGATCACAGAACATGTGGGAATGGCATGTAGATGCACCAGGGGATATTCAGAGTGGACAGCAGGAAACATTTTCTGTACTGTGAGGGTGGTGAAACACTGGAAGAGGCTTTCTTGAGACCTGGTTGTTGTTCCAGGCCTGTCAGTGTTCAAGAAGCATTTGGACATTGCCCTCATTAATATGTTGTAACTTTTCTTTAGCCCTGAAGAAGTCGGGCAGTTGGACTAGATGATCTTTGAAGGTTCCTTCCAACTGAACTCAACTCTTCTCTTCTCTTCTCTTCTCTTCTCTTCTCTTCTCTTCTCTTCTCTTCTCTTCTCTTCTCTTCTCTTCTCTTCTCTTCTCTTCTCTTCTCTTCTCTTCTCTTCTCTTCTCTTCTCTTCTCTTCTCTTCTCTTCTCTTCTCTTCTCTTCTTCTCTCTTCTCTTCTCTTCTCTTCTCTTCTCTTCTCTTCTCTTCTCTTCTCTTCTCTTCTCTTCTCTTCTCTTCTCTTCTCTTCTCTTCTCTTCTCTTTCTCTTTCTCTTTCTCTTTCTCTTTCTCTTTCTCTTTCTCTTTCTCTTCTCTCACACTACACACATGGGTATGTCCCATTTTTGTGTTGGAAGACTACACTAGTTTCTCACGGAGTCTTGTCTTTTCATGACTAAGCAATCCCAGCTTTCTCAGCTGCCCTTCACAAGACATGTATTTGGTGTGAATGGCATGCTTTGGTAGGCAGGTAGTAGTCAGTGCTGGATGGTGAGGAACATCAATTTGATCATCTTGGGTTATCTCTCCTGGCTATGTCCCATCACAATGTTCTACACACCTCCAACCTACATGGCGTAGGGGCCAGTATGAGAAACATGACTGTTTCTAAACCCTCTCAAAACCAATTACCCTTTGCACTAAAACACCTCTGCCCTGAAGAACCTCTGCGCAACAGCTGTCTTGAAGAGTGTTTGTTTTGTTTTCATCTTTCCTTTAACATGTGGCAAGTCTTGGAACACACAAGGTGGTACAAAAGTCTTTGTTTGAAAGACAAAATTGAGGCTGAGCTGAGAAATTGTCCTGGTTTCAGTTAGGATAATTTTCCTCCTAGTAGCTGGTAGGGTACTATGTTTTGGATTAGAATGAGAAGAGTGCTGATAACATGCTGATGTTTTAATTGTTGCAGAGCAGTGCTTATACTAAGCCAAGGACTTTTCAGCTTCTCGCTCTGTCCTGACAGCGAGCAGGCTGGGGGTGCAGCAGGAGCCGGGAGGGGACAGACCCAGGACAGCTGACCCATACTGGCGAAATGGGTATTCCATACCATCTGACATTGTGCTAAACAATATATAGGGGTGGCTAGCCGGGGTGGGGGGGCAGCTGCTTGGGTATTGGCAGGGCATCGGTCAGCGGGTGGTGAGCAATTCCATTGTGCATCACTTGTTTCGTACACATTATTATTATTATTATTATTATTATTATTATTATTATTATTATCCTGTCTTAATAAACTGTCTTTAACTCAGAGGCTTCACTTTCCCGTTTCTCTCCCCCATCCCAGAGAGGGAGGGAGGAGGATGGACAAATGGCTGTGTGGTGTTCAGCTGCCAACCGTGTTAAACCACAACAGACGGACATTCTGCTAGTCACCAGGATTGGTTCAAATTGACCAAGAGTGGCCTTGCAAGGACATCAGCCAGCTCCCTCTGCTCTCATGGGTGAATCCCATTGGGTCCCATAGACTTGTGTCATTTGGTCAAATATGCCCTGACTTGAGCCACTCCCACCAAGTGCACATCTTCCTTGCACCTGACTTTTCCCCGTTCTCTATGACCTGGGATTCCAAAAGGACAATCTTGACAGTAGGGACTGAGGTGAAGAAGCAATTCAGCACCTCAGCCTTTCCCCTGTCCTGTGTCAACAGTTCCAGGACCACATTCAGTAGTGGGTCCACATATTCCTGAGCCTTTCTTTAGCCATCTATATACTTCTAGAAGCCCTTCTGTTGTGGTTTAACCCAGTCGGCAGCTAAGCACCACACAGCCGTTTGCTCATCCTCCCCCCTCCCTCTCTGGGATGGGAGAGACAAATGGGAAAGTGAAGCCTGTGGGTTGAGATAAAGACAGTTTGTTAAGACAGGGTAATAATAATAACAATAATGATAATAGTACTACTAATAATAATGTGTACGAAACAAGTGATGCACAATGGAATTGCTCACCACCCGCTGACAGATGCCCTGCCAATACCCGAGCAGCCGGCTCCCCCACCCCAGCTAGCCACCCCTATATATTGTTTAGCATGACGTCAGATGGTATGGAATACCCCTTTGGCCACTTTGGGTCAGCTGTCCTGGGTCCGTCCCCTCCCAGCTCCTTCTGCACCCCTAGCCTGCCCGCTGTCAGGACAGAGTGAGAAGCTGAAAAGTCCTTGGCTTAGTGTAAACACTGCTCTGCAACAATTAAAACATCATCATGATATCAGCACTCTTCTCATCCTAATACAAAACACAGTACCCTACAGCTACTAGGAGGAAAATTAACTCTATCCTAACTGAAACCAGGACACCTTCTTACCCTCTTAGACATCCTTGGCCAAATCCCTTTAGAGCTGGGCTTTAGATTTCCAACATTCAACCCTACAGACTCAGACAAGATCTCTGTATTCTTCTCAGGTTATTAGAGGCCTTCTGACGTCTCTATGCTTCTTTCTGTTTTGGAGTTTGGCCAGAATCTTCCGGTTCATCCTTGCAGGTCTCTTGCCATTTTTGCCTGATTTCGTCTTTCTTGGGAAGGACTGCTCTTGATGTTGGAGGAGGTGATCCTTGACTATTAACCAGCTTTCTTGGACTGTTCTTCTCCCCAGAGCCTTATCCCACAGTATTCTTCCAAGCAGATGTTGAAGAAGCCAAAGACGGATCTTCTGAAGACCAGAGTTGTGAGCTTGCTATTTGTCGGCTATGCTGCCCTCCCACAGGATCAACTCTACCATGGTCACTGCAGAGAACATTGTTGACTCATCCAGAGCTTACCATGAGCCACAGCCCCCAGATCCCCTTCTGCAGGGTTATGCTCCATCCACTTGTCCCTCAATCTGCATGTACATCCTGGAATACGCAGTCTGATGTGCACAATCTGACATTAGTTCTTGTCACATTTAAAATGGTAGGCAACTGACCAGCATTCAAATCTGTCAAGATGTCTCTGTAAGGCCCCTCTACCATCAAGGGAATTGACAGAGCCTCCTAATTTAGTAGATGTAAGGCAGTCCACTCATGTGCCAACACTCTCAAACTCCTGTTTTTTCTCTCCTCCATCCTTTACTTATCCCTTGATATATCCATCAAGGAACAGACCAACCATTTTCAGAATGTGCCTCTCAACAGTACCATGAGATTCTTGGAGAGCAGCTTCACCACCAGCAATGACCCTCAGGGGCTGCAGAGATAGATAGACTGAAAGCAAACCCATTTTTTGCCAGAGCGGCTTGTTCCAGCTCTGTTTCTCATTGTCACTGCAGACAGCAGGCAGAGTTTGGCATGGTCCCACAGCTGAGGTGTGACAGCCTGTCCTGGTTCCAGTTAGGACAGAGTTAATTTTCCCTCATAGTAGCTGGTAGGGTGCTATGTTTTGGATTAGGATGAGAAGAGCGCTGATAACATGCTGATGTTTTAATCGTTGCAGGGCAGTGTTTACACCAGGCCAAGGACTTTTCGGCTTCTCGCTCTGTCCTGCCAGCGAGCAGGCTGGGGGTGCAGCAGGAGCTGGGAGGGGACAGACCCAGGACAGCTGACCCAAAGTGGCCAAAGGGGTATTCCATACCATCTGACGTCATGCTAAACAATATATAGGGGTGGCTGGCCGGGGTGGGGGGGCCGGCTGCTCGGGGATAGGCTGGGCATCGGTCAGCGGGTGGTGAGCAATTGCATTGTGCATCACTTGTTTTCTTACACATTATTATTAATACTATTATCATTATCACTATTATTATTGTTATTATTATATTCCTGTCTTAATAAACTGTCTTTATCTCAACTCACCGGCTTCACTTTCCCGTTTCTCTCCCCCATCCCAGAGAGGGAGGGGGGAGGGTGAGCGAACGGCTGTGTGGTGTTTAGCTGCCAGCCGGGTTAAACCACAACACAGCCCAAAGACGTACCAACGCCCTCAGCCAGGAGCACAGACCAGAACAAGCTGCAGCCTGTGATTTCTGACATCCATGGAGTCACTGCCAAGGCATGGTGGGACAGGACATGCAGTTATGGGATGCTTCAACGGGTGGGTACAGACTTCAGAACAGACAGGCTGGAATGATCCAGAGTTATATTTCCTCACTGAAGTTGCCTGGGTATATGGAGCTCCTCTATGTGACATGTGAAACATTCCGTGAGCCCTTGTGGGTGCCAATCAGAGGAGGGGTCAATAAGGGTGCAATCATGATGGGAAAAAAAGAACCTGCAGCCAAGGCGAGGATGTGGACATAGTCGTTGTTAAGCACCCCAAAGAAGTCTCTGGATGTATGAGTCTGGGTCTCCCTGAGGGCTTTTTAATGTCCCTGCCATTTTCCAGAAGGGGAACAGAGCTATGTGCAAACAGTCCAGGTGGTTTTTGGAGTGTCTTGGGATAGCTTCTTGGTCCAGCTGCCAGACAGACCAAGAGAGGTAATACAAACCTGGATCTGATACCTGCATGCCAGAAAGAGCTGGTCAGGGGTCATAATGTTAGTAATAGAAGAAGAAATAATACAATATTGTTTAATATGTTACATTTGCGATGTACTGTTCCGAGGCTGCGCTTGGAAGATACAAAATGTATGTGCAAGGGTAACATGAGAATGCACCAATTCATGATGAGGAGTAAGGAGGATTAAAAGAATGCTCAATTTGCAAGACATCTAGATAACTGGGGCTTCTTGGACCCTGGGAACTGGATCAAACCAACCTTGCGGTTTGGACTGAGACCAAGGGCTCAGAGAGCATGCGTGAGAAGGAAAGGTTAAAAAGTTCAACTCTGATGAAGACATCTTACTTCAACCCGACGACCACCCGGACGACCACTAGAGAGTAGTACGCAAGCGCAGAAGGACTGATAAGATAATTAGCATACGAAGCGAGGCTAGGCGGAGCTAGGAAATGAATATGCATAGATGAATTGTGAAACCTAATGCATATGTAATATCTTAGGGGATAAAAGAGAACTAAGAGAACAAATCAGACGAAGTTAGATTTGGGCAGGCATGCCCCTAACTTCCGGCGCCTAATAAAGCACCTTCATATAATCACTTTGTGGATTATGTGTCTTCATGAACGCTAACAATAGAATCATTAAGATTTTAAAAGACCTTCAAGATCATCTGGTCCAACCATCATCCTACTGCTAATGTGGCTGTCGTGCCCCTGAAATTGTTGGGTCACAGATCCCAAGGGGCATGAGGAAAGAGAGTAGAAGACAGCAGATGTCACACCTCAGAGGAGCAGACTTGGGCCTATTCTGGGGACTTGTAGTGAGGAACTCAGGTGTGAGAAACGATCTGTAGCCAGTAACACAGGCTCTGGAGGGGATCTCAGTGAAGCAGCATTTTTAATCATGACTGCAATGGCAGGCATCCTGTAAGCAGGAGCTCACAGCAAAAGTATATCATAACCTTATATTCCCTATTACCTGATGCTTGATTCCTCTCCTGTTTCCTCATTGGCTGAGTACTACAGGTTCACAAACTACTGATGCTTTTTACTATACCATATATGAACCATTTTATTTGACCGACTGTTAGTTTCTCCTTATTTTTCTCTCCTTTTGTTTTTTCTTCTTCTCTCATGACTAGAGGGCCTTTGATTTATTGTTTTACCAATTTCACATGGCTCATCTTGTTTTTCTTAGCTATCCTCCTTATTTGGGGAGACCGGGACTTTCCACTGTCCCCTTATCTGCCAAACATACTTCTCACTATTATGCCACTGTTACGCCTGCACAGTCACTTTTGAATATGCAAGGTTAGTGGAGTTTTCCACTGCAAAAACACAACCTGAATTCCCACACAGGTGAGCAGCACACAAGAGCAGCAGAGCTCAGTACAGCTGTTCTTCAAGGACAGCATCTTCCAAGCACAGCACTAGTCCAAATCATAACCAGTTGCAACTTGAAAGGGAATTCAAGAGCACCAGAATGTATTGTTGCTCTTTCTAGTGCCAAGATCCTGAACAGCAGAGGCTGAAGGATTGAATAAGCCTCTGAAAAAGTAAAAGTCAGGAGCAATCCTCCAAGTTTCTGAGGCTGTTAGCAGGCCTGACTGAAGCCCATCACCAAAGAGAGCATGAGGAGAACAAGCAGACCAGGTGCCCACCCCTGAGAATGAAGGAGGAAGTTGGATGTACTAAATCCAAGTGGAAAACAAAAACGTTGAGGTGGCTCTGATGCCACCAGAGCCCTTGCTGAGTTTCAACAAGGGCTGGATCATGACCAAGCCCTGCTCCCCATCCCCTGGGAAGGGGGAGCCTTTCCCTCACAGGAGTCTCAGGGCTCTTGCTGGAGGCAGTGTGATGTGGGGGTGTGCAATGGCAAGTGCAGAACAGTGGATGGACACCTCACGAGTTCTGTGCAGGGGTGAGGATTCGAGGAGGCCCTGGGGCTGGTGTCTCCTCATGGTCCTCAGTGGGAGAGATGGCAGCCCTAGAGGATCACATCCAGGTGGATTTTGCATATCTCTAGAGAAAGAGACTCCCCAGTCTGTCATGGCCACCTGTTCCAGTGCTCTCTTACCTTCACAGTAAAGAAGTGTTTTCTCATATTCAGATGGAACTCCCTGTTTTTCAGTTTGTGCCCGTTGCCTCTTGTCCTGTCACTGGGCTCCACTGAAAAGAGTCTGATTCCATCATCTTGACACCCTCCTTCAGATACTTATACACATTGATGAGATCCTCTCTCTGTCTTCTCCGCTGAAGAAAGCCAACGTCACCACTGTCTTCAGAAAGGACAAGAAGCAGGGTGCAAAAAACCTACAGGCCAGTCAGCCTCACCTCCATCCCTGGAAAGGGGATGGAGCAGCTCATCCTGGAGGTCAGCTCCAAGCACGTGCAGGGCTAAGAAGGTGATCAGGAGTAGTCATCATGGAGTCGTCAAGGGGAAATCATAGAATGGCTTAGGTTGGAAAAGAACCTTTAAGAGCATCTAGTTCCAAGCCCCTGCCATGGGCAGGGATGCCATGCATTAGATCAGGTTGCCAGGGCCTCAGCCAACCTGGATTTGAACACATCCAGGGATGGGGCATCCACAGCCTCTCTGGGCAACCCGTTCCAGTGCCTCACCACCTTCTGAGGGAAGAATTTCCTCCTTACCTACCTAAATCTCCTCTCTTTTAATTTAGAACCATTCCCCCTTCTCCTGTCATTAACTGATTGAGAAAAAAAAAAAAAAAAGTTTGCTTTTCTCTTGCCTCAGCTTGGGAAAATGTGATTCCTGCCAGTCACCGTCTGGGTGTCATGCCTAAAACTGAAAGAGGACAAGGTGATTCTTTGATGAAGCTTCTCCTGATAGGAGAGATGGCACTGCTGGAAGTAAGTGTCTCTCCCCAGCTGTGGGAGGGAACTTCAGGGATTGCGCCAGTCTGTTTCAAAGTTGGTTCCCTGGAGGCCCAGTGACAGACATGTCAAGGGACACAAGAGAGGGCAGAGACAGCGAGGCCTTGGGCTGGAGCTGTGCTGCTGAGCTGGGCCAGGCTCCTGGGACCAATGGGAGCTCCTGGCAAGCGGGCAGCGCTGCAGAGAGACAGCTCTGCCCAGGAGCAGCTCCTCTGCACAGTGCAGCAGGGCTGGGGGCACTGCCTGCAGGGGACAAGGGCGGCTGAGAGAAGGGAGGGAGATGTTAAAGGCAGTGTGGAGGGGGGCTGCTGAGAGCTCACTGCAGGACAAATCTTCACAGCCCTGAACGGGTTAAGTCTAAGGCTTAAGGGCAAGGCAGATGAAAGTATCCTAGGGGTCTCTTCTACAGTTGCCAGTTCCATGGCTGGTAGTCACCGGGGATGTGTGGCTCTAAACTGGAAGAATATAGGTTTCCTGGCTTATATACTGGCTTGTCCAGTGCAGAGGATGGGGATGTTTCCTGAATCACTGATTTCCTGCCAAAGCTGTCAGAGGGGAAGGACATGAGGGTTCCTTCTCATAGTGCCAGCTGCAGGCTGTGCAGCCAGGGTGCAGGCAGGGGTGCCCAGGGCTGTGGTGCAGAGCAGGGTCCCTGCTGTGCCCCAGGGGCTGTGTGCCGGGGCAGGGCCTCTGCCGCCTGCCCCGCTCAGCACTCAGCCTGCCCAGGGAGCTGCCCAGGGTGCTGTGGGGCAAAGCTGTGGGTGGAAGGAGCCCCCTCAGCAGGGCAGGGTCCTGCTGGTGCCCAGAGGCTGCTGCCTGGTGTAGGCAGCTCACAGATCCACAGCACCCCAGGGACAACTTTAGGGGAGAATGAAAGGAAAGGCCAGGCTTTCACTGAGGCTTTCACAGCATGACACTGAAAGAGAGCTGTAGGTCTGTGAAAAGCCTCAGATTTTCTCTTCACACCCCTCTGCCTACAGAGAACACCAAAACCACCTTCAGTGTTTCTCATGGGATTATTGGATGTCCTTCTTGGAGCCTGAAAATAGTGATGCCTCTGGCCTTTGGGCACCATAGATCCATCCCCAGCGCTCTTCACTGGATATTGTAGGGCAGTACTGACTTCTGCTGAACCCACAGAGGGATCTGCCTGGACATTGAGGCACCTCAGACAGAATAAAACAGACGTCATAAGGAAGACACTGTGTCTTGTTGAGGAGGAATCTGTGAAACACGATAGCGGTTTTGCTCAGAGAAGTCTTGCTAACTTGACTCTGCTTTTCCTCCATGGAAAGACATCCATGCCCGGAGGCAGCAAATGTCCAACAGCAGCTTCCCCACAGAGTTCCTCCTCCTGCCATTCGCAGACACACATGAGCTGCAGCTCCTGCACTTCGGGCTCTTTCTGGGCATCTACCTGGCTGCCCTCCTGGGCAACGGCCTCATCCTCACAGCCGTAGCCTGTGACCACCGCCTCCACACCCCCATGTACTTCTTCCTCCTCAACCTCGCCCTCCTCGACCTGGGCTCCATCTCCACCACTGTCCCCAAAGCCATGGCCAATTCCCTGTGGGACACCAGGACCATTTCCTATGCAGGCTGTGCTACCCAGGTCTTTTTCTTTGTTGTCTTTGTCACAGAAGAATTTTACCTTCTCACCATCATGGCCTATGACCGCTACGTTGCCATCTGCAAACCCCTGCACTACAGGATAATAATGAACAGCAGAACTTGTGTCAACCTGGCAGCAGCTGCCTGGGGCAGTACTTTTCTCTATGCTGTGCTGCACACTGCCAATACCTTTTCCCTCCCCTTCTGCCAAGGCAATGCCCTGGACCAGTTCTTCTGTGAAATTCCCCAGATCCTCAAGCTCTCCTGCTCAGATGCCTACCTTAGAGAATCTGGGCTTCTTGTGGCTAGTGTCTGTTTATTATTTGGGTGTTTTGTCTTCCTTGTGCTGTCTTATGTGCAGATCTTCAGGGCTGTGCTGAGGATCCCCTCCCATCAAGGCCGGCACAAAGCCTTTTCCACGTGCCTCCCTCACCTGGCTGTGGTCTCACTGTTCATCACCACTGCAATATTTGCCTACCTGAAACCCTCCTCCAAGTCCTCCTCCTCCCTGAATCTTTTGCTGGCAGTTCTGTACTCGGTGGTGCCTCCAGCAGTGAACCCCCTCATCTACAGCATGAGGAACCAGGAGCTGAAGGATGCAGTGTGGAAGGTGATGACTGGAGGTTTTTGAGAAGCAATTAACTGCATGTCCATTGCATATCACTCATAATGTAACTCATTAAAGGCCAAGACATATATTATGGTTATTTTTTTGTTTGTTTGTTTTGCTTTTTGCTTTACTTATGTAGTGATATATTTGTCCCCCCCCAAAAAAAATCTTCTTTCTTTCCCTTCCAGTTCACTACCTAATGTTTCATCTGACTCTGAGACTTGGTGTAAATGAGGTGTATTTACAGGCCAAATTAAATATTTAATGTGTATTTAAATAAAAATATGGTTCCTGCAGTGACTTGCTTGCCTGAGATCCATCCTCAGAGAAATGTGGTGGCACTTGGCTGTGTGCAGAGGTTGAGGGGAACAGAGTCCTGGCACATTAGCAATGCCAGGGAGCCCCAGGGCTTGGTCTGTCCCTAGCTGCTCTCCCTTTCACCTCCCACACTCTCCTACAGAGCCCTTGTGTTGCTGTGAGGACTGATTGCTCTTGTCGCTTGCTCACCATGCTGCTGTGTGGCAGTCCTGTGTCCACAGGCAGGGACAGGCCAGGGGCACTTCTCTAACACAGCTGGCTCCGTACCAGCATCTGCAGCATAAAAGGAGATCTGCTTGGGACAGTGTCTGAAGACTCCGCTCTTCTCCCAGACCTGCTGTCATGGATATTTCAAAGGAACTGACTTGAAAGAGGCTCCTTGCTTTGCTTGTTTCTCTGCGGGCTCAGGCAGATAAGCTAGGAATCCCAGGATCATATTTTTTGCAGGGAGGGATGATTCCATTCCTGCCTGTTGGTGCCCAGCACCTATGAGATATTGACTTCACTGGCCTGTGTCCACAGCATTCACGGCTGTCCTCCTGGGAGAGTCAGGGAGGATCAGCAGAGAAGGGGTGTTGTGGTTTAACCCGGCTGGCAGCTAAACACCACACAGCCGCTCGCTCACCCTCCCCCCTCTCTCTCTGGGATGGAGGAGAGAAATGGGAAAGTGAAGCCTGTGAGTTGAGACAGTTTATTAAGACAGGAAAATAATAATAACAATAATAATAATAGTAATAATAATAATAGTATTAATAATAATAATGTGTAAGAAACAAGTGATGCACAATGCAATTGCTCACCACCCGCTGACCGATCCCCAGCCTATCCCCGAGCAGCCGGCCCCCCACCCCAGCCAGCCACCCCTATATATTGTTTAGCATGACATCAGATGGTATGGAATACCCCTTTGGCCAGTTTGGGTCAGCTGTCCTGGGTGTTTCCCCTCCCAGCTCCTGCTGCACCCCCAGCCTGCTCGCTGGCAGGACAGAGCGAGAAGCCGAAAAGTCCTTGGCCTGGTGTAAACACTACTCTGCAACAATTAAAACATCAGCATGTTATCAGCGCTCTTCTCATCCTAATCCAAAACATAGCACCCTACCAGCTACTAGGAGGAAAATTAACTCTGTCCTAACTGGAACCAGGACAGATATCCACCCCTTATTCCATACCGTTTATGTCATGCTCAGGTTACACTCTTTCCAATACATTCTAATTAATCACCATTTTCATCTATGATATATAGCAATCATGGTAGTGATGACATACAGTATTATATAATAATTAACATACTACAATTCAACTCATGGGCTATTCTCACCCAGTATTAAATCCCCTTGAGGTACACACTGGACCTCCCCATTCTTTTGCATTACCCACCAAGTGCATCCAGGTCCCTGAGCAAAAGCAATTCCACGAATGGGTTTGCCTTTTCCTGAGGCAGGAGTAGCCCAGACTGTCTTACCCAGCATGTTTCTTACGTGCACTACAGGAACTTTATCCCCTTCTACAGTGCGTAACAGGTTTGATTGGGCAGGTCCAGCTCGGTTGGCAGATCCCCTGGTATTGACTAACCAGGTGGCCTTTGCCAAATGTGTATCCCAATTTTTGAATGTCCCAGCACCCATTGCTTTCAGTGTAGTCTTCAACAGTCCGTTGTATCGTTCAACTTTTCCAGAGGCTGGTGCATGATAGGGGATGTGATACACCCACTCAATAGCATGTTCTTTGGCCCAAGTGTCTATAAGGTTGTTTCAGAAATGAGTCCCGTTGTCTGACTCAATTCTCTCTGGGGTGCCATGTCGCCATAGGACTTGCTTTTCAAGGCCCAGGATAGTGTTCCGGGCGGTGGCATGGGGCACAGGATATGTTTCCAGCCATCCGGTGGTTGCTTCCACCATTGTAAGTACGTGGCGCTTGCCGTTGCGGGTTTGAGGGAGTGCGATGTAATCAATCTGCCAGGCCTCTCCATATTTAAATTTCAGTCATCGTCCTCCATACCAAAGAGGCTTTGACCGTTTGGCTTGCTTGATTGCAGCACATGTTTCACAATCATGAATAACCTGTGCTATAGTGTCCATGGTCAGGTCCACCCCTCGATCACGAGCCCATCTGTATGTTGCATCTCTACCTTGATGGCCTGAGGTGTCATGGGCCCATCGGGCTATAAATAATTCATTATTTATAAATCATTCATTCACAGAGCAAGACGCCGAAAAGTCCTTGGCTTGGTGTAAGCACTGCTCTGCAACAATTAGAACATCAGCATGTTATCAGCGCTCTCCTCATCCTAATCCAAAACATAGCACCCTACCAGCTTCTAGGAAGAAAATTAACTCTGTCCTAACTGGAACCAGGACAAGGGGCTTGGCTTGGACCTTGTACTCTGGACACCCTGGCAGATGCTGCTCCAGGGCAATTGTCCAAGAGCAGCCCCTTGCAACCACTCTTCCCAGCACTGGGCTCTCACCCCAGTTCACACAGGTGGTTTCTTCCTCTGGATATGGACACTAAATGACTACATTGGGAGTCCATGTTTCCCTTGTCCATATGAGACTGCACACAGTATGGTTGTGGTGAGATGAACCTGCGTAAGTCCAAGTGCCATAAACTGTTCCCTAAGGGTGCCATAAATTCCAGTGGGACAGAGAGAGTCTAAAGTTCACTTCCCATTGGAGGTATGGTCCCCTAGAATAGCAGCTGAATAAAGCAATCCTAGTCATCATAACTGTCACACCAACTCCTTCTCTGCAGAGTTTGCCTAAAACGTATATTTTCCTAAAGCATATATTCAGTTCTTGAATCACTTTTCCACACATGGGTGGACATTTCCTTCAGGATGCCCTGGAGTTGCTAAAGGCTGCATGAGGAAACCTGAGTCGGGACACGTGGGAGGCCTTCTGAAGCATGAGCTGGTCGGCAGGCAGAGTACCTGAGGGGTTGTGCACCCGGTGCTCCTGGGTGGGCTGGGAAGAGGCCTCCTGAGCACAACAGCTCCTTGTAGCCCTGTGGATGCTGGCTGTGAGGTCACTTCTGTCCCAGCCCCTGGCTGGCCAACAGCAGGGAGGCAGAGCCTCTGAGGTCATAAAGGCCATCAGAAAGCTGTCCCCAAGAGGGTGACACATTTGGGGAGGTCAGGGGAAATCTGGGAGAATAAAGGTGGGAGATTTGGGGGAGAGAAGAGGGACTTGGCTAACAGATGGAAAGATCTGGAAGAGGTGAGAGGGGTTCATGTAAGGCTGTGCTGCTGCAACACTGACTAGGAAAACATTCATGTCAAGCCCTGGCAATATTTCTAAGCAGTAACCGTAAGCCTTACCCCTACATCTAAATGCTATCCCTCTCCCTGCAAGGAATCCACTACTCTTACCCCTAACCTCAAACCTCACCTGGCATGGGTTAGCCAAGTCCCAAACCCATAAGGCCTTACCATACACTCTTAGCTCAGTTCTCACCCTATTCCTCAGCCTTCTGTCCCTAGAATTGAATTCCAGCCTTAACATGATTCCTCAACAGAGCCCTGAAGAGAATCCCAACAAATAACCTAGTCTCTACACTAGACACAGACTAGAAACCAAGGCAGAAAACACAAGCCTCCCTCTAATACCCTGCCCAGCCACTACCTGTGGAAGGCAAGATCTAATCCCTAAACCCTAACCTGATCACCTGATCCCCAAATCCTGCATTGCTGTGGTCTAGTCCCTTACTGAAGCGGTCTGGCCTCATGAAGCTGAGAGAAACCCTGCAGACACCAAGGTCAGTGAAGAAAGAGTGTGAGGTGGTGCTCCAGGTGCTGGAGAAGAAGTTCCCCTGCAGCCCTTGGTGCACCATGTTGGAGCAGATCTCCACACCGCAACTGATGGAAGACCCCATGTGGGAGCAGGTGGATGTGGCCTGAAGGAGGCTGCAGTCCGGGGAGAGTTCCTGCAGGAGAAGACTGCGTCAGAACTGTGGAGAGGAGCCCAGCTCTAGGCAGCCCCTCATGGTGGGGCCTTTCTTCTGAGGAGAAACTTATATCGACCCTTTGACAGGTGCTGCACAGGCAAGGACAGGACTCAGGATGGCATCGCCCTTGAAGAAGGAACTACCTTTGGGATTCCCTCAAAGTGTGCAACTCCTGGCTGTGTCACAGCTTGAGTCACTGCACTGTGAATGCTGACCAAAGTCCTACCATGACAGATGCAACCTCATGCTTCCCCTGCAGCCACTCCCTCTGGTCTTCCTGAACTACCATTGACAATGCAGACTCAAGCAAACAGAGACAAAAGGGAATGTAAGAATGCCCATGCTGCACAAACTCAACGACAACGATACATGCTAGCAAGTAACTGGAACACGAGCTGAGCACCAGCTCATCACAAGCACCAGATTCATGCTTTGTTGGTTTGAAAGGACTGAGCACAGGGCATTAGAAAAAAAAAAAAAAGAAAAAAAAAACATAAAAGAAGGAGCTACATCTTCTCCTTGTGGACTCAGCAGCAGCAGCCCTGCAGAATGACAACCCATCTGGCCGCTCATGGCTTGGACAAGTGTACAGTTTGCTGTTTGAAGAACTGTCTGGAAGGCCATGCTCAAAGAGCCTGAGTGAAGAAAGATCAGTCCAGCTGGTGGATGGTCACCGGTGGCATTCCCCAGGCCTCAGTACTGGGTCCAGTTTTTGTTTACTATTTTGATGGATGATCTAAATGAGAGGAATAAGTGCACCCTCAGTACATTTGCAGATAACAAGTTAGGTGGGACAGTTGATCTTCTTGAGGGTAGGAAAGGTTTGCAGAGGCATCTGTAAAGGCTGGATTGATGGACTGAGTCCAATCACATGACATTCAACAATGATTAAGTGCCAGCTCCTGCATTTGGATAATAACAACCCCATGCAGCAGCATAGGCTTGGGGAAGAGTGGCTGGAAAGCTGCCCAGCAGAAAAGCACCTGGGGATGTTGGTCAACAGCCAGCTGAACATGAACACCCACCCCCTGTCATGGGCAGGGACACCGACATCTTCCAATAGATCATCTGTGCTTATGAGGTCACTGTCAGCCGAGTATCTGATAGGCCAGGAGCAGGCCCATGGCAGGTGAATGTTCCTCTGACGGCCAGTGGTGCCTGAGTAGCTGACAGGCCTGAGCAAACATGGCCTGTGCTAGACGCTGTGAGGACCCTGGTGCCTGAGAAGCTTGTAGGCCAGGAAAAAGCACATGGCTTGTGTGGGTCTTTGGGAGCTTATGATATCATGTCGGCGATGGCATCCCATGCTTGATTACTCCTGCAATCCAACAGAAATCCCAGGCACCTGTCTACTGGTGCATCACACTTGTTCATAGGTGAGCTTTCTGCTCAAATAGGTGTCTATGTGGTGCTCAGGTCAGTGGCTGCATGGATGTCAGATAATCAGAGAATCATGGAATGGTTTGGGTTGTAAGAACCCTAGTGACCATCTAGTCCACACCCCGCTGCTACAGGCAGGGACACCTTCCATTAGGCAACATGTGCTTATGAGGTCATGGTCAGCTGAGGAGTTGATAGGCCAGGAGCAGGCCCCTGGCCTGTGAATGCCATCTGGATGCCAGTGGTGCCTGTGCAACTAACTGGCTGAGAGCAAACATGGCCTGTGCTAGATGCTGTGAGGACCCTGGTGCCTGAGAAGCCAGTAGGCCAGGAATAAGCACATGGCTTGTGTGGGTCTGTGGGGAGCTCATTGGTGATCAATTAGCTGATAGGTCAGGGCAAGGCCCATGGATTGTCCAGGTACCTGTGAGGACCCTGGTGCCTGAGAAGCCAGTAGGCCAGGAATAAGCACATGGCTTGTGTAGGTCTGTGGGGAGCTACAGGCCGAGAACTTGTGTAGGTGTTTGTGAGGTCTTTGCTCTCTGAATACAGGCCAGGAGCAGGCCTGTGACAGGTGAAGATGCTATGGCATCACCTGGAGCTGGGTTGGACAGAAACATTAAATATCTAGATTAAAAAATGAACTATTTATATCTAAAAAACTGTAAAGAGTATAAATATATATTAAAAAATATTAAAAACAATAAAAAATATAAAACATTTATGAAAACTAAAAATTATATATATAATAATATAACATAAAATAACATAAAATAATATAAACTATAACATATAAAAAGATAATGTATTATAATATATAATAATATAATTAATATATTATGTAATATAATAATAATACATGTAATATAAAATAATATATAAAATCTAACCTGATATATTGTGTATAATAATATACTATATATAATATAGTATATATAAAATGTAATATAAATATATATTATAAAGATAAAATCTATAATATACAATAATATTATAATGTAATGTAATATAATACAATACAATATAATATAATAATATATAATGTAATAATATATAATACAATGATATATATCATATTTTATATATTTATTAAATGTACATATATTTTAAAATTATATGTGTATATATATATATGAAATAAACGATATGTCTGAGAGCATTGTCCAAACACTTCTCGGACTCTGCCAGGCTTGGTGCTGCGAGGAGGCTGGGAGGCAGCGCAGGGCCAGGCCTGGGCACGGGGCCAGGAGGAAACCACCGCCTTCCTGCCCGGGCGCCATGTCACGTGGGCTGCGGTTTGTGCACCTGCAGTGGCAGGCAGGCTCCAGCTCCCGACCCGCCGCGGGGAATAACGGCCCCTGGGTGACACGCTGAGAGCCAGGGAGACGCCTGAGGCTCTGGGCTGCAGCTCTGCTGCCAGGGCAGGCCCTGGACCAGCTCTGGCTGCTGCCAGGACCCCACAGGAGGCTCCCTGGGGAGGGACGGGCCAGCCAGCGCTCCCGGCATGGGGCTCGGGCCCTGCCCAAGGGCCTTTCCCAGCTGCTGCTGCCAGCACAGCGGGGGCTGTAGCAGGGGCAGGGGCTGGGCCCTTCCCAGCCTGACACAGCCCCGCTGCAGGCCCAGCCCCGTGGATCCCATGGCGCAGGGACGGCCGGACAATCGCACCTTGGGCTCTTGGACGCTACAGCTCAGGAGATGCTCCGTGCTCCCGGTCCCCACAGCGGGCTGCAAGGGGTGTCAGACCCATCTGCCCCCACACCCAGCCCTACCCCACGACGATCTCCCACCGCAGTGACGTGAGACCCGCAGCGGAGCCGTCCCTCATATATGGTCATGAAGAGCGCTGGAGAAGTTCATTGGAGAGCTGGGCTGCGTCGGAGGGGAGATAAGTGCCGATAACGTCTAAAAAGGTGCCTGCTGCTTCGATTGGCTCCTCCTGCAGCTGGGACAGCATCTGCACAGATATATTGCCCTCCCATCATCACCTCCACTGCCTTGTGGGTCCGAGGAGCTCCAGCAGCAGGGCCGTGCTGTGAGGGCAGGAGCCTCAGGATGGGGACAGAGGGACTCCTGTCCCCTTGGGTGCTGTGGCTGCTCCTCTGGGTGCAGTCTTGCAGAGGTAAGTGCCAGCTTCTTTTTCCCATAGACCAGGGCCAGCAGGCAGCAGCAGGGTCATCGGAATCCCTCTGGGAATGGGGTTGTTTCCAGGAACAACTGAAATGAGAGGCAGAAGGTTCTCAGCCCCTCAGTCCTGTGCTTTTATCTGTGCCTGTCTGGGTGGGAGAGGGTAATACATTTCCATAGTCCCCATGATTATGGCAGCCCATGCCTTGCTACATTTCTAGATTTGTATTTTTTTTTCCTTCGGTTACCCTCCTTGTTCCCCAGCACTGTCACTCTGGAGCTGGAGGAGGCCCAGACAGTAACAGCAGTCCTCAGCGATCTCCAGGGCACAGCCAATGTCTTGGGTGTCCTGGAGGGGTTGTCCGCTGCTCCCTGCCCCTGGGATCTGGGGAAACCCTGACCCCAGGAGGGCAGCTTGTACCCCAGGGAGAAAAGGGGACTGAGGCAGCTGTACCCAGAAGTGACAGACACGTGTCCTTCCTGGGGGCCCTAGACTAGCTCAGAGGGTGGGCTGACAGCAGGGATGAGGAGAGGATGTGGGCTGGGGGATCGTTGTGATCAACTCAGTGCCCCCTGGGCACACAGGAGGTCCCAGGAGTGGTGATGGGTTTGTGAGGTGTCTGGGGACAGTGATGAACAGAGGGATGTATGGGCCCAGGGGAATGGGGCTGTTCAGGGGTTGCTGGGCTGGGGAGGAGCAGAAGCCCTGTGCTGGACTGGGATTGGTGTGTGGGTGGGCCCTGTGCAGGGGCAGGGGGCCACTGGGGTGGGAGGAGGTGCTGAGGGCTGTGGGGCAGTGAATGTCCCAGGAGGTCTGGAGCTGGGCACCCCCAGTCCAACTCAAGCCCGGGGGATAGGAGGGATCCCCCACTGCCCCTGGGAAAGCCCGTGGGGACAGGGCTCCCACCATGGGGGCTGTGACTCTGCCCAGGCAGGGGTCACTCCCACACCCTCAGTGTGGGGCTCAAAGCTCTCCTGACCCTTCCCCTTTCATTGTTTGAAGGGGCTGCGGAGGTGAGGCTGGCGGATGGCGGCAGGCGCTGTGCTGGGAGAGTGGAGGTGAAACTCGAGGGCCAGTGGGGGACCGTGTGTGATGACTCCTGGGACAAGGCCGATGCTGCAGTGGTTTGTAGGCAGCTGGGCTGTCGGGGTGCTCTTGAAGCTCCTCAGTATGGGCACTTTGGGCCAGGATCTGGCCCCATTTGGATGGTTGCTGTTGAATGTCATGGCACCGAGTCTGCCCTGTCTGACTGCACATACGGAGAATGGGGTCAAACAGGGTGTATTCACAGTGATGATGCTGGAGTGACATGTTCAGGTAAGGACTGAACTTGTTCCCTACCTCTGGGACCAGGACACTTCTAAGGGACCTGGCTGTGACCTCAGGAAGCAACAAGTGGACACCGGAACATGGCTCTGGGTGTCAAGTTGCACTCTGAGCTGGGTCTGTCACTGCTGCTGTCCCTTGTCCCTGGGGAAAGCCCAGTGGGAGTGCACCCAGCCTGGCCCTGAAGCTGGAGCAGCCAACCCTGGGGAGGTGCCCGGGGCTGGGAGAGGAAAGCCCCCACCCTTCCCCATTGTGCTGGCTGGTTCCCATCTTTCTCCTCCCATTCGCCCAGGCCCTGTCTGGCAGGCTGGTCCCTATGCCAGGGGAATCTAGAGCAACTCCCCCAGCCACCAGCAGCCTCAGGGAAGGGCGTGCCATGGCCCAGGCCTTTTGGGTTGTACCCCCAGCAGACAAGAGAACCTCGGCCAAAGCAGGGGGGGCTGTTCAGAGGGCAGGAGCACTGGGCTTAGGCAGAGGGGCAGGCTGGCAAGTGGCACCTTGCTCCTGTCCCAGGGTCACACCATGAGAGCCAAACCCTGGAGACGGAGCCCCTCCAGACAGTACTGGTCTACTGCCCAGCCTCTCCTGCCTGCCCTGTGTCCCAGGGGCTGTGCCAGCACCTCCTGGCTCTCCTCGGTGCCTGCCTTTGCACCGGGAGCTCGTGTCAGCCCAGGGCTGCTCTCTGCCTGCTCTTTTGCCTTCTGCCCAGCTGGTGGCTGGGGACGTGCATACCTGACACCACACGTTGTCCCTGCCTGAGGACCCCCCTTTACCTGCTCCCCAGATGTGCCCCATCTAACAGGAGCTCCCCAAGAGCCCCAGCAGCCCCTGGGAACAGGGGGCTTTTCTGGCAGCTCCAACGGGTTCCTCAGCCTGGCCTGAGCCCGGTGGGGCAGAGCAGGCTGCAGCAGCCACAGTGCCTGGGCCCATTTCCCTGGGCCCACGTGCTGCAGGTGCTGCAGTGCTGGGTCTGGGGCCGGGCAGCCCAGGGGCTCCGGGCAGCAGCAGTTTCCCTGAGCGGTGCCCGCGGCTGGGGGCTTGGGAGAGAGGGCAGCCCATGGGTGCTGGGCTGGTTTCTGAGGAGCAGCAGGGGGACCCTGAGCTGTTTGTGCCATCAGCACCCACTGAGAGCTGCTGGGCTGGCCGTGGGGCTCTGCATGTGGCCACCTTAGGGATGAGGTGGGAGGTGGGCATGGAAGTGCCAGAGGGCTCTTGGAACTCACAGGTCTCCTTGGTTGCTCCAGGATTTGTCCGGCTGGTTGGAGGGGACAGCCCCTGCTCAGGAAGTGTGGAGGTCTATGAGAAGGACCAGTGGAAAGCTGTCTGTTACTCGCACTTTGGTGCCAAAGCTGCCAAGGTGGTCTGCAGGGAGCTGCAGTGTGGCACAGCCCTGTCAGTGCATGGGGCAGCTCACCTGGGAGAAGGGACCGGTCCTTTCTGGGACAGAGAGCTGCAGTGTGTGGGGAATGAATCCACCATCCTCTTCTGCCCCTGGGGGGCCCCCAAGGACCAGCTGTGCACCCACGGCAATGGCACTCATGTCACCTGCACACGTAAGGACATGGGGTGGGATGGTGCCCACGGGGTCTGTGGTGGGGGCAGGAGAGCAGGGTGGGCACTGGGCTGTGCTGGGAGGGGGACAGGTGGGGTGAGGGGGAGATCTGCAGCCCTAAAAGAGTGCTGCAGGAGGAGAAAGTCACGTTGTCCCTTTGGCCTCTCCTGCAGATCCTGTGGGAGCAAGAGCACAAATGCAACCTCTCTCACCCTCCTTTGTCCCCAGAGTACACAGGGTTCAGGCTGCTGAACGGCAGCACAGCGTGTGCGGGCAGGGTGGAGGTCGAGGTGCTGGGGACGTGGGGGACCCTCTGTGCCTCCCACTGGGACCTCTCGGACGCCCACGTTCTCTGTCGGCACCTCGGCTGTGGCTTTGCTGAGTCCATTCCTGGAGGAGGGCATTTTGGGAGAGGAACCGGCCCCGTCTGGAGAGACTCGTTCCACTGTGACGGGACTGAAGCCCACCTGGGGCAGTGCCCGGTGACTGCCCTGGGGGCCTCGCCGTGCTCCCACGAGAACGCTGCTGCTGTCATTTGCTCAGGTGAGTGCCGGGCAGTGCTGCAAAGTCCATTTGCCCCTGGTGCGTGACACGGCCACCCAGAGCTGGGGACCCCATGGCAGCGCCTGGCTGAATTTCTGCTCTCACCAGGCGCGGCTCACCCCATGTCCCTGCGGCTGGTGGGAGGAGGGAGCCGGTGCGATGGGCGCGTGGAGGTCTTCCAGCACGGGACGTGGGGCAGAGTCCTGGATGAGCAGTGGGACATGCAGGAGGCCAGCGTGGTGTGCCGGCAGCTGCAGTGCGGAGAGGCAGAGGCAGCCTACACCCCCGCGAGAGCCGAGCGAGGGCTGGGCCCCGTGGGGCTGCACGGGGTGCGGTGCACAGGGCATGAGAATAACCTGAGCCTCTGCAACACCTCCCTGCCTGAGAGCCCACTGTCAGCAGGAATCATGGAGGATGTGGGGGCCGTGTGCCGGGGTGAGTGGTGCTGCACGTCCCCAAGGTGCGGGGCCAGGTGGGCAGCCAGCCCCTGACGGCCGGGGCTTCTCTCCGCTGCAGGGAGCCGGCGGGTCCGGCTGGCAGACGGGTCTGGGCGCTGTGCCGGGAGAGTGGAGATCTACTACCAGGGGCGCTGGGGCACCGTCTGCGACGGCGCCTGGGACCTGGCTGACGCCGCCGTCGTTTGCCGCCAGCTGGGCTGCGGAGGGGCCGTGGAGGCAGCCGGCTCCGCTCAGTTCGGGGAGGGCTCCGGGCAGATCTGGCTGGACGGCGTCAACTGCTCCAGGGCCGAAGCTGCTCTCTGGGACTGCCTTGCTGAGGCCTGGGGGCAGCACGACTGCGGGCACAAGGAGGACGTGGGAGTCGTCTGCTCAGGTCTGTGCTGGGAGTGGGGCTGGGAGCTGGGGCCTGGGAGGCTGAGGTGAGGGCAGAGCCAGTTAGGGCCAAGGCCATCAGTGGCTGACATCCAAGGACATTGCTGGGGCCTTTCCTCCTTCCAGAGTTCATGGCCCTGAGGCTGGAGAACAGCGACGGCTGCTCCGGGCGCCTGCAGGTTTTCTACAACGGGACGTGGGGCAGCGTTTGCTCCAACTCGATGACTACTGAGTCGGTGTCCCTGGTGTGCAAGGAGCTGGGCTGTGGGAATGAACGGTACCAGGAAATCACCTCAAACTATGCCAAGAAGTCTGGCACCGTGTGGCTGGATCATGTGGAGTGTGGGAAGAGCAACAGCTCCTTCTGGCAGTGTCCCTCTGCTCCCTGGCATCCGCAGTCGTGTTATGACCTCCGAGAAGAGACCCACATCACCTGCAATGGTAAATCTGAGCCATCAGGGCACCAAGTCCTGCTCCCCACTGGATGTGGCCAAATGCAGAGAAGGAACCCAGAGGGGCTTTGACTTCCTGCATTAGATGCTATTGCTGCTGGTGGCACAAAGGTGACTTCAGGTCTCAGAGCCACCCATGTCCACCAGCAGCAGTCAACAGGTGGGCTGCCAGTAACCTCTGGGGGTTTGGTGCATTTGAGAGGTGCCTGGGGCAGGTGATGGACAGGAGGAAGTAGGGGCCTAGCTTCATAGGGCTTTTCAGGGGGTGCTGGTCAGGGGAGGAGTGGGAGCCCTGTGCAGGGCTGGGGGTGGTGTGTGGATGGGCATGGGCAGGGGCAAGGGGCCACTGGGAGGGAAAGAGAGGGTTATGACGGCTGTGGGCAGCAAATGGCCCAGGAGGGATAGAGCTGGGCACTCCCAGACCAGTGCAGCCCATGGGCAGAGGAAGGACCCCCCCAACACCCCAGTGACAGCCCGTGGGGACAGGGCTCCCACCCTAGGAACTGTGAGTCTGCCTGGGCAAGGGGGCACTCACAGACCCGCAGTGTGGGGCTCGAAGCTCTCCTGACCCTTCCTGTGTTGGTGTTTGAAGGGTCTGTGGAGGTGAGGCTGGCAGATGGCGGCAGGCGCTGTGCTGGGAGAGTGGAGGTGAAACACCAGGGCCAGTGGGGGACCGTGTGCGATGACCACTGGGACATGTCCGATGCTGCAGTGGTTTGTAGGCAGCTGGACTGTGGGGTTGCTCTTGAAGCTCTTCAGAAAGCACACTTTGGGCCAGGATCTGGTTCCATTTGGATGGATGATGTTCACTGTAATGGCACTGAGTCTGCCCTGTCTGACTGCACACACAATGGATGGGGTCAAACAGACTGCGATCACAGCTGGGATGCTGGAGTGACATGTTCAGGTAAGGGCTGAACTTGTTCCCTACCTCTGGGACGAGGACACTTCTAAGGGACCTGGCTGTGACCTCAGGAAGCAACAAGTGGACACCAGAACATGGCTCTGGGTGTCAAGTTGCACTCTGAGCTGGGTCTGTCACTGATGGTGTCCCTTGTCCCTGGGGAAAGCCCAGTGGGAGCGCACCCAGCCTGGCCCTGAAGCTGGAGCAGGCAACCCTGGGGAGGTGCCCGGGGCTGGGAGAGGAAAGCCCCCACCCTTCCCCATTGTGCTGGCTGGTTCCCACCTTTCTCCTCCCATTCACCCAGGCCCTGTCTGGCAGGCTGGTCCCTATGCCAGGGGAATCTAGAGCAACTGCCCCAGCCACCAGCAGCCTCAGGGAAGGGCGTGCAATGGCCCAGGACCTTTGGGTTGTACCCCCGTCAGACAAGAGAACCTCGGCCAAAGCAGGGGGGCTGCTCAGAGGGCAGGAGCACTGGGCTTGAGCAGAGGAGCAAGGTGGCAAGCGGCACCTAGTTCGTGTCCCAGGGTCACACCATGAGAGCCAGCTCCAAGGGACACAGCCCCTCCAGGCCGTGCTGACCCACTGCCCAGTGTCTCCTGCCTGCCCTGTGCCCCAGGGGCTGTGCCAGCACTTCCTGGCTCTCCTCGGTGCCTGCCTTTGCACCGGGAGCTCGTGTCAGCCCAGGGCTGCTCTCTGCCTGCTCTCCTGCCCTCTGCCCAGCTGGTGGCTGGGGACGTGCATACCTGATACCACACTCCATCCCTGCCTGAGGACCCCCTCTTTAATTGCTCCCCAGATGTGCCCCATCTAACAGGAGCTCCCCAAGAGCCCCAGCAGCCCCTGGGAACAGGGGGCTTTTCTGGCAGCTCCAAGGGGTTCCTCAGCCTGGCCTGAGCCCGGTGGGGCAGAGCAGGCTGCAGCAGCCCCCAGTGCCTGGGCCCATTTCCCTGGGCCCACATGCTGCGGGTGCTGCTGTGCTGGGACCGGTGCTGGTCAGCCCAGGGGCTCCGGGCAGCAGCAGTTTCCCTGAGTGATGCCTGCGGCTGGGGGCTTGGGAGAGAGGGCAGCCCATGGGTGCTGGGCTGGTTTCTGAGGAGCAGCAGGGGGACCCTGAGCTGTTTGTGCCATCAACACCCACTGAGAGCTGCTGGGCTGGCCGTGGGGCTCTGCATGTGGCTGCCTTAGGGATGAGGTGGGAGGTGGGCATGGAAGTGCCAGAGGGCTCTGGGACCTCACAGGTCTCCTTGGTTGCTCCAGGATTTGTCCGGCTGGTCGGAGGGGACAGCCCCTGCTCAGGAAGTGTGGAGGTCTACGACAGGGACCAGTGGAAAGCTGTCTGTGACTCCCACTTTGGTGCCAAAGCTGCTGAGGTGGTCTGCAGGGAGCTGCAGTGTGGCACAGCCCTGTCCGTGCATGGGGCAGCTCACCTGGGAGAAGGGGCTGGTCCTTTTTGGGACAGAGAGCTGCAGTGTGTGGGGAATGAATCCACCATCCTCTTCTGCCCCTGGGGGGCCCCCAGGGACCAGCCCTGCACCCACGGCAACAGCACTCATGTCACCTGCACACGTAAGGACTCGGTGTGGGATGGTGGAGATGGGGTCTGTGGTGGGGGCAGGAGAGCAGGGTGGGCACTGGGCTGTGCTGGGTGGGGGACAGTTGGGGGGAGGTGGTGGTCTGCAGCCCTGAAAGAGTGCTGCAGGAGGAGAAAGGCACGTTGTCCCTTTGGCCTCTCCTGCAGCTCCTGTGGGATTAGGAGCACAAATGCAACCTCTCTCACCCTCCTTTGTCCTTGAGTACACAGGGTTCAGGCTGGTGAACGGCAGCAGAGCGTGTGCGGGCAGGGTGGAGGTCGAGGTGCTGGGGACGTGGGGGACCCTCTGTGCCTCCCGCTGGGACCTCTCGGATGCCCACGTTCTCTGTCGGCACCTCAGCTGTGGCTTTGCTGAGTCCATTCCTGGAGGAGGGCATTTTGGGAGAGGAACCGGCCCCGTCTAGAGAGACTCGTTCCACTGTGACGGGACTGAAGCCCACCTGGGGCAGTGCCCGGTGACTGCCCTGGGGGCCTCGCAGTGCTCCCACGAGAACGCTGCTGCTGTCATTTGCTCAGGTGAGTGCTGGGCAGTGCTGCAAAGTCCATTTGCCCCTGGTGTGTGACACGGCCACCCAGAGCTGTGGACACCATGGCAGTGCCTGGCTGAATTTCTGCTCTCACCAGGCGCGGCTCGCCCCATGTCCCTGCGGCTGGTGGGCGGAGGGAGCCGGTGCGACGGGCGCGTGGAGGTCTTCCAGCACGGGACGTGGGGCAGAGTCCTGGATGAGCAGTGGGACATGCAGGAGGCCAGCGTGGTGTGCCGGCAGCTGCAGTGCGGAGAGGCAGAGGCAGCCTACACCCCCGCGAGAGCCGAGCGAGGGCTGGGCCCCGTGGGGCTGCACGGGGTGCGGTGCACAGGGCATGAGAATAACCTGAGCCTCTGCAACACCTCCCTGCCCGAGAGCCCACCCTCAGCAGGAATCATGGAGGACGTGGGGGCCGTGTGCCGGGGTGAGTGGTGCTGCACGTCCCACAGGTGTGGGGCTGGGCAGGCAGCCAGCCCCTGACGGCCGGGGCTTCTCCCCGCTGCAGGGAGCCGGCGGGTCCGGCTGGCAGACGGGGCCGGGCGCTGTGCCGGGAGAGTGGAGATCTACTACCAGGGGCGCTGGGGCACCGTCTGCGACGACGCCTGGGACCTGGCCGATGCCAGCGTCGTTTGCCGCCAGCTGGGCTGCGGAGGGGCCCTGGAGGCAGCCGGCTCCGCTCGGTTCGGGGAGGGCTCCGGGCAGATCTGGCTGGATGGCGTCAACTGCTCCGGGGCCGAAGCTGCTCTCTGGGACTGCCCTGCTGAGGCGTGGGGGCAGCACGACTGCGGGCACAAGGAGGACGTGGGAGTCATCTGCTCAGGTCTGTGCTGGGAGTGGGGCTGGGAGCTGGGGACAATGAGACTGGAGTAAGGGTAGAGCCAGTTAGAGCCAAGGATGTCAGTGGCTGATGTCCAAGACCATCCTTGCGACCTTTCCTCCTTCCAGAGTTCATGGCCCTGAGGCTGGAGAACAGCGACGGCTGCTCCGGGCGCCTGCAGGTTTTCTACAACGGGACGTGGGGCAGTGTTTGCTCCAACTCGATGACTACCGAGACAGTGTCGCTGGTGTGCAAGGAGCTGGGCTGTGGGGGCAGAGGGCAGCTGGAAACAACCTCAATCTATGCCAAGCTTTCTGGCACCACGTGGCTGGATCATGTGGAGTGTGGGAAGAGCAACAGCTCCTTCTGGCAGTGTCCCTCTACTCCCTGGCATCCGCAGTCGTGTGATGACCTCCGAGAAGAGGCCCACATCACCTGCAATGGTAAATCTGAGCCATCAGGGCACCAGGTCCTGCTCCCCACTGGGTATGGTCAAATGCAGAGAAGGAACCCAGAGGGGCTTTGACTTCCTGCATTAGACCCTGTTGCTGCTGGTGGCACAAAGGTGACTTCAGGTCTCAGAGCCACCCACGTTCACCAGCAGCAGTTAACAGCCAGGTTGCCAGCAGCCCCTGGGGGATACAGAGGCATCTCCAGGCAAGGTCTCAGAGGAGACCATGCAGGGCTTGCAGGAGTCCTCCATCCACGGACAGCCTCCTGCTGCTCTGTGAACCAGGGACCCTGTGGGGATGCGCATTCAGGTCCCCCTTCAGTGACGTTTGTGTCCCCTGCATGAACGGGGTTCTGCTGCTGCCCTGACCCAGGCAGCATGGGGACGTGCGAGCAGAGGTCAGCCCTGCTCTCTTCTGCACGACCCCCAAAGCAATCCCTTCAGCCCAACTTCTCTTTCCTTTGGGACATGGACAGAAAGGCCACAGGTGGCTGCATGCCCCAACTCCACGACGTGCACAGGTAGGGAGCTGCCCCTGCACGTGCCCCCCTCACCTGGCAGGGCTGTCCCAGCTGTCCCGGTGCAATGGGAGGTCACTGCCTCCCCAGACAGGGAGAAGATCCGCACCGTGGGAGGCGAGGATGGCTGCTCGGGCAGAGTGGAGGTCTGGAACCGCGGCGCCTGGGGGACTCTGTGTGACAATGCCTGGGACATGCGGGATGCCCAGGTGGCATGCAGGCAGCTGGGCTGTGGCCCCGCGGTCTACGCCCTGGGCCAGGCTGCCTTTGGAGAGGGGACGGGCCCCATCTGGCTGATGGAGTGCGGGGGAACGGAGCTGTCTCTGCAGGACTGCTGGGCCCAGCCAGGGGACTGCGGTGCCTGCCAGCATAAGGCAGATGCGGCTGTGCATTGCTCAGGTGAGCAGTGGGGCTGGGAGACATCGCTGGGGGCTTGGCAAAGAGCTGGCTTGGGCGTCTCCAATGCTGGAGCTTCCTCCCCACCAGCTCTGCCCATCCCAGAGGGGACAGCCCCTCTCTGCCTGGCCCTGCACCCTGGGGACATCCGAGTCCCCAGTGCGGGCCCGAGCAAGGGTGTCCCTGCAGAGTGGGAGGCTGGTGGTGGGTGGGGAGCAGCCTCTGTGGGGCTGGATGTCCCCGCACATCCCCTGGGCTGCCTGCACATTCCTGTGAGCAGCCGAGAGCAGTGGTGCTGTGCCCTGTCCCTGCCACCCTGCCCAGCCCCGCAGGAGGGACAATTCAGGTGGCACATGTTGGGGGCCGTCTGCCAGGGAGGCTGCCTGGTACCGCAGCCCCAGCCTCTCAGCCTGGCTCTCCTTCTCCTCCCCTGCAGCTGCACCCAGGACAGCAACACCCCCCCCACGAGCAGGTAAGTTTTTCTTCCCCTGGGGCTGGGTCTGCCCATGGCCAGGCTGTGACCCACAGCCAAGGGAAGGGGCTCCCTGCTGGACTGTGAGACTCTCAGGAAATCGAGGGATCTGGGGGAAGTCTGTGATGTACCCAGCAGGGTGGGAGCTGCCCCATCACCCAGCCCTTTCCCCCCAGCACCTGCAACCCCTGCTGCCTTGTGTGGTCAGGAGTGGCATGTCCTGCCCCCAACCTCTCCCTTGCCTGATGGTGCCCCTGCCATGTTCCTGCCCATGCAGTTCCCCCCAGGGGCCGTCTGACCACCACCAGTGAGAGACTCTCGGTGCCTGTCATCATCTGCATCATCCTGGGGGCCTTCCTCTGCCTGCTCCTGGCCCTCCTGGCTGGGCAGGTGCGAAGCGCCAGGGCTCGGCACAGAGGTGGGTCCTTCCCCAGTGGTCCTGGGGGGGAGATACCTCCTGGAAGGGCTGGGTGTGCTGGGGGTGTTGGTGTCCTGGGGCACAGAAACAGAGCTATGTGCTGCCTCCTGCCCCATGTGCTGCCCCACTGACTGACAGACCATGGGGCACTAGCAGCAAGGGGTGGAGAGAGCCCAGACCCTGGGGCATCAGTCCTGGGGTGAGAAGAAAAATGTGAGAGCTGGGCTGGGGGAGACGGGGAGGATGCACTGCTGGCAGTGCTCTGGGCAGCACTGGCAGGAGGTGCGTGGGGCAGCAGGCTCCATCACTGTGGTTCCAGCCACCCCCCAACAGGGCACGGGCTGTGCTATTGACGCGTGGGGCAGAGATGGAGCAGCTCCATGGGGAGGGGAAATGCAGGAGCTGGTGCAGGGTCTGCACTGGGACGTGACCCCGGGAACAAAGCGGCACAAGGGCTGTCTCCAGAAGGATGGTGCGAGGCTGACGCTGCCCCAGACCATCTCCATGGGGATGCTGCCCTCCCTGGGGTTGTGGCTGCAGTGCCAACACAACACAGTGGGGCTGTGGGGACAGCCCTGCAGCCCTGTGCTGGCCCAGGGAATGGGGCTGGGGGAGCCCAGTGGGGTCCTGTCCCTCTCTGCCCATCCCCAGACCAGCTCTGCCTCTGTCCCCAGGCTCTGGGAGAACTGGGGAGCCCTTCCCTGAGGCCGTGTACGAGGAGATCGCTTACAGCCTGACATGGGAGAAGCAGCCGAGGTTCAGTCTCTCAGGTGGGTGCAGGTCCCTGCGGGGGCACATCTGCAGGGCCCTTTCTCCCTGCCCCAGACCAGGGCTGTGCCCTGCAGCTCCTGCCCATGGTCCCTGAAATGCTGGGGCTTTCATTTCTGTGGGAGAGCATCCAGGTGCTGGTCCCCACAGAGGAGCTTCCTCCCCACCAGCTCTGCCCATCCCAGAGGGGACAGCCCTCCTCTGCTTAGCCCTGCACCCAGGGCACAGCCAAGGGCTGAGTGAAGGGGCTGTCTTAGGGCAGGTCTGGGAGCCTCTCTGAAAAATGCCTCATGCCAAGGGAACTGGTCTCCTCCCAACGGTGCCCATCCACAGCAGTGCTGACCACCAATGAGGGCAGCAGGGCTCAGCCCACAGCACCCGCTGCAGCTCTCTGCAGGCTCCTCTTCAGAGGCGTCCCTGACCCAGCTGCAGCCCTACCCCAGGCACAGTGAGGAGGAGGATGGTCTGGAGCCACCCCAGGGATCAGAGCTGGGGTGGGGGGAGAAAGAGCTCCATGTCTCCTGCCTGCAGACCAACAGACAGTGGTGCCACTGAGTGCCATCATCAGAGCTGGAAAGACGAGGGCTCTGCTTTGGCCCTGACACCAGCAGCGTGTCAGCCCTGTGACCCCGCACACCCTCCCATCCTCTGCTCTGCACGACATCCCTTCTCACTGCCACCACCTACTCTCGTTTCAGATGTCCCTGTCCTGCCCGGAGGTGACCCAGCAGATGGCTACGATGATGCTGGGGAGGTGTCTGACCCTGGGGAGGATCCTGTCCCTGGGCAGGGGGACTGGGAAGTGCCCAGGATACCAGAGGAAGGAGATGGGCCCAGGGATGCAGCCACAGGTGAGAGGGCAATGCAGCGCTGCCGCTTCCTAGGTGACAACCCCAGGGCCAGACAGGTCCATGCTGTATCGAGAGCCTGATCACCCGACATGGAGAACCTGCCCTGGGATATTTCCGGGGGCCTGGAGAATGGGCCGAATGTCTCAGAGCTGGCGAGGAGGAGGAAGGTGATGTACAGCCCCGAGGGGCACCCTACAGACCCAACCACAGCAGCCTGCCTTGATGCTTACAGGGGGAAGCCTGCGCTCCCAGAGAAGTGCTGGGGACCCTGGAGCTGAGGGAGACACCTCGTCCCCTTTTCTGGGACGCATGGGCTATGACGACGCTGAAGAGGTGTCTCTGGCATGTCCCCACGAGGACACCCAGGATGTGTCACTGGAGCCCCATGCACAAGGGTCCCAGAGCCCCAGGCCAGCAGAGCCCAGCCCTGCCCAGCAGCTGGCTGCAGCCGGGAGGGAGGAGAGCTCAGTGCCACTGGGAGAGATGTGAGCCCCAGGGAACGGTCTCCCTTTTCCAGCAGGTAGCAGACACACATGGGTATTTCCCCTCTTGGTATTCCTCTGTTTTTATGCTGTGTGTTGGCAAATGTTAATATTAAAACCCTCTGGGGGCTTTCCCCCACATCCAGTGCTTCCTTGCCCAGGTGTCGGGGTGTCTCTCTGAGGTTAACCAATTGGAGTAGAGCTCAAAGCTGTAATCGTGGGGAACGGGCATGTCTTGGGACCAACGGGATAGGGGTCTGGCTGGGGGGATGCCAGAACCCCCAGTCCCTGGACAATATTCCTGCTGACGGAGACATTTCCATCCCGCCAGCCACAGGCAGTTTCCAGCAAAAGTGGCTCTGTGTGATGCCTCATGATGTACTCGCTGGTAGCACCCATCTTTTACAGCCTTGGGCCCCCAAGGAGCCCAAGGATGCCTGCCCAGCACCCACAGACAGAGTAACCTCTCCTGCAGGATCTAAGTGGAGAGAAGGGTTGGACCCCTGGGCAGGAATTGGCACCCAAACTGCCCTCCCTGATCCTGCTGGTAGGTCCTCCCCAGCTCTTCCCCAGCAGACTCCTCTGCTGCAGCCTGAGAGATGCTTTTGGTAGTGGGGTGGTGGGCTGCAGGGGCTGCTGGATGGTCTGGAACATCTGTTTAATCCCTTTGGGTCAGCTGTCCTGGCTGTGTCAGGGACACCTTCCTCAAAATCAGGTTGCTCAAAGCCCCATCCAGCCTGGCCTTGAAGGCTTCCAGGGATGGGGCACTATCCGACAACCTTTCTGGGCAACCTGCTCCAGTGCCGCACCACCCTCAGAGTAAATGATTTCTTCTGAATATCTAATTTCAATCTACCTTCTTTGAGTTTAAAGCCATTACCCCTTGTCCTATTACTACATCCTCTAATAAATTGCCTCTCCAGCTTTCCTTTAGGCCCCCTGTAGCTACTGGAAGGTTACTCTAAGTTCTTCCCAGGGCCTTCTGTTCTTAATTCCCCACTTCTCCCTCTTCATAGGAGAGATGCTCCAGCCCTCTTACCGTTTTTGTGGCCATCCTCCGGACTTTCTCCAACATGTTCATGTCTTTCTCATGTTGGGGGCCCCAGAGTTGAACACAGTATTTTAAGTGGGGTCTCACAAGTGCAGAAGAGAGTGTGAGAATCACCTCCCCTGACCTGCTGGCTATGCTTATTCTGATGCAGTCCAGGATTTTGCTTTCAGGGCTACAAGTGCATATTGCCTGTTCGTGTTGAGTTTTTCAAGCACCAACACCCCCAGGATCCTCTCCACGAGGCTGCTCTCACTCCCTTCTCCACCCAGCTTGTATTTATGCACAGGACTGCTTCAACCCATGTGTGGGACTTTACACTCAGCCTTGTTGAAGTTCATGGGTTTCACACAGGCCCACCTCTCAAGCCTGTCATGGCCCCTCTAGATGACACCCCTTCCCTCCAGCATGTCAACCTCACCACACTGCTTGCTGTCATCAGCAAATTTGCTGAGGGTGCACTTGATCCCACTGCCCATGTCACCAACAAAGATGTGAAATAGTGCCGGTCCCAGTACCAACCCCTGAAGAACACCTTTTGTAACTGATCTCCATTTGGACATTGGTCTGTTGACCACAACCCTTTGAGTGTGACCATCCAGACAATTCCTTATATCCACTGAGTGGACAACTGTCAGATCCATGTCTCTCCAGTTTAGAGACAGGAATGCCACATAGGATGTGTCAAATACTTTGCACAACTCAGGTAGATGGCGTCAGTTACTCTTCTCTTACCCACAAACAATGTAACCTTATTGCAGTAGGCCAACAGATTTGTCAGGCACGATCTGCCCTTAGTGAAGACATGTTGGCTGTCACCAATCACCTCTTTGTCATGTGCCTTCGCAGAGTTTCCAGAAGGATCTGTTCCATGATCTTGATGGGCTCAGAGGTGGGTCTGACTGGGCTAGAGTTCCCTGGGCCTACTTTTATTTCCTTTTAAAAAGGGGGGGTTATGTTCTCTGTTTTACAGTCAGTAGGAACTTCACCAGACAGCCACCACTTTTCAAATATTATAAGTAGTGTCTTTGCAACTTCATCTGCCAGTTCCCTCAAGACTCTGGGATTCATCTCACCTGGTCCCATGGACTTGTGCACCTTCATATTCCTCAGATACTCCCGAACCTGATCTTCTGCAATAAGTGGTTCTTCTCTCTCCCAGTCCCTGCCTTTGCTTTCTGGGATTTGGATGGTGTGGCTAGAGCTCTTCCAGTGAAGACCGAGGCAAAGAAGTCATTGCGTACCTCAGTCTTCTCTATACCCTGGGTAACCAGGTCTCCTGTTTCCTTCTGGAGAGGGTCCATGTTTTCCCTAGTCTTCCTTTCATTACTGACATACTTATAGAAACCCTTCTTGTTGCCCTTGAACTTCCTGTCTAGATTCAATTCTACCAGGGCCTTAGCTTTCCTGATTTGATCCCTGGCAGCTCAGGCAATGTCCCTGTATTCCTCTCAGTTTACCTGTCCTTGCTTCCACTTTCTGCAGCCTTCTGTGGTGGTTTTACTCAGGTGGGCATCTGAGCTCCAGCACAGCTGCTCTATCACTCCCCCTCCTCAAAGGCAAAGGGGGAGAAAATATGATGAAACCGGCTCAAAGTTTGTGATAAGGACAGGGAGATCACTCAATAATTATCATCATGGGCAAAACAGACTCACAGTAGGAAGATATTAAAATTTACTGTCTATTACTAACAAGCTAGAAAAATGAGAAACAAAGGAAAGAAACACAAAACATCTTCCCCCCATCCACCCTCTTTTATCTCCTCTGCTTAAGCGGCGCAGAGGAATGGGGGAATGGGGCCTATGGTCAGTCTATAGCACTTCGTCTCCACCGCTCCTTCTCAGTCACTCTCTGCCCGTGCTCTAAAGTTGGGTCCCTCCCATGGGATGCTGTCCTTGTTGAACTGATCCTGAGTGGGCTTCCCACAGGAAGCAGCTCTTCAAGAACTGCTCCAGATATGGGTCCGTACCACAGGGTCCAGTCATCAGGAGCAAATTGCCCCAACCTGGGTCCCCCGTGGGCAGCAGCTCCTGCCAGGTCACCTGCTCCTGCATGGGCTCCTCTCCACAGGCTACAGCTCCGGCCTGGAATCTGCTCCAGTGGAAGTCTTCCACAGGCCGCAGCCTCCTTCAGTGCAGGTCCATCTGCTCGACCGTGGTCTCCTCCATAGGCTGCAGCATGGAGATCTGCTCCATCATGGTACATATGGAGCCCCAGGGGGACAACCTGCTCCACCACGGTCCTCGAGACAGGCTGCAAGAGAACTTCTGCAGAAGGGGGAGAACATCCTCCCCCTCCTTCTTTGCTGACCTTGGCCTCTGCAAGGCTGTTTCTCACTCCTCTCTCTCCCAGCTGCTGTTGAGCAGCAGGTTTTTTGTTTGTTTGTTTGTTTTGTTTTTGTTTGTTTGTTTGTTTGTTTTTCCCTTTCTTAAGTATGACCTCAGAAAGGAGCAAACAACATCACTTATTGTCTTGGCTCTGGACAGTGGCAAGCCCCTTATCTAACGTGGGACAGCTTCTGGCTTCTCCTCACAGAAGCCCCTCCTGAAGCCCCCCACTAAAAAAAAACCAACCTTGCCATGTAAACCCACTACACCTTCTTTTTTGTGTTTGAGTTTGGCCAGCTTCTCCTTGATCATCCATGCAGATCACTTGTCATTTTTGCCTGACTTCCTTTTTCCTGGGATGCATCACTCCTGAGCTTGGAGGAGGTGATCCTTGAAGAATAGCCAGCATTCCCGGACCCCTTTTCTCTGTAGGGCTTTGTCCCATGATACTCCACAAAACAGATCAATGAAGAGGCCATAATCTGTCCAGGGTTGGGAGCTTATTCTGTGCCCTCTGACCTGCCTGAGAGATGCTGGACTCCACCAGTTCATGGTCACTGCAGCCAAGGCTGCCCTTCAGCTTCACATTCCCCACCAGCTTCTCATTGCTGCTGAGAATGAGGTCCAGCATAGCACTGGGTACTTCAGAGTAAATGAAATCTATCCAAATGAACTCCAAATGAGCCGGGTCCAGCCAGACCAAGTATACTGGGTAAAATCTTGAGATGCAGCCAGAGGAGCACAGCTGGAGCTGGGACGTAGAAAGCTTCAGCTCATTTGAGACAGTGGGGCCTGTCTTGTTGGAGGCTGAGGGGAGCAGAGAAATCCGCATGTCCTTCCAGACACGATTCCTCTTTCCAGCATGGGAGGTGCACAGGGGCCTCTTCTGGTAGCCAAGGGCAGCAAGTGTCCATGACTCCTCCCGCATGTTGGACTTCCACTGCAGGAGAAGCATTTCTTCTGCCTCTGCCCTAGCTGGAAATGCAGAAGAGGGCAACCCAGTGGACACAGCTGTTTGTGCTTGTGCTGCTGAGGACAAGAGATATGCATCCCGGTCTACCTTAGGAGCCTCACACTGAAACATAGGTGCAAGGGGTCTATGTCCAAGCCTGAAACATGGACTCCTCATCCCGGTGGTGATGTTCAAGGAAGAGGAGCACTCTTTTGTCTTTACCCTGCAAGGCAGTGCATAGCAGCTGTCCCAGTTCATGTCTTTTCTACCTCCTGTAGCCACTGCCAATGGAGGACAGTCACCTTGAAGGACTATGCCATGCTCTTCTGATCCATGCAGAGGTTTCAGATACCCAGAAGTATCGGAAATAGCCCCAGAAACCAATATCCAGGTTAACCCATCCATTTTTATTCACAGACTGTCATCCACATCATACTTCTCCTCCAGCCGGAGTTCACCCTTCCCACATCATTGTTTTGCCAAGGACCCCCCTGTACAGTGGGCTGCATCAGCTCAGTACTTTGGCAACTTGATTGTACACGTTTGTGGTGGTTTTACTCGGGTGAGCGGCCGAGCTCCACCACAACCGCTCACTCACTCCCCCTCCTCAAAGAGGAATGGGGAGCAAATACGATGAAAAGGGCTCAAGGGTTGAGATAAGGACAGGGAGATCACGCAGTAATTATTGTGACGGGCAAAACAGACTCAGCATAGGGAGATAGTAAGATTTATTGCCTATTACTAACAAGCTAGAGAAGTGAGAAACAAAGGAAAGAAACCAAAAGCACCTTCCCCCCCATCCACCTTCTTCCACCTCCTCCCCCCGAGCAGCGAAGGGGAACGGGGGAATGGGGGTTATGGTCAGTCTATAGCGCTTCTTCTCCGCTGCTCCTTCTCGGTCACTCTCGTCCCCTGTGCTGTGGGGTCCCTTCCACGGGATGCAGTCCTTGCTGAACTGATCCGGCGTGGGCTTCCCACAGGCAGCAGCTCTTCAAGAACTGCTCCAGGTATGAGTCCGTACTACGGGGTCCATCACTCAGGAGCAAATTGCTCCAACCTGGATCCCCCACGGTCAGCAGCTCCTGCCAGGTCACCTGCTCCTGCGTGGGCTCCTCTCCACGGGCAGCAGGTCCGGCCCGGAATCTGCTCTGGTGGGGGTTTTCCACAGGCCGCAGCCTCCTTCAGTGCAGGTCCACCTGCTCCACCGTGGTCTCCTCCACGGGCTGCAGGGTGGAACCCTGCTCCACCGTGGTAGTCCATGGACTGCAGGGGGACAGCCTGCTTCACCATGGTCCTCACCACAGGCCACAGGGGACTTCTGCTCCGGCGCCTGGAGCACCTCTCCCCCTCCTTCTTCACTGACCTTGGCGACTGCAAGGCTGTTCCTCACTCCTCTCACTCTCCCAGCTGCTGTGTGGCACAGCATTTTTTTTTTTTTCCGCTGTCTTAAATATGCTCTCACAGAGGCGCAAAACAACATCAGTTATTGGCTCAGCTCTGGTCAGCAGTGGGGCCCTTACCTAACATGGGGCAGCTTCTAGATCCTTCTCACAGAAGCCACCCCTATGGCCCCCTGCTACCAAAACCTTGCCACGTAAACCCACTGCAATGTTGCATCTGGGCCATGTCCATGGTGAGTGAGGATGGACAGAAGTTCCTTTCCTCTTCTTGCCTCCCACAAGGCTGTCTCATCTGGAGAAAATATCAGCTGATGTGCTAGTGCCTTCAGAAAAATTTGACTCTCCAGAAACCTTCAGAGAAGTATCCCCATCAGTCAAAGATTTCATGCAGCGAAGATCTGCATAGGTTGTGTTTGCTGGAATTTGGGATGCAGACAGTCCTATAATTGTGATCCCTGGTGAACTAAAGCAGCCCTGTGTTTCAATTCTCTTCTCCTGTGATGAGGAAGGATGTAGGCAGCTGGCACTGAGCAAACCAGAATCTTTGTAAGGAAGCCTCAGAAACCTGGGGTACAAAAAGGATTAAAAGCTTTATTTAATCACCCCTGGAGATTTTATTTCACTTAATTGCTTTGATTAAGGTACTCATTCATGGTGCCAATTTATTCCTTCAATGTGAGAATGTTGTTTGATATGTTACACCAAGGGTATATGATACTCTTCAATATACTAGAAATATAGAGAAATTTGTTATATATATTCTTTAGAGGCCTTGACATGATAGCATGCAATATATATATATAACTACAAACTTTTTAATAAACTTTTATAGCTATAATTTTTGTTCTTCTTGTTGTTTTTATACACATGAAGGATTTCATTTGTCATGTTCTGTTCTTTGATATTCCTCATCACACAAGGGAAGAGCTACTAATGTCATCTACCTGGACTTCTGTAAAGCCTTTGACGTGGTTTCCTGCAACATTCCTACCACTTCCCTGAGGAACGTGGTTTTGAAGGATTTACTGTTATTTGGACAAAAGATAGAAACATCCAACAAGTTGCAGTCAACAGCTTATGGTCCAAGTAGAAATCAGTAAGGAGTGTCTGTGTTGAGACCTATACATTAATATCTTCATTAACAAAGTGGAGAGTAAGTGTAAGTACGCCCTAAGCTAGCTTGCTGATGACACCAAGCTGAGTGGTGCAGTTGGTATGCCAGTGGGAGGGGATGTCATTCAGAAGAACCTGGAAAGATTGGAGAGGTGGGCCTGTGTCAACCTCCTGAAGTTCAACAAGGAGAAGTGCAAGGTGCTGCACCTGGGTCAGGGAAATAAAAACTATCATTATGGTTTGGGGGATGAATGGATTGAGAACAGCCGTGCTGAGAAGGACATGGGTGTATTGGTGTTTGAACACTTGGACGTGAGCTGGCAGGGTGCGCTTGAAGCCCAGAAAACCAAACATATCATGGGCTGCATGAAAAGAAGAGGGAACAGCAGGTCGAGGCAGGTGATCCCCCCTCAACTCTGCTCTTGTGAGACCCCACCTGCCTTGCTGCATCCTGTTCTGGGGCCCCCCGTGCAAGAAAGACATAGACCTTTTAGAGTGGCTACAGTGGAGGGCAATGATCAGAGGGAAGAAATAGCTCTCCTACAAAAAAAGGCTGTGAGTGATGCAGTTGTTCAACCTGGAGAAGAGAAGTCTTCAGACAAACTTATTGATTCCTTTCAGTGTTTCAAGGGAGCTTATGAGAATGACAGGGTTTGTATTTATTTATTATTATTATTTTTTTAATCATGGCCCAGAGTGACAGGACAAGTTTGGAAAAGTCTGGTGTCAGGAGAAATGATGCAAGTCCTAGGGAATCAATGAGAGAAATGGTGTGAGGTTGGGAAGTGAGCAGCAAGGTTGTCTGTACAGCGTCAAACTTCTACCTGTCCAGACCTCCTTGAGAGACTCTTAGGGCTTTCTGTGTCTTAATAAGCCCCAAGGTGTAGTTGGTGACAATTTTATCACCTTCAGCTCCTGAGAGCAGACTGATGAAATCTCTCAGAAAACCCAAGTCAGAAGCCAAAGTCCAAAGTTCTTCAAAGCACTGATTGGTCCCACTGAGGGTATTACTAACAAAGCCCCATGGACTCCTTAGGGCAGGTAATTGGAGGCCATGATTACAGGTAGGCCAAGGCCCTGTGCAGGTGGTTCTGAGGCTAAGAAAATCTTGTGTTTTTTTCATATAGCAGAAAGGTGAAGTCCTGCTGCCAGGCCTGGGCAGAGAGCTCCTGTCCTCATATGGGGCTCTGGGCTCTTCCGCAGGCAGTGGGATGTGGGGTATGCAGTGACAAGTGAAAGACAATGGTTTGATATCTGGCCTCCGTCACGAGGTGCAAAGAGGAGATGAGGCCCCAGTTGTACTGTCTTGTTACAATACAATGTCTCCTCACCGGCCTTGGTGGCAGAGAGCTGCCGTAGCCAAAGGGACAAGACCTTTGTTTTCTTGGCTAACTCTCTCCTTGCCAGTGCCCTTGTCCATCTCCACCGCTGGCTGTCCTATGATGTCCCACACCTGTCCCTGTTTCCCTGCAGGCTGCAAACATCCATCTTGCTTTCCTACCTTGCTCTAAGCTTGGCATTTCCATAGCTTCATTGATATCTCTACCTCCCTAGTGTTTCTCTCACATGCTGTTTCCAACTAACAAGAAAAGCTCCATCATCTTTCAAACTATCCTTCACAGAAGCATGCTAAATCATCCTTCTTGTTTCCTGTCATCTGACTAGACAGAAAGAACTTCACCATGATCTTCCAAGCCATGTGTCCTTCCTGCTGGCCTTTCAGCTCTTCAGAAAGACACAACTAAGCCACATGCCTGCTGCTCCCCAGTCATGTACTCAGGCACAAGACACTTGACAACCCACAGCCAAGGCTGCTACTGCGTGGGCCGTTCAGGTACTTGGGCAGAAGGCATCACACAAGCACCATGCCAGCCAGGTGCCTTCTGCTGGCCTGTGAGAGATGCTGGGAGATGTGAGCCTAAAAGCCCATCTGCCAGCCAGGATGACCTGGCAGCTACTTCCGAAAGATGGGACCTCCCAGTGCCTTGCCCAGCCATGCTCCTGCTGCTGGCCTATCAGCTCCAGAGGCAGAAGTTACCTCACAGTCCCCACCAAAACCATATCTTTCCTACTGGATTCACAGTTTCTTATGCACAATCAACACCTTATAGGAACGTACCTACCGGGCAGCCTCCTTGACGCCCAACACCCACCAGATAAAAGCAGGTTGTTGTTTTTTTTTTTTTTTTAATTGTTTTCATCCTACAAGGCCATGCATCTCCTGATGGCCTTTCAGCTTCTCTGATGGGCAGGAGAGCGCGTTCTGCAACTTCTATTTGGTAGTAGAGCAGAAATGACCTCAAAATAAATAATCATGCCATCTTCATGTCAGAGCGTTATCAGTTCCTTCTGCACTACTAAAATGACACACGCATACACCAGCCATGTGCCTGAAGGGGGCCTATCAGGCCCTCAGGCAGAAGTGCCCTGACACCCACCTGTACAGCCATGGGCCTCCTGCTGCCTCCTGAGATCCTGAGGCACAGCTGACCTCAGCAGAGCATCCCCACCCATCTCCCCCTTGAGTCCTGTGACCTGACCAGATCCATGTCACCTCACCTGCCTCCTCCAAGACCAAGTGACTGCCGCAGGACCTCTCAAGCCCTTCCCAGCCTCATGGGGTCAAGCCACTTCAGTTTTGTGATAAGAGTGCAGGAACGAGGGATTTGAGGATTAGGAGTTCTTTTTGCATTCCATGTTTGCAGATCAGACAGAGTCGTAGAGAGAGACTTTCGTGTTCTGCTTTGGGTGGCCAGTCAGTGTTTAGTGTAAGGGCTAGACTTTTGGTTAGAGTTTTTGTTTGTTTATTTGTTTTTATGGTGTTTTACTGGGTGAGGGCTAGTGTTAAGGCTGGCAACCTAATGCTAGTGATTAAAGGCTAGGGATTAGTGAGAGTTAAGACTAACGGTTACAGGTAACATGGCTGGGGTTTGACTTCAAGGTAGGATTTGAGGATGGGGACTAGAGCAATGGATTCCTTCCAGGGTGACGGATAGTATTAGCAGTAGCTGTATGTTTTAAGGTTATTGGTTAGAAATATTAGCAGGACATAACATGAAGATTTTCCCAGTGAGTGTTGCAGAAGCAGCAGCCTTACCTGAACCCCTCTCACCTCCACCTAAGCTTTTCTTTCTCTTAGCAAAGCCCCTCTTCTCTGTCCCAAATCTCTCACTGTTATTCACCCAGCTTTCCCCTGGCCTCAACTAATGTGTCACCCTGTTGGGGGCAGCTTTCTGATGGCCTTTATGACCTCAGAGGCTCTGCCTCCCTGCTGTTGGCCATCCAGGTGCTGGGACAGAAGTGACCTCACAGCCAGCATCCACAGGGCTACAAGGAGCTGTTGTGCTCAGGAGGCCTCTTCCCAGCCCCCCCAGGAGCACCGGGTGCAGGGAATGCCCTGCACAATCCCTCAGGTACTCTGCCTGCCAACCAGCTCATGCTTCAGAAGGTCTCCCACACGTCCTGACTCACATTTCCCCATGCAGCCTTTAGCAACTCCAGGGCATCCTGAAGGAAATGTCCACTGCTGTGTGGAAAAGTGAATTAAGAACCGAATACATATTTTAGGAGAATGTTGAGAACTCTTCAGAGAAGGAGTTGCTGTGAAAGTCATGATGACTAGCATTGGTCATATCCATATCCAGTGAACAAGAGCCCAGCCCAGACTGCTCTGTGGTTCCCCCCGGCCTCTCCCAGGAAGCCAGCCCAGCCCATGTCCTCCCCAGCTCTCCACACCTCCCTGTCCTCTCCCCAACCCAGCCCAGCCCAGCAGAGCAGCCCAGGCTGGGATGGCCCCAAAGCAGCAAATGGAGAAGTGAAGGAGTGGAGGTCAGTGGCAGTGTCTCTGCTGCTGCCATCTGCAAATTACCTCACCTCTGCACCTGCTCCTTGTGGAAGGGACACACAAGGCTCACTGTGTCAAACTTATTTCCAATGTCAGGAGATGTTTTGGGCTGATTCACTCGAGACAGTTTATGAAATTTCACCAGAGGTGTAATAACTACTTCAGAAGACTGCTTTCCCGATGCCTTGTGCTTTCCTTGGAGTTGTAGAGCTCTCCTTTGCCTGTTCCCAGCCAGATTTAGTACTTTATCTCTGGGTTGCTCCACCTTGGACATGCTCGTGCACTGTGGGTGGGCTCCATGCCCTGCTGACTCTCTGACACACACTGTCCCTGCCAATCCCCTGGCCTCTCCTGACAGCTCCTGCTTCCTTCCAGAAAGAAGCCCGCCTGCCATCAGCCCAGTTGCATGCTGTGGACACAGGCTGGTGAAGTCACGATATCCATGGGTGCAGGGTAACAGCAGACAATTCCAGAATCAACCCTCCTGAATCAACCCTGACTAAATCCTGATCCTGGGACTCTAATCTCATCCCCATGAGCCCACAGAGAAACAAGCAAAGCAAGGAGCCTCCTTTGAGTCCATCCCTTTGAAATATCCATGAGAGCAGCTCTGGGAGAAGAGCTGAGCCTTCAGGCACTGCCCTCAGCACATCCCCTTTTATACTGGAGATGCTGGTACATAGCCAGCTGTGCTAGAGAAGTGCCCCTGGCCTGTCCCTGCCTGTGGACACAGGACTGCCACACAGCAGCACGGTGAGCAAGCGACAAGAGCAATCAGCCCTCACAGCAACACAAGGACTCTGAAGGAGAACGAGAAGTGAAATGGAGAGCAGCTTGGGAAAGACCGAGCCCTGGGGCTCCCTGGCAGTGCTGCTGTGCCAGGATTCTTTTTCCCTCCACCTCTGTATACAGCCAAGAGCCCCTGCAGCTCTACCACAGGTCTCTGAGGAAGAATCTCAGGCAAGCAAGTCACTGCAGGCGTCTTTCTTATATTTAAATACAAAGAGAGCCTGCTTCTTCATTTACACCAAGCCTCTGAGTCAAACAAAACAGAAAAACTTTTAAATAGAAGGGGATGAAGAAAAAACATACTTTGGAGAAAACACTACTGGAAGAAAATAAAGAAGAAATACACACACACCCCAAAAATAAAATAAAATAAAATAAAATAAAATAAAATAAAATAAAATAAAATAAAATAATAACAAAATCTGGACTTATAATGAGTTACATTATGATTAATATGCAGAAGATAATACGCAATTTATTTGTTCTGAAAATCATCCAGTCATCAATTTCCACACTGAACCTTTTAGCTCCTGATTCCTCATGCTGTAGATGAGGGGGTTCACTGATGGAGGTACCACTGAGTACAGAACTGCCAACAAAATATTCAGGGAGGAGGAGGACATGGAGGGAGGCTTCAGGTAGGCAAATATGTCAGTGATGATGAACAGCAAGACCACGGCCAGGTGAGGAAGGCATGTGGAAAAGGCTTTGTGCCGTCCACGCTGTGAGGGGATCCTCAGCACGGCCCTGAAGATCTGCACGTAGGACACCACAAGGAAAACAAAACAGCCAGATGCTAAAACAGCACTAACCACAAGAAGCCCAGCTTCTCTGAGGTAGGCATCTGAGCAGGAGAGCTTGAGGATCTGTGGAATTTCACAGAAGAACTGGTCCAGGGCATTGCCTTGGCAGAGGGGGAGGGAAAAGGTATTGGCAGTGTGCAGCACAGCATAGAGAAAAGTACTGCCCCAGACAGCTGCTGCCATGTTGACACAAGTTCTACTGTCCATTATTGTCCCGTAGTGCAGGGGTTTGCAGATGGCAACATAGCGGTCATAAGCCATGACGGTGAGAATATAAAACTCTGCTGCTACAAACATAACAAAGAAGAAGACCTGGGTAGTGCAACCTGCATAGGAGATGGTCCTGGTGTCCCAGAGGGAATTGGCCATGGCTTTGGGGACAATGGTTGAGATGGAGCCCATGTCGAGGAGGGCGAGGTTGAGGAGGAAGAAGTACATGGGGGTGTGGAGGCGGTGGTCGCAGGCAACAGCTATGAGGATGAGGCCGTTGCCCAGGAGGGCAGCCAGGTAGATGCCCAGGAAGAGCCCGAAGTGCAGGAGCTGCAGCTTGCGCGTGTTTGCGAATGGCAGGAGGAGGAACTCATTGGGGAAGCTGCTGTTGGACATTTGCTGCCTCAGGGCATAGTTGGCTGTCCATGGTGGGAAAGACAGGGAAAAGTTAGAGAGACATCTCTGAGCTAAACCAATATGTATTCTGTTTTATCAAAACCTCCTCAGCAAGACAGACTCCTACTTCCCTTTGAGGAAGATGTTCTTTTGCTTCGAGTTTCCCGTTTTACTTCCTAAGGGTAAATAGGAACCAGAGAGATCTTCTCTGGGCTCATCCAGAATCAGTACTGCCCTAGACCAGCTGCTAAATACCACTGGGGATAGATCTCAGGTGCCCACTGGCCAGAGGCATCTGCCTATTTTGGGTGCTGAGCAGGACATCCAACAAACCTTCAGGAAAAAATGAAGGTGTTGTTGGTGTTGTATGCAGGCTAAAGAGTGTAGAGTAAAAATGTGAGGTTCCTCACAGACCTACAGATCCCTTTGAGTGTAATGGTCTAACAGCCTCAGTGACTGACACAACCTGACAACTCCATTAGCATTCCCCTGACTGCTATTCAGGGCAGGAAAGTGAAAGCAGAGACCCCAGATGGTGCCTTCCCTGCAGGTAATGCAGGAGTTGGCCTTCTCTGTCAAGAATCACACCCAGACTTATCTTGTGGGTGCTGTGGAGCTGTGAGCTGCCTACACCAGGCAGCAGCCTCTGGGCACCAGCAGGACCCTGCCCTGCCCTGCCCTGATGGGGAGGATCCTTCCACCACAGCTTCTCCCCACAGTGACCTGGGCAGCTCCCTGGGCAGGCTGAGTGCTGAGCCTGGCAGGCGGCAGAGGCCCTGCCCCGGCACACAGCCCCTGGGGCACAGCAGGGACCCTGCTCTGCACCACAGCCCTGGCCACTCCTGCCTGCACCCCAGCTGCACAGCCTGCAGCTGGCCCCATGAGGAGGAACCTTCATGTCCTGTCCTTCTGACAGCTTTAGCAGGTAATCCCTGCTCTGGAGGTTTTCATTTCTCTACAGCAGAGAAAGCAGAGTCCTCCTGAAAGATCCCAGAGGCTGTGGGATTTGCCTGCAAATCCGAATATGGCAACAGGAACAACAGCTGCCCTGCCCTGCAGCCAGACACTTACCCTGTTCAGGGCTGGGAAGATTTCTCCAACACTGAGCTCTCAGCAGTCCCCCTCCACACTGCCTTTAATATCTCCCTCCCTTCTCTCAGCTGCCCTTGTCCCCTGCAGGCAGTGCCCCCTGCTGCGCTGTGCAGAGGAGCTGCTCGTGGGCAGAGCTGTCTCTCTGCAGTGCTGCCTGCTTGCCAGGAGCTCCCATTGGGCCCGGGAACCCGGCCCAGCTCAGCAGCACAGGGAGCTCTTGACAAGTCCCTGGGCCTCCAGGGGAATGGACTTTGAAACAGACTGAAGCAATCACTGATTGTCCTTTTGTCAGCTACGGAGAGACACCTACTTCCAGTGTTATCTTTTCTCCTAGTTCAAAGAAAGAGTTCGTTATGAGAATCATCTTTTCCTGTGCTGTTAGAGAGGACCCCCACAAATTGCCAGGCAGGTGCATCCCATCTCTTCCAGGCACTTGTTATCCAGGGGGAAGAAAGATTTCACAGCAACTGAAATCCTTCTGTCTACACCAACTGCATTACTTGTTGTTGGCCTGCAGGCTCATACAGTCATGGATTCTCCTCATCTTTCTCCTGTTTTTCTGTTAAGACGACGGGGTGTGGGGTGGTGGGGATTGGGGCGTTGTCAGGGAGGTAGAGAAGGGGGAAGCAGACCTCACCAGTTACACTGATTAATGATCACAGAATCACAGAATCATCTAGGTTGGAAGAGACCTCCAAGATCACCTAGTCCAACCTATGACCTAACACTGACAAGTCCTCCACTAAACCATATCTCTAAGCTCTATATCTGAACATCTTTTAAAGACCTCCAGGGATGGTGACTCAACCACTTCCCTGGGCAGCCCATTCCAATACCTAACAACCCTTTCAGTAAAGCAGTTCTTCCTAATATCCAACCTAAACCTCCCCTGGCACAGCTTTTGCCCATTCCCCCTCATCCTGTCACCAGGCACATGGGAGAATAGACCAACCCCCACCTCGCTACGGCCTCCTTTAAGGTATCTGTAGAGTGTGACAAGGTCGCCCCTGAGCCTCCTCTTCTCCAGACTGAACAATCCCAACTCCCTCAGCTGCTCTCCTAAGACTTCTTCTCCAGACCCGTCACCAGCTTTGTTTCCCTTCTCTGGACTTGCCTGAGCACTTCAATGTCCTTCTTGCAGCGAGGGGCCCAAAACTGAACACAGTACTCAAGGGGTGGCCTCACCAGAGCCAAGTACAGGGGGACAATCACTTCCCTAGTCCTGCTGACCACACTGTTTCTGATACAAGCCAGGATGCTGTTGGCCTTCTTGGCCACCTGAGCACACTGCTGGCTCATATTCAGCCGACTACCAATACTCCCAGATTCTTCTCTGCCAGGCAGCTTTCCAACCACTCATCTCCCAGCCTGTAGCGCTGCTTGGGGTTGTTGTGCCTCAAGTGCAGGACCCAGAACTTGGCCTTGTTGAACTTCATACAGTTGGCCTCAGCCCATCGGTCCAGCCTATCCAGATCCTCCCGCAGAGCCTTCCTACCCTCGAGCAGATCAACACATGCACCTAACTTGGTGTCGTCTTCAAACTTACTGAGGGTGCACTCGATCCCCTCATCCAGTTCATCGATAAAGATATTAAAGAGAACTGGCCCTAATACTGAGCCCTGGGGGACTCCACTAGTGACCGGCCTGCAACTGGATTTGACTCCATTCACCACGGCTCTTTGGGCCCGGCTACCGAGCCAGTTTCTAACCCAATGAAGTATACACCAGTCCAAGCCAAGAACAGGCAGTTTCTTGAGGAGAATGCTGTGGGAAAGGGTGTCAAAAGCCTTACTGAAGTCAAGGTAGACCACATCCACAGCCTTTCCCTCATCCACTAAGTGCGTCACTTTGTCATAGAAGGAGATCAGGTTCGTCAAGCAGGACCTGCCTTTCATAAACCCATGCTGACTGGGCCTGATCGCCTGGTTGCCCTGCAAGTGCCACGTGATGTCACCCAAGATAACCTGTTCCATGAGCTTCCTTGGCACTGAGGTCAAACTAACAGGTCTATATTTTCCCAGGTCTACCCTCCAGTCCTTCTTGTAGATGGGCATGACATTTGCTAGCCGCCAGTCAACTGGGACTTCCCCTGATAGCCAGGAATGCTGATAAAAGATTGAAAGCGGCTTGGCCAGCTCTTCCGCCACTTCTCTCAGCACCCTCGGGTGGATTCCATCCAGCCCCATCAACTTGTGTACATCTAAGTGCTGTAGCAGGTCACCAACCATTTCCTCATGGATTGTGAGGGCCACATTCTGCTCCCCATCCCCTTCCACCAGCGCAGGGTACTGGGTATTCAGAGAACAACTGGTTTTGCTGCTAAAGACTGAGGCAAAAAAGGCATTAAGCACCTCAGCCTTTTCCTCATCTCTTGCCGCTAAGTTTCCCCCTGCATCCAGTAAAGGATGGAGATTCTCCTTAGTCCTCCTTTTTGTGTTTATGTATTTATAAAAACATTTTCTGTTGCCTTTAACAGCAGTAGCCAGACTGAGCTCCAGATGAGCTTTGGCCTTTCTAATTTTGTCCCTACACATCCTTACAACATCCTTATAATCCTTCTGAGTGGCCTGCCCCCTTTTCCAAAGATCATAAACCCTCTTTTTTTCCCTAAGCTCTAGCCACAGCTCTCTGATCAGCCAGGCCGGTCTTCTTCCACACCCTCTCGTCTCTGGGCATGTGGGGACAGTCTGCTCCTGAACCTTTAAGATTTCCTTCTTGAGGAGTGCCCAGCCTTGCTGGACTCCTCTGCCCTTCAGAACTGCCTCCCAAGGCACTCTGCCAACCGGCGTCCTGAACAGCTTGAAGTCTGCTCTCCGGAAGTCCAAGACAGCAGTTTTATTGGTCCCCCTCCTGACTTCGCCAAGAATAGAGAATTCTACCATTTCGTGGTCACTCTGCCCAAGACAGCTCCCACCCACCACATCTCCCACCAGTCCTTCTCTGTTTGTGAACAGCAGGTCTAGCTGGACACCTCCCCTGGTAGGCTCACTAACCAGCTGCATCAGGAAACTATCTTCCACGCTCTCCAGAAACCTCCTAGACTGTTTCCTCTGAGCTGTATTGCATGTCCAGGATACGTCTGGGAAGTCCCCCATGAGGGCAAGAGCCGACGATTTTGCAACTTTTGCCGGCTGCCTGTAGAACTACTCATCCGTCTCCTCATCCTGGTTCGGTGGTCTGTAACAGACCCCCACCTGGATGCTTGCTTTGTTGGCCTTCCCACTGATCCTATCCCATAGGGACTCAACCTTACCATTCCCAGACTCAGTCTCAAGTTCCACAACGTCAAAACACTCTCTAATATAGAGAACCATACCATCACCCCTTTTGTGCTGGCTGTCCTTTCTGAAGAGCCTATAGCCTGTCATTGCCGCACACTAGTCATGGGATTGGTCCCACCCTGTTTCAGTGATAGCAACCAACTCAGACCTAGCCTGGTGCACAATGGCTTCCAGCTCCTCCTGTTTGTTGCCCATGCTGTGCGCATTAGTGTAGATGCACTTCAGCTGGGCCATTGCTTTCTCCCCCAGCCCAGACATTGTTCTCTCTGACACACCTCTAATGATTCTTATTCCCTCCCTGTCTCCCTGCCTACCTAGTTTAAAGCCCTCTCAATGAGCCCTGCCAGCTCCTGCACTAGTGTCTGTTTTCCCCTTCGAGACAGGTGGGACCCATCTGCAGTTAGTGGGCCACGTGCCGAGTAAAGTGTCCTGTGGTCAAAAAACCCAAAATTTCTGTGTTGGCACCAGCCTCTGAGCCACCTGTTCAGGTGGGCTTTCCGGGTCCTCTCTGTACCCCTCCCTGCCACTGTAGGGATGGAGGAAAGTATGACCTGTACTCCCGCTCCATCTATTAATCATTGCAGTCCCCTAAAGTCCCGTTTGATAGCCCTCAAGCTTCTCTCTTCAGTATCACCTCTTCCAGCCTGGACTATCAAAAGAGGATAGTAGTCAAAGGGGCGAACCAGGTTAGGAAGCTTTCTGGCAATGTCCCTGACCCTGGCCCCAGGGAGGCAACAGACTTCTCTACGGGTAGGGTCAGGCTGACAAATAGGGCCCTCTGTTCCACTGAGAAGGGGTCAGCCTCTTCTCTCAGATAACTAATGATAGGACTCAAGGAACTGGCCACTAGTTGCACCTGGGAAGATTTAGATTAGATATCAGGAAAACCTTTTTCTCTCAAAGAGTGGTCAGGCACTGGAACGGCCTTCCCAGGGAGGTGGTGGAGTCCCCGTCCCTGGCGGTGTCCAAGAAGCACCTGTATGAGTTGCTACGAGGTATGATTTAATAGCTTAGGGGGCAGTATTAGTGATAGGAGGATGGTTGGAATAGATGACCTTGTAGGTTCTTTCCAACCCTGTGTTCTTATGATTCTATGATTAATGGTAAGAAGTAATGTGTTTGGGGTTTGACTTCAAGTTAGGAAATGAGGTTGGGAATTAGAGCAACAGATGCTTTTCAGGGTGAGAGAGAGCATTTAGGGTAGCACTAGATTTCCAGGTTGCTAGATAGAAATATTTCCAGGACATAACATAAATATTTTCCCAGTGAGTGTTGAAGAAGCATCAGCCTTACCCGAAAACCCTCTTACCTCTTCCAAATCTTTCCTTTCTCTTAGCAAAGCCCCTCTTCTCTGTCCCAAATCTCCCACCATTATTCACCCAGCTTTCCCCTGGCCTCCCATAATGTGTCACCCTGTTGGGGGCAGCTTTCTGATGGCCTTTATGACCTCAGAGGCTCTGCCTCCCTGCTGTTGGCCAGCCAGGGGCTGGGACAGAAGTGACCTCATAGCCAGCATCCACAGGGCTACAAGGAGCTGTTGTGCTCAGAAGGCATCTTCCCAGCCCACCCAGGAGCAGTGGGTGCAGGGAATGCCCTGCACAATCCCTCAGGTAGTCTGCCTGCCAACCAGCTCATGCTTCAGAAGGCCTTCCACATATGTAGACTCACATTTCCCCATGTAGCCTTTAGTAACTCAAGGGCATACTGAAGGCAATGGCCACCTCTGTGTGGAAAATTGAATCAAGAACTGAATACATATTTTAGGAAAATGTTGAGAACTCTTCAGAGAAGGAGTTGCTGTGAAAGTCATGATGACTAGCATTGGTCGTATCCATATCCAGTGAACAAGGGCCCAGCCCAGACTGCTCTGTGATTCCGCCAAGCCTCTCCCAGGAGGCCAGCCCAGCCCAGCCCCTCCCCAGCTCTCCACACCTCCCTGTCCTCTCCCCAACCCAGCCCAGCCCAGCAGAGCAGCCCAGGCTGGGATGGCCCCAAAGCAGCAAATGGAGAAGCGGAGGTCAGTGTCAGTGCCTCTGCTGCTGCTATCTGCAGGGGACTCCCCACCCCCAGGCAGCCTGCAGTCCCCCAGGCCAGTCCCACTCCCCAGCACAGCACAGCACCACACTGCTGGCCCTGGGGCTCCTCAGGCAGCACCACTGCACACACACAGTGCCCTGCTCTGCTCCCGGGACACCCCATGTCCCACACAGACTTGCCCCAGGCCAGCACATCTGCTCAGGCCAGCCATTCCTACAGCCCCTGCCCATGCTGCCCACAGCCCCCAAGCTGGCGGTGCTGCTCTGCAGAGCGATGGGGCTGTGATGCACAGGGACGTGGGGCACTCTGCAGGGCCGTGCTGGTCAGGCTGGGAAGGCAGAGCCATCTGGTGGGGGGCACTGCCACTGACTGCCTCCCACACAAGTGGTTCTTTGGCCATGGAGGATGCGCACAGATAACCGGCCTTCTTCAGAGTCAAAGACTTATGGAATAGCCTGAGCTGGAAGGGACCCACCAGGATCATCTAGTCCAACTCATTTCCAGGAGTCAGGAGAGATTTTGGGGTGATTCACTCGATCCAGTCTATGAAATTTCACTGATTGAATAACTAATAATTTTCCCAGTGCTTTTCCCATTTCCTGGTGTTGCAGAGCTCTGCTTTGTCTGTGGAACGCAAATAATGATCATATTTCTCTCTGGACTACCTTATCATCAGTAAAAATGTAAAAGTAAAGATAAAAGGAAAACAAAAAAACAATATCTCGGTCTGTAATGAGTTGCATTATCAGTGATATGCGGAGGACAGGAATTTTATTGATTCTGAAAAACACGCAGACAACAGTTTCCACACTGCATCCTTCAGCACCTGATTCCTCATGCTGTAGATGAGGGGGTTCACTGATGGAGGTACCACTGAGTACAGAACTGCCAACAAAATATTCACGGATGAGGAGGACATGGAGGGGGGTCTCAAGTAGGCAAATGTGCCAGTGCTGATGTACAGGGAGACTATGGCAAGGTGAGGGAGGCATGTGGAAAAGGCTTTGTGCCGTCCAGGCTCAGAGGATATCCTCAGCACAGCCCTGAAGATCTGCATGTAGGAGTACAGAATGAAAAGAAAACACACTAAAAGTGAACATGCAGTAAAAACAATATGCCCAGGTTCTCTGAGGTAGGCATCTGAGGAGGAGAGCTTGAGGATCTGTGGAATTTCACAGAAGAACTGGTCCAGGGCATTGCCTTGGCAGAGGGGGAGGGAAAAGGTACTGGCAGTGTGTAGCACAGCATAGAGAAAAGTACTGCCCCAGGCAGCTGCTGCCATGTTGACACAAGTTCTGCTGTCCATTATTGTCCCATAGTGCAGGGGTTTGCAGATAGCAATGTAGCGGTCATAGGCCATGATGGTGAGAAGATAAAACTCTGCTGGAATAAAGACAGCAAATATAAAGACCTGGGCAGCACATCCTGATAAGGAGATGGACTTGGTGTCCCAGAGGGAATTGGCCATGGCTTTGGGGAGTGTGATGGAGATGCAGCCGATGTCGATGAGGGCGAGATTGAGGAGGAAGAAGTACATGGGGGTGTGGAGGCGGTGGTCGCAGGCTATGGCTGTGAGGATGAGGCCGTTGCCCAGGAGGGCAGCCAGGTAGATGCCCAGGAAGAGCCCGAAGTGCAGGGGCTGCAGCTCGCGTGTGTCTGCGAATGGCAGGAGGAGGAACTCGTTGGGGAAGGTGATGTTGGACATTTGCTTCCTCAGGGCATGGTTGGCTGTCCATGGGGGAATAGACGGTGACAAGTTAGAGAGACTTTTCCGGGGAAAACCTAAACCATATTTCACAGAAACCTCCTCACCAAGACTGCATCCTCACTGCATCTTCATCTGAAGAAGACTTGCTCCTGCCTGGAGCTCTGGGTTTCTCTGCCTAAGGGTGCCACAGAGACCATGCAGATCCTCTGTAGACTCAGCAGGAGTCAGTACTGCCATACAGTATATGGTAAAGAGCACCAGGGATGGATCTCAGGCGTCCACTGGCCAGAGGCATCTCCCTACTTAAAGGTGCTGAGAAAAAGTTCCAACAATCCCACAAGAAACAATGAAGGTGGTGTTGGTGCTGTCTGTAGGTTAAAGAGCGTGGAGCGAGTTTGTGAGGTTCCTCAAAGACCTACAGGTCTCTTTCAGTGTAATGCTCTTTGAGTTTCAGTCTCTTCTACAAACCTGACAACACCATTATCATCCCGACTGCCCTCCAGCAGCAGGAAGATTAAAGCAGAGACCTCAGAGACTGCCTTCCCTTCAGGTACAGGAGGTGTTGTTCTTGCCTTTCAAGAATCTCCCCCAGATATGCCCTGGGGGTGCTGTTGAGCTCTGAGCAGCCTGCCCCAGGCAGTAGCATCTGGGCTCCAGCAGTACTCTGACCTGCCCTGCCCTGCCCTGCTGGGGGGCTCCTTCCACCCACAGCTTCTCCCCGCAGCCCCTGGGCTGCTCCCCGGGCAGGCTGAGTGCTGAGCCTGGCAGGCGGCAGAGGCCCTGCCCCTGCACACAGCCCCTGGGGAACAGCAGGGACCCTGCTCTGCACCACAGCCCTGGCCACCCCTGCCTGCACCCTGGCTGCACAGCCTGCGGCCAGCCTCGTGAGGAGGAACCCTCATGTCCTGTCCCTCTGACAGCTTTAGCAGGTAATCCCTGCTCTGGAGAATTTTCACTCCCCTCTTATACAAAGAAACTCTGAGGGTTCTTCTGAAAAATCCCGTAGGCTGTGGGATTTGCCAGGAAATCTGGAGATGGCATCAGGAACAACAGCTGCATTGCCCTGCAGCCAGAGACTTACCCTGTTCAGGGCTGGGAAGATTTCTCCAACACTGAGCTCCCAGCATCCCCCCTCCACACTGCCTTTAACATCTCCCTCCCTTCCCTCAGCTGCCCTTGTCCCCTGCAGGCAGTGCCCCCAGCCCTGCTGTGCTGTGCAGAGGAGCTGCTCGTGGGCAGAGCTGTCTCTCTGCAGCGCTGCCCGCTTGCCAGGAGCTCCCCTTGGGCCCAGGAGCCCGGCCCAGCTCAGCAGCACAGGGAGTTCTTCAGAAGTCCCTGGACCTCCAGGGGAATCGGCTTTGAAACGGACTGAAGCAACCACTAATGTTCCTTCCCTCCACTGGCGAAGGAAACTCATTTCCAGCACTGTCGTTACTCATATCAGGAAAAGTGTGAGGTCCAAGAATCACCTTTCCATGTCCTGGTTTTAGGCAGAACACCCAGGCAAGGACAGGGAGGGATCTGCCTTCCCCCAATGAGGAAAGTTTTTCATCTAAGTCAACCAAGGCATCTCATTCTTTGTTTGCAGTCCACAGGCTAGAAGGGGTCTTTGCTGCCTCTCCCATGCCTCACACAAGCCCACAGGAGCTGGGATTCCTCTTGCCTTTGTTCAGGTGGGCACAAACCAGACATCTGCATGTCTGCTGCGTGTCTCAGCTGCCAGCACATTTAATGGAGGTGGAAGGCAGGAGGGAGATGTTCAGATGCAGACCCCTGGTGACATTGGAGGTGCCAGAGTGACAATTGAGTGACATTTGTGGTGTCAGATTTCTCTGGGTCATAAACAGAGATGATATGAGGAAAGTGCTAGCAGCTGTAGCCCAATGGCAAAGAAGTAAAGGCAGGATCTAAAGACTTTATTGCTCCGAAATTCATTTAAATATGAAACATAGATGTGAAATATGCCAAGACAAATATTTTTGGAGGATATAATACCTCCATTTATGTTATTGGGAGGACATGCATTTTTGGAAATATCTATATAAATTTATATTTGCATAGAGGGAACGTCCTCATCTTGTTGGGACATGTCCCAGACTTATGAAAAAAATCATAAATCTTCTAGACAAGCTACAAAATTCTGAAAATGAAGACTTCTTACAACCCGAGAAGAACAACAACAGAAAAACATCTTTTTTTTTTTATTATTTCACAGAATCACAGAATCACAGAATCACAAAATGGTTGAGGTTGGAAGGGCCCTCCAGAGATCATCTAGTCCAACCCCGCTACTCATGCAGGCTCACCTAGAGCATGTTACACAGGATCGCATCCAGGCGGATTTTGAATACCTCCAAAGAAGGAGACTCCACAGCCTCTCTGGGCAGTCTATTCCACTGCTTTGTCACCCAAACTGTAAAGAAGTTCTTCCTCATATGACAATGAAATCTCCTGTCATTCAATTTATACCCATTACCCCTTGTCCTATCACTCACCACCACTGAGAAGAGTTTGGCCCCATCCACTTCACATTGTCCCCTCAAGTATTTATAAAGGCTGATAATTTCCCCTCTCAGTCTCCTCTTCTCTAGGCTAAACAGACCCAGCGACACCGTTGAGCACAACACAGAGCTCTGCCATCCAGCCAGTTCTTGATCCACCCCACTGTGCACTCATGGATCCCACAGTTCCGGAGCTTGCCCAGGAGGATGTTATGGGAGACAGTGTCAAAAGCCTTGCTGAAGTCAAGGTAGACAACATCCACTGCTCTCCCCTCATCCATCCATCCGGTCATCTCATTGTAGAAGGCTACCAGGTGTGTTAAACCCAACTTCCCCTTGATGAATCCATGGTGACTGCTTCTGATCACCTTCTTTTCCTCCATGTGCTTAGAGATGGCCTCAAAGTTGAGCTGCTCCATCACTTTTCCAGGGGTGGAGGTGGGGATGACTGGCCTGTAGTTGCCTGGGTCTTCCTTCTTGCCCTCCTTGAAGACTGGAGTAATGTTGGCTTTCTTCCAGTCCTCAGGCACCTCTCCTCTCCTCCAAGACATTTTGAACATGATAGAGAGTGGCTTAGCAATAACGCCTGCCAGTTCCCTCAGCACTCTCAGGTGCATCCCATTGGGACCCACAGATTTCTGGGTGTCTGCCTTGCCTAAATAACCTCTAAGACAATCCCCTTCACCATGGGGAAAGTCTTCTTCCCTCCAGGTTTTCCCTCTTGTTTCCAGGCTCAGTAGTGCTTGGGTTCTAGCCTTAGCATTGAAGACCAAAGCAACAAAGGCATTCAGTAATTCCACCTTCTCTGTATCCGCCATCACCAAGGTACCCACCTCCTTTAGCTAAGCACTCAGATTTTCCTCAGTCTTCCTTTTGCTGCTGATGTATTTGAAGAAGGTCTTCCTGTTATCCTTGATGTCTCTCACTAAATGTAATTCTCACTGGGCCTTGGCCTTCCTCATTGCATCCCTGCATTCTCTGATAATGTTCTTAAATTCCACCCAAGTCGTCTGTTCCTTCTTCCATATCATGTACGTTTTCTTCTTCTGTTTAAGTTTTCCCAAGAGCTCTTTGCCCATTCACGCAGTTCTCCTGTTCCCTTCCTCGAATTCTTTCTTGTAAGGATGCACCAACCCTGAGCTTGGAGGAAGTGGTGTTTGAATATCAGCCAGCTCTCCTGGACACCCTTTCCCCTCAGGCCCTGGCCCAAAGGATTCTTCCAATTAGGTCCCCGAAGAGGTCAAAGTTAGCTTTCTTGAAATCCAGGGTTGCAGTCCTCCTTTTGCCCTGATTCCTTCTCCCAGGATCTTGAACTCCAACATCCCACGATCACTGCAGCCAAGACTGCCCTCAACCTTCACGCTTCCAACTAGACCATCTCTGTTTGTTAGTGCCTTGTCCAGCAGTGCCCTTCTCCTTGTTGGCTTACTTTCCTGCTGCATCAAGAAGTTATCTGCCATGGTCTGCAGCAACCTCCTGGACCGTTCGTTCTGAACTGTGTTGTCTCCCCAGCAAATATCTGGGTGGTTAAAGTTCCCCATAAGAAGCAGGGCCTGAGAACGTGAGGCAACTTGCAGCTGCCTGTAGAAGGCCTCATCCACTTCCTCTTCCTGATCCGGTGGCCTGTAGTAAACACCTACCACACTGTCACCCCTGTTGGCCTGCCTTTTGATCCTCACCCATAGGCTCTCGACTTGCACTTTGTCCCCCCCTAGGCAGAGCTGCATACATTCCAGTTGCTCACTGACATAAAGAGCAACTCCACCACCTCGCCTTCCTGGCCTGTCCTCACTAAAATCACAAAGCCGTCCATGGCCACATTCTGGTCACGGAAGATGTCCCGCCGTGTCTCAGTCATTGCAACGAGATCATAACCCTGCAACCGCACACACACCTCCAGTTCCCCTTGGTTATTCCCCATGCTGCGTGCATTTACATAGAGACATTTGAGTTGGGCTCCCAATGCGTCTGCCCTTCAGGATGGGGCAACTTTAACTCGTCCATGTGGGCCTGTGGGAGCTCTCCTGTTAAGCTCTGTTCCCTCTAGGCTCTGGGCATCCTTTGCTGGCTCTGGTGTTCAGCTGGCGTGAGTGGGATGGCATGTCATCCCGTACCTTATCCCCAGCATCCCTGATGATCTCCCCCTCCCCCATCGATACAAACTGGAGTCAAAGGCAGCCTACTGCTATGCCACAGTTAATATCCCTAAAGCATTTTTCTCCATTCCTTTGCCAGCAGCATGCAGGCCACAGTTTGCTTTAATTTGGAGGGGAGTCCAGTCCACCTGAAATCAACTGCCCCGGGGTGGAAACACAGCCCTACCATTTGCCATGGACTGATTCAGACCGCCCTGGAACTGGGGGAAACTCCTGAATACCAGCAGTACGTTGATGGCATTATTATGTGGGGTTAGAAAGCATAGGTTGTTCTTGAGAAAGGGAAGAACATGTACCAAATCCTTCTGAAATACGATTTTGCACTGAAAAAAAAATAAGAGACCGGCACACTGGATCCTGATGCAGGCTGGCCATGGTCAAGGGGGCCACTGCAGAGGCATGGGCTGGGCATCGTTCAGCACGGTGGTGAGCAATTGCATTGTGCATCCTCGCTTTGTACATATTATTATTATTATCATTGTCATCATTATTCTCTCTTCCTTTTCTGTCCTATCACACTGCCCTTATCTCAACACGTGAGCTTTTGGGGGTGAGGGTGAGCTGTGTGGTGCTGCGCTGCCTGCCAGGTTAAAGCACAACGTGCTTGACAACCAGACTCTAACAGCACAAATCACACTTCTAAAATACATCTCTGCCATGTTCAGAGAGGAGCAGGCGGTGATGACTTCAGTCTGCTTCAAACACCACACCCCAGGAGAGACCCTGCTGCCTTCAGGAGCTGTCAGCCCTGAGGCCTTGGGGACACCTCGAGGGAGCCCAACGAGTGATGTTATGGTGAGGTGCTGTGCTGCTGAGCTGGGCTGGGCTCCTGGGCCCAATGGGAGCTCCTGGCAAGCGGGCAGCGCTGCAGAGAGACAGCTCTGCCCAGGAGCAGCTCCTCTGCACAGCGCAGCAGGGCTGGGGGCTCTGACCGCAGGTGGCACAGGGAGAGGAGAGAAGGAGAGAGGGCTTGGAGGCAGTGAGGAGCACAACAACAGAGGGCAGCGTGTGGCAGGACAGATCTGCAGGCTGTTGGCACCGTGAGTCTCTGGCATGAGGGCAATGCACATGCAGTTCCCAGAGAGGTCTCCTACAGCTGGCATATCTGATGCCTGATATCATCTTCTGGATAGTTCTCTCTGTTACTCCAGCACAGAGTGGAAGATGCTTCAGAGAATGGAATTTATGATCTGATTTGTTCAAAAGGAACACCAAGGCAGGGGCTACTTGAAGGGTATGGCTGCATTCTGTAGCTTTCAGATTCCTGCAGTGGAGGGGAGGCAGGGATGGGGTCTGTGAGTATGGACAGAGAGGATAAATGGGGACACAGAACCAGCTCCCAGCAGGGACATGGGCAGGTGGTGAGAGGGAGCTACTGCCAGAAATGCTGTGCAAGGGAGGGCTCAGGCACCTCCCTGCCATCCCCTGCAGGGCAGGCACCTTCCCTGGGACACCCCTTGATCTCCTCTCCCACCAGCAGAGCCTCTGCCCTCAAGCCCCCGGTGTCCCCAGCAGGAGCTGCCTCCTCTGCAGGCAGAGCTGCAGCAGAGGAGGGTCTGCTGAGTGTCTGTCCCATTTTGGCCTTGCCTTCTGTGGCAGCAGCACGCTGGCCTTCCTCCTGGCTTCTCCACCTGGCCGTGCTGCTGCTGTTCTTGTTTCCAGGCTGGCAGGGGATGGGGCTTTCAGATGCACATGGAGTGAGCCCTCGGTGTGCTTGGCTGGTAGGGTGGTACAGGGACAGGGTGAGGGGTCTGGAGATGTGCCCTTTGAACCTGGATTCCTTTACTCCCAGCATTGTCACGGTTTTGTAGGCACTGGAACAGGCACCACAGGGAAGTGGTCACAGCACTGAGGTTGCCAGAATTCAACAGACATTTGGACAACCCCCTCAGGCATATGGACCAGTTTTTGGGTGTTCATGTACCGATTCAGGGGTGGGATTTGGTTATCCTTGTGGGTCCTTTCCATGTCAGGATATTCGATGAATCTGTGCCTCTATGAACCTCTGAGTGCAATTGTCCTGCACCACAAAGTGTTGCCAGCACAGGTCAAATGAGACCAGCCATGGCTGTCCTCTCTGAGGGACACTGCACTGAAGGCTCCGTCCCCTTGTGTCTGAGGATCCACAAGGTTTCACTTGAAATGCCCAGGATTTATGCCTTAGAAAAAGTCCTCAGGATGGAGTGGGCAGCTAGACAGAAAACAAAAATATAAATCCTCAGAGCCCTGCTCTGCAGTTGGGTGAATTATGAGTAACAATATGGAAAAGTTCTTTATTATCAGGTGATTGAATCTGAGATTACCCCATGTTCACCTTTACCTCTGGCTGTGGGGCAAGACTGATTCCTGCATTGCCCACAGCAGAATCCCTGCTCCCAGGGACACCCTCAGGCAGCATCAAGTAGAGCACATGAAAGCAACCTGCTAAATATCTGCCTGAAAGGGGAAAATTTTTTTCAGGGGAGTTATATGAGAAATGGAACAAGTTTTTCTCAGGTATGTCTTGTTAATTAAAGCTTTTTTTTTTTTTTTTTTTTTCCAGGTATGTTGACTTTATTAATGTTTTTTCCTCCTTGGGAAGGACCCCATGCCCAACATCAGCTCAGTGAGCGATTTCCTCCTCCTGCCATTCGTAGACACCCGCGAGCTGCAGCTCCTGCACTTTGGGCTCTTCCTGGGCATCTACCTGGCTGCCCTCCTGGGCAACGGCCTCATCCTCACAGCCATAGCCTGCAACCACTGCCTCCACACCCCCATGCACTTCTTCCTCCTCAACCTCGCCCTCCTCGACCTGGGCTCCATCTCCACCACTGTCCCCAAAGCCATGGCCAATTCCCTCTGGGACATCAGGGCCATCTCCTATGAAGGATGTGCTGCCCAGGTCTTCTTTTTATTCTTCTTGCTTGGAGCAGAGTATTCCCTCCTCACTGTCATGGCCTACGACCGCTACTTAGCCATCTGCAAACCCCTGCACTACGGGAGTCTCCTGGGCAGCAGAGTTTGTGCCCAGATGGCAGCAGCTGCCTGGGGCAGTGGCTTTCTCAATGCTGTCCTGCACACGGCCAATACATTTTCCCTGCCCCTCTGCCAAGGCAATGCAGTGGACCAGTTCTTCTGTGAAATCCCCCAGATCCTCAAGCTCACTTGTTCACATGCCTACCTCAGGGAAGTTGGACTACTCGTCTTTAGTCTTTCTTTAACATTTGGTTGTTTTGTTTCCATTGTGGTGTCCTATGTGCAAATCTTCAAGGCCGTGCTGAGGATGCCCTCTGAGCAGGGCCGGCACAAAGCCTTTTCCATGTGCCTCCCTCACCTGGCCGTGGTCTCCCTCTTTGTGAGCACTGGCTTCTTTGCCTACCTGAAGCCACCCTCTATCTCCTCCCCATCCATGGACCTGCTGGTGTCATTTCTGTACTCGGTGGTGCCTCCAGCAGTGAACCCCCTCATCTATAGCATGAGGAACCAGGAACTGAACAATGCAGTAAGGAAATTAATTGCACACATGCTTCTTCAGCATTGGTAATATACCCATCATATTAACAGTAGTAACAGGGTTTCTCACAAAAGTTTAGGAAAATATTTTGAAATCATCTTTATTATTACTTTTTCCAACATGTGATAGTATTATTTTTATTTAAAGAAGTTTCTTCTTATCGTCCTACCTGTTGATTTTTGTTTTGACCCAATCATCTACGGTACTTTAAGAACCAATCTTCCTGTGCAGAGAAAGTCGATAAAGAAGCCATGAGATATTCACTGGTCTCAGGGCCTGTCTCTTCCCATCTCCTCTGCAGCAGGGGGAGCAACTCCAGCACGGAGGAGGGGCTAAGGGCCAAGACCCCAGGGGCTGCCCCTCACTACTCGGTGGGGCAGAACGCAACCTCATGTACCTCTGTTTCCTGAGTTGTAGCTGGCCCCAGCCCGGGGGCTGCTGGGGAGGCCCAGAACCGCCTTTGTCCCAGCAGCTGCGGTGCCTTGCGAGGGGCTGGGGCTGTGGTGGCCGTGCCCAGAGCCCTGCAGCAGCCTGCGATGGGCACTGCCCTGGGGCCAGCCCAGCCTGGGCTGCTGGGCTGGGCTGGGCTGGGCTGTTTTGGGGAGAGGGTAGGGAGGTGGGGAGAGGTGGGCAGGGTTTGGGCTGGGCTGGGCAGTGCCTGGCAGAGGGCAACAGCAGCGTCAGGGAGCGGTGGGAGCATGCAGGGGAGGGCTCCCAGCAGGGCTTGGTGCTGCAGAGCCAGGGCTGGGGAAGGGAGCCCAGAGCTGCAGGGGCAGGGGAGAGGAGGCCGCTCTGGGCCCTTGCTGGCCTGGGCAAAGCAGGAACGGGGCCCAGGGCATTCGTCCCCTCACCGCAGCCTGTCAGGACCTGCAAGGCAGTCATGGAGTGTCCAGGGCCAAGCTCTGCACTGTGGCCACAAGTCTTGCTTGCCCTCCTCCTGCCATGGTCCGTGTGGTGACTGCAGCAGAGGGGACCCCCAGCCAGCCCCTGCATGGGGCTCTGCCACCCGCCTCGCTTGGCCCTCTCCAGCGCCCTCCTTGCTGCTCTCTGATGCACACCAGGACCTCCCAGTGCATGCCAGCCAGCACATCTGCTGTGAGTCCTTGAAGCCCCCTGCCCTGCGCCTGCCACTCCCCTCGCCCTCGGCCCCGGCCTTGTCTCTGCTGGCAGGAGCGCTCTTGGCATGAGCTCCCTGGCCTTCCCTGACATCCACACAGCTCCTGCCCACTCAGATTGCTGGCACAAATGTGTGCTCACAAGCAGCACCACCCCTTGGGCTGCTTCTCCTGGCCTCCCACACCCCACTGCCTTGACTCCTTGTCTCTGTTGAGCCTCACCTTCCACACCCACATGTGTCCCTTGGCTGTCAGCTCCCTCTCCCCTGCCCCACAGGATGACAATGATGGGGTGGGACGTATTACCGCTAAGTGTGGAAGTGTTTTTGTAATCCGCGTTGGTGATGGCACAAAAAGACAGTTCCTTCACCAGTGATCTACATCCTTCTTCAGGTGAATTTTCAGGATCTATATTCATCCCAGGAGAAGAAATACTGATGGTCACCTGTACTTGCACTGTCATCGCTTTGTCCATCATGGCGTACTCCCTCATCTTCCAGGTACTTCCACCCACCTTGTATAAACAATCCCTGTTGAATGTCCCCTTTCCAGCTGCCTGTCTGGACCTATGGACTTCCCATGGTTCTCCTGCTTTGCCCTCCCCTTACTCTTCGATCATTCAGACCGCTCTCACTGCCCCAGTTGCTGCTTTGAGCTTCATTGAGTTCAAGCTTGCCCACCTGTTAGCAGTCTGCCTAATTGTTTCTGTAGCAAGCTCCTCATCATTTATCATTGAATTGAGATCATACGGAATAATAATAATGTTAATACCTATATATTCCTATCAATCAGTATAAAATACTTAATTTAGAGTCACCCTTTTGTGAGGATAAACCAGTGAGGTAAACCTCACTGGAGACATACAAGATGAGGAGCTTGCTTTGCTGTTTGGAAAATTGCTGCATGTTTTCCTGTTCTTTATTTTAAAATAAGGAAAAACCCCTCTGTGCCTGTGTGCAGCCAGGTCTCTAAGGAAAGCAGGTGGGAGCTGGTGCAAAGGGGCTGTAACATCCAGCTGCAGACTTCAGTGCAGAAGTCTGGTGTAAGGAAAAGTGATGCAAAATCCAAGTGGCCAATGAGAGAAATGTCAGGGTTGGGGTGGTGAGGAGCAAGGTTGTCCATGCACTGTCAGACCTCAAGAGTCTGCTTTTCCTCCCTGTGGACGTCTCCATAGGAGAAGCCCTGGATTAATATCAATTGAAGAAAGATGCTCAAAATTGAAATGCAACAGAATCCACGCTTTAAAATGAGAAAAGATTTTTATTAGGTGCTTTTTGAAATCTTCCTCCTTAACTACACCAAGAAAGCTCTCCGATTAGTTGTCTAAGTCTTGAAGACTTGAATAAAACTGTGGAAGACATATGGTTCCTTAGGTGTTTCTGCATTTTAATGAATTCCATGGTGGATTTTGATGTTCTGTCTCTGAACCTGAGGTACCGAGAGGAGAATGATGCAATTGCTTGAGAAAGTAAAGTCAGAAGGAAAAGTTGAAGTGACTTGGAGTATTAATGGGCCCCACTGAGGGCCATTGCCAAGAGATTCTCCTCAGGGACTTGTTAGGGCAGATAGTTGGAGGCCATGCTTACAGATAGGCAAAGCACTGTGCTGAGAAAACTCTGGGTTTGTTGTGGTGAAGTAAAAGGGCCAGGTCCTGACTCCAGCCACTGGGAGGGAAGATCCTGCACCCCCACGTCTGGCTCAGGGCTTTTCCTGGGGGTCTGTGGGATGTGGTGGGCAGTGTGATGCCAGGAGAAGAACAATGGCATAACACCTCCCTGCCTCTGCACAGGGTCTCAGGAAAGCAATGAGCCCCCTTGCAATGACTATATCTCATCTCCTCAGAAGCTCTATCCAAGGGGACAAAAATGTCAGGGCTGTTGGGGCCTTCTCTTCTTGCCAGCACCCACCTCTTTGTCCTCTCCAGGCTTCCCTATGCTGCCCCACACTTTGCCCTATTTCCTTGAAGGCTGCAGACACCCATCTCTGTTGACCAGCTTGCTCTCATCCTGGCATTTCTGTGGTTTCACCAATGTCTCGTCAACCCTCACCAGCTGTTCCTTGAAACACAAAGTCATGTTCTGATCACAGATACTCCTTGGGTGACCTCTAGCATCACTGCACAACCCTTTGAGGGAAATTTCTTCCTCTTCATGGCCAGCGCCAACCTTCCAAGGTGCACTTTGTGGCAGTTTTTTCTCTCCTGTTCTTTCCTACTACCAAAGAAAACTCCATCAGGGTGGAAACCACTCCTGAAGTAGGCATCCGAACCCATTGGCCTTCTTGCGGCCTCTCAGCCAGCCAGCCAGAAGTCACCTCACCAGCATCTTCCAAACCATGGTCCTGCTGCTGGCCTTGCAGCTTCTTGTGTAGACACAACCAAGCCTTGTGCCGGCTGCTGTCCACTCATGTACTCAAGCAGAAGGGACAGTACAACCCATATTCAGGCCTTCTTTCTATCTGGGTCGTCCTGGGCATGTAGGCAGATGGGATCCCACAGTCAGCATGCCAACCAGGTGCCTTCTGCTGGCGTAGCAGGACCACTGGCAGATGTCAGCTGAAAAGTACAGATCCTAGGTGAAAGTGTGACCTGTCAGCTACTTCAGACAGAAGTGACCTCACAGTCCCTTCCACAGTCACATTCCTCCTGCTGGGGCAGGAGATCCTGAGGCAGAGCTGAGCTCATCAGAGCATTCCCACCCATCTCCTCCTTGTGGCCTACAAGCTGATCAAATGCATGGATGCATGGCCCCTCGCATTCATCATTGAATGCCATGTGACTGCACAGCAATCTCAGAGTTCCTGCCCTGCCCCAAGGGAAGAAGAATCTAAAGTTAAAGGTTAGGAAAAGGGTTAAAGGTGAGAAGGTTAATGCACAGGAAGACAGGCTTTGGATGATAGTTGTTCATGTGTGGCGTTAGGGACTACGGCGAATCATTCTGGGTGAGACATTAAGAAGATGTTTAGCAGGAGGGTTTGGTGTTCTGCTTGGGGTGTCAGGTCTGTGGTTAGGGTATGGGCAAGCTCTTTGGCTGAGGGTTTTGTTTAGGTCTGCAAGAAGACTGGGGTTAAATAGAGCATTTTAATGCTAGTGTTAAGGGCAGGGATCAGGGTGAGCAAGAGAGGGTCATAGAAAGGGGTTATGGACTAATTTTGGCTTCAAGGATACTGTGGTCAAAAGTTAGAACAGTGGATTCCTGTCAGGGTGTGGAGTGGCATTTAGATTTAGGTATTAATGTAACAGGTTAAAATAGGGTAAGGGCCTCACATGACTGCTTTAAGTCAGCTTTACGGTGGGACTCAACATTACCTGAATATTCTTACCTCTCCAAAATCGTTAGCTTCTGCTCTCCAGCCTCCTCTTTCCTCCCCCAAATCTCACATCTCTCCTGGCCAGGCTCCTCCTTTTTCCCCATATCAGTCATCTTCTTACGGGCAGCTTTCTGATGGCTTTCATGAACTCAGAGTATCTTTCTCACCTCTGTTGGCTACTCTGTTCCTGAGAAAGAAGCAGCTCCTAAGGCAGCATGGAGAAGGACACAAAGGCTGTCGGAGCACCCTGCACAATGTGCCCAGCAGCTCTGCAACACCACAAAAGTGCGCTTTCTGCCTACACGTTTTGGTTCCAGAACGGTTCCTATGGACTCAGGGTAACTTCTTCCATGGCCTTGTGAAGGCTTTGTGTTCTCCCAGGCATCTGGGAGGCAGTGGCCCCCTCTGTGTAGAAAACTGAAAGCAGCCCTGAAGGATGAATGAGGCAAAAGCTGAAACCTCTGACATGACAACACCCGTTCAAGACCTCTTCCTCAATGGGGCCTACCAGGTACTTAGGGAGAGAGGATCTCACAAACTATGTGCAAAGCAGGCGCATCTGCTGGCCTGTCATGGAGACCAGCAGATGTGAGCCTAAAGGCACAGATCCCAGCCAGGATTCAAGGGATGACCTGTCAGCTACTTCAGAAAGAGGTCAACTCACAGGCCGTTTAACAGCCATTCACATCCTACTGGACTTAGAGCTTCTGAGGCACCACTGCCTCATATGCCTTATACCATACCTACAAAACACCCCCTTCTTGGGCCAGAGTCTGCCCAGGTAGAAGTGAGCTGGTTGTGATCCTTCAAGCCCATGGCACTGCTGCTGGACTCCCAGCCCCTTTGACAAACAACAGCCAGTTCTGTGCCAGTCCTGTGGGGTGCGAGGGCAGGAGGGACCTTGCAGGCAATGTTCCAGCCCCGTGCCTGTTTGTGGTCTCTCAGCTCCTTGTGCACAGTGAAGATCACGCTCACGTCCAGAAGCAAGTGCCTGAAGCTGGCCTAGAAGACACTCAGGGGAAGCGCCTTCCCAGCCCCTGCCCCAGCCCCAGCCCCAGCCCCAGCCCCAGCTGGCGGTGCTGCTCTGCAGAGCGAGGGGGTTGTGGTGCCCGGGGCACAGGGGCACTCTGCCGGGCCGTGCTGGGCAGGCTGGGAGGCAGACCCAGCTCATGGGGTCACTGCCATTGCCCCAGGGCTGCAAGGAATCACTCGCCAGACTCCTTTGCTGGGGCTGCTGCGTGCCCTGGGGCTTCAGAACTCTCCTCTGCCTGCTCACACCACACTGAGCACTTGAGCTCTGGTCAGTCCACCTTGGACAGGCTCACGCTCTGCAGTTGTCTCCCAGCCTCATATAGCCCCTGCAGATCACCTGGGCTCTCCTGGAAGCTCCTGGCTCCCTCTAGGAAAACAAAACAAAAGAAAACAAAACAAAAAACCCTCATCTGCCATCAGCGCCATCATGTTCTGTGGAGCCCGATAATCTAGGAATTAGAAATATTCATCACCTGCATGGCCAGTAGTAACTAACAGGGAACTTGTGAACCAGCCCCAGGTCCCTCAAAGTCCATGCTGGGACTCTGCTCTCACCACCCCAAGCCCATCTGGAAAGCAGCAAAGCACAGAGCCTCTTTGGAGTCTCTTCCTTGGACTTGTTCTTGACAGCAACTTTGCAGGAAGGCCTCAGCCTTCAGGCAGTGCCCGGAGGAGATCCCCTCTTAGGAGGGAAGTGCTGCAGCAAGTGGAGGCCAGCTGTGCCACTGCCGTGCCCACTGCCTGTCCCTGCCTGCAGTCCCAGCACAGCCCCACAGCAGCACTGGCACCAAGCTACAGGAGCAGCCGGGCCTGACCCCACCAGCAGGGCTCAGCAGGAGAGGGCGGCAGTGGCAAGAGAGCAGCTCTGCAGGCACCAAGCGCTGGTGCTCCCTGGTCGTGCTGCTGGGATGGGGCTCTTTTCCTCAGCACCCCTGCACACGGGCACTGCCCCTGCAGATCCAGACCAGGTCTCAGAGGAAGGACGTCAGACAAAGAAGGCAGTGCAGGCTCCTTTCTTTTGTTTATATTCACAGAGAGCCTGGCTCGTTGTGTGCAGAGTCTTTGAGGTATGCTCAACAAGTAGATACTGAAATGGAAATAGGATGAATAATACAATTTTAATGTGCAAAATTAACCAAATTAAAAATAAGGACAGGTTGTAATAAACATACACACACACACGGCCACACAGAATATTGACCGTTCCCGTAATAATTGACATTATTACAGAACCACAGAATCACAGAATGATCTAGGTTGGAAGAGACCTCCAAGATCACCTAGTCCAACCTATGACCTAACACTAACAAGTCCTACACTAAACCATATCACTAAGCTCTACATCTGAATGACTTTTAAATACCTCCACGGATGGTGACTCAACCACTTCCCTGGGCAGCCCATTCCAATGCCTAACAACCCTTTCGGTAAAGAAATTTTTCCTAACATCCAACCTAAACCTCCCCTGGCCCATTCCCCCTTATCCGAGAAGACTTGTTCTCCGAAACCCTCAACAGTTTCATTACCCTTTCTCTGTACTCGTTCGAGCACCTTGATGTCCCTCTTGTAGTGAGGGGCCTAAAACTGAACACAGTACTCAAGGGGCAGCCTCACCAGAGCCGAGTACAGGGGGACAATCACTTCCCTAGTCCTGCTGGCCACACTGTTTCTGATACAAGCCAGGATGCTGTTGGCCTTCTTGGCCACCTGAGCACACTGCTGGCTCATATTCAGCCGACTACCGACCAATACTCCCAGGTCCTTCTCTGCCAGGCAGCTTTCCAACCATTCATCTCCCAGCCTGTAGCACTGCTTGGGGTTGTTGTGCCCCAAGTGCAGGACCCGGCACTTGGCCTTGTTGAACTTCATACAGTTGACCTCAGCCCATCTGTCCAGCTTATCCAGATCCTCCTGCAGAGCCTTCCTACCCTCAGGGAGATCGACACATGCACCTAACTTGGTGTCGTCTTCAACCATACTTAAAGAGAGTGCACTCGATCCCCTCATCAAGATCATCGATAAAGATATTAAAGAGAACTGGCCCCAGTACTGAGCCCTGGAGGACTCCACTAGTGACCGGCCTCTAACTGCTGGTCAGTAGTGGAGTCCTTCATTCACCACAACTCTTTGGGCCCAGCTACCCAGCCACTTTCTAACCCAAGGAACCGTACGCCAGTCTAAGCCATGAGCAGTAAGTTTCTTCAAGGGAATGTTGTGGAAAACAGTGTCAAAAGCCTTACTGAAGTCAAGGTAGACCACATCCACAGCCTTTCCCTCATCTACTAAGTGCGTCACTTTGTCATAGAAGGAGATCAGGTTTGTCAAGCAGGACCTGCCTTTCATAAACCCATGCTGACTGGGCCTAATTGCTTGGTTGCCCTGCAAGTGCCGCTTGATGACACTCTAGATAACCTGTTCCATGAGCTTCCCTGGTACTGAAGTGAAACTAAGAGGCCTATAGTTTCCCAGGTCCACCCTCCAGCCCGTATTGTAGGTTGGCATCACGTTTGCTAGCCGCCAGTTGACTGGGACCTCCCCTGATAGCCAGGACTGCGGATAAATGACAGAAAGTGGCTTGGCCAGCTCCTCTGCCAGTTCTCTCAGTACCCTCGGGTGGATTCCATCCGTCCCCACTGACTTGCGTACATCTAAGTGCTTTAGCAGGTCGCCAAACATTTCGTCTTGGATTATGAGGGCCACATTCTGCTCCCCATCCCCTTCCACCAGCTCAGGGGGCTGGGTAGCCAGAGAACAACTGCTTTTTCTTCTAAAGACTGAGGCAAAGAAGGCATTAAGCACCTCAGCCTTTTCCTTATCTCTGGACACTAAGTTTCCCTCTGCCTCCAGTAAAGGATGGAGATTCTCCTTAGTCCTCCTTTTTGTGTTTATGTATTATCCACGTCGAATCGTCTTTGGGCACGTGGGGACAGACTGCTCCTGAGCCATTAAGATTTCCATCCTGAAGAGTGCCCAGCCTTCCTGGACTCCTCTGTCCTTCAGAACTGCCTCCCAAGGTGCTAGCCAGTGTCCTGAACAATGCAAAGTCTGCCCTCCAGAAGTCTAAGACAGCACTTTTACTGATCCCTCTCCTGACTTCTCCAAGAATAGAGAACTCTACCGTTTCACGGTCACTCTGCCCAAGACAACTCCCAACCACCACATCTCCCACCAGTTCTTCTCTGTTTGTGAACAGAAAGTCTAGCTGGGCACCGTCCCGGTAGGTTCAGTAACCAGCTTTGTCAGGAAGCTATCTTCCACACTCTCCAGGAAACTCCTAGACTGCTTCTTCTGAGCCGTAATGTATTTCCAGCAGATACCTGGGAAGTTGAGGTGCCCCACGAGAACAAGTTCTGGCAATTGTGCAACTTCTGCCAGCTGCTTGTAGAACGCCTCATCTGTCTCTTCATCCTGGTTTGGCGGTCTATAAGATATCCCCACCAGGATGCCTTCCTTTTTGGCCTTCCCACTGACCCAAACCCATAGGGACTCAACATTATCATTCCCAGCCTCGAGTTCTACAACATCAAAACACTCTCTAATATAGACAGCCACACCACCACCCGTTCTGTGCTGCCTGTCCCTTCTGAAGAGCCTACAGCCAGTCATTGCAGCACTCCAGTCATGGGAGTGGTCCCACCATGTTTCAGTGATGGCAACCAGGTCATAGCTTGCCTTTTATTTCTTTGCTATTAAACAATGGCTACAGCTATATTATATTGGACATGCAATAGTGAAATCTCTATGACCCAGAGGAATTTGGCACTTCAAATGTCACTCAAATGTCACTCTGGCATCTCCAATGTCACTGGGTGTCTGCATCTGAACAGATCCCTCCTGGCCTCTGTCTCCATTCAATGTGCTGGGAGCTGAGACAAACAGCTGACATACAGCTGCCTGATTTGTGCCCACATGAAGCAAGACAAGAGGAATCCCAACTCCTGTGGGCTGCTGTGAGGCATGGGAGAGGCAGCTAAACCCCCTTCTAGCCTCTGAATTGCAAACAAGTATGAGATGCCTGGTTTGACTCAGCTGAAATCCCTCAGCAGGGGGAGGGAGATCCTTGGGTGGGTGTTCTGCCTAAAACCAGGACATGGAAAGGTGATTCTTGGACGTCATACCTCTTCTGAAATGAGGAAGGGCAGTGGTCCCTCTCCAGTGGAGAGAAGGAACATAAATGATTACTTTAGTCTGTTTCAAAGTTGATTCCCCTGGAGGCTCAGGGACTTGTCAAGAGCTCCCTGTGCTGCTGAGCTGGGCCGGGCTCCTGGGCCCAAGGGGAGCTCCTGGCAAGTGGGCAGCACTGCAGAGAGACAGCTCTGCCCAGGAGCAGCTCCTCTGCACAGCGCAGCAGGGGGCACTGCCTGCAGGGGACAAGGGTGGCTGAGAGAAGGGAGGGAGATGTTAAAGGCAGTGTGGAGGGGGGCTGCTGAGAGCTCACTGCAGGAGAAATCTTCCCAGCCCTGAACAAGGTAAATCTCTGGCTGCAGGGCAGGGCAGCTGTTTTTCCTGGTGCCATCTCCAGATTTGCTGGCAAATCGCACAGCCTGTGGGATATTTCAGGAGGACTCTCGTGGTTTCTTTGCAGAAGAGGAGAATGACAAGCTCCAGAGCAGAGATTATCTGCCATAAATCTCCTCCTCCTAAGTCTTCTCTTTCACTTTCCTGCCCTGAAGGGCTCTCAGGACAGGTCAGAGGTGCTCGTTAGACACTGAACATGGGAATATGTCCCAGAAAAGTTTCCTGGGACAGGAGGTGTCTGCATGGCAGAGCTGAGCACACAGCAGGTGGGACAGGGTCTATGAGCAATGGCAGGGAGGAGATGTGGGGACAGGGAAGCTGCTGCCTGGAACACCAAGGGAGGGGGGATTCTGCACTCCCTGCCAGGCCTGCAGCAACCCCCTGCTCTCCTCTGACACCCAGCACAGCCTCTGCCTTCAGGGGCTTTAGGGCATGAGCCACCTCCTTCTCAGCTGGACCTCCAGGAGAGGAGAGGAGCCTGAGTCTTGCAAGGTGATACACAACGAGGAGGCTAAGAGTACCTGCCCTGCAGTGTCACTTCTCTAGGCGGCATGCAAGCTTGGTAGAGTGAAGGCTTCACTGCATGCAGTCTGCTTTTCCCTCTGTCAGCTGGTTGGAGCATTGTGGTATTTTCTCTTATTTCTCCACATGTGTGTGGTTCTCCTACTCTCTTTGTCTAGGGTGCAGGTGGGTGTAATCTTCTGTTCTGAACTGGACTGCTGGTGAACAATGTGCCCAAACTCCATTCTACACTGTCAGGCACACTGTCATTCACTTGGGAGGGTTGTTGAATGAGATGACTCATTCTTCGTTCCACACAGGGAATAGTAATATCTCTGAAGGAGGACTGGGTTTTGCTCAGAGAAATCTGCCGAACTTCTCACTTTTTTCTTATCCTACAGCAGGTCTGCATGCCCCCAGGCAGCAAATGTCCAACAGCACCTTCCCCAATGAGTTCCTCCTCCTGCCATTCACAGACACGCGTGAGCTGCAGCTCCTGCACTTCGGGCTCTTCCTGGGCATCTACCTGGCTGCCCTCCTGGGCAATGGCCTCATCCTCACAGCCGTAGCCTGCGACCACCGCCTCCACACCCCCATGTACTTCTTCCTCCTCAACCTCGCCCTCCTAAACATGGGCACTATTACCACCACTGTCCCTAAAGCCATGGCCAATTCCCTCTGGGACACCACAGTCATCTCCTACTTGGAATGTGCTGCACAAGTCTTTTCTTTTTCTTTTTCTTTTTCTTTTTCTTTTTCTTTTTCTTTTTCTTTTTCTTTTTCTTTTTCTTTTTCTTTTTCTTTTTCTTTTTCTTTTTCTTTTTCTTTTTCTTTTTCTTTTTCTTTTTCTTTTTCTTTTTCTTTTTCTTTTTCTTTTTCTTTTTCTTTTTCTTTTTCTTTTTCTTTTTCTTTTTTCTTTTTCTTTTTCTTTTTCTTTTTCTTTTTCTTTTTCTTTTTCTTTTTCTTTTTCTTTTTCTTTTTCTTTTTCTTTTTCTTTTTCTTTTTCTTTTTCTTTTTCTTTTTCTTTTTCTTTTTCTTTTTCTTTTTTTCTTTTTCTTTTTTTCTTTTTCTTCTTTTTCTTTTTCATCTCAGCAGTTTTCTCTTCTCACCATCATGGCCTATGACCACTACATTACCATCTGCAAACCCCTGCACTATGGGACAATAATGGACAGCAGAACTTGTGTCAACATGGCAGCAGCTGCCTGGGGCAGTACTTTTCTCTATGCTGTGCTGCACACTGCCAATACCTTTTCCCTCCCCCTCTGCCAAGGCAATGCCCTGGACCAGTTCTTCTGTGAAATTCCACAGATCCTCAAGCTCTCCTGCTCTGATGCCTACCTCAGAGAAGTTGGGCTTATTGTGGCTAGTGTCTGTTTAGCATCTGGGTGTTTTGTTTTCCTTGTGCTTTCTTATGTGCAGATCTTCAGGGCAGTGCTGAAGATTCCCTCTGAGCAGCGACAACACAAAGCCTTTTCCACGTGCCTCCCTCACCTGGCCGTGGTCTTCCTATTCATCAGCACTGCCTTTTTTGCCTACCTGAGGCCCCCCTCTATGTCTTCCTCCTCCCTTAATCTTTTGCTGGCAGTTCTGTACTCGGTGATGCTTCCAGCAGTCAACCCTCTCATCTACAGCATGAGGAACAAGGAGCTCAAGGATGTAGTGTGGAAAGTGATGACTGGAGGTTTTTCAGAAGGAATAAACTGCCCGTCTTCTTAATGTCAACTTTATAAAGACCCAGAAATGTTTCTTTTTTTTTTTTTTTAACTTTGCTTTACTTCTCATACTGTTTCCCACAAAGAAATGTCATTGTTCATACCTTCTTACATTGTATGCACCTGTCTCATATGACTCCAAGTCTTTGTATAAATGGTGGGTCAGGCTTTCTGTGTATTTTAATAAAAGAAAAGACCATGCATTGTCTCACTTGTCTGACAGCCTTCCTAGTAGACCTGTGGTGGAGCTTCAGGGGGACGTGGCAGTGTGCAGGAGACGGGTCCTGGCACAGCAGCTCTGTCAGGGTGCACCTGTGATTGTTCCCTGTTTCTGGCCAGCACCCGCAGTGATGGTGAATTCACCTGCCTCTATCCACAAAATGTGAGAGGGCTGATAGCAGGCAGGCGTCTGTCTGGAGGGAAGTGGGAGCTGCCAGGAGAGGTCAAGAGCTCGGCAGGGACAGTGCGTGCCAGGGAGTCAGTAGAGCGTGCAGCCCATAGAGCACGGGCATGTCCCAGGTGGAGCCACCCAGAGATAAGGTGCTAAATCTGGGAGGGAACAGGCAAAGGAGATCTCTGCAGCTTCAGGAAACACAGCAGGCATAGGGAAAACAGTCTGATGAACTGGTTGTTATACCTCTGGTGAAATTTCATAGACTGGATACAGTGAAAAACAGCTCCCGACATTGGAAATGAGTTGGACTTGATGATCCAGGTGGGTCCCTTCCAGCTCAGACTATTCCATGAGTCTCTGACTCTGAAGAAGGCCAGCTATCTGTGTGCACCCTCCATGTCCAAAGAACCACTTGTGTGGGAGGCAGTCAGTGGCAGTGCCCCCCACCAGCTGCCTCTGCCTTCCCAGCCTGACCAGCACGGCCCTGCAGAGTGTCCCCACGGCCCCACGCACTACAGCCCCCTCGCTCTGCAGAGCAGCACCACCAGCTCGGGGGCTGTGGGCAGCATGGGCAGGGGCTGCAGGAATGGCTGCTCAGGCCAGCCCAGATGTGGTGGGCTGGGGCAAGGCTGTGTGGGACATGGGGTGTGCTGGAAGCAGAGCAGGGCACTGTGTGTGTGCAGTGGTGCTGCCTGAGGAGCCCCAGGGCCAGCAGTGTGGTGCTGTGCTGTGTCTCAGAGTGGGGCTGGCCTGGGGGGCTGCAGGGTTTTTGGGGTAAGCGGGTGCGGGCTGAATCTGAGTGAGCCCAATTCCAGAAGCCATTCCCAAGGGTTGCCATCAATTCTTTCAGGACAGACAGTTTCCTAAGGTCATTTACTTTTGAGGCTACAGTCCCTTTTTCAGCCTTTACTATAATTTTCTGCAAAGGTCTCAACATTTCTCTAAAATGCACATTCAGTGCTTGATTCACTTTTTCACGCAGAGGTGGCCATTCCCTTCAGGATGCCCTGGAGTTGCTAAAGGCTGTATGAAGAAACGTGAGCCTGGACATGTAGGAGTCCTTCTGAAGCACGAGCTGGTTGGCAGGCAGAGTACCTGAGGGATTGTGCAGGGCATCCCCTGCACCCACTGCTGCTGGGTGGGCTGGGAAGAGGCCTCCTGAGCACAACAGCTCCTTGTAGCCCTGTGGATGCTGGCTGTGAGGTCACTTCTGTCCCAGCCCCTGGCTGGCCAACAGCAGGGAGGCAGAGCCTCTGAGGTCATAAAGGCCATCAGAAAGCTGCCCCCAACACGGTGACACATTTGGGGAGGCCAGGGAGAAGCTGGGAGAATAAAGGTGGGAAACCTGGTGGAGAGAATAGTGTCCTGGATAACAGTAAGGAAAGATTTGGAAGAGGTGAGAGGGGTTCAGGTAAGTCTGATGCTTCTGCAACACCCACTAGTAAAATATTCATGTTATGTCTATATTTCTAACTAGTAATGCAAAAATCTAGTGCTACCCTTAATGCTCTCTCTCACCCTGAAAGGCATCCATTGCTCTAATCCCCAACCTCATTTCCTACCTTGAAGTCAAACCCCAAACACATTACTTGTTACCATTAGTCACAGCGTCATAGAAGCATAAAAACACAGGGTTGGAAAGAACCTACAAGATCATCTAGTCCAATCATCCTCCTATCACCAATACTACCCCCTAAGCTACTAAATCACACCTCGTAGCACCTCATGCAGGTGCTTCTTGAACACTGCCAGGGATGGTGACTCCACCACCTCCCTGGGCAGGCCTTTCCAGTGCCTGACCACTCTTTGAGAGAAAAAGTTTTTCCTGATTTCTAATTTAAATCTCCCAAGGTGCAACTTCTGGCCATTTCCTCGAGTCCTATCATTAGTTATCTGAGAGAAGAGGCCAACCCCCTCCTCATCACAACCTCCCTGAAGGAAGTTGTAGAGTGCAATGAGGTCTCCCCTGAGCCTCCTCTTCTCCAGACTAAACAATCCCAGCTCCCTCAGCTGCTCCTCATGTTACTCGTGCTCCAGACCTCTCACCATTTTGTTGACCTTCTCTGGACACACTCCAGGGCCTCGATGTCTTTCTTGTAGTGAGGGGCCCAAAACTGAACACAGTACTCCAGGTGCGGCCTCACCACAACTGAGTACAGGGGGATGATCACCTCCCTGCTCCTGCTGGCTACACTATTTCTAATACAGGCCAGGATACCATTGGCCTTCTTGGCCACCTAAGCACACTGCCAGCTCATGTTCAGCCGAGCATCGATCAACACTCCCAGGTCCTTTTCCTCTTCACAATCTTCTAGCCACTCTGTCCCAAGCCTATAGCGTTGCATGGGGTTGTTGTGGCCAAAGTGCCGGTGCTTGGCCTTGTTAAACCTCATCCCATTAGCCTCATCCCAGCCTATCCTGATCCCTCTGAAGGGCCACCCTACCCTCGGGCAGATCGACACTACCTCCCATCTTGGTGTCTTCTGCAAACTTACTGAGGGTACACTCAATCCCCTCATCTAGGTCATCAATAAAGATATTAAACAAGATAGGCCCCAGTACCTACCACTTGTACAGGACACCACTTGTAACGGGACGCCAGCTGGACTTAACTCCATTAACCACAACTCGCTGGGCATGGCCCTCCAGCCAGTTCTTTACCCAGAGAAGGATATACCTGTCCAGGCCACGGGCAGCCAGTTTCCCCAGGAGAATACTGTGGGAGACCTTGTCAAAGGCTTTGCTGAAGTCTAAGTAGACTACATCAACAGCCCTTCCCTCATCTACCAGTCTGGTCATACGATCATATAACAGACCCCCACCAAGATGTCACCCCTACAGGCCTTTCCCCTCATTCTTATCCATTTATACTCAACTTTACCATTCCCAACCCCAAGCTCTTCAGCATCAAAACACTCTTTAATATAAAGAGCCACACCACCACCCTTCCTTCCTTGTCAATCCCTTCTGAAGAGCTTGTAGCCGTCTATCACAGTACCCCAGTCGTGGGAGTGATCCCACCATGCTTCATTACAGCAACTAGGTCAGGGTTAGCCTGTCTCACAATCCCTTCCAGCTCCTCCTGTTTGTTGCCCATACTGCATTCATTGGTGTAGATGCACTTCAGATGAGACATCTGCCTCACCCCCGGCTTCAGCATTGTTCCCCCAGGCACTTCTCTGGTGATCCCTGTTTTATCCCCTTCCCCCGTCATAGCTAAAGCTCTCTCGATGAGTCCTGTTAGCTCCTGTGCTAGGATTCATTTCCCCCTTGAAACTCTTTGAATCTCTATGGTTCTACTTAGAGAAGCTCATATGCAGCTGAGTTGTGCATTTGAGACCAAAACAGTGTTGTTAACGGACCAGTGTTTCACTTACTGCTGAACCATATCAATGGGTTCTCCATCTCTCATACTGCCCCCCACGACATGTAGGTTGGGGGTATGCAGGACAATGATATGGGACACAGCCAGGACAGCGGACCCAAAGGGATTAAATAGATGCTCCAATAGGTGTTCCAGCCCACCATCCCACTACCAAAAGCACCTCCCAGACTGTTGGGGAAGAGCTGAAGGGCTGTGGGGACCCACCAGCAGGAGCTGGGAGGGCAGTTTGGGTGTCAAGTCCTGCCCAAGGGTCCAACCTTTCTCCCCGTTCAGCTCCTGTAAGAGAGGTATCTCTGCTTGTGGGTGCTGGGCAGGCATCCTTGGGCTCCATGGGGGACCAAGGCAGCAGAGGGTGGGCACTGCCAGTGAGTGCCTCATGGGGCTTCACAGAGAGCCACTTTGTCTGGAAACTGCCTGTGGCTGGCAGGACGGAAATGTCTCTGTCAGCCGGAATAGTGTCCAGGGACCAGGGGCTCTGGCAGCCCCACAGCCAGACACTGATCCTGCTGGCCCTAAGATCTGACCCTCCCCAACCGCTGTGTTTCTGAGCTCTGCTCCCCTTGATCAGCCTCAGGGAGGTGCCCCGACACATCGGCAGGGAAGCACTGGATCTGGGGCAAAGCCCCAGAGGGTTTTAATATAAACATTTGCCAACACACAGCATAAAAACAGTGGTATACCAAGAGGAGAAATACCCATGTGTGTCTGCTGCCTGCTGGAAAAGGGAGACCGTTCCCTGGTGCTCACGGCTCTCCCAGTGGCACTGAGCTCTCCTCCCTCCCGGCTGCACCCAGCTGCTGGGCAGGGCTGGGCTCTGCTGGCCTGGGGCTCTGGGACCCTTGTGCATGGGGCTCCAGTGACACATCCTGGGTGTCCTCGTGGGGACCAGACACCTCTTCAGCATCGTCATAGCCCATGCTTCCTGGGAAGGTGGACGAGGTGTCTCCCTCAGCTCCAGGCTCCCCAGTACTTCTCTGGGAGTGCAGGCTTCCCCCTGTAAGCATCAAGGCAGGCTGTTGTGGTTGGTCCTGTGGGGAGCCCTTTGGGGCTGTACATCACCTTCCTCCTCCTCGCCAGCCCTGAGACATTCAGCCCATTCTCCCAGCCCCCAGGAAATCTCCCAGGACAGGTTCCTCATGCTGGGAGATCAGGCTCTCGATACAACATGGACTTGCCTGGCGCTGGGGTTGGCACCAAAGAAGCGGCAGTGCTGCATTGCCCTCTCACCTGTGGCTGCATCCCTGGGCCCATCTCCCTCCTCTGGAGTCCCGGGCGCATCCCAGTCCCCCTGCCCAGGGACAGGATCCTCCCCAGGGTCAGAAACCTCCCCAGCATCGTCATAGCCATCCGCTGGGTCACCTCCGGGCAGGACAGGGACATCTGAAAGGAGAGGGCAGGTGGTGGCAGTGAGAAGAGACATCCTGCAGAGCAGAGGATGGGAGAGTGTGCAGGGACACAGGGCTGACACGCTGCTGGTGTCAGGCCACAGCAGAGCCTTCATCCTTCCAGCTCTGATGATGACACTCAGTGGCACTGCTGTCTGTCTGTCTGCAGGGAGGAGAGATGGAGCCCTTCCCTCCCATCCCCCTCCAGTCCCTGGGGCTGGCCCCAGACCATCCTCCTCCTCGCTGTGCCTGGAGTAGGGCTGCAGCTGGGTCAGGGACCCCTCTGAAGAGGAGCCTACAGAGAGCTGGGTGCTCTGGGGTGAGCCCTGCTGCCCCATCTTGCGGTCAGCACTGCTGGGGATTGGCACCCACAGAGCTGGGGCTGCTTGGGGAGGAGATCCCCAGCTCCTCTGGGACCAGCCCCTTCTCAGAGGGGCTCCCAGAGCTGCCCTGGGACAGCCCCTTCTCTCATCCCTTGGATGTCCCCAGGGTGCAGGGCCAGGCAGAGAGGGGCTGTCCCCTCTGGGATGGGCAGAGCTGGTGGGGAGGAAGCTCCTCTGTGGGGACCAGCACCTGGATGCTCTCCCACAGAAATGAAAGCCCCGGCATTTCAGGGACCATGGGCAGGAGCTGCAGGGCACAGCCCTGGTCTGGGGCAGGGAGAAAGGGCCCTGCAGATGTGCCCCCGCAGGGACCTGCACCCACCTGAGAGACTGAACCTCGGCTGCTTCTCCCACGCCAGGCTGTAAGCAATCTCCTCGTACACGGCCTCAGGGAAGGGCTCCCCAGCTCTCCCGGAGCCTGGGGACAGAGGCAGGGCTGGTCTGGGGATGGGCAGAGAGGGACAGACCCCACTGGGCTCCCCCAGCCCCACTCCCTGGGCCAGCACAGGGCTGTCCCCACAACACAGCCCCACTGTGTTGTGTTGGCACTGTGGCCACAACCTCAGGGAAGGCAGCATCCCCATGGAGATGGTCTGGGGCAGCGTCAGCCTCACACCATCCCTTTGGAGACAGCTCTTGTGCCCATTTGGTCTCTGGGTCATGTCCCAGTGCAGACCCTGCACCAGTTTCCGCATTTCCCCTCCCCATGGAGCTGCTCCGTCTCTGCCCCACGCGTCAATAACACAGCCCGTGCCCTGTTGGGGGGTGGCTGGAACCACAGTGATGGAGCCTGCTGCCCCACGCTCCTCCTGCCAGTGCTGCCCAGAGCACTGCCAGCAGTGCATCCTCCCCGTCTACCTCAGCCCACCTCTCACATTTCTCTCCTTCACCCAGGACTCATGTCCTCGTGGTCTGGGCTCTCTCCACCCCTCCTGCTGCAGCCGCATGGTCTATCAATCCGTAGGGCAGCAGATGGGGCAGGGGGCAGCACACAGCTCTGCCTGTGCCCCTCACCAACATCCCTGTGAGTGCCTCTTGCCCAGGTACAATCACGGGCCCCAGGGTGGGAGCCCTGTCCCCATGGGCTGTCACTGGGGTGTTGGGGTGGGGGGGGTCCCTCCTCCCCCCAAGGGCTGTGCTGGGCTAGGGGTGCCCAGCTCTATCCCTCCTGGGCCATTTCCTGCCCCACAGCTCTCAGCACCTCCTCGCCCCAGTAGCCCCCTGCCCCTGACAATGCCCACCTGCACACCACCATCCTGCACGATGCTCCCACTCCTAACCCAGCCCAGCACCCCTGAAAAGCCCCATGATTTTAGGCCCATACTTCACCCTGTCCGTCACCTGTCCCAGGCACCTCCCAAATGCACCAAAACTCCTGGGGCTTCCTGTCTGCCCAGGGGACACCAAGTCAATCACAGGGTTTCCCCACAACCTGCATCCCTTCCTCATCCTTGCTCTCAGCCCAGCCTCTGCGCTTGGCCAGGACCCAAGGAAGGACACCTCTCTGACACCTCTGGGTGCAGAAGCCCCAGTCCTCTCCATGGGGCACAACCTGCCCTCCTGGGGTCAGGGTTTCCCCAGATCCCTGGGCAGGGAGCAGCACACAACCCTTCCAGGGCACCCCGGACATTGGTTGTGCCCTGGAGGTTGCTGAGGGCCAGTGACACCACCTGGGCCTCCTTCAGCTTCTTAGGTGCAGTCCTGGGGAACAAGGGGTCTCAAAAGGGTACCTTAAGGAAAAGGAGTCTGGAAATGCAGCCAGGCGTGGGCTGCCATAATCATGGGAGCTGTGGAAATGGATTACTCTCTCCCACAAAGACAGGCACAGATTAAAGCACAGGGCTGAGGGACTGAGAACCTTCTGCCTCTCATTTCAGTGGTGCCTGGAAAGCAATCCCACTCCCAGGGGGATCCTGATGACCCCGCTGCTGCTGAGGGTTTCCCAATGACTCCGCTGCTGCCTGCTGGCCCCAGGCTGTGGTACAAAGCACTTACCTCTGCAAGGCTGCACCCAGAGGAGCAGCCACAGCACCCAAGGGGACAGGAGTCCCTCTGTCCCCATCCTGAGGCTCCTGCCCTCACAGCACGGCCCTGCTGCTGGAGTTCCTGGGGACCGACAGGGCAATCGTGATGATGGGAGGGCAATATATCTGTGCAGATGCTGTCCCAGCTGCAGGAGGAGCCAATCGAAGCAGCAGGCACCTTTTTAGACGTTATCGGCACTTATCTCCCCTCCGACGCAGCCCAGCTCTCCAATGAACTTCTCCAACGCTCCTTATGACCATATATGAGGGACGGCTCCGCTGCGGGTCTCACGTCACTGCGGTGGGAGATCATCGTGGGGTAGGGCTGGGTGTGGGGGCAGATGGGTCTGACACCCCTTGCAGCCCGCTGTGGGGACCGCGAGCACGGAGCATCTCCTGAGCTGTAGCGTCCAAGAGCCCAAGGTGCGATTGTCCGGCCGTCCCTGCGCCATGGGATCCACGGGGCTGGGCCTGCAGCGGGGCTGTGTCAGGCTGGGAAGGGCCCAGCCCCTGCCCCTGCTACAGCCCCCGCTGTGCTGGCAGCAGCAGCTGGGAAAGGCCCTTGGGCAGGGCCCGAGCCCCATGCCGGGAGCGCTGGCTGGCCCGTCCCTCCCCAGGGAGCCTCCTGTGGGGTCCTGGCAGCAGCCAGAGCTGGTCCAGGGCCTGCCCTAGCAGCAGAGCTGCAGCCCAGAGCCTCAGGCGTCTCCCTGGCTCTCAGCGTGTCACCCAGGGGCCGTTATTCCCCGCGGCGGGTCGGGAGCTGGAGCCTGCCTGCCACTGCAGGTGCACAAACCGCAGCCCACGTGACATGGCGCCCGGGCAGGAAGGCGGTGGTTTCCTCCTGGCCCCGTGCCCAGGCCTGGCCCTGCGCTGCCTCCCAGCCTCCTCACAGCACCAAGCCTGACAGAGTCCAGTAAATCTTTGGACAATGCTCTCAGACATATAGTTTATTTTTTAGATACACATAGTTTTTTATATATACATATATATTTTTAAGAAAAATATATATTTATATAAATATAGAAAATATATATTTTTATATTATATTGTATTGTATTATATATTGTACATTATCTGTTATAATGTATATATTATATAAAATATATATTATATTTTATTACGTTATATTATATATATTATGTTGTATATATTACATATATCATATATTACATATTATTATATTATATTTATATATAATATATAAATGTACATACCTAATAAAAATATAAATTTTATAAAAATATATATTTTATAGTTTTTATATATATTTATATCTTTTATAGTGTTTTAGATACATCTAGTTTATTTTTTAGTCTGGAGGCTAAAGTTAGATTCACTGATCTTCAATTCATTCCAGCGCGGGATATTTCATGATTCTGCCCAACCCAGCTCCAGGTGATGCCATAGCATCCTCACCTGCCATGGGCCTGCTCCTGGCCTGTGTTCAGACAGCAATGACCTCACAAACACCTACACAAGTTCTTGGCCTGTTCCAGGCCTGCCAGCTCCTCAGGCACCAGTGACCTCACAGGTACCTGGACAATCCATGGGCCTTGCCCTGACCTATCAGCCAATTGATCACCAATGAGCTCCCCACAGACCCACACAAGCCATGTGCTTATTCCTGGCCTACTGGGTTCTCAGGCACCACGGTCCTCACAGCATCTAGCACAGGCCATGTTTGCTCTCAGCCAGTTAGTTACACAGGCACCACTGGCATCCAGATGGCATTCACAGGCCAGGGGCCTGCTCCTGGCCTATCAACTCCTCAGCTGACCATTACCTCATAAGCACGTGTTGCCTAATGGAAGGTGTCCCTGCCTGTAGCAGGGGGGTGTGGACTAGATGGTCACTAGGGTTCTTACAACCCAAACCATTCCATGATTCTGTGATTCTCTGATATCCGTGCAGCTGATGCATACTCGCCATGGAGGTAGTCAGGCTCCAGTGACCTCCCAAGAACTTATACAGCCATGCACCTGCTCCTGGCCTATCAGCAACTCAGCCAAGAGTGGCATCACAAGTCCATTCCCCAGGCATGGGTCTCCTTCCTGCCTGTCATCTTCTCAGGCACCAGTGACCTCACAAGCTCCTACAAGAGCTGTGGGCCTGCTGCTGGTCTGTCAGCTCCACAGGCACCACTGACCTGAGCACCACATAGACACCTATTTGCTATTTTCTCACCTATGAACAAGTGTGATGCACCAGTAGACAGGCGCCTGGGGTTTCTGTTGGATTGCAGGAGTAATCAATATGGGTGCCATCACTGACGTGACATCATAAGCTCCCACAGACCCACACAAGCCATGTGCTTATTCCTGGCCTACAAGCTTCTCAGGCACCAGGGTCCTCACAGCGTCTAGCACAGGCCATGTTTGCTCTCGGCCTGTCAGCTACTCAGGCACCACTGGCCGTCAGAGGAACATTCACCTGCCATGGGCCTGCTCCTGGCCTATCAGATATTCGGCTGACAGTGACCTCATAAGCACAGATGATCTATTGGAAGATGTCAGTGTCCCTGGCCATGACAGGGGGTGGGTGCTCATGTTCAGCTGGCTGTTGACCAACATCCCCAGGTGCTTTTCTGCTGGGCAGCTTTCCAGACACTCTTCCCCAAGCCTATGCTGCTGCATGAGGTTGTTATGATCCAAGTGCAGGAGCTGGCACTTAATCATTGTTGAATGTCATGTGATTGGACTCAGTCCATCAATCCAGGTCCCTCTTTCCAGGTCCCTCTGCAAACCTTTCCTACCCACAAGAAGATCAACTGTCCCACCTAACTTGTTATCATCTGCAAATGTACTGAGGGTGTACTTGATCCTCTCAGTCAGATAATCCATTAAAATAGAAAAGAAAACTGGACCCAGTACTCAGGCTTGGGGAGTGCCACCGGTGACCGTCCACCAACTGGACTGATCTCTCTTCACTCAGACTCTTTGAGCAGTGCCAGGGAAGCTCATGGAGCAGATTATCTTGAGTGTCATCACGTGGCACTTGCAAGGCAACCAGGCAATCAGGTCCAGTCAGCATGGGTTTATGAAAGGTAGGTCCTGCTTGACGAACCTGATCTCCTTCTATGACCAAGTGACGCGCTTAGTGGGTGAGGGGAAGGCTGTGGATGTGGTCTACCTTGACTTCAGTAAGGCTTTTGACACCGTTTCCCACAACATTCTCCTGAAGAAACTGGCTGCTCGTGGCTTGGACTGGCGTACGCTTTGTTGGGTTAAAAAATGGCTGGATGGCCGGGCCCAAAGAGTTGTGGTGAATGGAGCCAAATCCAGTTGGAGGCCGGTTACTAGTGGAGTCCCCCAAGGCTCAGTGCTGGGGCCAGTCCTCTTTAATATCTTTATCGATGACCTGGATGAGGGGATCGAGTGCACCCTCAGTAAGTTTGCAGGTGGCACCAAGTTAGGTGTGTGTGTCGATCTGCTCGAGGGAAGGAAGGCTCTGCAGGAGGATCTGGATAGGCTGGACCAATGGGCTGAGGTCAACTGCATGAAGTTCAACAAGGCCAAGTGCCGGGTCCTGCATCTGGGATGTAACAACCCCAATCAGCGCTACAGGCTGGGAGATGAGTGGTTGAAAATCTGCCTGGCAAAGAAGGACCTGGGAGTATTGGTTGATAGTCGGCTGAATATGAGCCAGCAGTGTGCTCAGGTGGCCAAGAAGGCCAACAGCATCCTGGCTTGTATCAGAAGCAGTGTGGCCAGCAGGTCTAGGGAAGTGATTGTCCCCCTGTACTCGGCTCTGATGAGGCCGCCCCTCGAGTACTGTGTTCAGTTTTGGGCGCCTCGCTACAAGGACATCAAGGTGCTGGAGCGTGTCCAGAGAAGGGCAACGAAGCTGGTGAGGGGTCTGGAGAACAAGTCTTACGAGGAGCGGCTGAGGGAGCTGGGGTTGTTTAGCCTCAAGAAGAGGAGGCTCAGGGGAGACCTCATCGCTCTCTATAGGTACCTTAAAGGAGGCTGTAGAGAGGTGGGGGTTGGTCTATTCTTCCATGTCCCTGGTGACAGGACGAGGGGGAATGGGCTAAAGTTGCGCCAGGGGAGGTTTAGGTTGGATGTTAGGAAGAACTTCTTTACTGAAAAAGCTGTTAGGCATTGGAATGGACTGCCCAGGGAGGTGGTTGAGTCGCCATCCCTGGAGGTCTTTAAAAGACGTTTAGATGTAGAGCTTAGTGATATGGTTTAGTGTAGGACTTGTTAGTGTTAGGACAGAGGTTGGACTAGGTGATCTTGGAGGTCTCTTCCAACCTAGACGATTCTGTGATTCTGTGATTCTGTGATGGCCTTCCAGACAGTTCTTCAAGCAGCAAACTGTACACTTGTCCAAGCCATGAGCGGCCAGATGGGTTGTCATTTTGCAGGGCTGCTGCTGCTGAGTCCAGACGGAGAAGATGTAGCTCCTTCTTTTATGTTTTTTTTTTTGTTTTGTTTTGTTTTGTTTTGTTTTGTTTTGTTTTTTCTAATGCCCTGTGCTCAGTCCTTTCAAACCAACTAAGCATGAATCTGGTGCTTGTGATGAGCTGGTGCTCCACTCATGTTCCAGTTACTTGCTAGCATGTATCATTGTCGTTGAGTTTGTGCAGCATGGGCGTTCTTGCATTCCCTTTTGTCTCTGTTTGCTTGAGTCTGCACTGTCAATGGTAGTTCAGGAAGACCAGAGGGAGTGGCTGCAGGGGAAGCATGAGGTTGCATCCATCATGGTGGGACTTTGGTCAGCATTCACAATGCAGTGACTCAAGCTGTGACACAGCCAGGAGTTCTACCCTTTGAGGGAATCCCAAAGGTAGTTCCTTCTTGAAGGGCGATGCCATCCTGAGTCCTGTCCTTGCCTGCGCAGCACCTGTCAAAGGGTTGAATATCCGTTTCTCCTCAGAAGAAAGGCCCCACCATGAGGGGCTGCCTAGAGCTGGGCTCCTCTCCACAGTTCTGACGCAGTCTTCTCCTGCAGGGGCTCTCCCTGGACTGCAGCCTCCTTCAGGCCACATCCACCTGCTCCCACATGGGATCTTCCATCAGCTGCAGTGTGGAGATCTGCTCCAACATGGTGCGCCACAGGCTGCAGGGGAACTTCTTCTCCAGCACCTGGAGCACCGCCTCACCCTCTTTCTTCACTGACCTTGGTGTCTGCAGGGTTGTTTTCTCTCATATTTTCTCAATCTTCTCTCCCAGCTATTCCTGCATGTCATTTTTACCCCTTTCTTTAAAATGCTCTCACAGATGTACAAACAGCATCACTCATTGGCTGAGGTTGGCCAGCAGCATGTCCCTTTTGGAGCCAGCTGGAAGTGGCTCTTCTCTAACAAGGGGCAGCTTCTTCTGGACTCTCCTCACAGACACCAGCTCTGCAGCCCCCGCGCTACAAAACCCTTTCCATGTAAGCCCAATACAACCTCCCACCTGCAAAGTAAAAACAGAGCCCAGACAAGCAGCAGCAGACCCATGAGCAGGCAGTGGCAAGGCACTGCTGCTGCTTTGGGGATGCTAGCAGATGCAAACCCTGGGAGAACTGCTCTGAGGTTTTTTGGCTATTCTCTCCATGGAAGAGATAAGACAAGGAGGGTTTTGATAGGAGGTGAGCTATTCCTCACTTTTGCTTAGGTGGGAAGTTAGAAATCAGCCCAGGTGTTTGCACCAAACCAAACACACACACACACCCCAGAGCACCAGGGACTGCACTACCATGGGCCACCTCTGCACACCCATGCATTTCACTACAGGACAAGATGGGTGACACACACCTGGCCATTCCAGGACCAAGGGGCCACCACAGAGATACTGTAGCTTGTCTCAGGGCATGTGGTAATCCTGGTCTGGGCTGGAAAGTTCCCCAAAGTGCTCACTGCAGAATTTCCTCCCTGTGGAGTTCAAGTAATAGTCAAACAAGCTGTGTGGAGTGCCCTGACAACCATCTGCACAGACGTGGGCCTCCTGCTGCCTCCTGATATCGTGAGGCACATCTGACCTCAGCAGAGCATCCCCACCCATCACCTCCTTGAGTCTTGTGACCTGTCCAGATCCATGTCACCTCACCTGCCTCCTCCAAGACCAAGTGATTGCTGCAGGACCTCTCAAGCCCTGCCCAGCTTCATGAGGCCAGACTGCTTCAGTTAGGTGACTAGATCATTGGAATGCAGGATTTGAGTATTAGGTGATCAGGTTAGGGTTTAGGGATTAGATCTTGCCTTCCAGGGTTAGTGGTTGGGCAGAGTATTAGAAGGAGGCCTGTGTTTTCTGCTTTTTGGGTTCTAGTCTGTGTCTAGTGTAGAGACTATGTTATTTGTTGGGATTTTCTTCAGGGCTCTGTTGAGGAATCATGTTAAGGCTGGAATTCAATGCTAGGGACGAAAGGCTGAGGAATAGGCTAAGAAATGAGATATGGTAAAGGCCTTATGGGTTTGGGACTTGGCTAACCCATGCCAGATGAGGTTTGAGGTTAGGGATAAGAGTAGTGCATTCCTTGCAGAGAGAGGGATAGCATTTAGATGTAGGGGGAGGGCTTATGGCTACTGCTTAGAAATATTGCCAGGGCTTGACGTGAATGTTTTCCTAGTAAGTGTTGCAGCAGCACCAGCCTAACCTGAACCCCTCTCACCTCTTTTAGATCTTTCCTTTCAGTTAGCCAAGCCAATCTTCTCTCCTATAGATTTCCCACCATTATTCTCCCAGCTTTCCCCTGGCCTCCCCTAATGTGTCACCCTGTTGGGGGCAGCTTTCTATGGCCTTTATGACCTCAGAGGCTCTGCCTCCCTGCTGTTGGCCGGTCAGGGGTGGGACAGAAGTGACCTCACAGCCAGCATCCACAGGGCTACAAGGAGCTGTTGTGCTCAGGAGGCCTCTTCCCAGCCCCCCCAGGAGCAGTGGGTGCAGGGGATGCCCTGCACAATCCCTCAGGTACTCTGCCTGCCAACCAGCTCATGCTTCAGAAGGCCTCCCACATGTCTGGACTCACATTTCCCTGGGAGATCTTCAGCTCCTTCAGGGCATCCTGAAGGAAATGGCCACCTCAATACGCAAAAAAAAAATATCAAGCCATGAGCATACATGTTAGGGAAGTGTTCAAAACTCTTTGTGGTGGGCGAGAAAGTCTTCATGTCTAGATTTGTTTCATTCAGGTGCATTCCCAGGGCACATTGCCATCAAAGGAAAGTGACCTTGAGTCACTGTCCCGCAGGATGCCCCTAGGGAATATCTTATGGAACTTCTGCTCACTGGTAGTCATCTCTCCACACCCACATCCTGTGCACTCTCATATGGACAAGGAAAACATGGACTCCTGATATAATAATTCGATATCCCCCAAAGAAGGAAAAATAAACCACTAGTGTGAGCTGTGGCAAAAGCCCAGTCTGGGAATGGTGTTTGCAAGGGGCTGCTCTGGGACCATTGCCCTGAGGCAGCATTTCCCAGAGTGTCCAGAGAACAATGGTCCAGCGCAGCCTCTGCTCTGCTGGTCCTCCCTGTCTCTCCCAAGAGGCCAGCTCAGCCCAGCTCCTCAGCAGCTCTCCACACCTCCCTGTCCTCTCCCTAGCCCAGCCCAGCCCAGCAGAGCAGCCCAGGTTGGGCTGGCCCCAAAGCAGCAAATGGAGAAGTGGAGGTCAGTGGCAGTGTCTCTCCATCTACCGTTTGCAAGAGATTTCCCTCCCGCAGGCAGCCTGCAGCCCCCCACGCCAGCCCTACTCCCCAGCACAGCACAGCACCACACTGCTGGCCCTGGGACTCCTCAGGCAGCACCACTGCACACACACACACAGTGCCCTGCTCTGCTCCCAGGACACCCCATGTCCCACACAGCCTTGCCCCAGCCCACCACGTCTGGGCTGCCCTGAGCAGCCATTCCTGCAGCCCCTGCCCATGCTGCCCACAGCCCCCGAGCTGGTGGGGCTGCTCTGCAGAGTGAGGAGGCTGTGGTTAGAGGAACTGTGGGGGCACTCTGCAGGGCTGTGCTGGTCAGGCTGGGAAGGCAGAGCCAGCTGGTGGGGGGCACTGCCACTGACTGCCTCCCACACAAGTGGTTCTTTGGCCATGGAGGGTGCGCATAGATAGCCGGCCTTCTTCAGAGTCAGAGACTCATGGAATAGCCTGAACTGGAAGGGAACCACCAGGATCATCTAGTCCAACTCATTTCCAATGTCAGGGGAGATTTTGGGGTGATTCACTTGATCCAGTCTATGAAATTTCACTGACTGAATAACTAATAATTTTCCCAAACCCTTTCCCATTGCCTCATGTTGCAGAGCTCTGCGTTGTCTGTGGAACACAAACAATAATAATATTTCCTTCTGGATTACTGTATCATCAGTAAATAAAAGTAAAAAAAAGGAAAATGAAACAAAACAAAACAAATATATCTTGGTCTGTAGTGAGTTGCATTATCAGTGATATGCAGAAGAAGACAGGCATTTTATTGCTCCTGAAAAACATCCAGACAACGCTTTCCACACTGCATCCTTCAGCTCCTGGTTCCTCATGCTGTAGATGAGGGGGTTTGTTGCTGGGGGCACCACCGAGTACAGAACTGCCAGCAAAAGATTCAGGAATGAGGAGGACATGGAGGGGGGCTTCAGGTAGGAAAATGTGCCAGGGCTGATGTACAAGAAGACCATGACCAGGTGAGGGAAGCATGTGTAAAAGGCTTTGTGCCGGCCCTGCTGCGAGGGGATCCTCAGCACTGCCCTGAATATATGCGCATAGGACAGCACAATAAAAAGAAAACACCCTAAAAGTGAACACGCAGTGACCACAATAAGAGCACAATAATGCAGAGACCACAATAATGTCCTGGGAGATTTCCTGGGGGCTGGGAGAATGGGCTGAATGTCTCAGGTTTGGCAAGGTGGAGGAAGGTGATGTACAGCCCCAAAGGGCTCCCCGCAGGACCAACCACAACAGCCTGCCTCGATGCTTACAGGGGGAAGACTGCACTCCCAGAGAAATACTGGGGCCCCTGAAGCTGAGGGAGATATCTCATCCCCCTTCCCGGGAAGCATGGGCTATGACGATGCTGAAGAGGTGTCTCTGGCATGTCCCCATGAGGACACCCAGGGTATGACACCAGAGCCCCATGCACAAGGGTCCCAGAGCCCCAGGCCAGCAGAGCCCAGCCCTGCCGAGCAGCTGGGTGCAGCCAGGAGGGAGGAGAGCTCAGTGCCACTGGAAGAGCCGTGAGTGCCAGGGAACGGTCTCCCTTTTCCAGCAGGTAGCAGACACACATGGGTATTTCCCCTCTTGGTATTCCCCTGTTTTTTTGCTGTGTGTTGGTATTTCCTCATATTAAAACCCTCTGGGGACTTTGTCTCAGATCCAGTGCTTCCCTACCCATGTTTCCGGGCATCTCCCTGAGGCTGATGGAGGGGAGCAGAGTTCAGTGATACATTGGTGGGTAAGGGGCACGTCTTCGGGCCAGCAAGATCAGGGTCAGGTTGTGGGGCTGCCAGAGCCCCTGGTTCCTGGACACTATTCCTGGTGACAGAGACATTTCCATCCTGCCAGCCACAGGCAGTTTCCAGGAAAAGTGGCTCTCTGTGAAGCCCCATGATGCACTCAGTAGCAGCACCCACCTTCTGCTTCCTTTGGCACCCTTGGAGCCCAAGGATTCCTGCCCAGCACCCACGGGCACAGAAAACTCTCCTGCAGGAGCTGAGTGGGCATAAGGGTTTTACCCTTGGGACAGACATGGCACTCAAACTGGCTCCCTGATCCTGCTGATGGATCCCGACACCCCTCCATCTCTTCCCCAGCAGGCTCCTCTGCTGCAGGCTGGAAGGTGCTTTTGGTAGTGGGGTGGTGGGCAGCAGGGGGTGCTGGATGATCTGGAACATCTACTTGATCCCTTTGTGTCAGCTGTCCTGGCTACGTTGGGGACACCTTCCACTAAATCAGGTTGCTCAAGGCTCCTTCAAACCTGGCCTTGAACGCTTTTAGGAATAGGACACCATCCCACAATTTCTCTGGATAACCTGTGCCAGTGCCTCACTAATCTCAAAGTAAAGAATTGCTTCCTAATATGTAATCTAAATCTACCCTCTTTTAGTTTAAAGCCATTCCCCTTTGTCCTATCACTACATTCCCTGAGAAAGAGTCCCTCCCCAGCTTTCCTGTAAAACCCCTGTAGCTACTGGAAGGTTGCTGTAAGGTCTCCCCAGGGACAATGTCTCTGTTCCTCCCAGGTAGTCCTTAGTAGTCCTTGCTTCCATCTTCTGTAGGCTTCCTTGTTGTGTTTGACTTTGACCAACATCTCCTTGATCATCCATGCAGGCCTCCTGGCCTTTTTGCCTGACTTCCTCTTTGCTGGGATGCATCACTCCTGAGCTTGGAGGAGGTGATCCTTGAAGATTAAGCAGCTTTCCTGGACCCCTCTTCCCTCCAGGGCTTTGTCCCATGGTACTCTATGAAGCAAATCCCTGAAGAGGATAAAATCTGCTCTCCTGATGCACAGGGTTGTGAGCTTACTGTGTTCCCTCCTTGCTGCCCTAAGCATCTTGAATGCCATCATTTCATGTTCACTGCAGCTGAGGCTGCCCTTGAGCTTCACATGCCCCACCAGCCTCTCCTTGTTGCTGAGAATGAGGTCCAGGATAGCACTGGCTAGTTCAGGGTAAATCACAGAATCACAGAATTGTAGGGGTTGGAAAGGACCTCGAAAGGTGATTGGGTCCTACTCCCCTGCTGAAGCAGGTTCCCTAGAGCAAATTGCACAGGTAGGCGTCCAGACGGGCCTTGAATATCTCCAGAGAAGGGAACTCCACAACCTCCCTGGGCAGCCTGTTCCAGTACTCCATCACCCTTACCGTGAAGAAGTTCTTTCGCGTGTTGGTGCAGAACTTCCTGTGCTCCATCTTGTGGCCATTGCGCCTCGTCCTGGCCCACAAAACCACTGAAAAGAGTTTGGCCATATCCCTTTGTCTCCCACACTTCAGATATTTATAAACATTGTTAAGATCCTCTCTCGGTCTTATTTTCTCAAGGCTGAACAGATCCAGCTCTCTCAGCCTTTCCTCATAGATGAGATGCTCCAGGCCCCGTATCATCTTTGTGGCCCTCCGCTGGACTCTTTCCAGGAGATCCCAGTCTTTTTTGTACCAGGGAGCCCAGAACTGGATACAGACCTCCAGGTGAGGCCTGACCAGGGCTGAGTAGAGGGGGAGGATCACCTGCCTTGACCTGCTGGCCACACTCCTTTTAATGCACCTCAGGATCCCATTGGCCTTATTGGCCAATGAAGTTCATCCAAATGAATTCCAAATGAACTGGGTCCCAGACAGACCCAGTATAGTGGCTAAAAGCTTTGCAGTGGGAAAGGAGGGCTGAGGTGGAAAACCTGACCCTTCAGGGATGATAGGTCTGGAGCAAGGCAGTCGGTATCCCTGTCTCAGTCCACGAAGATGTAAGCCAAGGAGAGAAGAAGACTTGAGATGCAGCCAGAGGAGCACAGCTGGAGCTGGGACGTAGAAAGCCTCAGCTCTTCTGAGACAGAGAGGTCTTGCCTTGCTGGAGGCTGAAGGGAGCAGAGAAATCCATATGTCCTTCCAGAGAGAATTCCTCTTTCCAACATGGGAGGTGCACAGAGGCCTCCTCTGGTAGCCAAGGGCATCAAGTGTCCATGACTCCTCCCAACACTGTTGGACTTCCACTGCAGGCGAAGCATTTCTTCTGCCTCTGCCCTAGCTGGAAAGGCAGGAAAGGGAGACCCACTGGACAGAGTTGTTTGTGCTGCTGCTGCTAAGGACAAGAGAGAGGCATTCCAGTCTATCTTGGGAGCCTCACACTGAAATGTAGGTGCACAGGGTCCATGTCCAAGCCTGATACATGAACTCCTTATCCTGGTGGTGATATTCAGGGAAGAGGAGCACTCTTATGTCACCACCCTGCAACGTAGTGCACAACAGCTGTCCCAGTCCATGTCTTTTCTACCTCCTGAAGCCATTGCAATGGGGGACAGTCACCTTGAAGGCCTATACCATGCTCTTCTGATCCATGCAGAGTTTTCAGATACCCAAAGGCATCAGAAATGGCCCCAGAAATCAATATTTGGTTAACCCATCTATTTTTTTTTCACAGACTCTCATCCACAGACTCTTATCCACATGGTATCTCTCCTCCAGCTGGACTCCACCTACCCACATCATTTCTTTACCAAGGAACCCTCAGTGGGCTGCATCAGCTCAGTACTTTGGAAACTTGGTTGTCCATGTTGCACCTGAGCCATTGTCCATGGTGAGGATGGAGAGAAGTTCCTTTCTACTTCATGCATCCCACCTGGTTGTCTCATCTGGAGAAATCTCAGCTGATGAGCTAGAGGCCTCAGAAAAATTTTGTCTCCCCACAAACTTCCGAGAAATATCTTCATCAGTCAGAGTGTTCATTGAGAAACGATCTTCATGGCTTGTGTTTGCTGAAAGTTGAGAATCAGACAGTCCTTAAATTGTGATCTCTGGTGGGCTAAAGCCTCCCTGTATTCAATTCTCTCCTCTCTGTTGAGGAAGGATGCAACCAGATGGCACTGAGCAAACCAGGTTATTTGTAAGGAAGTGTCAGAGAGGTGATTCCCCCTCTACTCTGCTCTTGTGAGACCCCACCCTACAGTACTGCATCTAGTTCTGGGCCCCACAGTTCAAGAAAGGCATACACCTGCCAGAGGGGCTACAGTAGAGGGCAATGACAGAAGAAATAGCCCTCCTACAAAGAAAGGCTGAGAATGTTGCTGTTGTTCTACCTGGAGAAGAGAAGGCTCCAGAGAGACTTTATTGATTCCTTTCAGTATTTCAAGGGAGCTTATGAGAAAGACAAACATTTGTTTATTTATTTATTATCAGGGCCTGTAGTGATGGGACAAGGGGTCATGATTTTGAACTGAAAGGCTGTAGATAAAGATTAGATATAAGGAAGGAAGATCTTAGGATGAGAGTAATGTGGTACTGGAACAGGTTTCCCAGAGAAGTTGTGAATGCCCCATCACTGGAAGTGTTGAAAGTTGGGATGGAATGGCCTTTCAGCAACCTGATGTAGTGAGAGATGCCACTGCCCATGGTAGGGGGATAGGACTAGAAGATCCTACATTACTGTTCCAGCCAAAAACGTTCTGAGATTCTGTCATTCTTTGATTCTAAGATTCTATGATTCTGTCATTCTATGATGAAGTTGCTGCTTTAAGCCTCAGGGAGTTCATAGCTTTTACCTCCTTTATGTATTCTGATGCTGTCTTTAGGCAATGTCTGAAGTATGTTCTTAGAAAATCTTTCCTGTCTACTAGCTGAAAAAAATAAAGTAACACCATCCCTTGTGGGAGGAGAAGCTCATTAGATACAACCTAGAGCTAGCACACAATTGAGCAGTGTGTTTCATTGATTATTAAGCTTTCTCATACTTTATTTTAGTTTTCTTGCAATTAAGAATCATCCTTCTCTACATGTGTGCAGCCTGTTCTCTAAGGAAAGCAGGAGGGAGTTGGGACAAAGGAAGCACAAGTTGCAACTGCAGACTTCAGTGGAGAAGCCTGATGTCAGGAGAAGTGATGCAAGTCCTAGGGGATCAATGAGAGAAATGGTGAGAGCTGGGGAGGTGAGGATCAAGGTTGTCTGGACAGTATCAAACTTCTCCTATCTGCCCAGACCTCCATAAGAGACTCTTAGGCCTTTCTGTCTTAATAAGCCCGAGGTGTAGTTGCTGACATGTTCACAGAATCACAGAATCAAAGAATTGTCTAGGTTGGAAGAGACCTCCAAGATCATCTAGTCCAACCTCTGTCCTAACACTAACAAGACCTCCACTAAACCATATCACTAAGGGCTACATCTAAACGTCTTTTAAAGACCTCCAGGGATGGCGACTCAACCACTTCCCTGGGCAGTCCATTCCAATGCCTAACAACCCTTTCAGTAAAGAAGTTCTTCCTAACATCGAACCTAAACCTCCCCTGGCACAACTTTAGCCCATTCCCCCTCGTCCTGTCACCAGGCATATGGGAGAATAGACCAACCCCTACCTTGCTACGGCCTCCTTTAAGGTACCTGTAGAGTGTAATAAGGTCGTCCCTGAGCCTCCTCTTCTCCAGGCTAAACAACCCCAGCTCCCTCAGCTGCTCCTTGTAAGACTTGTTCTCCAGAACCCTCACCAGCTTCACTGCCCTTCTCTGGACTCGCTCGAGCACCTCCATGTCCTTCTTGTAGTGAGGGGCCTAAAACTGAACACAGTACTCAAGGTGTGGCCTCACCAGAGCCGAGTACAGGGGGACAATCACCTCCCTAGACATGCTGGCCACACTGCTTCTGATACAGGCCAGGATGCTGTTGGCCTTCTTGGCCACCTGAGCACACTGCTGGCTCATGTTCAGCCGACTATCCACCAATACTTCCAGGTCCTTCTCGGCCAGGCAGCTTTCCAGCCACTCATCTCCCAGCCTGTAGCTCTGCTTGGGGTTGTTGCGCCCCAGGTGCAGGACCCGGCACTTGGTCTTGTTGAACTTCATACAGTTGACCTCAGCCCATCGTTCCAGCCTATCCAGATCCTCCTGCAGAGCCTTCTTTCCCTCGAGCAGATCGACATACGCTTCTCGATCACACAAGTTTACTTACAAGTTTACTTTGTGTGTTCACTTAAACATACAAGTTTATCATCTTCAGCTCCTGAGAGGAGACTGATGAAATCTCTCAGAAAACCCAAGTCAGAAGACAAACCCCAAAGTTCTTCAAAGCACTGATTGGTCATGCTGAGGGCCATTACTGACAAAGGCCCATGGACTCCTTAGAGCAGGTAATTGGAGGCCATGATTACAGGTAGGCCAAGGCCCTGTGCAGATGGTTGTGAGGCTGAGAAAATGCTGGCTTTGTTTCATCAAGCAGAAAGGCCAAACCCTACTGCCAGCCCTGGGCAGAGATGCCTTGTCCCTCATGTGCGGACTCCGGGCACTTCCTTGGGCAGTTGGGTGTGGGTTAAGCAGTGCCAAGTGAAACACATTGGTGTGACACCTCCTGGCCTCTGCCAGGAAGTTGAAAGAGGAGATGAGGCCCCAGCTGTATCATCTTATTATGAAACAATGTCTCCTCCCAGGCCTTGGTGACATAGAGACCTGCCATAGCCAAAGGGGACAAGACCTTGGCTTTCTTGGCTAAGACTAGCCTTGGCAGTGCCCTTGTCCATCTCCACCACTGGCTGTCCTATGCTGTTCCACACCTGTCTCTGTTTCCCTGCAGGCTACAAACATCCATCTTGCTTTCCCACCTGGCACTCACGTAAGAATTTCTGTGCATTCATTCTTCTCCAGCTGTGCCCTGAAACACATACCCATGGACTGATAACAGATTCCCTCCAGATGACCTCTGACACTATAGCACATCCCTTCCAATCACTTATCTTCACTCTCTTGCACACCCCCCACCACCCAAGCTTCCCTTTGAGGCAGGTTTTCTCTCACATGCTGTTTCCTGTAAACAAGGAAAGTTCCAACATCTCAGAAACCATCCTTCACACAGGCATCCACACCCATCAGCTTTCATGTTGACTGTCAGCTGACCAGACAGAAGGAACCTCACCATGATCTTCCAGGCCATGTGTCCTTCCTGCTGGCCTTTCAGCTCCTCAGAAAGACACAACTAAGCCACACGCCTGCTGCTCCCCAGTCAGGCACTCAGGCACAAGCCACTTGACAACCCACAGCCAAGGCCACTACTTCATGGGCATTTCAGGTACTTGGGCAGAGGGCATCACACAAGCACCATGCCAGCCAGGTGCCTTCTGCTGGCCTGTGAGAGATTCTGGGAGATGTGAGCCTAAAAGCCCACCTGCCAGCCATGAGGCAAGGGTTAACCTGGCAGCTACTTCCGAAAGATGGGACCTCCCAGTCCCATGCCCAGCCCTGCTCCTGCTGCTGGCCTCTCAGCTGCAGAGGCAGAAGTGACCTCACAGTCCCCACCAAAGCCAATTGCTTCCTACTGGATTCAGAGTTTCCAAGGCACAACTGACACCCTATAAGGACATACCCACCTAGCACACTCCTTGGCATGCAGCACATAACTAGATAAAAGCAAGATTGTTGTCATCTTTCAAGGCCATGTAGCTGTTGATGGCCTTTCTCCATGGTTGGGGGATAGCTATATGTAAGTTCTGGTAGGTATTATGGCAGGAATGACCTTAAAGGAAATAATCAGACCACCTGCATTTTGGTGCCTTCTCAATTCCTTCTGCACAGCTAAAATGACACACGTCTACACCAGCCATTGGCCTGAAGGTGGCACATCAGGTCCTCAGGCAGAAGTGCCCCAACAGCCACCTGCACAGCCATGGGCCTTCTGCCGCCTCCTGAGGTCCTTAGGCACAGCTGACCTCAGCAGAGCATCCCCACCTGTCTCCTCCTTGAGTCCTGTGACCTGACCAGATCCATGTCACCAAACCCCTTCATTTACAGGATAAGAGTGCAGGAATGAGGGATTTGAGGTTCAGTTGTTCAGTTTTAGATCTGGGGATTGTATCTTACCTTTCAGGTTTAGGGATTGGGCAGAGTCTTAGAGGGAGGCTTATGAGTTTTGCTTTGGGTAGACAGTGTTTAGGGTATGAGCTAGATCTCTGGTTAGGGTTTTATTACGTACCTTGTTACGGGATGATATCTGGCAATATAATGCAAGGGATTAAGAACAAGGGATTAGAGAGAGCAATATGTTAAGACTAATGGTAACAACTAATGTGTTTGGGCTTTGACTTCAAGGTAGGAAATGAGGTTGGGGTTTAGAGCAGTGGATTCATTTCAGGGTGAGGGATAGCATTTAGTACTAGGTTAACACTAGGTTTTCGGGTTACTGGTTAGAAATTTTGCCAGGGCCTAACACGAATGCTTTCCCACTAAGTGTTGCAGCAGCAGCAGCCTTACCTGAATCCCTCTCACCTCTCCCAAATCTTTCCTTTTTCTTAGCCAAGTCCCTCTTCTCTCACCAAAGTCTCCCACCTTTATTCACCCAGATTTCCCCTGGCCTCCTGTAATGTGTCACCATGTTGGGGGCAGCTTTCTGATGGCCTTTATGACCTCAGAGGCTCTGCCTCCCTGCTGTTGGCCAGCCAGGGGCTGGGACAGAGGTGACCTCACAGCCAGCATCCACAGGGCTACAAGGAGCTGTTGTGCTCAGGAGGCCTCTTCCCAGCCCACCCAGGAGCAGTGGGTGCAGGGGTTGCCCTGCACAATCCCTCAGGTACTCTGCCTGCCAACCAGCTCATGCTGCAGAAGACCTCTGACACATCCTGACTCGTGTTTCCCCCTTTGGACCTTCGGCTCCTCCAGGATTGCTTTAGAGGAAATTGCCACCTTTGTATGGACAAGTGAATCAAGCACTGAATGTGTGTTTACGAGAAACATCGAGAACTTGGCAGAAAAATATTGTAAGAGCTGAAAAATTCCTTCAGTTCGATTCTCAGGGGACATTATCCTCTAAGGGGAATGAAACTAAGAAACCATTTGTCCCAGAGGAAATGAAGGCATCCATAGTTAATAGTCTATGGCACTTGTGCTCACATGGGTTCATCTCACTGCACCAATGCTATTGTCAGTCTCATATGGACAAGGCAAACATGAACTCCTGATGTCGTCATTTGGTGTCCTTCCATGTAGAAACAAACCACCTGTGTGAGCTGGGTCAAGAGCCCAGTGCTGGGAACGGTGGTTGTGAGAGGCTGCTCTGCGACCATTGCCCTGGGGCAGCATCTGCCAGGGTGTCCAGAGAACAAGGGCCCAGACCAGCCCCTGCTCTGTAGTTCCCCGCTGTCTCTCCCAGGAGGCCAGCCCAGCCCCTCCCCAGCTCTCCACACCTCCCTGTCCTCTCCCCAGCCCAGGTCAGCCCAAGAGAGCAGCCCAGTCTGGGCTGGCCCCAAAGCAGCAAATGGAGAAGTTGAGGTCAAAGGCAGTGTCCCTGCTGCAGAAGATGCCCTGCCACTCCCCTCCCTCCCCCATTCAGGCTGCAGCCATTCCTGCAGCCCCTGCCCATGCTGCCCACAGCCCCCGAGCTGGCGGTGCTGCTCTGCAGAGCGAGGGGCTGTGGTACGCGTGGTCGTGGGGGCACTCTGCAGGGCCGTGCTGGTCAGGCTGGGAAGGCAGAGCTAGGTGGTGGGGGGCACTGCCACTGACTGCCTCCCACACAAGTGGTTCTTTGGCCATGGAGGGTGAGCACAGATAGCCGGCCTTCTTCAGAGTCACAGACTCATGAAAGAGAAACAAGGAAATCAGGGAGCCTCCTTCAAGTCTATTCCTTTGCAGTATCTATGAGAGCAGCTTTGGGAGAAGAGCTGAGCCTTCAGGCACTGCCCTCAGCACATCCCCTTTTATTCTGGAGATGCTGGTACAGAGCCAGCTGTGTTAGAGAAGTGCCCCTGGCCTGTCCCTGCCTGTGGACACAGGACTGCCGCACAACAGCACGGTGAGCAAGTGACAAGAGCAATCAGTCCTCACAGCAACACAAGGGTTCTGAAGGAGAGCGTGGGAGCTGACATGGAGAGCAGTTTGGGAAATACCTAAGCCCTGGGGCTCCCTGGCACTGCTGCTGTGCCAGGACTTTTTTTCTCCTCCACCTCTGCACACAGCCAAGTGCCCCTACAGCTCCACCACAGGTCCTTGTTTACTAACTCCTTGTTTACAAGAAGTCTCAGAGTCACAACAGACAGGCAGATACTGAAATGGAAATAGATGTACAAAGAATTTTTTTTTTTGGATAGACTTTCACAGCTAATCTCTGAAAAAGAAACACAGAAACACAGACCAAAATCTGTGCCTGTTATAAATTATATTATGTGTTACACGCAGAACAAGACAGGCAGTATATTACTTTTGAAAAACCTCCAGTTATCAGTTTCCAACCTGCATTCTTCAGCTCCTGGTTCCTCATGCTGTAGATGAGGGGGTTCACTGCTGGAGGCACCACCGAGTACAGAACTGCCAGCAAAAGATTCAGGGAGGAGGAAGACATGGAGGGGGGTTTCAGGTAGCAGAATATGCCAGTGCTTACCATCAGGGAGACCACGGCCAGGTGAGGGAGGCACATGGAAAAAGCTTTGTGCCGGCCCTGCTCAGAGGGCATCCTCAGCACTACCCTAAAAATTTGCACATAGGACACCACAAGGAAGACAAAACACCCAGATGCTAAGCAAGCACTAACCACAAGAAGGCCAACCTCTCTGAGGTAAGCATCTGAGCAGGAGAGCTTGAGGATCTCGGGAAGTTCACAGAAGAACTGGTCCACAGCATTGCCTTGGCACAGGGGGATGGAAAATGTATTGGCAGTGTGCAGCACAGCATAGAGAAAAGTACTGCCCCAGACAGCTGCTGCCACGTTGACGCAAGTTCTGCTGTCCATTATTGTCCCATAGTGCAGGGGTTTGCAGATGGCAACGTAGCGGTCATAGGCCATGATGGTGAGAAGGTAAAACTCTGCTGAAAGGTAAAAGACTAACAGAAAGGCTTGAGCTTGAACATCCATAGCAGGAGATTATCCTAGTGTCCCAGAGGGAATTGGCCATGGCTTTGGGGACAGTGGTGGAGATGGAGCCCATGTCGATGAGGGCGAGGTTGAGGAGGAAGAAGTACATGGGAGTGTGGAGGTGGTGGTCGCAGGCTACGGCTGTGAGGATGAGGCCGTTGCCCAGGAGGGCAGCCAGGTAGATGCTCAGGAAGAGCCCGAAGTGCAGGAGCTTCAGCTCGTGTGTGTCTGCGAATGGCAGGAGGAGGAACTCGTTGGGGAAGCTGCTGTTGGACATTCAATGCCTCTGAACTTTTGGAGCTGGTCTAGGAGAAAAAGAGTGACAAGGGCACCCCTGCCTGCACCCCGGCTGCACAGCCTGCAGCCAGCTCTGCAAGCAGGAAAAATCATGTCCTGTCCCTTTGATATTTGTGGCAGATAATCTCTGCTCTGGAGCTTGTCATTCCCCTGTACAGTAGAGCAAGTCTGATAGTCCGTCTGAAAGCTCCCACAGGCTGTGGGATTTGCCAGCAATTCCGGAGATGGCACCAGGAACAACAGCTGCGTTGCCCTGCAGCCGAAGACTTACCCTGTTCAGGGCTGGGAAGATTTCTCCTGCAGTGAGCTCTCAGCATCCCTCCTCCACACTGCCTTTAACATCTCCCTCCCTTCTCTCAGCCACCCTTGTCCCCTGCAGGCAGTGCCCCCAGCCCTGCTGTGCTGTGCAGAGGAGCTGCTCGTGGGCAGAGCTGTCTCTCTGCAGCGCTGCCCGCTTGCCAGGAGCTCCCCTTGGGCCCAGGAGCCCTGCCCAGCTCAGCAGCACAGGGAGCTCTTGACAAGTCCCTGGGCCTCCAGGGGAATCGACTTTGAAACAGGTCGAAGCAGTCACTGATGTTCCTTCCGTCCATTTCCAGCACTGTTGTTCCTCATATCAGAAAAAAAGTTTGAAGTCCAAGAATCACTTTTCAATGTCCTGGATTTAGGCAGGACACTCAGGCTAGGGCTGAGAGGGATCACCCTTCCCTCTGCTGAGGAAAGGGTTTCAGCTGAGTCAACCAAGAGGCAGTCCAGAGGCTACAAGGGGGCTCAGCACCCTCCTATGCCTCATACAAGCCCATAGGATTTGGGATTCCTCTTGCCTTATTTCAGGTAGGCACAAGCCAGGCATCTGCACATAAGCTGCTTGTCTCAGCTCTCAGAACATTTAATGGAGACAGAGACCAGGAGGGAGCTGTTCAGATGAAGACCCCTGGTGATCTTGGAGGTGCCAGAGCTGGTCAAGGACATATCTAGCTATCTTCACACTCTGATGAATTAATTCTCAGAGTCAGAAAACCTCTGGAGACATCATTTTTAAGTGTAGGGAGATTTTCATGGGGAAATGGAAATGAGAGCAGATGCCTACATTTAGGACCACTGAATCTTTTTACTGCCCATTAGTATTTTTCTGAGCAGCAGACAAAATTGAGTCATGTACCATAAGGAGAGCTGAGGTTCTTAGGAAACTTTCTTAGGCTGAGGAGCATGTTCCAGAGCGTATCCTCTTGGATCCTATTTCTGAGGGTTCGAATGAGAAGGTGAGTGTACCCAGGGTGGATCATACCTGATCAATTTCGTTACTTCTTAGGATGAAATGACCACATCTGTGGGTAAAAGGAGAGCAGTGGGTCTCATGTACCAGGATTCCAGGAAGGTTTTCAACACCATCTCCGACAGTACTCTCTTTTGCAATAGGAAACATGTTGGAGGGATAGGCCAATCAAAACTCCATGATATCCAACAAAGATAAATCCCAAGTCCTGCCCCTGAGTTGGACAACTGCGCTGCATATACTCAGTCTAGGGACGGCACAGTTTTAAAGAGTAGAAGAGAAGAGAAGAGAAGAGAAGAGAAGAGAAGAGAAGAGAAGAGAAGAGAAGAGAAGAGAAGAGAAAAGAAAAAAGAAAAGAAAAGAAAAGAAAAGAAAAGAAAAGAAAAGAAAAGAAAAGAAAAGAAAAGAAAAGAAAAGAAAAGAAAAGAAAAGAAAAGAAAAGAAAAGAAAAGAAAAGAAAAGAAAAGAAAAGAAAAGAAAAGAAAAGAAAAGAAAAGAAAAGAAAAGAAAAGAAAAGAAAAGAAAAGAAAAGAAAAGAAAAGAAAAGAAAAGAAAAGAAAAGAAAAGAAAAGAAAAGAAAAGAAAAGAAAAGAAAAGAAAAGAAAAGAAAAGAAAAGAAAAGAAAAGAAAAGAAAAGAAAAGAAAAGAAAAGAAAAGAAAAGAAAAGAAAAGAAAAGAAAAGAAAAGAAAAGAAAAGAAAAGAAAAGAAAAGAAAAGAAAAGAAAAGAAAAGAAAAGAAAAGAAAAGAAAAGAAAAGAAAAGAAAAGAAAAGAAAAGAAAAAAAAGTTCAATAGTTCAATAGTTCAATAGTTCATCCAGTTCAACTGCCTGACCTCTTGAAGGCTGACCAAAAGTTAGAGACTATGTGTGACAGCATTGTCCAAATGCCTCTTGAACACTGACAGGCCTGGGGCATCAACCAGGTCTCTAGGAAGTCTCTTCCAGTGTTTGACCAACCTCACAGTAAAGAAGTGTTTCCCGGTGTCCAGAGTGAATCTCCCTTGTGCAGCCTTGTGCTGTTCCCACACATCCTGACAGTTACCAGGGAGAAAAGATCGTCACCTCCAACACCAATTCCCCTTCTCAGGAACTTGTTGTCCACAGTACAGTAATGAGGTCACCTCTCAGCCTACTTTTCTCCAGACTAGACAACACAAGTGTCCTCAGGCTTTCCTCACAGGGCATACCTTCCAGCCCTTTGACCTATTTTCTTTTTTTTTCCCCTATATGTGGTGGTTGCACTCAGCTGGGCAGCTGGGCCCCACCACAACTGATCTCTCAATCCCCCTCCTCAAAGGGAAAGAGGGAGAAAATACAATGAAAAAAGGCTCAAGGGTTATGATAAGGACAGGAAGATCATTCAGCAATTATTGTCACTGGCAAAACAGGCCAGACAGACTTTTCCTTAGGGAAGCCTGGTAACAAGTGCCCAATATCTTGTGTATGCCAAATCTTTTCTTCAGAGCAGAGACATTCCGGAGTAAGCAGAAGATGGGAACTTAAACATGAAAAGGGCTGCCAACAGAGTGAGCAAACCTTGCAGTCTGCAAGGACAAATAGAAAGAGAACTGGGATGGGCAGCCCTGGCAAGAAATGCTTTCAGTCTGTCTCTGCAGCCCCTGAGGGCCATTGGGGGAGGTTACACTGCTCTCCAAGAATCACAATGTACTTCTGACAGGCACACTCTGGAAATGGTTGGTCTGTTCCTTGACAGATACATCAAGGGATAAGTAAAGGATAGAGGAGAGAAAAAAATAGGTGTTTGAGAGCATAGGCACATGAGTGGAGTGCCCTACATCTACTAAATTAGGAGGCTCCTTCAATTCTTTTGGCGGTATAGGGGCCTTACAGAGGCATCTTGATAGATTTGAACGCTGGTCAGTTGCCTACCATATAAAAATTAAAAAGAACTAATGCCAGATTCTGCACCTGGAACAGTATATTTCTGGATGTACGTATAGACTGGAGGACATGTAGATGGAGCATAACCCTGCAGAAAGGGATCTGGGGGTTGTGGTTCATGGTAAGTTCAGGAAGAGTCAACAATGTTCCCTGCAGTGACCAGGAGATGGTGGAGTTGATCCTGTGGGAGGACAGTGTAGCTCAGAAAAAGCAAGCTCACAACTCTGGTCTTCAGGAGAGCAGTCTTTGGCCTATTCAACGATCTGCTTGGAAGAACACTGTGGGATAAGGCCCTGGAGAGAAGAGCAGTCCAATAAAGCTTGTTAATATTCCAGGGTCACCTGCTCCAAGCCCAAGAGCAGTCCATTCTAAGAGAGAGGAAGTCAGGTAAAAATTCCAGAACCTTGCACAGATGAACCAGGAGATCCAACAACATACTCCATTAAACTGGAGCAATACGGGTTTGATGGACTGACTGTTAGAGGGAGAAAAGAATTGAATAAATGGCCTCATCCAAAGAGTTATAGTCAATGTTTTAAGAACCAAGTGGAAACCAGTAAGGAGTGGTATCACTTAAGGGTTCATGCAGGGACCTACTATTAATACCATCATTACCAACATGGAGAGTGAGATTGAGTACACCCTCAGCAAGTTTTCAGTTGACACCAGGCTGAGTGGTGCAGCTGACATGCAAGTGGGAAGGAATGCCATCCACAGGGACCTAGACACACTTGACAAGCTTACTCATGAGAAACTCCTGAAATTCAGCAAGGCCAAGTGCAAGGTGCTACACCTAGGTAATGGAAAGCCCCACTCTCCATATAAATTTGGGGATGAATAGATAGTGAGACTGCCTGCTGAGAGGGACTTGTACTGGTGTACTCCAAAAGACAAAGATCTGGCTATCAGCTGGCAGTGTGCACTTGCAGCCCAGAAAGCGGACATCATCCATTGCATGAGAAGAAGAGAGACCAGCAGGTCGAGGGAGGTGATTCCTTTATTTGTCTCTTTCCTAGAGAGTCCCCACCAGCAGTACTGCATCCAGTTCTGGGATCCCCAATGCAAAAAAAAAGACATAGAGCTGTTAAGGTGGCTGCAGAGGATTGCCATGAAAATGATCAGAGAGTTGGAAGATTTCCCATGCAAAGAAAAGCTGAGAGAGTTGGGGTTGTTTAACCTAGAGGAGGTGCCAGGGAGCCCTTATTGCTGCCTTATTGCTGCCTTTTCATACAATCACAGAATGGCTTGGCTTGGAAGGGGTCTCATCTTGTTCCAACCCCCCTGCAATAGGAAAAGATGCTACCCACTAGATCAGGTTGCCCAGGGCCTCATCTAACCTCGTCTTGAACACCTCCAGGAACAGGGCACCCACAACCTGTCTGGGCAACCTGTTTCACTGCCTCATCACCCTCTGAGGGGAGAATTTCCTCCTAACCTCTAATCTAAATTCCCCCTCTTTTAGTTTGAAACCATTCCCCTTTGTCATGTCATTATCCAATTGACCAAAGAGTTGCTCCCCATCTTTTTTATAAGTCCCCTTCAAGTACTGAAAGTTGCAATGAGTTCCCCCCAGAGCCTTCTGAGGGTCTGTAGCGACAAGACAAGGTGTCATGCTTTTGAACTGCAGGAGTTGATTTAGATTGGATATAAGGAGATACTTTTACAGTGAGAGTAGTGAGACATTAGAATGTTTCCCAGAGAAGTTGTGGATTCCCCATCACTGGAAGTGTTCAAAGGTAGGTTGGAAGGGGCTTTGAACAACGTGATGTAGTGACAGATGCCCCTGCCCATGACAGAGGGATTGGATTGGATGACCTTAGAGTCCTGTTCCAGCCCAAATCATTCCAAGATTCTTTCATTCTTTGATTCAATTATTCCATAATATAGTCATTGCTTGGAACTTCAGGGAGTCCAAAGATTCCCGTTGCTATATGTAGACTAACTATCTCTAGGAAACTTCTAAACTGTATTTTTACATAATCTTTCACGTCTAAAGACTGAAAGAAAATAATATGATTATACCTTTTGGGAGATGAGCTTCATTGGACATGGCATGGACCTACCATAAACTTAAGGAGTCTGCTTTATTAAGTATTAAATCCTGTCATACTTTATTTTAGTTTGCTTGCAATTAAGAATTGTCCTTCTCTACTTGTGTGCAGCCTGTTCTCTAAGGAAAGCAGGAGGGAGTTGGGACAAAGGAGCTACAAGGTGCAACTGCAGATATCAATGGAGAAGTCTGATGTCAGGAGAAGTGATGCTAGTCCTAGGGGATCAATGAGAGAAATGGTGCAATGCTGGGGGGTGAGGAGCAAGATTGTCTGTACAGGGTGAAAGTTCTCTTACCTGTCCAGACCTCCTTAAGAGACTCTTAGGCCTTTCTGTGTCTTAATAAGCCCGAGGTGTAGTTGCTGACAAGTTTAACACCTTCAGCTTCTGAGAGGAGACTGATGAAATCTCTCAGAAAACCCAAGTCAGAAGCCAAACCCCAAAGTCTGTCAAAGCACTGATTGGTCCTGCTGAGGGCCATTTCTGACAAAGCCCCATGGACTCCTTAGAGCAGGTAATTGGAGGCCATGATTACAGGTAGGCCAAGGAATTGTGCAGTGACTCTGAGTCTGAGAAAATCCTGGGTTTGTTTCATCAAGCAGAAAGGCCAAGGCCTGCTGCCAGCCCTGGGCAGAGATCTCCTGTCCTCATGTGGGGCTCCAGGCTCTACCTTGGGCAGTGGGATGTGAGGTAGGCAGTGCCAAGTGAAAGACAGTGGTGTGACACTTCCTGTCCTCCCTCAAGAGGTGCAAAGAGGAGATGAGGAACCAGCTGTATTGTCATGTTACAGAACAACATCTCCTCCTAGGCCTTGGTGGCAGAGACACCTGCCATAGCCAAGGGGACAAGACCTTGGCTTTCTTGGCTAAGTCTCGCCTTGCCAGTGCCCTTGTCCATCGCCACCGCTGGCTGTCCTATGCTATCCCACACCTGTTTCCCTGTAGGCTACAAACAGCCATCTTGCTTTGTCACCTGGCTCTCATATTGGAATTTCTTTGCATTCAGTTCTCAGGCTGTGCCCTGAAACACAAACCCATATTTCCTCTACAAACATATTCCCTCCAGGTGACCTCTGACACTATAGCACAACCTTTCCACTACCATATCTCTCCTGTCATGCCCAACCCTCACCACCAAGAATTTCTCTTTGAGGCAGGTAGGCACTTAAAGACCAGGAGGCACTTAAAGACCATCTAACAGCCAGGAGGGAAGGGTTGGCCTGGCAGCTACCTCAGAAAGATGGGACCTCCCAGTCCCTTGCCCAGCCATGCTCCTACTGCTGGCCTATCAGCTCCAGAGGCAGAAGTGACCTCACGGTCCCCACCAAAGCCAATTGCTTCCTACTGGATTCAGAGTTTCTAAGGCAAAATCGACACCCTATAAGAACATCCAAAACTGGCACCCTGCTTGGGGCCCAGCACCTAACAAGATAAAAGCAAGGTCATTGTCATCCTCCAAGGCCATACATCTCCTGATGGCCTTTCAGTTTCTTAAAGGATTGGACAGACCTATGTGGAAGCTCTGTTAGGTGCTAGGTCAGGAATGACTTTGAAATAAAGATTTACACTAGCTGCATGTGAGTGGCTCCTCAGTTCCTTATGACAGCTAAAATGACACCCTCTTAGACCAGACACGTGCCTGAAGGTGGCACACCAGGCTCTCAGGCAGAAGTGCCCTGACACCCACCTGTACAGCCATGGGCCTCCTGTTGCCTCCTGAGGTCCTGAGGCACAGCTGACCGCAGCAGAGCATCCCCACCCATCTCCTCCTTGAGTCCTGTGACCTGATCAGATCCATGTCACCTCACCTTCCTCCTCCAAGACCAAGTGATTTCTGCAGGACCTCTCAAGCCTGCCCAGCCTCATGGGGTGAAACTGCTTCAGTTTTGTGATAATAGAGCAGTAATGAGGGATGTGTGGATTAAGTAGGGGATTATATCTTCCTTCCATGTTTAGGGATTGGGCAGAGTCTTAGAGGGAGGGTTTGGTGTTCTGTTTTGAGTACCCAGACAGTGTTTAAGGCATGGGGTAGATTTTTGATTAGGGTTTTATTATGTGGTTTGTTATGGGACAAGGGTTGGTGTTAAGGCTAGCAGTTTAATGTTAGCGATTAAGGGCTAGGGATTAACTAGAGGAATTGGTTAAGACTAGTGGTAACCGGTGATGTGTTTGGGGGCTTAAGTTAAAGGTAAGATTTGAGGTTGTAAATTAGACTGGATTAGACTTGCGGATTCCTTTCAGGGTGAGAGATGGCATTAGGGTATCATCAGGTTTTCAGGTTCCTAGTTAGAAAAATTGCCAGGACATGACATGAATGTTTTCCTAGTGAGTTTTGCAGAAGCATCAGCCTTACCCGAGCCCCTCCTAACTCTTCAAAATCTTTCCTTTCTGTTAGCCAAGTCCCTCTTCTCTCCCCCAGATCTCCCACCGTTATTCTTCCAGCTTCCCCCTGGCCTCCCCAGATGTGTCACCCTGTTGGGGGCAGCTTTCTGATGGCCTTTATGACCTCAGAGGCTCTGTCTCCCTGCTGTTGGCCAGCCAGGCTCTGGGACAGAAGTGACCTCACAGCCAGCATCCACAGGACCATAAGGAGCTGTTGTGCTCAGGAGGCCTCTTCCCAGTGCCCCCAGGAGCAGTGGGTGCAGGGGATGCCCTGCACAATCCCTCAGGTACTCTGCCTGCCAACCAGCTCATGCTTCAGAAGGTCTTCTGCACATCCAGACTCATGTTTCCTCATGCAGCCTTTAGTTCCTCCAGGGCATCCTGAAGGGAATGGCCACCTCTGTGTGGGAAAATTAATTAAGAACTGAATATATATTTTAGGCCAATGTTGAGAACTCTGCAATGTTGAGAACTCTGCAACTTCTCTGTTGAGAAGGAGTTAGTGTGAAAGTCGTGATAACTAGCATTGCTTTATTCAGCTGGTTTCCCAGCGGACCGTACCTCCAAAAAGAAGTGATCTTGAGACTCTGTCTGTCCCACTGCCCGTGATGGCACCCTGTGGAAACAGCCTATGGCACTTGGGCTCATTCAGGTTCATCTCACCACACTCACACCATGGGCAGTCTCAGATGGACAAGGCAAACATGGACTTCAGATGTAGTCATTTAGTCTCAACAGCGGGAGGAACAAAAAAACCTGTGTGAACTGGGAGGAGAGCCCAGTGCTGGGAGCAGTGGTTGTGAGGGGCTGCTCTGCTACCATTACCCTAGAGCAGGATCTCCCAGGGTGTCCAGAGAAGGGCCGAGCCCAGCCCCTGCTCTGCTGGTCCTCCCTGTCTCTCCCAGGAGGCCAGATGAGCCCAGCCCCTCCCCTGCTCTCCGCAACTCCCTGTCCTCTCTCCAACCCAGCCCAGCCCAGCAGAACAGCCCAGGCTGCGATGGCACACAAACAGGAAACAAAGAAGGGGAGGTCAGTGGCAGTGTCCCTGCTGCTGCCATCTGTAGGAGATAAACCCTACCGATCCACCTTCTCAGACAGCATGCAGCCCCCAGGCCAGCCCCACTCCGCAGCACAGCACCACACTGGTGGCTCTGGGGCTCCTCAGGCAGCACCACCGCACACACACAGCGCCCTGCTCTGCTCCTGGGACACCCCATGTCCCACACAGCCTTGCCCCAGCCCACCAAATCTGGGCTGGCCTGAGCAGCCATTCCTGCAGCCCCTGCCCATGCTGCCCACAGCCCCCGAGCTGGCGGTGCTGCTCTGCAGAGCGAGGGGGCTGTGGTGCGTGGGGCCGTGGGGGCACTCTGCAGGGCCGTGCTGGTCAGGCTGGGAAGGCAGAGGCAGCTGGTGGGGGGCACTGCCACTGACTGCCTCCCACACAAGTGGTTCTTTGGCCATGGAGGGTGCGCACAGATAGCCGGCCTTCTGCAGAGTCAGAGACTCATGGATAAGAAACAAGGAAATCAAGGAGCCTCCTTCGAGTCTACTCCTTTGCAGTATCCATGAGAGTATCTATGGGAGAAGAGCTGAGCCTTCAGGCACTGCCCTCAGCACATCCCCTTTTATGCTGCAGATGCTGGTACAGAGCCAGCTGTATTAGAGAAGTGCCCCTGGCCTGTCCCTGCCTGTGGACACAGGACTGCCCCACAGCAGCACGGTGAGCAAGTGACAAGAGCAATCAGTCCTCACAGCAACACAAGGGCTCTGAAGGAGAGCGTGGGAGGTGAAAGAGAGCAGCTCGGGAAAGACCAAGCCTTGGGGCTCCCTGGCATTGCTGCTCTGCCAGGACTCTTTTTCCCCCACCTCATCACACAGCTAAGTGCCCCTTTAGCTCCACCACAGGTCTCTGAGGGAGGATCTCAGACAAGCAAGTCACTGCAGGGTCCTTTCTTTTATTTAAATATATCTGAAACAAACTTTAAATACAAGTTGTTTTCACTGAGTCTCAGAGTCACCCAAGACAGGTGGGTGTTTACATGGAAGAAGATGAACAAATCATTTCTTTTTGTACAATATTACCAGAAGAAATGCAAAGCAAAATGAGAAAAAAATAAAAAATACATCTCACCTGTAATGAGTTATATTATGAGTGGTATGAGAAGGAAGATAGACAGTTTATCACTTCTGAAAAACAGTCATGAGGTTCCAAACTGAATCCTTCAGATCCTGGTTCCTCATGCTATAGATGAGGGGGTTCACTGCTGGAGGCACCACCGAGTACAGAACTGCCAGCAAAAGATTCAGGGACGAGAAGGACATGGAGGGGGGCTTCAGGTAGGCAAAAAAGGCAGTGCTGAGAAACAGGGAGACCACGGCCAGGTGAGGGAGGCATGTGGAAAAGGCTTTGTGCTGGCCCTGCTCTGAGGCAATCCTCAACACAGCCCTGAAGATCTGCACATAGGACAGCACAAGGAAAACAAAACACCCAGATGCTAAAACAGCACTAACCACAACAAGCCCAACTTCTCTGAGGTAGGCATCTGAGCAGGACAGCTTGAGGATCTGGGGAACTTCACAGAAGAACTGGTCCAGGGCATTGCCTTGGCAGAGGGGGAGGGAAAAGGTATTGGCAGTGTGCAGCACAGCATAGAGAAAAGTACTGCCCCAGGCAGCTGCTGCCATGTTGACACAAGTTCTGCTGTCCATTATCGTCCCGTAGTGCAGGGGTTTGCAGATGGCAACGTAGCGGTCATAAGCCATGATGGTGAGAATATAAAATTCTGCTGAGATGAAAAAGATTAACAGAAAGGCTTGGGTAACACAGCCTGCATAGGAAATGGTCGTGGTATCCCACAGCGAATTGGCCATGGCTTTGGGGACAGTGGTGGTAATAGTGCCCAGGTCGAGGAGGGCGAGGTTGAGGAGGAAGAAGTACATGGGGGTGTGGAGGCGGTGGTCGCAGGCTACGGCTGTGAGGATGAGGCCGTTGCCCAGGAGGGCAGCCAGGTAGATGCCCAGGAAGAGCCCGAAGTGCAGGAGCTGCAGCTTGCGTGTGTCTGCGAATGGCAGGAGGAGGAACTCGTTGGGGAAGCTGCTGTTGGACATTTGCTGTCTCTGGGACCGGTCCATTGAGAAAAAGAGAGAGAAAAGTTAGAGAAACTTCTCTGAGCAAAACCCACTCCTTCTCTCACAGAAATAACCACTCTCAGAGCTTGCATTTCAGCTATGGTAGAGACACTGCAGGGCAGGTACTCTTAGCCTCCTCGTTGTGTATCACACTGCAGGACAGAGGCTCCTCTCCTCTTCTGGAGGTCCGGCTGAGGAGGAGGTGGCTCATGCCCTAAAGCCCCTGATGGCAGAGGCTGTGCTGGGTGTCAGAGGAGAGCAGGGGGTTGCTGCAGAGAAGGTGCCTGCACTGCAGGCCTGGCAGGGAGTGCCTGAACCCCCCCTCCCTTGGCATTTCAGGCAGCAGCTTCCCTGTCCCCACATCTCCTCCCTGCCATTGCTCACAGACCCTGTCCCACTTGCTGTGTGCTCAGCTCTACTCTGCAGACACCTCCTGTGCCTGGAGACTTAAAGGGACATCTCCCTGTGTTTGGTGGCTAAGGAACAGCTCTCACCTGTCCTGAGAGACCTTCAGGGCAGGAAAGTGAAAGAAGAGACCCCAGAGTGTGCTTTCCCTTCAGGTAGTGCAGGAGTTGGACTTCCCTTTCAAGAATCTCCCCCAGAAATGCCCTGGGGTTGCAGTGGTGATGTGAGCATCCTGGCCCATGTAGCAGCCCCCTGTCAGCAACAGGACCATGCTCTGCCTTGGCCTTCTGGTCCTTCCATCCACAGCTTCTCCCCGCACTGCCCTGGGCAGCTCCCCAGGCAGGCTGGGTGCTGAGCCTGGCAGGCGGCAGAGGCCCTGCCCCGGCACACAGCCCCTAGGGCACAGCAGGGACCCTGCTCTGCACCACAGCCCTGGGCACCCCTGCCTGCACCCCGGCTGCACAGCCTGCAGTCAGCCTGTGAGAAGGAACCCTCATGTCCTGTCCCTCTGACAGCATTGGGTAATAAAACCTGTTATATAATTAGTCAATCTTCTCTTATCTCAGACACTCTAAGTGTCCTCCTGAAAGCTCCCAGAGGCTGTGAGATTTGCCAGCAAATTTGGAGATGGCACCAGGAACAACAGCTGCGTTGCCCCACAGCCAGAGACTTACCCTGTTCAGGGCTGGGAAGATTTCTCCCGCAGTGAGCTCTCAGCATCCCCCCTCCACACTGCCTTTAACATCTCCCTCCCTTCTCTCAGCCGCCCTTGTCCCCTGCACGCAGTGCCCCCAGCCCTGCTGCGCGGTGCAGAGGAGCTGCTCCTGGGCAGAGCTGTCTCTCTGCAGCGCTGCCCGCTTGCCAGGAGCTCCCCTTGGGCCCAGGAGCCCGGCCCAGCTCAGCAGCACAGGGAGCTCTTGACAAGTCCCTGGGCCTCCAGGGGAATTGACTTTGAAACAGACTGAAGCAATCACTGATGTTCTATTCCTCGTCCGGTGAAGAAAACTCATTTCCAGCACCGTCATTCCTCATATCAGAAAAAGTGTGAGGTCCAAGTATCACCTTTCCATGTACTGGTTTTAGGCAGAACACCCAGGCAAGGACAGGGAGGGATCTGCCTTCCCCCTGATAAGGGAAGTTTTTCATCTGAGTCAACCAAGGCATCTCATTCTTCGTTTGCAGTCCACAGGCTAGAAGGGGTCGTAGCTGTCTCTCCCATGCCTCACAGAAGCCCACAGGAGTTGGGATTCCTCTTGTCTTGGTTCACGTGGGCACAAACCAGACATGTCTGCTGCGTGTCTCAGCTCCCAGCACATTTAATGGAGGTGGAAGGCAGGAGGGAGATGTTCAGATGCAGACCCCTGGTGACATTGGAAGTGCCAGAGTGACATTTGAGTGACATTCGTGGTGTCAGATTTCTCTGGGTCATAAACAGAGATGATATGAGGAAACTGCTAGCAGCTGTAGCCCAATGGCAAAGAAGTAAAGGCAGGATCTATTCAACTTCTAAAGACTTTATTGCTCCCAGTTCCGTTTAGATATGAAATGTAGATGTGAAATATGACAATACGAACATGTTTGGGGGATATAATTTCTCCACTTAAGTTATTGGGAGGACATGCATTTTTGGAAATATCTGTATAATTTTATATTTGCATAGAGGGAACATGTCCTCATCTTGCTAGGACATGTCCCAGACCAATGAAAAAAAACATAAATCTTCTAGACAAGCTACAAAATTCTGAAAATGAGGACTACTTACACACCGAGAAGAACAACAACACAACATCTTTTTATTTATTTCACAGAATCACAGAATTGTTGTGGTTGGAAGGGCCCTCCAGAGATCATCCAGTCCAACCCCCTACTCATGCAGGCTCACCTAGAACATGTTACACAGGATCGCATCCAGGTGGATTTTGAATATCTCCAAAGAAGGAGACTCCACAGCCTCTCTGGGCAGTTTGTTCCAGTGCTCTGTCACCCAAACTGTAAAGAAGTTCTTCCTCATTTGGCAATGAAATCTCCTGTCATTCAATTTATATCCATTACCCCTTGTCCTATCACTCACCACCACTGAAAAGAGTTTGGCCCCATCCACTTCACATTGTCCCCTCAAGTATTTATAAAGGTTGATAAGATCCCCTCTCAGTCTCCTCTTCTCTCAGCTAAACAGACCCAGCTTGCTTAGTCTTTCCTAACAGGACAGATGCTCCAATACCTTAATCATCTTTGTGGCTCTATGCTGGACCCTCTGCAGAAGTTCTATGTCCCTCTTGTACTGGGGAGCCCAGAACTGGACACAGTACTCCACGTGTGGCCTCACCAGGGCTGAGCAGAAGGGGAGGATCACCTCTTTCAAACTGCTGTCCACAGTCCTGATGCAGGCTAGGATCTCATTGGCCTTCTTTGGCTACAAGGGCACATTGCTGGCTCATGGCTAACTTCTCCACCACGACTCCCAGGTCCCCCTCTGCAGAGCTGCACTCCAGCAGGTAAGCCCCCAACCTGTACTGGTGCCCGGGGTTGTTCCTCCCCAGGTGCACGACCCTGCACTTGCCCTTCTTGAACCTCATGAGGTTCCTCTCTGCCCAACTCTCCAGCCTGTCCAGGTCTTTCTGAGTGGCCGCACAGGCCTCTGATGTGTCAGGCACCTTGACAAGTTATGTATTACCCACAAACTTGCTTAGGGTGCACTCTGTCCCTTCATCTAGATCACTGATGAATAAGTTGAATGGCACTGGACCCAGTACTGACCCCTGGGAGACACCACGAGCCACAGACCTCCAACTAGACTCAACACCGTTGAGCATAACACAGAGCTCTGCCATCCAGCCAGTTCTTGATCCACCCCACTGTGCACTCATGGATCCCACAATTCTGGAGCTTGCCTAGGAGGATGTTATGGGAGGCAGTGTCAAAAGCCCTGCTGAAGTCAAGGTAGACAACATCCACCACCCCTCATCCATCCATCCATCCATCCATCCATCCATCCATCCATCCATTTAGTCATCTCATCGTAGAAGGCTACCAGGTGGGTTAAATACAACTTCCCCTTGATGAATCCATGGTGACTGCTTCTGATCACCTTCTTTTCCTCCATGTGCTTAGAGATGGCCTCAAGGATGAGCTGCTCCATCACCTTTCCAGGGGTGGAGGTGAGGATGACTGGCCTGTAGTTGCCTGGGTCTTCCTTCTTGCCCTCCTTGAAGACTGGAGTAATGTTGGCTTTCTTCCAGTTCTCAGGCACCTCTCCTGTTCTCCAAGATATTTTGAAGATGATAGAGAGTGGCTTAGCAATAATGCCTGCCAGTTCCCTCAGCACTCTCAGGTGCATCCCATTGGGACCCATAGATTTCTGGGTGTCTACCTTGCCTAAATAACCTCTAACTCAATCCCCTCTAACCCAGTCCCCCATAAGAAGCAGGGCCTGAGAACATGAGGTAACTTGTAGCTGCCTGCAGAAGGCCTCATCCACTTCCTCTTCCTGATCCGGTGGCCTGTAGTAAACACCCACCACACTGTCACCCCTGTTGGCCTGCCTTTTGATCCTCACCCATAGGCTCTCGACTTGCACTTTGTCCCCCCCTAAGCAGAGCTGCATAGATTCCAGTTGCTCACTGACATAAAGAGCAACTCCACCACCTCGCCTTCCTGGCCCATCCTCACTAAAATCACAAAGCCGTCCATGGCCACATTCTGGTCATGGGAGATGTCCCACCATGTCTCAGTCATTGCAACGAGATCATAACCCTGCAACCGCACACACACCTCCAGTTCCCCTTGGTTATTCCCCATGCTGCGTGCATTTACATAGAGGTGTTTGAGTTGGGCTCCCAATGTGTCTGCGTTTCTGGATGGGGCAACTTTAACTCATCCATGTGGGCCTACGGTAGCTCTCCTGTTCCCTCTCTGAGTGAGTGGGATGGCATGTCATCCCGTACCTTATCCCCAGCATCCCTGATGATCTCCCCCTCCCCCATCGATACAAACTGGAGTCAAAGGCAGCCTACTGCTATGCCACAGTTAATATCCCTAAAGCATTTTTCTCCATTCCTTTGCCAGCAGCATGCAGGCCACAGTTTGCTTTAATTTGGAGGGGAGTCCAGTCCACCTGAAATCAACTGCCCCGGGGTGGAAACACAGCCCTACCATTTGCCATGGACTGATTCAGACCGCCCTGGAACTGGGGGAAACTCCTGAATACCAGCAGTACGTTGATGGCATTATTATGTGGGGTTAGAAAGCATAGGTTGTTCTTGAGAAAGGGAAGAACATGTACCAAATCCTTCTGAAATACGATTTTGCACTGAAAAAAAAATAAGAGACCGGCACACTGGATCCTGATGCAGGCTGGCCATGGTCAAGGGGGCCACTGCAGAGGCATGGGCTGGGCATCGTTCAGCACGGTGGTGAGCAATTGCATTGTGCATCCTCGCTTTGTACATATTATTATTATTATCATTGTCATCATTATTCTCTCTTCCTTTTCTGTCCTATCACACTGCCCTTATCTCAACACGTGAGCTTTTGGGGGTGAGGGTGAGCTGTGTGGTGCTGAGCTGCCTGCCAGGTTAAAGCACAACGTGCTTGACAACCAGACTCTAACAGCACAAATCACACTTCTAAAATGCGTCTCTCCCGTGTTCAGCGAGGAGCAGTCGGTGATGACTTCAGTCTGCTTCAAACACCACACCCCAGGAGAGACCCTGCTGCCTTCAGGAGCTGTCAGCCCTGAGGCCTTGGGGACACCTCGAGGGAGCCCAACGAGTGATGTTATGGTGAGGTGCTGTGCTGCTGAGCTGGGCCGGGCTCCTGGGCCCAATGGGAGCTCCTGGCAAGCGGGCAGCGCTGCAGAGAGACAGCTCTGCCCAGGAGCAGCTCCTCTGCACAGCGCAGCAGGGCTGGGGGCTCTGACCGCAGGTGGCACAGGAAGAGGAGAGAAGGAGAGAGGGCTTGGAGGCAGTGAGGAGCGCAACAACAGAGGGCAGCTTGTGGCAGGACAGATCTACAGGCTGTTGGCACCGTGAGTCTCTGGCATGAGGGCAATGCACATGCAGTTCCCAGCGAGGTCTTCTACAGCTGGCATATCTGATGCCTGATATCATCTTCTGGATAGTTCGCTCTGTTACTCCAGCACAGAGTGGAAGATGCTTCAGAGAATGGAATTTATGATCTGATTTGTTCAAAAGGAACACCAAGGCAGGGGCTACTTGAAGGGTATGGCTGCATTCTGTAGCTTTCAGATTCCTGCAGTGGAGGGGAGGCAGGGATGGCGTCTGTGAGTATGGACAGAGAGGAGAAATGAGGACATAGAACCAGTTCCCAGCAGGGACATGGGCATGCAGCAGGGACATGAGCAGGTGGTGAGAGGGAGCTACTGCCAGAAATGCTGTGCAAGGGAGGGCTCAGGCACCTCCCTGCCATCCCCTGCAGGGCAGGCATCTTCCCTGGGACACCCCTTGATCTCCTCTCCCACCAGCAGAGCCTCTGCCCTCAAGCCCCCGGTGTCCCCAGCAGGAGCTGCCTCCTCTGCAGGCAGAGCTGCAGCAGAGGAGGGTCTGCTGAGTGTCTGTCCCACCTTGGCCTTGCCTTCTGTGGCAGCAGCATGCTGGCATTCCTCCTGGCTTCTCCACCTGGCCGTGCTGCTGCTGTTCTTGTTTCCAGGCTGGCAGGGGATGGGGCTTTCAGATGCACATGGAGTGAGCCCTCGGTGTGCTTGAATGGTAGGGGGGTACAGGGACAGGGTGAGGGGTCTGGAGATGTGCCCTTTGAACCTGGATTCCTTTACTCCCAGCATTGTCATGGTTTTGTAGGCACTGGAACAGGCACCACAGGGAAGTGGTCACAGCACTGAGGCTGCCAGAATTCAACAAACATTTGGACAACCCCCTCAGGCATATGGACCAGTTTTTGGGTGTTCATGTACCGATTCAGGGGTGGGATTTGGTTATCCTTGTGGGTCCTTTCCATGTCAGGATATTCTATGAATCTGTGCCTCTATGAACCTCTGAGTGCAATTGTCCTGCACCACAAAGTGTTGCCAGCACAGGTCAAATGAGACCAGCTTTGCCTGTTCTCTCTGAGGGATGCTGCATTGAAGGCTCCATCCCCTTGTGTCTGAGGATCCACAAGGATTCACTTGAAATGCCCAGGATTTATGCCTTAGAAAAAGTCCTCAGGATGGGGTGGGCAGCTAGATAGAAAACAAAAAAATAAATCCTCACAGCCCTGCCGTGCAGTTGGGTGAATTATGAGTAACAATATGGAAAAGTTCTTTATTATCAGGTGATTGAATCTGAGATTACCCTATGTTCCTCTTTACCTCTGGCTGTGGGGCAAGACTGATTCCTGCATTGCCCACAGCAGAATCCCTGCTCACAGGGACACCCTCAGGCAGCATCAAGCAGAGCACATGAAAGCAATCTGCTAAAAATCTGCCTGAAAGGGGAAAATTTTTTTCAGGGGAGTTATATGAGAAATGGAAAAGTTTTTCTCAGGTATGTCTTCTTGTTTATTAAAGCTTTTTTTTTTTTTTTTTTTTTTTTCCCAGGTATGTTGACTTTATTAATGTTTTTTCCTCGTTGGGAAGGACCCCATGCCCAACATCAGCTCAGTGAGCGAGTTCCTCCTCCTGCCATTCGCAGATACACGCGAGCTGCAGCTTCTGCACTTTGGGCTCTTCCTGGGCATCTATATGGCTGCCTTCCTGGGCAACAGCCTCATCCTCACAGCCGTAGCCTGTGACTACCGCCTCCACACCCCCATGTACTTCTTCCTCCTCAATCTCACCCTCCTCGACCTGGGCACGATTACCACCACTTTCCCCAAAGCCATGGCCAATTCCCTCTGGGACAACAGGGCCATCTCCTATTCGGGATGTGCTGCCCAGGTCTTCTTTTTATTCTTCTTGCTTGGAGCAGAGTATTCCCTCCTCACTGTCATGGCCTACGACCGCTACGTTGCCATCTGCAAACCCCTGCACTACGGGAGTCTCCTGGGCAGCAGAGTTTGTGCCCAGATGGCAGCAGCTGCCTGTGGCCGTGGCTTTCTCAATGCTGTCCTGCACATGGCCAATACATTTTCCCTGCCCCTCTGCCAAGGCAATGCAGTGGACCAGTTCTTCTGTGAAATCCCCCAGATCCTCAAGCTCACTTGTTCACATGCCTACCTCAGGGAAGTTGGACTACTCGTCTTTAGTCTTTCTTTAACATTTGGTTGTTTTGTTTTCATTGTGGTGTCTTATGTGCAAATCTTCAAGGCCGTGCTGAGGATGCCCTCTGAGCAGGGCCGGTACAAAGCCTTTTCCATGTGCCTCCCTCACCTGGCCGTGGTCTCTCTCTTTGTGAGTACTGGCTTCTTTGCCTACCTGAAGCCACCCTCTATCTCCTCCCCATCCATGGACCTGCTGGTGTCATTTCTGTACTCGGTGGTGCCTCCAGCAGTGAACCCCCTCATCTATAGCATGAGGAACCAGGAACTGAAGAATGCAGTAAGGAAACTATTTGCATACATGCTTCTTCAGCATTGGTAATATGCCCATCATGTTAACAGTAGTAACAGGGTTTCTCACAAAATGTTAGGAAAATATTTTGAAATTGTCTTTATTATTACTTTTTCAAACATGTGATAGTATTATTTTTATTTAAAGAAGTTTCTTCTTATCCTCCTACCTGTTGATTTTTGTTTTGACCCAGTCGTCTGTGCTACTTTAAGAACCAATCTTCCTGTGCAGAGAAAGTCAATAAAGAAGCCATGAGAGGTTCACTGGTCTCAGGGCCTGTCTCTTCCCATCTCCTCTGCAGCAGGGGGAGCAACTCCAGCATGGAGGAGGGGCTCAGGGCCAAGAGCCCAGCTGCCACATTAGAAGAAGGTGGCCTTTGGGGCTGCCTCTCACTACTCGGTGGGGCAGTCTGCAGCTTCACTGACCTCCATTTCCTGTGGTATGGCTAGCCCCAGTCTGGGGGCTGCGGGGGAGGCCCAGAGCCTCCCTTGTCCCAGCAGCTGGGGTGCCTTGAGAGGGGATGGGACTGTGGTGGCCGTGCCCAGAGCCCTGCAGCAGCCTGCGGTGGGCACTGCCCTGGGGCCAGCCCAGCCTGGGCTGCTGGGCTGGGCTGGGCTGGGCTGTGTTGGGGAGAGGGCACAGAGGTGGGGAGAGGTGGGCAGGGGTTGGGCTGGGCTGGGCAGTGCCTGGCAGAGGGCAACAGCAGCATCAGGGAGCGGTGGGAGCATGCAGGGGAGGGCTCCCAGCAGGGCTTGGTGCTGCAGAGCCAGGGCTGGGGAAGGGGAGAGGAGGCCGCTCTGGGCCCTTGCTGGCCTGGGCAGAGCAGGAAGGGGGCCCAGGGCATTCGTCCCCTCACCGCAGCCTGCCAGGACCTGCAAGGCGGTCATGGAGTGTCCAGGGCCAGGCTCTGCCCCGTGGCCACGAGCCCTGCCTGCCCTCCTCCTGCCACGCTCTGTGGCAGCAGCAGAGGGGACCCCCAGACAGCCCCTGCATGGGGCTCTGCCACCCACCTCACCCCAGCCCTCTCTGGCACCCTCCTTGCTGCTCTCTGATGCACGCCAGGACCTCCCAGTGCGTGCTGATCAGCACATCTGCTGAGGCCCAGTGAGGCTGCTGCAGGGGCAGGGAGCTCAGCAGCGCCTTTGCAGCCCCCTGCCCTGGGCCTGCCTCTCCCCTTGCCCTCAGCCCCAGCCTTGTCTCTGCTGGCAGGAGCGCTCTTGGCATGCGCTTCCTGGCCTCCCCTCGCCTCCGGACTGCTGCTGCCCACTCAGGCTGCTGGCACAAATGTGTGCTCACAAGCAGCACCACCCCTTGGGCTGCTTCTCCTGGCCTCCCCCACCCCACTGCCTTGACTCCTTGTCTCTGCCGGGCCCCACCTTCCACACCCACATGTGTCCCTTGGCTGTCAGCTCCTTCTCCCCTGCCCCACAGGATGACAAAGATGGGGTGGGACGTATTACCGTTATGTGTGGAAGTGTTTTTGTAATCCGCATTGGTGATGGCACAAAAAGACAGTTCTTCACCAGTGATCTACATCCTTCTTCAGGTGAATTTTCAGGATCTATATTCATCACAGGAGAAGAAATACTGATGGTCACCTGTACTTGTATTGTCATCGCTTTGTCTACCAGGGGGTACTCCCTCATCTTCCAGGTACTTCCACCCATCTTGAATAAACAATCCCTGTTGAATGTCCTCTTTCCAGCTACCTGTCTGGACCTATGCACTTCCCATGGTTCTCCTGCGTTGCCCTCCCCTTACTCTGATCATTCAGACCGCTCTCACTGACCCAGTTGCTGCTTTGAGCTTCATTGAGTTCAAGCTTGCCCATCATTTAGCAGTCTGCCTAATTGTTTCTGTAGCAAGCTCCTCATCATTTCTCCTTGAATTAGGATCATACGGAATAATACTTATCTTAATACTTATAATTTCCTATCAATCAGTATAAAATACTAAATTTACAGTCATCCTTTTGGGAAGGTAAACCTCACTGGAGACATTCAAGATGAGGACCTTGTTTGCTGTTTGGAAAATTGCTGCATGTTTTCCTGTTGTTTGTTTTAAAATAAGGAAAACCCCTTCTGTGTCTGTGTGCAGCCAGGTCTCTAAGGAAAGCAGGTGGGAGCTGGTGCAAAGGGGCTGTAACATCCAGCTGCAGACTTCAGTGCAGAAGGCTGGTGTAAGGAAAAGTGATGCAAGTGCCATGTGGCCAATGAGAGAAATGTCAGGGTTGGGGTGGTGAGGAGCAAGGTTGTCCATGCACTGTCAGACCTCAAGAGTCTGCTTTTCCTCCCTATGGACATCTCCATAGGAGAAGCCCTGGATTAATATCAATTGAAGAAAGATGCTCAAAACTGAAATGCAACAAAATCCACGCTTTAAAATGAGAAAAGATTTTTATTAGGTGCTTTTTGAAATCTTCCTCCTTAACTACACCATGAAAGCTCTCCAATTAGCTATCCAAGTCTTGAAGACTTGATTAAAACTATGGAAGACATGTTTCCTTAAGTGTTTCTGCATTTTAATGAATTCCATGGTGAATTTTCGTGCTCAGTCTGTAAACCTCAGGTACTGAGAGGAGAATGATGCAATTGCTTGAGAAAGTAAAGTCAGAAGGAAAAGTTGAAGTGACTTGGAGTATTAATGGGCCCCACTGAGGGCTGTAGCCAAAGATTCTCCTCAGGGACTTGTTAGGGCAGATAATTGGAGGCCATGATTACAGACAGGCACTGTGCTGAGAAAACTCTGGGTTTGTTGTGGTGAAGTAAAAGGGCCAGGTCCTGACTCCAGCCACTGGGAGGGAAGATCCTGCACCCCCATGTCTGGCTCAGGGCTCTTCCTGTCGGTCTGTGGGATGTGGTGGGCAGTGTGATGCCATGAGAACAATGGCATGACACCTCCCTGCCTCTGCACAGGGTCTCAAGAAAATAATGAGGCCCCCTTGCAATGACTATATCTCATCTCCTCAGAAACTCTATGCAAGGGGACAAAAATGTCAGGGCTGTTGGGGCCTTCTCTTCTTGCCGGCACCCACCTCTTTGTCCCCTCCAGACTTCCCTATGCTGCCCCACACTTTGCCTTATTTCCTTGAAGGCTGCAGACACCCATCTCTGTTCACCACCATGTTTTCATGCCGGCATTTCTGTGGTTTCACCAATGTGTCGTCAACTCTCACCAGCTGTTCCCTGAAAAACAAAGCCATGTTCTGATCACAGACACTCTTTGGGTGACCTCTAGCACCACAGCACAACCCTTTGAGGGACATTTCTTCCTCTTCATGGCCAGTGTCAACCTTCCAATGTGCACTTTGCAGCAGTTTTTTTCTCTCCTGCTCTTTCCTACTACCAAAGAAAGCTCCATCAGGGTGGAAACCACTCCTAAAGTAGGCATCCCAACCCACTGGCCTTCTAGTGGCCTGTCAGCCAACCAGACAGAAGTCATCTCACCAGCATGTTCCAAACCATGGGCCTGCTGCTGGCCTTGCAGCTTCTTGTGTAGACACAACCAAGCCTTGCGCCGGCTGCTGTCCACTCATGTACTCAAGCAGAAGGGACAGGACAACCCATATTCAGGCCTTCTTTCTGTCTGGGTCCTCCTGGGCATGTAGGCAGAGGGGATCCCACAGTCAGCATGCTAACCACGTGCCTTCTGCTGGCCTAGCAGGGCCACTGGCAGATGTCAGCTGAAAAGCACAGATCCTAGGTAGAAGTGTGACCTGTCAGCTACTTCAGACAGAAGTGACCTCACAGTCCCTTTCCGTGACACGTTCCTGCTGCTGCCCTATCAACTGCAGAGAGAGATGTGACCTCACAGTCCCTTCCACAGTCACTTTCCTCCTGCTGGGGAATGAGATCCTGGGGTAGAGCTGAGCTCATCAGAGTATTTCCTCCCATCTCCTCCTTGTGACCTACAAGCTGCTTAGATCCATGGCCCTTCACGTTGACCTTCGAATGCCATGTGACTGCACAGCAATCTCACAGTTCCTGGCCTGCCCAAGGGGAAGAAGAACCTAAAGTTAAGGGTCAGGAAAAGGGTTAAAGGTGAGAAGGTTAATGCACAGGAAGACAGGCTTTGGATAATAGTTGTTCATGTATGGCGTTAGGGACTACGGCGAACCTTTCTGGGTGAGAGATTAAGCAGATGTTTAGCGGGAGGGCTTGGTGTTCTGTTTGTGGTGTCAGGTCTGTGGTTAGGGTAAGGGGAAGCTCGTTGGTTAAGGGTTTTCTTTAGGTCTGCAAGAAGACTAGGGTTAAACAGAGCATTTTAATGTTAGGGTTAACGGCAGAGATCAGGGTAAGCAAGAGAGTAAAGGTAATGGAAAGGGGTTATGGACTAATTTTGGCTTCAAGGGATATTGTGGTCAAAAGTTAGAGCAGTGGATTCCTGTCAGGGTGTGGAGTGGCGTTTAGATTTAGGTATTAACGTAACAGGTTAAAATAGGGTCAGGGCCTCACATGACTGCTTTAAGTCAGCTTTATGGTGGGATCAACATTACCTGAATATTCTTACCTCTCCAAAATCATTAGCTTCTGTTGTCCAAGCTCCTCTTTCCTCCCTCAAATCTCACATCTCTCCTGGCCACGCTCCTCCTGCCTTCCCCATATCAGTCATCTTCTTACGGGCAGCTTTTTGATGGCTTTCATGAACTCAGAGTATGTGTCTCACCTCTGTTGGCTGCTCTGTTCCTGAGAAAGAAGCAGCTCCTAAGCCAGCATGGAGAAGGACACAAAGGCTGTCGGAGCACCCTGCAGAATGTGCCCAGCAGCTCTGCAACACCACAAAAGTGCGCTTCCTGCCTACACGTTTTGGTTCCAGAATGGCTCCTATGGACCCAGGGTAACTTTTCCATGGCCTCATGAAGGCTTTGTGTTCCCCCAGGCATCTGGGAGGCAGTGGCCCCCTCTGTGTAGAAAACTGAAAGCAGCCCTGAAGGATGAATGAGGCAAAAGCTGAAACCTCTGACATGCCAACACCTGTGCAAGACCTCTTCCTCAATGGGGCCTACCAGGTACTTAGGGAGAGAGGATCTCACAAACTATGTGCAAAGCAGGTGCATCTGCTGGCCTGTCATGGAGACCAGCAGATGTGAGCCTAAAGGCACAGATCCCAGCCGGGATTCAAGGGATGACCTGTCAGCTACTTCAGAAAGAAGTCAACTCACAGGCTGTTTAACAGCCATTCGCTTCCTCCTGGACTTAGAGCTTCTGAGGCACCACTGCCCTCCTAATACCATACCTACAAAACACCCCCTTCTTGGGCCAGAATCTGCCCAGGTAGAAGTGAGCTGGTTGCGATCCTTCAAGCCCATGGCACTGCTGCTGGACTCCCAGCCTCTCTGATGCACAGCAGCCAGTTCTGTGTCACTCCTGTGAGGTGCTAGGGCAGGAGGGACCTTGCAGGCAATGTTCCAGCCCCGTGCCTGTTTGTGGTCTCTCAGCTCCTTGTGCACAGTGAAGATCATGCTCACATCCAGAAGCCATGTGCCTGAAGCTGGCCTAGAAGACATTCAAGGGAAGCGCTCTCCCAGCCCCAGCCCCAGCTGGCGGTGCTGCTCTGCAGAGCGAGGGGGCTGTGGTGCCCGGGCCACAGGGGCACTCTGCAGGGCTGTGCTGGTCAGGCTGGGAGGCAGACCCAGCTTATGGGGTCACTGCCATTGCCCCAGGGCTGCAAGGAATCACTCGCCAGACTCCTTTGCTGGGGCTGCTGCATGCCCTGGGGCTGCAGAGCTCTCCTCTGCCTGCTCACACCAGATTGAGCACCTGAGCTCTGGTCAGTCCACCTTGGACAGGCTCACACTCTGCGGTTGTCTCCCAGCCTCATATTGCCCCTGCAAATCACCTGGGCTCTCCTGGAAGATCCTGGATCCCTCCAGGACCAAAATAAATAAATAAATAAATAAATAAATAAATAGATAGATAGATAAAAATAAGGACAACATATTCCTCTGCGATCAGCGTCTTCATGTTCTGTGAAGCCCGAGTGTATGGCCACTAGCAACAAACAGGGAACTTGTGAACCAGCCCCAGATCCCTAAACTCCATGCTGGGACTCTGCTCTCACCACACCAAGCCCTTGTGGAAAGCAGCAAAGCACAGAGCCTCTTTGGAGTCTCTTCCTTGGACTTGTTCTTGACAGCAACTTTGCAGGAAGGCCTCAGCCTTCAGGCAGTGCCCGGAGGAGATCCCCTCTTAGGAGGGAAGTGCTGCAGCAAGTGGAGGCCAGCTGTGCCACTGCCGTGCCCACTGCCTGTCCCTGCCTGCAGTCCCAGCACAGCCCCACAGCAGCACTGGCACCAAGCTACAGGAGCAGCCGGGCCTGACCCCACCAGCAGGGCTCAGCAGGAGAGGGCGGCAGTGGCAAGAGAGCAGCTCTGCAGGCACCAAGTGCTGCTGCTCCCTGGCTGTGCTGCTGGGATGGGGCTCTTTTCCTCTTCACCCCTGCACATGGGGACTTCCCCTGCAGATCCAGACCAGGTCTCAGAGGAAGGACGTCAGACAAAGAAGGCAGTGCAGGCTCCTTTCTTTTGTTTATATTCACAGAGAGCCTGGCTCGTTGAGTGCAGAGACTTTGAACTACGCTCAACAAGTAGATACTGAAATGGAAATGGGATGAATAATACAATTTTAAACTGCAAAATGAGCCAAATTAAAAAAAAAAAAAAAGTTGAAATAAACATACACACACACACAGAATATTGACCATTCCTGTAATAATTGACATTACCACAGACTCACAGAATCCTCTAGGTTGGAAGACACCTCCAAGATCACCTAGTCCAACCTATGTCCTAACACTAACAAGTCCTACACTAAACTGTATCACTAAGCTCTGTATCTGAACGTCTTTTAAATACCTCCAGGGATGGTGACTCAACCACTTCCCCGGGCAGCCCATTCCAATGCCTAACAACACTTTCAGTAAAGAAGTTCTTCCTAAAATCCAACCTAAAACTCCCCTGGCACAAATTTCGCCCATTGCCCCTCATCCTGTCACCAGGCATGTGGGAGAACAGACCAACCCCCACCTCACTACAGCCTCCTTTAAGATATCTGTAGAGTGCAATAAGATCTCCCCTGAGCCTTCTCTTTTCCAGGCTGAACAGTAACAGCTCCCCCAGCCACTCCTCGTAAGACTTGTTCTCCAGACCCCTCAACAGCTTCGTTGCCCTTCTCTGGACATGCTCCAGACCTCGATGTCCTTCTTGTAGTGAGGGGCCTAAAACTGAACACAGTACTCGAGGGACAGCCTCACCAGAGCTGAGTACAGGGGGACAATCACCTCCCTAGACTTGCTGGCCACAATGTTTCTGATACAAGCCAGGATGCTGTTGGCCTTCTTGGCCACCTGAGCACACTGCTGGCTCATATTCAGCTGGCTATCAACCAATACTCCCAGGTCCTTCTCTGCCAGGCAGCTTTCCAACCACTCACCTCCCAGCCTGTAGCGCTGCTTGGGGTTGTTGCACCCCAGCTGCAGGACCCAGAACTTGGCCTTGTTGAACTTCATACAGTTGGCCTCAGCCCATCGCTCCAGCCTATGCAGATCTTCCTGCAGAGCCTTCCTACCCTCGAGCAGATCGACACATGCACTTAACTTGGTGTCGTCTGCAAACTTACTGAGGGTGCACTCAATCCCCTCATCCAGATCATTGATAAAGGTATTAAAAAGAACTGGCCCTAATACTGAGCCCTTGGGGACTTCACTAGTGACCGGCCTCCAACTGCTGGTCACTAGTGGAGTCCTCCATTCACAACACTTTGGGCCCAGCTACCCAGCCAGTTTCTAACCCAACGCGTGATGACACTCAAGAGAACCTGTTCAATAAGCTTCCCTGGTACTGCAGTCAAACTAACAGGCCTATCATTTCCCAGGTCCACCCTCAGGCCCTTCTTGTAGATTGGCATCACGTTTGCTAGCTGCCAGTTGACTGGGACCTCCCCTGATAGCCAGGACTGCGGATAAATGACAGAAAATGGCTTCGTCAGCTCTTCTGCCAGTCCTCTCAGTACCCTTCGGTGGTTTCCATCCATCCCCACTGATTTGCATACATCTAAGTGCTTTAGAAGGTCGCCAAACATTTCCTCTTGGATTATGAGGGCCACATTCTGCTCCCCATCCCCTTCCACCAGCTCAGGGGGCTGGGTAGCCAGAGAACAACTGCTCTTTCTCCTAAAAACTGAGGCAAAGAAGACATTAAGCACCTCAGCCTTCTCCTCATCTCTGGACACTAAGTTTCCCCTCGCATCCAGTCAAGGATGGAGATTCTCCTTTGTCCTCCTTTTTGTGGTTATGTGGTTATCCACGCCGGGTCATCTTTGGGCACGTGGAGACAGACTGCTCCTGAGCCATTAAGGTTTCCTTCTTCAAGAGTGCCCAGCCTTGCTGGACTACTCTGTCCTTCAGAACTGCCTCCCAAGGTGCCAACCAGTGTCCTGAACAGCTCAAAGTCTGCCCTCCAGAAGTCCAAGACAGCACTTTTACTGATCCCCCTCCTGACTTCTCCAAGAATAGAGAACTCTACCATTTCAGGGTCACTCTGCCCAAGACAGCTCCCGACCAGCACATCTCCCACCAGTCCCTCTCTGTTTGTGAACAGAAAGTCTAACTGGGCACTGTCCCGGTAGGTTCAGTAACCAGTTTTGTCAGGAAGCTATCTTCCACACTCTCCAGGAACCTCCTAGACTGCTTCTTCTGAGCCGTACTGTATTTCCAGCAGATACCTGGGAAGTTGAGGTGCCCCACGAGAACAAGTTCTGGCAATTGTGCAACTTCTGCCAGCTGCTTGTAGAACGCCTCATTTGTCTCTTCATCCTGGTGTGGTGGTCTATCGATAAGATAAGGCATTCCTTCTTGGCCTTCCCAATGACCCTAACCCATAAGGACTCAACATTATCATTCCCAGACTCGAGTTCTACAACATCAAAACACTCTCTAATATAGACAGCCACACCACCACCCGTTCTGTGCTGCCTGTCTCTTCTGAAGAGCCTACAGCCAGTCATTGCAGCACTCCAGTCATGGGAGTGGTCCCACCATGTTTCGGTGATGGCAACCAGGTCATAGCTTGCCTTTTATTTCTTTGCTATTGAACAATGGCTACAGTTATATTATATTGGACATGCATCAATAAAGTCTCTGTTTATGACCCAGAGGAATTCAGCATGTCAAATTTCACTCAAATGTCACTCTGGCATCTCCAATGTCACCTAGTGTCTGCATCTGAACAGCTCCCTCCTGGCCTCTGCGTCCATTCTGCGTCCATGTGCTGGGAGCTGAGACAAGCAGCTGACATACAGCTGCCTGATTTCTGCCCACCTGAACCAAAGCAAGAGGAATCCCAACTCCTGTGGGCTTCTGTGAGGCATGGGAGAGGCAGCTAAGCCCCCTTCCAACCTCTGGACTGCAAATAAAATATGAGATGCCTGGTTTGACTCAGCTGAAATCCTTCCCTCAGCAGGGGGAAAGAGATCCTGGGGTGGGTGTTCTGCCTGAAACCAGGACCTGGAAAGGTGATCCTTGGACATCATACCTCTTCTGAAATGAGGAAGGGCAGTGGTCCCTCTCCAGTGGAGTGAAGAAACATAAATGATTACTTCAGTCTGTTTCAAAGTTGATTCCCCTGGAGGCCCAGGGACTTGTCAAGAGCTCCCTGTGCTGCTGAGCTGGGACGGGCTCCTGGGCCCAAGGGGAGCTCCTGGCAAGCGGGCAGCGCTGCAGAGAGACAGCTCTGCCCAGGAGCAGCTCCTCTGCACAGCGCAGCAGGGCTGGGGGCACTGCGTGCAGGGGACAAGGGTGGCTGAGAGAAGGGAGGGAGATGTTAAAGGCAGTGTGGAGGGGGGCTGCTGAGAGCTCACTGCGGGAGAAATCTTCCCAGCACTGAACAGGGTAAGTCTCTGGCTGCAGGGCAGCATAGCTGTTGTTCCTGGTGCCATCTCCATATTTGCTGACAAATCCTGCAGCCTATGGGGATTTTTCAGAAGAACCCTCAGAGTTTCTTTGTATAAGAGGGGAGTGAAAACCTCCAGAGCAGGGATTACCTGCCAAAGCTGTCAGAGGGACAGGACATGAGGGTTTCTTCTTGTGGGTCTGGCTGCAGGCTGTGCAGCCGGGGTGCAGGCAGGGGTGCCCAGGGCTGTGGTGCAGAGCAGGGTCCCTGCTGTGCCCCAGGGGCTGTGTGCCGGGGCAGGGCCTCTGCCGCCTGCCAGGCTCAACACTCAGCAAGCCTGGGGAGCTGCCCTGGGTGCTGTGGGGAGAAACTGTGGGTGGAAGGAGCCCCCTGGCAGGGCAGGGCAGGGTCCTGGTGATGCCCAGAGGCTGGTGCCTGGGGCAGGCTGCTCACAGCTCCACAGCACCCTGAGGACAACATTGAGGGAGAAGACCAACTTGAAGAAGACCCTCTTGAGAGGGAAGACCAACGCCTACAGTACCTGAATGAAAAGCACTCTCTGGAGTACCTGCTTTCATTTTGCTACCATGGAGGACAGGAAGAACAAGGAAAATGGATCAGTCCTGTTGACCTTTACCATGTACCTAAAAGGCAGTACTGACCCTTCCAGAGAATGAGGTTGATTAACCTCGTCTCTGTGGCACTCTTAGGAAACCAAGACAAGAGCTCCAGGCAGGAGCATGTATTCTTCCCTGGAAGAGGCAGTGTGTCTTGTTGAGGATGTTTCAGTGAAATCTGGTTTAGGTTTTGCTCAGAAAACACTATCTAACTTGTCTCTTTCAATTCCTCCATGAACAGCCAAGCATACCCAGAGGCAGCAAATGTCCAACAGCAGCTTCCCCAACGAGTTCCTCCTCCTGCCATTCGCAGATACACGCGAGCTGCAGCTCCTGCACTTCGGGCTCTTCCTGGGCATCTACCTGGCTGCCCTCCTGGGCAACGGCCTCATCCTCACAGCCGTAGCCTGCGACCACCGCCTCCACACCCCCATGTACTTCTTCCTCCTCAACCTCGCCCTCCTCGACCTGGGCACTATTACCACCACTGTCCCCAAAGCCATGACCAACTCCCTTTGGGACACTATGGCCATTTCCTATGCAGGCTGTGCTACCCAGGTCTTTTTCTTTATTCTCTTTCTCACAGCAGAGTTTTGTCTTCTCACCATCATGGCCTATGACCGCTACATTGCCATCTGCAAACCCCTGCACTATGGGACAATAATGGACAGCAGAACTTGTGTCAACATGGCAGCAGCTGTCTGGGGCAGTACTTTTCTCTATGCTGTGCTGCACACTGCCAATACCTTTTCCCTCCCCCTCTGCCAAGGCAATGCCCTGGACCAGTTCTTCTGTGAAATTCCCCAGACCCTCAAGCTCTCCTGCTCAGATACCTTCCTCAGAGAAGTTGGTCTTGTTGTGGTTAGTGCCTGTTTATTATTTGCATGTTTTGTTTTCCTTGTGCTGTCCTATGTGCAGATCTTCAGGGCAGTGCTGAGGATCCCCTTGGAGCAGGGCCGGCACAAAGCCTTTTCCACGTGCCTCCCTCACCTGGCTGTTGTCTCCCTGTTCATCACCACTGCAATATTTTCCTACCTGAAGCCCCCCTCCATGTCCTCCTCATCCCTGAATCTTTTGCTGGCAGTTCTGTACTCGGTGATGCCTCCAACAGTGAACCCCCTCATCTACAGCATGAGGAACCAGGAGCTGAAGAATGCAGTGTGGAAACTGATGATGGGATGTTTTTCAGAAGCAGTAAACTGCCTGTCTTCTGCATATCATTCATAAAATAACTTAGTAAAGGCGAAGGCGTATTTCGTGTGCATTTTCATTTTCTTTTTGCTTTACTTAAATTGTGATATATTTTGTCTATGAAAAAATCCTGTTTCTTCCCCTTCGATTTCTCTATCTAATGTTTCATGTGACTCTGAGACTTGGTGTAAACAAGGTTCATTTAAAGGACATATAAAAGGATGGCTCCTGCAGTGACGAGTTTGCCTGGGATGCTTTCTTGGAGACCTGTGGTGGAGCTGCAGGGGGACTTGTCTGTGTGCAGAGGTGGAGGGAAAAAGATTCCTGGCACAGCAGCACTGCCAGGGAGCCAAACAGCTGGGTCTTTCCTAAGTCGCCCTCTTTCACCTCCCACGCTCTCCTTCAGAGCCCTTGTTTTACTGTGAGGACTGATTGCTCTTGTCACTTGCTCACCGTGCTGCTGTTTGGCAGTCCTGTGTCCACAGGCAGGGACAGGCCAGGGGCACTTCTCTAATACAGCTGGCTCCGTAGCAGCATCACCAGCATAAAAGGGGATCTGCTGAGGGCAGTGCCTGAAGGCTCAGCTCTTCTCCCAAAGCTGCTCTCATGGATATTGCAAAGAGATGGACTTGTCATGGCGGTATGGTCCCCCAGGAAAACAGCTGAATAAAGGAATGCTAGGCATTACGACTTTCACAGCAACAACTTCTCTGTAGAGTTCTCAACTTGTTCTGAAAATATATTTTCAGTTCTTTAATAATTTTTCCACACCAGAGTGGCCATTTTCTTCAGGATACCCTGGAGTTGCTAAAGGGTGCATGAGGAAGAATGAGTCTGGACATGTGGGAGGCCTTCTGAAGCATGAGCTGGTTGGCAGGCAGAGTACCTGAGGGATTGTGCAGGGCATCCCCTGCACCTGGTGCTAATTGGGGGTGGGGGGGAGAGGGGGGAGAGAGGATGCCTCCAGAGCACAACAGCTCCTTGTGGCCCTGTGGATGCTGGCTGCGAGGTCACCTGACAGGGTGACACATTTGGGGAGGTCACGGGAAAGCCAGAAGAATAAACATGGGTGACCTGGGGAAGAGAAGAGAATCTTGGCTAACAGAAGGAAAGATTTTGAAGAGGTGAGAAGGGTTCAGGTAAGGCTGATGCTTCTGCAACACTCACCGCGAAAATATTCATGTTATGTCCTGGCTATATTTCTAACCAGGAACCTGAAAAGTGGATTGAAGGAATCCACTTCTCTAATCTCCAGCCTCAAATCCTACTTTGCAGTCCAGCCCCATCCACATCACCTGTTTCCATTATTTTTAACCTATTGCTCTCGCTAATCCATATACCTTAATCCCTAGCATTAAATTGCCAGCCTTAACAACAACCCCCATGCCATAAAAAAGCATTTAATACATTCCTAACCAAAAATTTAGATGCTACCCTAAACCCTGGCTGGGTATCCAAAGCAGAACACCCAACTCTCTCTCTAAGACTCTACCCAGTCCCTAAACCTGGAACGCAAGATCTAATCCCTAAACTCGAACTTGAACAACTAATCCTCAAATCTCTCATTCCTACACTCCTATCATGTCAGTGATGGGTTTTGGCCCCATGAGGCTGGGAAGGGCTTAGGATGTCCTGCAGCAATCACTTGGTCTTGGAGGAGGCAGGTGAGGTGACATGGATCTGGTCAGGTCATAGGACTCAAGGAGGAGATGGGTGGGGATGCTCTGCTGAGGTCAGATGTGCCTCAGGACCTCAGAAGGCAGCAGGAGTCCCATGGCTGTGCAGGTGGGTGTCAGGGCACTTCTGCCTGAGGATCTGATAAGCCACCTCCAGGCACATGGCTGCTCTATGAGGGTGTCATGTTAGCTATCATAAGGAACTGGGGAACCACTGACATGCAAAGAGTGTAAATCTATTTCAAAGTCAATCCTGCCCTTGTACCTAATAGACCTTGTACATTGGTCTATCCTGTCCACCAGAGAAGCTGAAAGGCCATGAGAAGGTGCATGGGAGTGGGAGATCCCATCTTTCTGAAGTAGCTGCCAGGTCAGCCCTTGCCTCCTTGCTGGCAGATGGGCTTTTAGGCTCATATTTACCAGCATCTCTCACAGGCCAGCAGAAGGCACCTGGTTGGCATGGTGCTTGTGTGATGCCCTCTGCCCAAGTACCTGAAATGCCCATGAAATACTGGCGTTGACTGTGGGTTGTCAAGTCTCTTGTGCCTGAGTACATGACTGGGGAGCAGCAGGCATGTGGCTTAGTTGTTTCTTTCTGAGGAGCTGAAAGGTCAGCAGGAAGGACGCATGGCCTGGAAGATCATGGTGATGTTCCTTCTGTCTGGTCAGCTGACAGGCCCCAGGAAGGCTGATGGGTGTGGATGCCTGTGTGAAGGATGGTTTCTGAGATGTTGGAACTTTCCTTGCTCATGGGAAACAGCATGTGAGAGGAAACCTGACTCAAAGTGAAGCTTCGGTGATGGGGGGTGGATGTGAGAGGGAAGATAAGTGAGTGGAAGGGATGTGCAATATTGTGTCAGAGGACACCTGGAAGGAATCTATAATCAGTCCATGGGTTTGTGTTTCAGGGCACAGCTGGAGAGGATATAGACATCAATAAAGGCACAGCAATTCCCATGTGAGTGCCAGGTAGGAAAGCAAGATGGATGTTTGTAGCTTGCATGGTAAAAGGGAAAGGTGTGGGACAACACAGGACAGCCAGTGGTGGCAATGGACAAGGGCACTAGCAAGGCTAGACATAGCCAAGAAAGCCAAGGTCTTGTCCCCTGGGCTATGGCAGGTCTCTCTGCCATCAAGGCCTAGGAGGAGACATTGTTTTTTAACGAGATGATACAACTGGGGCCTCATCTCCTCTTTGCAACTCCTGACAGAGGCCAGGGGATGTCACACCACTGTCTTTCACTTGTCACTGCTAACCCCACGTGCCACTGCCTGAGGAAGAGCCCAGAGCCCCACATGAAGGACAGAACCGCTCTGCCCAGAGCTTCAAGCAAGGCTTGGCCTTTCTGCTTGATGAAACAAAGCCAGCATTTTCTCAGCCTCACAGCCACCTGCACAGAGCCTTGGCCTACCTGTAATCATGGCCTCCAATTACCTGCCCTAAGGAGTCCATGGGGCTTTGTCAGTAATGGCCCTCAGCAGGACCAATCAATGCTTTGAAGGACTTTGGGTTTGGCTTCTGACTTGGGTTTTCTGAGAGATTTCATCAGTCTCCTCTCAGGAGCTGATGTTGATAAACTTGTCTGCAACTACACCTTGGGGCTTATTAAGACACAGAAAGCCTTTCTTAAGACACAGAGTCTCTGAAAGAGGTCCGGACAGGTAGGAGAAGTTTGACACTGTACAGACAACCTTGCTCCTCACCTCCCAGTCTCGCACCATTTCTCTCATTGATCCCCTAGGACTTGCATCACTTCTCCTGACATCAGACTTCTCCAGTCAAGTCTGCAGTTGCACCTTGTAGTTCTCTGTCCCAACTCCCTCCTGCTTTCCTTAGAGAACAGGCTGCACACAGGTAGAGAAGGATGATTCTTAATTGCAAGCAAACTAATAAAGTATGAGAAAGCTTAATAATCAATAAAGCACACTCTCTTAAGTGTTTGCTAGTTCCATGATGTACCCAATGAAGCTCATCTCCCACAACTTATAACCATTTTTTTTATTTGTTTGTTTTTTGTTTTCCCTAGTCTGTAGACATGAAAGATTATGTAAAAATAAAGTTTAGGAGTTTCCTAAATATACTTCTAGTCTACATACAGAAATGGAAACTTTGGACTCCCTGAAACTCCAAGCAATGACTAGATCATGGAATAGTAGAATCAAAGAATGAAAGAATCTTGGAAAGGTTTGTGCTGGAACAGGACTCTAAGATCATCCAATCCAATCCCTCTGTCATGGGCAGGGGCATCTGTCACTACATCACGTTGTTCAAAGGCCCTTCCAACCTGACTTTGAACACTTCTAGTGATGGGGAATCCACAGCTTCTCTGGGAAATGTTCTAATGTCTAACTACTCTCACTGTAAAAGTATCTCCTTATATCCAATCTAAATCAGCTTTTACAGCTCAAAAGCATGACGCCTTGTCTTGTCACTACGGACCCTCATAAGGCTCTGGGGGGAACTCATTGCAGCTTTCTGTACTTGAAAGGGACTTATAAAAAAGATGGGGAACAACACTTTGCTCAATTGGATAATGACAGGACAAAGGGGAATGGCTTCAAACTAAAAGAGGGGAAATTTAGATTAGAGGTTAGGAGGAAATTCTCCACTCAGAGGGTGATGAGGCACTGGAACAGGTTGCCCAGAGAGCTTGTGTATGCCTTGTTCGTAGAGGTGTTCAAGACGAGGTTAGATGAGGCCCTGGGCAACCTGGTCTAATGGGTAGCATCCTTTCCTATTGCAGGGGGATTGGAACTAGATGAAACCCTTTCCAAACCAAGCCATTCTGTGATTGTATGAAAAGGCAGCAATAAGGCAGCAATAAGGCCTCCGTTATTGCTGAAGGCGCCTTCTCTAGGTTAAACAACCCCAACTCTCTCAGCTTTTCTTTGCATGGGAAATCTTCCAGCTCTCTGATCATTTTCATGGCCTTCCTCTTCAGCCACCCTAACAGCTCTATGTCTTTTTTTTTGCACTGGGGATCCCAGAACTGGATGCAGTACTGCTGGTGGGGACTCTCTAGGAAAGAGACAAATAAAGCAATCACCCCCCTCGACCTGCTGGTCTCTCTTCTTCTCATGCAATGCATGATGTTCGCTTTCTGGGCTGCAAGTGCACACTGCCAGCTGATAGCCAGATCTTTGTCTTTTGGAGTACACCAGTACAAGTCCCTCTCAGCAGGCAGTCTCACAATCTATTCATCCTCAAATTTATATGGAGAGTGGGGCTTTCCATTACCCATTACATTACAAGTGTAGCACCTTGCACTTGGCCTTGCTGAATTTCAGGAGTTTCTCATGAGTAAGCTTGTCAAGTGTGTCTAGGTCCCTGTGGATGGCATTCCTTCCCACTTGCATGTCAGCTGCACCACTCAGCCTGGTGTCAACTGAAAACTTGTTGAGGGTGTACTCAATCTCACTCTGCATGGTGGTAATGATGGTATTAATAGTAGGTCTCTGCATGAACCCTTAAGTGATACCACTCCTCACTGGTTTCCGCTTGGTTATTAAAACATTGAATATAACTCTTTGGATGAGGCCGTTTATTCAGTTCTTTTCTCCCTCTAACAGTCAGTCCACCAAACCTGTATTCCTCCAGTTTAATGGAGTATGTTGTAGGAGACCATATCAAAAGCCTTACACAAGTCCACGTAGATGGCATCGGTAGCTCTTCTCTTATCTGATGACGAACTTTAAAGAATGTAATAAAACCAAGGAAATCTTTTAGATATATAAACATATGTAATGCTTTTAATTATATATCTATTTCTTGCTATAACATCAAGGAGCACGCTTAAAATATAGAATAGTTTGCTCAGTGCCAGCTGGCAAAATCCTTCCTCCATGGAGAGAGGAGAATTGAAACACAGGGCTGTTTTAGCCCACTGGAGAGCACAATTTTAGTACTCTGTTTCCCAAATTTCAACAAACACAACCCATGCAGATCTTTGCTGGATGAACTCTTTGGCTGATGAGAATCTTTCTCTGGAGACACAAGATTTTTCTCTGGCCTGCAGCTCATCAGCCGAAGTTTCATCCAGATGAAGCAGCCAGGTGGGAGGCAAGAAGAGGAAAGGAGCTTCTCTCCATCCCCACCAGGGCAAATGGCCCAAATGAAACATGGACAAACAAGTTTCCAAAGCAGTGAGCTGATGCAGCCCACCGAGACCTTCTATGGCAATGCAATTATCTGGGATGGGTGGAGTCCAGCTGGAGGAGAGGTACCATGCAGATGAGAGTCTGTGAATAAAAATGGATGGGATAGCCTGGACAATGGTTTCTGGGGACATTTCTGGTGCCTCTGGGTATCTGAAACCTCTGCATGGATCAGAAGAGCATGACATAGGCCTTTAAGGTGACTGTCCCTCATTGACAGTGGCTGCAGGATGTAGAAAAGACAGGGACCGGGACAGCTGCTGTGCACTGCCTCCCAGAGTGCTGACAAAAGAGTGCTCCTCATCCCTGAGTATCACCACCAGGATAAGGAGTTCATGTATCAGGCTTGGATGTGAACCCCGTGCACCTACATTTCAGTGTGAGGCTCCTGAGACAGATCGGGATCCATATCTCTTGTCCTTAGCAGCAGCAGCACAAACAGCTGTGCCCATTGGGTCTCCCCATCCTGCATTTCCAGTCAGAGCAGAGGTAGCTTTTAAACTAAAAGAGGGTAGATTTAGATTGGATATTCAGAAGAAATTATTTTCTCTGAGGGTGGTGAGGCACTAGAACTGATTGATCAGAGGAGGTGTGGGTGCCCTACCCCTGGAATTCATCAAGGCCAGGTTGGATGGGGCTTTGAATAACCTGGTCTAGTGGAAGTTGTCCCTGCCTATAGCAGGGAAATTGGAAATAGATGATCTTTAAGGTCCCTTCAAACCCAAATCTTTTTGTTTTTGTGATTCTGTGATTGATGTGACTGACCAGACTTGTTTCCTATCAGTGCCTCCCATTCTTATTTTAACTCATTGCATGGGAAATGGTCTTTGATCAGATCCCCTCAGTGCTTAGCTGATTGTCAGGACTAAACCACAACATACTGCTGTTGGTGACTGGACTTGAGCTTTTGCTAAAACAATTACAGCTAATGGGTTAATCTCAACAAGTTTTCCAGATGAAGCCAGTGCAGAGATTTCCCTTTGCCAGTCTAGAGGCAAAGAGCAAGGAGGGGCACTTGGGGTCTAAGAGCAGCCCAAGTCCCAGGCTGAAATGTCCATGCAAACATGGAGTACTCCCCGTTTCTGAGCTTCCCATTTTACTGCCTAAATGGACCCATTCTGTCCTGGGACAGGTTCTGAGGGGACAATACAGCCCACAGAGAAACCACTTCACGGCTTCTAACCCATCATCTCCTCCTCCACCTTTACATTTTGAGGTGTTCTCTTTTTATAGTCATCTGCTCTGATCCTTTCTATGTCTAAACACATAGGGAAAGGTGAAGGGGAAAATTTCCATCTTTATTAAATAAATTTCTCTTGTGGTTTTTGTTTTAATTTTCTTTATGTTCCTGTTAGAGGAGTAGTTTGATTTACAGAAGAGAATAATTTACTAAAATAATCAGAGACTTGAGACTTGAGTAATGAGTTTCATCTACTTCATTCCTGGTGCCTGTGAGAACTTGTTCTCCCAAGGCTCCCCCAACAGTCAATGGAGACAAGAGAAAGTGCTCGTGGCTGGGTCGTCCCAGCCTAGAACTGCCATGCAAAATAAAGGTGAGGGATCTCTTTCAGATGCTCTTCTCTCTCTCAGCATTGACAGGATGGGAGTAAGGTAAATTGCTCAGCCTCCAGGATATGACTTTTAGACAACTGAAATATAAGCCTACACAATAGTACTTGGCACTTTGCTTTTTTTAGGCGCTTCCTCTTTGTACAACAAGGACCATCCTTAAACTTTTGAAGATGACAAGATTTTTCCAGCTCTCAGAAAAGTAAGGCATTTAGGTGAGGACATTTGATAGTAGGAGAGAAGAGCAACTGTTTGGAAACAACTGCATTTTGGTACAGAATGAGGTCAGATGAGATTGTGTGACAGATCCGTTTCCACTGACTTGGTGGGACCATATGAATTTTGGCCTTAATTAAGAGTACTAAAAAATGTAAGCCACACTTGGTCCCCATTTTCCCTCTTTCCTAAAGAAACAAGGGAAGATGACATAGAAGTAATCAGGGCATTACAAAAGATGTACTTGAAATTTTCTTATTTTGAAATCAAGCAAGGGATCCCCAGCTGTTGCTAGTCCAAAAGGGCAAGTACTGAAGAGGAGAGAGAATAACTTTCAATGTACATATTCGAATCGATGGTTTAGCACCTATGTTATAGAAGGTATTTGCGCAGTACGTGAGATTTCCTTTTGAAACATTGTTATGATGGATGTTTGCAATTGTTCTGAGTGAATGTGGACTTTCCCAGGAACAGGGTGCAATCACTAACAACCCCTTGTTAGCCCTGTGTTCTTGAGAAAGAACCATTTGTGGCTGATGGACAAAGTTGGAAAGAAGACAAGAAATTCCCAGAGTACTCTAGCTGATATGTGAAACAGGAAAGCCAGTCTCTCTCTGTTGTATGGGAAGCCTGCAAGCAAGGAAAGAGAGAAGGAAGGAGATAGCCTTCTGTCCAGACCATGAAATTACTGTACTTGGTTTTGCCATGTTTCTGCCTCAGCAGGATGAATGGAAATTGGGCATGGGAGTAGGCAATGGAACTGTCATTTCTGAATTCATCCTCTCAGGCTTCTCAGGGCTTGATCAAAGGCTACAGCTATTTCTCTGCCTGGTACTTCTACTCATGTACCTGACAATGGTGATGGGGAATGCAGCCATCATTTTCCTGGTGTGTGTGGATAACCACCTGCAAACCCCCATGTACTTTTTCATTGGCAATCTGGCATTCCTGGAAATCTGGTTTACGTCCTCCACAAGCACCAAACTGTTGGTGATTCTGAGCTCTGGCAGGAGAACAATCTCAGTAGGTGGCTGCTTTGCCCAGTCCTCTTTCTATTTTGCCCCGGGTGCTGCAGAGTTTGCTCTCCTTGTTGTCATATCCTTTGACCGTTACGTTGCCATCTGCCAGCCTTTGCGCTATGCTGCCATCATGAAACATTGGCTCTGCATCCACCTGGTTGCTGCTGTTTGGGTCACGGGCTTCACATTCTTGAGTTACCGCCTGGTGCTGCTCTCAAAGCTCACTTTCTGTGATTTGAACAAGACTCAGCATTTTTTTTGTGACAACACCCCCTTATTCCAACTTTCCTGCTCTGACACCAGCCTGCTTTGGAAAATAGACTCGATTTTCATGTTGTTTATCGTGCTGTCTTCCTTGTGTTTAACTCTGGCATCTTACACAAGCATCTTTCTCTGTATTCTACAAATGCCAGCAGCCTCTGGGAGGAAAAAAGCTTTTGCTACATGCTCTTCCCATCTCACCACCTTGGCCATTGCCTATGGAAGCTGCATTGCTCTCTACGCACGTCCCACAGGACATGTTTCTTTGGAGACCAACAGAAGTGTAGCTTTGCTGAACACTGTCCTGTACCCATTCTTAAACCCAATCATCTACAGTCTTAGAAACAAGGCTGTGATGCTGGCTCTGAAGGAAGTCATTGCCCGTGCAACAGCACAGCTTTTCCCCTAATCGTGATGCATTTCTGAAGAGCAATTTGAGTTCTCTCCTGCCATATCTTACGTAATACCACCATCACTGTTGTGGTTTAATCCGGCTGGCAGCTAAACACCACACAGCCGTTCACTCACCCTCCCCCCTCCTTCTCTGGGATGGGGGAGAGAAACGGGAAAGTGAAGCCTGTGAGTTGAGATAAAGACAGTTTATTAAGACAGGAATATAATAATAACAATAATAATAATAATAGTGATAATGATAATAGTATTAATAATAATAATGTGTAAGAAAACAAGTGATGCACAATGCAATTGCTCACCACCCGCTGACCGATCCCCAGCCTATCCCCGAGCAGCCGGCCCCCCCACCCCAGCCAGCCACCCCTTAATATTGTTTAGCATGACGTCAGATGGTATGGAATACCCCTTTGGCCAGTTTGGGTCAGCTGTCCTGGGTCCGTCCCCTCCCAGCTCCTGCTGCACCCCCAGCCTGCTCGCTGGCAGGACAGAGCGAGAAGCCGAAAAGTCCTTGGCCTGGTGTAAACACTGCTCTGCAACAATTAAAACATCAGCATGTTATCAGCGCTCTTCTCATCCTAATCCAAAACATAGCACCCTACCAGCTACTATGAGGAAAAATTAACTCTGTCCTAGCTGGAACCAGGACAATCACATATATGTGACCTCCACATGAAGATGCCTCTGGAGGTTTATGTTCCTTCTGGATTGTGTTAGGCTGCATGATAAGAAGCACATCTGCATGCAAAAGGAAGGCCCAGGGAAGCGGTGGCAGGACGAGTAATTCAGTTCATGCCCTGCCCTGGCTGCTTCCAGGCCCAGCACAGGAGAGCCCCCAGCTCAACAAGAGCCCATCTCCATGAGCCCAGAAGAGCACAAAGCACAATGGCAGGTGGGAACCCAAGTCACAGGCTCCTGCGGAACCAAGATCTTGTCCCAGCTCCTTCCAGGACTGCCTTGGGTAGACCACCACCCCAATGTCCAGGAAGGAAACCCATGAAGGTGAGCCACTGGCAGCAGCTCTCTGCATCACAATATACTAAGAGGGTTGCTGCCAAGGGCTGTAGGGACACATGGTGTGTGTACATGGGGCTGAGTGCAGCAACTGGACTAGAACCAGGGTGTCAGAGGGCCTGTTCAGATGCCCTCGAGTGGCGAGAATGGGAGCCAGGGACATGTCCTGGGGAGGCTGAGTGTCTGAGCCCAGCTGCTGGAGGGATCCACCTTGCACACACACACACACAAGCATGCACACATACACAAAACCACTTTACGTTTCCCACTAATGTGTCTCCGTCCTGCTCAGCCGGAGAGGCTTGTGTGTGTGCCTTCCAGGAGTATATGCTCTGCCCTGCTCGGGTTGAACCCAGGGACATGGAGCTGCAACAGCCTCAGCTCTCTCGGGCTGCCAGAGTGTGTGCCTGCTGGGCACAAAACCATCTCTGTATATGACATAGGTGCAGCAAGGCTGAAAAGAGTGGAAAGACAAAAGGGCAAGAGAAAACTGACCGAAGTGCACATTATTGCCAACACAGGTGAGATCTACTGCCAAAAAATAAATGGATTAAGAGGGAAAAGTACCAGGAAAAGAGAGAACCTGAATATTGAAGTGGAAGAGATCTGAGCCATGAAAACAGATTACTAATGTCAACTGTCCTGCTGTACAGGTCAAACCCAGGATGCTGAGAAACAGATAGGAACCCTGAAAGCACAGTATGAAAAAGATAGAAGGATATTAAAAACTAGAAAGGCACCGTATCTTCAAGCTTCAAAACTCTTGCAAAAGCTGGAGATATTCAATGCGGTGGTCAAAACCTTAAATTAAGATGGAAAACTGAAGGAAAAGAGACAGTTCAGGCTTAAGACTTGAATATAACTTTTAGAGCTCTTAAGAGAAGCGATCCCATCTCTCCTGCATAACTTCTGGAAAAGTACTCTAAAAGTATAATAAATTGGATCTCCTGTACAGGTTTGTATTGTGTTTTGTATTTGATTGTATTTTGTTTTAAGGCAAAAGTGATTTTCAGAAGGATTCGGATTATTCTCTTTGTTTCCTCAAAAACTTCTGCTCCTGTGTCATCTCACACTACGTTATCATCAATATAGTGCAGGTATTCAGGATCTTCCCCCTGTTCAGTGCAGTCTGGATCAGTCCATGGCAAATGGTAGAGCTGTGTTTCCACCCCTGGAACAGTCAATTCCAGGTGGATTGGATGGCCCTACAAGGTAAAGCAAACTCTCTCTTTCACTCTGATATCAAAGAGATTGAGAAAAAACACATTAGTGATATCACTCGTATCGTACTGCTTGGCTTTCTGTGATTCAAGTTCGTATGGAAGTTCTACCATGTCTGGCACTGCAGCACTCAGTGGTGGCATGATTTCATTCAGGCCATGATAGTCCACTGTTAGTCTCCACTCTCCCTCAGCCATTCACACTGGCCATATGGGACTATTAAAGGGTGAGCGAGTCTTGCTGCTGATCACCTGTTGTGATTTAACCCGGTCAGCAGCTAAACACCACACAGTCGTTCGCTCACCCACCCCCCTCCCTCTCTGGGATGGGGAAGAGAAACAGGAAAGTGAAGCCTATGGGTTGAGATAAAGACAGTTTATTAAGACAGGAAAATAATAATAATAATAGTACTAATAATAATAATGTGTACGAAACAAGTGATGCACAATGCAATTGCTCACCATCCGCTGACAGATGCCCAGCCTATCCCTGAGGAGTTGCCCCCCCACCCCAGCTAGCTACCCCTATATATTGTTTAGCTTGACGTCAGATGGTATGGAATACTCCTTTGGCCTGTTTGGGTCAGCTGTCCTGGGTGTGTCCCCTCCCAGCTCCTGCTGCACCCCTAGCTTGCCCGCTGGCAGGACAGAGCAAGAAGCTGAAAAGTCCTTGGCTTAGTGTAAGCACTGCTCTGCAACAATTAAAACATCGGCATGTTATCAGCACTCTTCTCATCCTAATCCAAAACATAGCACCCTACCAGCTACTAGGAGGAAAATTAACTCTATCTTAGCTGTAACCAGAACATCACCCCTTGGCTCTCCACTTCAATCAGCTCATGGATGGGAATCAGGGAATCTCAGTTAGTGAGATGTTGCCTCCAGTGCACCACTGGGGTAGCCATCAGTACCTGCTGTTCTTTGATCCTCATCAGCTCCACAAAGGAATGGTCCTGAGAGGGACCAGGTCAAGGTAGACAGCTATTTAATGTCCTCCATCTCCAAGGAAGATATGCCAAAAACCCACTGGAACCCTTTTGGATCTTTGAAGTACCCTCCCTCATCCTATTCCAAGGATGCATGGAGCCTCCAGGCCAGTCCCAATGGGGTCCTTTTGCCACTCCTTCCCAGTGAGACTCACTTCAGCCTCCAATACAGTTACCAGCTGGGAACCCCCTGTCACTCCAGAAATACAAATAGGTTCTGCCCCTTTATAGCTTGATGCCGTTAGGATACACTTTGCACTGGTGTCCATTAGAGCCTTATACTCTTGTGGATCTGATGTGTCAGGCCATCAAATCCACACAGTCCAATAAAGCTGGTTGTCCCTCCACCTAGCTGGAGGCAGGGCCCTTCTAGTTCTGGTCATGGTATTCATGGAAATAGGAGCAGCAATTTTCCTGGAAGAACCCCCGTTTTGTGATTGTTTTTCCTTGCAACACACGTACCCGTGCCTCTAGGGTCGAGGTAGATTTCCCATCCCCTTTTCTCATTTCCTCGACATGGTCACATAGGGAAAAATCACAGGGTGGCATAGCATGTGTATCCACCATATCCCCTTTCTTGAGCAGACGGATGCTTACTCCTAATAGTTGAGATATTGGTTCATGCAGGTGTGGAGGAAGGAATACTCTTTTTAAGTTGGTGGACCTTTTGGGAAAGTTTCTCCACAGCCAAGACTCAGGCCTATAATGAAGAAGGAACATTTGCCATGACGAAGTTGCATCTAAAGGGATCTATTTTCTGCTAGAGTTATTTGCACAAGAGAAGTCTTAGAAAAAGAGACAGAAAAGAATGAACACGGTTAAGGAGTTGACTAAAGCTTGTTGGACTTTTGGGAGACGGGGAAATTCTTTAATTCCCTGAAGCTCATGGAGGAGCCAGGTAGTTGAGAAGTATCTGACTGAAGAAAAAGCAAGGGGAGGGAGAAATCTGGAGAGCAATTGGAACGGCACATATCCAGGTAGTCTACTGAAAAGACGCCCTTAGCCATGGTCATTTATTCAGGGGAGCCAACAGCACCTGAAAGATGAGGCAGATTAAAAATGTAGCAGGGTTGAGCAGAGGTCGTGGAAGTACAGGGGAAAAATCAATATTTCTCCACCTGCAATTAGTGCGCTTCCTGGAAATTGACGTTCTTCCATGGTGGGTAAACATCGCTGTATTATTAAAGGCACTCAATTAGTTCAGCTGATGAAAATGTTCATATGTTTTTAAAATGTTGAGAAGGTTATTCATGGTTCCAGGCAGACCTTGGATGTCTGACCAGAGACATGCAGTGCCTGTTTCCAAAGCAACACTGTACATGAAGTGTTTGCCCAGGACTGGTCGCTGTCACGGAGGATCTGTGGGAGACCAGATCCTGCTGGAGCTGCAGGTGGAAGCTGGTCAGGGGTGCCAGGGTATGGGCACTGGCAGGAGGTGTCTGTGATCCTGTAGCTGAAGGCATTTGTGTCCCCCATAGAACCCCAGTTCTGGGAAACACTGACCTTTAACAAGAAAGAAAGAAATTAACAAACAAAACTCCAATAGACACAGAATCCCCTCAATGACTACTGTATTAAACCAAGAGAACCCCTCCCCCCTCCCAAGAATTGTAGAATATGCAAAGTGTGCGGACACATTTTCTTAGATTTAGATCTTTCAGTTCCTTGTTTCGTTTTTACTGATATTAATTGATATAAATTGGCATCTTTCAGGCCTAGAGCTTGAAAGAAAAAGATGGATAGGAGTCTTGCACAGAGCCTGGTACCCCCAGGCAACCAGAATTCACTCAGAGCTGACTTTTATTGAACACAGCAAGAATTTAATGGTAGCCATATATCAGCTTGAGCTGGGTGCTTCCAAGGAGGGACCTTGCTCAAAGCTTTCCCTGGCTTCTCCTACCTGTACAAGCTTAATTTCCTCTGCTAGAGTCCAATCAGTTCTTAACATGTACACGTTATGTTCCTTCAGACTGGTGGTTCTCTGTTGCAGGGCAGGATGGCTGATGTTATCTCCCAGGGCAGGCTCCCCTCTGGCACCTCCATGGTCAGCACATCCCCCGTCCCTCATCGGTGCCACCCAGAGCCCCACACAATGCCGCTCACTGTTGCTCAGTCACCACTACATGCCACGTTCAGGCAAGGCAGAGCTCATGCTATGGCCTGAGGCTTCACTACGTTTCCTCTACTAATGTCAGACAATAGATAGCCCAGCTCCTGCCATATCAGTGGCTTCTTTCCCTTTCAATGAGCTCCTCTTAGGTCCTGGCAGGTTCCAGGAGATCCCCTTCAGCCCTCCCTGCCCCAGGCTGGACAAGCCCGGCTCTCCCAGCCTCTCCTCAGAGGTGAAGTGCTCTGGGCCCCAACCATCCTGGCAGCCCCTCCCAAACCCACTCCAGCTTGCCGACATCTTCCCTGGCTTTGGGATTTAAAATCTGGATGCAGTATTCTGGATAATGCCCTGCCTCCATCTCCTGGCCAGGGTCCTGCTCACACAGCCCAGGACGCTGCTGGCCTCCCTTGCAGCCAGGGCACTTGTCTGCCTCCTGCCCAGTCCCTTGCACACCAAGACCTTTCCCATGGGGCTGCTCCCCACCAGGCAGCCCCCAGCCTGTGTCTTTGCCGAGGTTAGTCCCCTGCAGGGGCAGAAACTGGCATTTATCCTGTGGGATTTCATGAAATTTCTGTCCATCCCTGTTCTCCTCTTCCTTGGTCCCTCTCCTGAAGCACAGAGGACTGAAGACCTGTGGAGTGAGAAGTGAAAACTAAGGTAAAGAAGGCACTGAGTGCCTCCAGACCCATCAGGGTCTGCTCTTATGTAGTCACCCCCCCCTTTCAACAGCAGCCCTGCTTTTGTCTTGTCCATGCTTGGGCTCTAATGCAGTCACTGAAGCTTGGATTTTTACTCTTGACTTTTACTGCAGCTACAAGCTCTAGGTGAGCACTGCCTTTCCCCCAATCATACCTGCATAACAAAGGAATCGTCCATTAATTCCTTGTTTATCCCCTTCCTTTCTGTCACCTCTTGGCAGAGGCTTCATGGCCCATGTCTGGGTTCTGTCCGTGCACCAGCCCAGCCCTGTTGCCCTGTACATGGCCCCATGGCCCCATTGTTCAGACACAGCACAGGGAAGGGTGTGTTCAGGGTGGGCAATGGTCCCCCAGCATGATCCCCACTGCAGCCCTTGCTGCCCTCTCCCTATGGCTCTCCCCTTCCCCCTGTGCCTGGAGCCTGCCTTGCCCTGACAATGTCCCACAGGGGGCTTCACAGACATCCCTGCTCTGGGGTTTGAAGGGGTCTCATCCAGGGAAGAGGTTGTACAGGGCTTGCCATTGCCCTGACACTGGCAGGGAGCTGAAGGTGAGGATGTGGGTGGCCTGGCAGCAAACCTCAGCCACAAACCAGAATGAGCAACTAGTGCTAGGAATAGCCATCGCCAGAGGCTGGGGATGACGAATGTCTTGGGCCACCTTCCCATGCTAATCATTCCACCAATGGCCCAGACTGGCCACCTGCCTCCTGCACTTGCATGTTACTCCTGTCCACGAGTCCTGGCTCTGCACCACAAATCCCCTGCTGTGAGTCCTCACCCAGCACGGCCACACAACTCAGACAACACCTGAGTTTTCCTCTGGCAGGACAGGACCTGCCACTCCTGTCCCCTCCCTGTGCTCCCTGCAGTGCCCAGAGCTGGTGGTGATGCTCTGCAGAGTGAGGGGCCTAGTTTAAAACCATTTCCTCTTGTCCTGTCAATTATGGCCTGAGGAAAATGTTGTTCTCCATCTTTTTTATAAGCCCCCTTTAAGCACTGAAAAGCTTCAGTGAGGTCACCCCAGAGCCTTCTATTCTCCAGGCTGAACAGCCCCAGCTCTCTCAGCCTTTCTTCACAGGAGATGTGTTCCAGCCCTCTGATCAGCTATGTGGCCCTCCTCTGGACCTGCTCTAACAGATCAACATCCTTCTTGTGCTAGAGACCCCACACTCCAAATGAGGCCTCACAAGGGCAGACCAGAGGGGCACAATCACCTCCCTTGACCTGCTGGCTACTCCTCTGTTGATGCAGCCCAGGGTGCATTTTGCCTCCTGGGCTGCAAGTGCACACTGCTGGCTCATGTCAAACTTTTTGTCCACCAGAACCTACAAGTCCTTCTCAGTAGGGCTGCTCTCAATGAGTTCTTCTCCCAGTCTGTACTCCTGTCTGGGATTGCCCCAGCCCGGTACACTTAGACTTGTTGAACATCATTAGCTTCACATGGGTGCATTTCTCAAGCTGTCCAGGTCCCTTTGGACAGCATCCCTTCCATCTGCTCTATCAACTGCACCACTCAGCTTGGTATCATCTGCAAACTTGTTGAGGGTGCACGTAATCCCACTGTCTATGTCAATGATAAAAATATTAAACAGTACTGGTCCCAAGACAGGCCCCCGAGGGAAACCACTCATCACTGACCTCCACCTGGACATGGAGCCATTGAGAGCAATTTCATAGAGCAATGTCCTCCCCCTCAAGATAAAACAATTTCTTCAACCTCTTCCTGACCTCAGATTTGGAAGAAGAACCCAACGTCCAGGCACCAGCAGTGAGGAAATCCCCTTTTATTAATGAGATGTGACAGAGCTGTACCATAACACTAGACTCATACGCAAGCATCTCAACATACGACAGAATGGGTTCAGGCCTCTGCAGAACTGGAGTGAATGCAGGTATTTCTGGACAAACAAGATCATCACAGACAAAAAGCTCAAAGACCAGGAGTTTCCTGAGACCAATTGGAACTCCCTTGTGAAGAGACATGGGAGTCACTGTCCATTGGGGTGTTCAAGGAAACGTTGGACTTGGTGCTTAGGGACAAGGTTTAGTGTGTGTCATTGGTAGTAGGTCAATGGTTGGACCAGATGATCTTGGAGGTCTTTTCCAACCTTAATGCTTCTATGGGCAGCTTATTGCCGCTGAAGGACTACTGCCTGAGTAAGCTTCGTCAGTGCATCTTTGAGCTCCTGGTTCCTCATGCTATAGATGAGGGGGTTCACTGCTGGAGGCACCACTGAGTACAGAACTGTCACCACCAGGTCAAGGGATGGGGAGGAGATGGAAGGGGGTTTCAGGTAGACAAACATGGCAGTGCAGGAAAAGATGGAGATAACAACCAAGTGGGGAAGGCATGTGGAAAAGGCTTTGTGCCGGCCCGGCTCAGAGGGCATCCTCAGCACTGATCTGATGATCTCCACGTAGGAGAAAAGAATGAAAACAAAACACCCTGAGGCTAAAGACAAACTAATCACAACAAGCCCAGCTTCTCTGAGGTAAGCATCTGAGCAGGAGAGCTTGAGGATCTGGGGAACTTCACAGAAGAACTGGTCCAGGGCATTGCCTTGGCAGAGGGGGAGGGAAAAGGTATTGGAAGTGTGCAGGACAGCATTGAGAAAGCCACTGCCCCAGGCAGCTGCTGCCATGTTGACACAAGTCCTGCTGGTCATTATTGTCCTGTAGTGCAGGGGTTTGCAGATGGCAACATAGCGGTCATAGGCCATGATCGTGAGAAGACAATACTCTCCTCCAATCAAGAAGAAAAAGAAAAGGACCTGGGCGGCACATCCAGAGTAGGAGATGGCTGTGGTGTCCCAGAGGGAGTTAGCCATGGCTTTGGGGACAGTGGTGGTAATAGTGCCCAGGTCGAGGAGGGCGAGGTTGAGGAGGAAGAAGTACATGGGGGTGTGGAGGCGGTGGTCGCAGGCTACGGCTGTGAGGATGAGGCCGTTGCCCAGGAGGGCAGCCAGGTAGATGCCCAGGAAGAGCCCGAAGTGCAGGAGCTGCAGCTCGCGTGTGTCTGCGAATGGCAGGAGGAGGAACTCGTTGGGGAAGCTGCTGTTGGACATTTGCAGCCTCAGGGCATGGTTGCCTGTCCAAGGAGGGAAATACAGTCAGGACAGGGTCTCTGAACAAAATCCACTCTGTTTCTCACAGACTCCTTGAACACTCACTTTCATTCTCCCCAGGTCGGATGGCGTACTTCCTGCTCCCAGGCTGGCACTCTGACCTGTGCTAGGTGAGTGCACTCTAAGAAAAACAATTCTCTGCTTGGGGGATCCTTCACAGGATGCTGAGTGCCAACATCTGATCCTCAGTTTACCCCCACCCTGTTGCCCCAAAGAGCTGACATACCCAATGGCCCCAGCGTAAGAGAAAGAGCAACACAGAGAGGTGGAGGGAAAAGGACAAGTACTATGACCGAGAGACGGGAGGGACAGATGAGCAAGCAGAAAGGGGTCACCCTGCCCAGCCATGCCTGCTGCCTGCCAGGCAGCACCATGGCAGAGCAGCGGCTCTCAGCCCTTTGCCGGGCAGTGGGACAGGGCACATAACTGGAGAGGCAGACCTTCCTTCCTCTGGGGCTCTGGCTATCCAGGAGGCAGCTCCTGCCCAGGACCCCCCAGCCCAGAGGGCAGAGGCTCTGCTGGGTGGGAGAGGAGAGCTGAGGGGGGTTGCTCAGGGACACCACCTGCACTGCAAGGGATGGCAGGAGGTGCCTGTCTATCCTCTGCAGCAGGGTTTCCCTTTGCAGTTCCCTTTCTTCCTGACCATTTCTGCTGTCTGCAGGAGTCTTTTCCAGGAGCTGCTTCTCTGTCCCCACGTCTGTGCCCTGCCAGTGCTCACACACCGCGTCCCATCTGGTATGCTCAGCTCTGCCCTGCACCCTCTCAGTGTGTGCAGGTGCTGAAGAGCAGGTCACACAAGCCCTGATGAAACTTGGAAGGTGATGCTGCTGCTGCCTTCTGAAGGCTTGTGGTGCTGAAGGCAATTTCTGAGGTTCTTCTTAAAATCTGGGGTGACAGAAACTCAAAATCTTCTCTAGTCTGTACAGCTCTGTTTCCATTCCTATCCTGATGAACCAAAGAAAGCTGAAAGCAGAGCTTCAGGAAAGCCCAGACTGCAGCAAGCAGCTTTAGCCTCGACCTTCCTTCTGAAGAGTCCCATCTGACAAGGTCTGCGGGGGGTTGTGGAGCTGTGAGCAGCCTGACCCAGGCAGCAGCCTCTGGGCACGAGCAGGACCCTGCTCTGCCCTGACTGGGGGGCTCCTTCCACTGACAGTTTCTTGCTGCATTGCCCTGGGCAGCTCCCTGGGCAGGCTGAGTGCTGAGCCTGGCAGGCGGCAAAGGCCCTGCCCCGGCACACAGCCCCTGGGGCACAGCAGGGACCCTGCTCTGCACCACAGCCCTGGGCACCCCTGCCCGCACCCCAGCTGCACAGCCTGTACCCAGCCCCTCCAGGAGGAACCATTGTGTCCTCTCCCTCTGACAGCTGTGGCACATAATCCCTGCTCTGGACCTTGTTCTCCTCTTATCCAAAGAAGCTCTGTGAGTCCTCCTGAAAGATGCCATAGGCTGTGGGATTTGCCAGCAAATCTGGAGATGGCACCAGGAACAACAGCTGTGCTGCCCTGCAGCCAGAGACTTACCCTGTTCAGGGCTGAGAAGATTTCTCCAACACTGAGCTCTCAGCATCCCCCCTCCACACTGCCTTTAACATCTCCCTCCCTTCTCTCAGCCGCCCTTGTCCCCTGCAGGCAGTGCCCCCAGCCCTGCTGCGCTGTGCAGAGGAGCTGCTCGTGGGCAAAGCTGTCTCTCTGCAGCGCTGCCCGCTTGCCAGGAGCTCCCATTGGTCCCAGGAGCCCGGCCCAGCTCAGCAGCACAGGGAGCTCTTGACAAGTCCTTCGGCCTCCAGGGGAACCGACTTTGAATCAGACTGATGCGATCACTGTTCTTCCTTCTGTCAGCTAGAGACAGACGCCTGTTTCCAGTGCTATCTTTTCTCCTATATCACAGTAGGAGTTCCTTATGGGAATCATCTTTTCCTGTCCTTTTATCAGTTAGGACCCCCACAAATTGACACAGGTGTATTCCATTTCTTTCAAGCACTTGTTAATATTCAGGAGAAGGAATTTTTTCACAGCAAATGAAATCCCTCTGTCTACACAGACTACACAACCAATTGTTGGCCAGAAGGCTCATAGAAATATAGAAGTTATGGGGTTGGAAGGGACCTTAAGGTCTAATTCCAGTCACTGTGAAAGGGGCAGAGTCACCTCCCGCTAGACCAGTTCGCTCAAGGTCCCATCCAACCTTACCTTGGACACTACCAGGGATGAGGCAACCACCACTTCTCTGGGCAACCTGTTCCAGGGCCTCACCACCCGCTGCATGAAGAATTTTTTCCTTAGATCTGATCTAAATCTACTCTCTTCTAGCTTAAAAGCACTGCCCCTTGTCCTATCACTACACTCCCTGATACAGTCTCTCCACATCTTTCTCCTATGTCTCTCCTCCTCTTCTGTTAAGAATGGGGAGGGAGAGAGCTTCTGGGTGGTGCTTGGCTACCTCCTGGGGATAAAGCACAACACAGCCAGGGACACAAACCTGATCAACAAGTGATAAAGGAGGCAGTGAGGGAGCCAGACCTGGTCAGTCACACTGCCTGGTGAGAGCATGAGAGAGAGACAAAATGTTTCTTCCAGCAAGGTTATCTGACCAGGAACCTTGTCGGTTGGGAGACCAAGGGAAAGGGGGAATACTGGTAATAGGGGATGTCCTATGAGGAGAGGTTGAGGACACTTTGGGTTGTCTTGTCTGGAGAAAAGAAGGCTGAGGGGCGACCTCATTGCTCTCAGCAACTTCCTCAGGAGGGCAAGTGGAAAGGGAGGTGATGATCTTTTCTCCCTGGTAACTGATCACAGAACATGTGGGAATGGAACATAGCTGCGTCAGGGGATATTCAGAGTGGACAGCAGGACATATTTTCTGTACTGTGAGGGTGGTCAAACACTGGAACAGGCTTCCTTGAGACCCGGTTTTTGTTCCAGGCCTGTCAACGTTCAAGAAGCATTTGGACATTGCCCTCATTAATATGCTGTAACTTTTGTTTAGCCCTGAAGAGGTCAGGCAGTTGGACTAGACAATCGTTGAAGGTCCCTTCTAACTCTTCTGCTCTGTTCTGCTCTCTTCTCTTCTCTTCTCTTCTCTTCTCTTCTCTTCTCTTCTCTTCTCTTCTCTTCTCTTCTCTTCTCTTCTCTTCTCTTCTCTTCTCTTCTCTTCTCTTCTCTTCTCTTCTCTTCTCTTCCTACACACATGGGCAGTTCCCATTTATGTACTGGAAGGTTACAATAATTTCTCATGGAGTCTTGTCTTCTTGATACCTAGCAATCCCAATTCTCTCAGCCACTCTTCACAGGAGGTGTATTTGGTGTGCATGGCATGCTTTTGGTAGTGGGGTGGTGGGCCCTGGTTGTTGTTTCAGGCCTGTCAGTGTTCAAGAAGCATTTGGACATTGTCCTCATTAATATGCTGTAACTTTTCTTTAGTCCTGAAGAGATCAGGTAGCTGGAATAGATGATCTTTGAACATCTCTTCCAACTGAGCTATTCTGTTCTAGTCTAGCCTTGTCTAGTCTAGTCACTACACATGTGGGTAGGCCCCATTTACATATTGGAAGGCCACAATAATGTCTCCTGGAGTCTTCTTTTCTTCAGGCTAATCCCAACTCTCTCAGCCGCTCTTCACAGGACATGTATTTGGTGTGCATGGCATGCTTTTGGTAGTCAGGTGGTAGGCTTCAGGGGGTGCTGGATGGTGAGGAACATCAATTTGAACACTTTGGGTTAGCTCTCCTGGCTGTGTCCCATCACAATGTCCTGCACACCTCCAACATACATGGCGTTGGGGGCAGTATGAGAAACATAAACATTTCATGCTGTGCAGACACACTCCATGACTGTTTATAAACCCTCTCAAAGCCAGTTTCCCCTGCACTAAAACACTTCTGCCCTGGAGAACCCCTGTGCAACAGCTGTCTTGAAGAGAGTTTGTTCTGTTTTCATCTTTCCTTTAACATGTGACCAAGTCTTGGAAGACAGAAGATGCTCCAAAAGACTTTGTCTGGAAGGCAAAGTTGAGGCTGAGCTGAGAAATAAGTAAAAAATATTCATTTATTGAGTTATTTAAACAACACTGAAAAAAATGCATTTTTCTTTTATAGATGGTGTGGGGAATGTTAGGAAATATGGCATTTGCCTTTGCAAGTAATGCTTCTTGGAGCTAGGAGGGACATTCTGGTACTCACCAGGGCTGATCCAAGATGACCAAGAGTGGCCGTGCAAGGACATCAGCCAGCTCCCTCTGCTGTCTTGGGTAAATCCCATCAGGTCCAATAGACCTGTGTATCCCATTTGGTCAAGTGTGCCCTGACCTGACCCACTCCCACCAAGTGTACATCTTCCTTGCCCCAGACTTTACCCCCGTTCTCTGTGACCTGGGATTCCCAAAGGCCAGACTTGCCAGTACTGACTGAGGTGAAGAAGGAAGTCAGCATTTCAGCCTTTTCCCTGTCCTGTGTCAACAGATCTTGGTCCTCATTCAGCAGTGAGTCCATATTCCCGAACCTTCCTTTTGCCACCTATGTACTTCTAGAAGCCCTTCTTACTGCCTTAGACATCCTTGGCCAAATTCCATTAGAGTCGGGCTTTAGCTCTCTGATATTCCTCCTTACATGCTCAGACAAGGCCTCTGTAATCCTCCCAGGTTATCTGTTCTTGTTTCGACCATCTCTATGCTTCTTTTCTGTGTTGGAGTTTGGCCAGAATCTTCTGGTTCATCCATGCAGGTCTCTTGCCATTTTTGCCTGACTTTGTCTTTCTTGGGATGGACTGCTCTTGACGTTGGAGGAGGTGACCCTGGAATATTAACAAGCTTTCTGAGACTGCTCTTCTCTCCAGGACCTTATCCCACAGTGTTCTTCCAAGCAGATTGTTGAATAGGCCAAAGACTGCTCTCCTGAAGACCAGAGTTGTGAGCTTGCTTTTTCTGAGCCACGCGGTCCTCCCACAGGATCAACTCCACCATCTCCTGGTCACTGCAGGGAACATTGTTGACTCTTCCTGAACTTACCATGAACCACAACCCCCAGATCCCTTTCTGCAGGGTTATGCTCCATCCACATGTCCTCCAGTCTGTACGTACATCCAGAAATACACTGTTTCAGGTGCAGAATCTGGCATTAGTTCTTGTTAATTTTTATATGGTAGGCAACTGACCAGTGTTCAAATCTATCAAGATGCCTCTGTAAGGCCCCTATACCGTCAAAAGAATTGATGGAGCTTCCTAATTTAGTAGATGTAGGGCACTCCACTCATGTGCCTATGCACTCAAACACCTATTTTTTTCTCTCCTCCATTCTTTACTTATCCCTTGATGTATCTGTCAAGGAACAGACCAACCATTTCCAGAGTGTGCCTCTCAGCAGTACCATGAGTTTCTTGGAGAGCTGCATAACCTCCACCAGTGGACCTCAGGGGCTGCAGAGATAGACTGAAAGCAAACCTATTTCTTCCCAGGGTGATTTCTTCCCTGGCCTGGCAGATGAGGGCAGAAGAATTTTCTTCCCACTGTCCATCCCAGTTCTGTTTCTCACTGTCATTGCAGAGAGCATTAAGTTTTTGGCATGGTCTGAGGTGTAACATTTCAAAGATGTACCAACGTCCTCAGCCAGGAGTTGGACCAGGACAAGCTGGAGCCTGTGATTTCTGTCATCCATGGAGTCACTGCCAAGGCATGGTGGGACAGGACATGCAGTTATGGGACACTTCAGTGGATGGATACAGACTTCAGGACAGACAGGCTGGAATGCTCCAGAGTTGGATTTCCTCACTGAAGCTGCTTGGATATAGGGAGCTCCTCTATGTGACCTGTGAAACGTTCTGTGAGCCCTTGTGGGTGCCAATCAGAGAGGGGGTCACTAAGGGTGCAATCATAATGGGAGAAAAAGAACCTGCAGCCAGGGCGAGGAAGTGGACATAGTCATTGTTAAGCACCCCAAAGAAGTCTCTGGATGTATGAGTCTGGGTCTCCCTGAGGGCTTTTTAACGTCCCTGTCATTTTCCAGAAGGGGAACAGAGCTGAGTGCAAACAGTCCAGGTAGTTTCTAGAGCGTCTTGGGACAGCATCTTGGTCCAGCTGCCAGATGGGCCAACAGAGGTAATACAAACCTGGATCTGATACCTGCATGCCAGAAAGAGCTGGTCAGGGATGTGAAGATCCGTGTCAGCCCTGACTGTCATGACCCTGAAATTGTGGGGTCCCAGATCCCAAGGAGTGTGAGGAAGGAAATAAAAGACTTTGAGTGGGGATCCCAGGTGAGCAGCCCACAAGTGCAGAACAGTGGTTGGACACCTCACGAGTTCTGTGCAGGGCTGAGGAGGCAACGAGGCCCTGGGGCTGGTGTCCTCTCGTGGTCTTCGGTGGAAGAGATGGCAGCCCTAGATAGCTGAGAGGACAAGGACCTCAGTTCTGTTGGTGGAGATCTCAGCCACACCAGAGCCCTCAGCTATTCCCACCACAAGCTGTCCAATGCTTTTGCATGTCTGTGCTTGTTTCTCTGCAGGTAACTCCTATGTCACTTCAGAATAAGTGATAATACACCTTTTAGAAAGTACAGTCCCTAAATTACCTCTTCTCCATTAATTTTCTCCCAGTTTTGGGGAGGAGAGAGGGATGTTATAGGGGAGGTTTATATGATTTAGCCCACTGCCACCGGACAGCTCCCAGGTTAGTGACAAGGTGCAAAGGAAGGAAACATTTTTAGGCGGTATACACTGACAAAATGCAAATACCTATATAACCAATCTCTAAAGTCCTAATGACTGCTAACTTGGACAACCTCTGTCACTTCAAATGTCAAATGGAATTTGCATTTGAACAACTCACTGCTCTTCTCAATCTCCTGTAATTACCATAATTAACTCAGAATGATATTCATCAATTGAGTCCTTGTGATCTCTTGCCTCAGCTTGGGAAAACGTGATTCCTGCCAGTCACTGTCTGGGTGTCCTGCCTAAAACTGAAAGAGGACAAGGTGATTTTTTGATGCAACTTCTCCTGACAGGAGAAATGGCACTGCTGGAAGTAAGTGTAGCTCCCCAGGTGTGGGAAGAAACATAAGGGATAGCTTCAGTGAGTTTCAAAGTCCATTCCCCTGGAGGCCTGGGGACTTGTCAAGAGCTCCTTGTGCTGCTGAGCTGGGCTGGGCTCCTGGGCCCAAGGGGAGCTCCTGGCAAGCGGGCAGTGCTGCAGAGAGACAGCTCTGCCCAGGAGCAGCTCCTCTGCACAGCGCAGCAGGGCTGGGGGCACTGCCTGCAGGGGACAAGGGCGGCTGAGAGAAGGGAGGGAGATGTTAAAGGCAGTGTGGAGGGTGGCTGCTGAGAGCTCAGTGTTGGAGAAATCTTCCCAGCCCTGAACAGGGTAAGTGTCTGTGTAAGGGTAAGGCAGATGCAGTATCCTACAGGTTCTTCTACAGCTGCCACTTCCCATGGCTGGTAGGACATGTCACAGTGTCTGTCCTGGCTTCTCTAGTGCAGAGGATGGGGATGATTCCTGGGTCAATGATTATCTGCCTGATTAACTGTCAAAGGGACAGGACATGAGGGTTTCTTCTCACAGGGCCAGCTTCGGGCTGTGCAGCCGGGGTGCAGGCAGGGGTGCCCAGGGCTGTGGTGCAGAACAGGGTCCCTGCTGTGCCTCAGGGACTCTGTGCAGGGGCAGGGCCTCTGTTGCATGCCAGGATCAGCACTCAGCCTGCCCAGGGAGCTGCCCAGGGCATTGCAGGGAGAAGCTGTGGGTGGAAGGAGCCCCCTCAGCAGGGCAGGGCAGGTCTTGCTGGTGCCCAGAGGCTTCTGCCTAGGGCAGGCTGCTCACAGGTCCATGGCACCCCCAGACCATGTCAGAGGGGACTCTTCAAAAGGAAGGTCAAGGCTTTCCTGAAGTTGTGCTTTCACCTTTCTTTGGTTTATCAGGATTGGAATGGAAATAGATCTGTACAGAGTAGAGAAGGTTTTATGTCACCCCGAATTTTATGAGGAACCTCAGAAAGTGCCTTCTGCACCCACAAGCCTTTAGAAGGCAGCAGCATCACCTTCCCAGTTTCATCAAGGCATATGTGACCTGCTCTTAAGCACTTGCACACACTGAGAGGGTGCAGGACAAAGCTGAGCACACAGCAGATGGGATGGGTTCTGGGAGCACTGGCAGGGCACAGACGTGGGGACAGAGAAGCAGCTCCTGGCAGGGATGGCTGCATGCAGCAGAGATCAGCATGGAGGGAGGGAACTGCAAAGGGAAAGCCTGCTGCAGAGGATAGACTGGCACCCTGCCTGTCTCCTAGCCTCTGCCCTCTGGGCTGGGGGTTCCTGGGCAGGAGCTGCCTCCTGGGTAGCCAGAGCCCCAGAAGAAGGCAGATCTTCCTTTCCTGTTATGTGCCTTGTCCTACTGCCCAGCAAAGGGCTGACAGCCACTGCTCTGCCATGGTGCTGCCTGGCAGGCAGCAGGCATGGCTGGGCAGGGTGACCCCTTTCTGCTTGCTCATCTGTCTCTCCGCTCTCTCGGTCATCCTGCTTGTCCTTTTCCCTCCACCTGTTTCAGTCTTTCTCTTATGCTGGGGCTCTTGGGTATGTCAGCTCCTTGGAGTGATGGGGAGGAATTCAGCTGAGGATCAGGCACTGGTGCTCAGCATCCTGCAGAGGAGGTGTCTGCAGGGGAACTAGCTGCCAAAGGGCCTTTCTAACCTGTGGAACTCCCGGCAGGGCAGTCAGCAGTTTCAGCTGCAGAGTCAGGCACTAACCTTGTGGCTTCTACCCCAGCCATGTGGCCATGGGGCTGTGGTGTCCCAGCACTCCTGGGTGCAGATACTGACAAGCTCTTCAGTGTTCAGAGGGGTTTTACCTGAGAGATCCTGAAAATCGGACCTGGCCCCTGCATCCCCCCCTGCTCCCAGATACCACAGAATTAGAGCATGACCTACTCCTCGGGAGTCTATGGGCAGAGGTCCTGCCCCTCATGGCGTACTCAGACAGCAGAAAGCAGAGCTCCCAGCAGAGAACTGCAGCAAGGTCCTGCCAAATAGGACAGAGGATAGGCGTGTTGTGGGGGAGAGTCTATGAGAAACAGCTTTGGTTTTGCGCAGAGATATCCGTTCTAACTCTTCACCGTCTTTTTCTCTTGGGACAGTTGTCAGGGCCCAGAGAGAAAATGTCCAACAGCAGCTTCCCCACAGAATTCCTCCTCCTGTCATTCGCAGACACACGCAAGCTGCAGCTCCTGCACTTCGGGCTCTTCCTGGGCATCTACCTGGCTGCCCTCCTGGGCAACGGCCTCATCCTCATAGCCGTAGCCTGTGACCACTGCCTCCACACCCCCATGTACTTCTTCCTCCTCAACCTCGCCCTCCTCGACCTGGGCTCCATCTCCACCATTCTCCCCAAGCCCATGGTCAACTCTCTGTGGGACACCAGGACCATCTCCTACTTTGGATGTGCTGCACAAGTCTTTCTGCTAGTTTTTTTACTTGGAGGCGAGTATTTGCTTCTCATTGTCATGGCCTATGACCGCTATGTTGCCATCTGCAAACCCCTGCACTACGGGACCCTCATAGGTGGTAGAAGTTGTGTCAAAATGGCAGCAGCTGCCTGGGGCAGTGGCTTTCTCAATGCTGTGCTGCACACTGCCAATACCTTTTCCCTCCCCCTCTGCCAAGGCAATGCCCTGGACCAGTTCTTCTGTGAAATTCCCCAGATCCTCAAGCTCTCCTGCTCTGATGCCTATCTCAGGGAATTTGGCCTCGTTGGGTTTTCAGCGTGTTTACTCTTTGCATGTTTTGTTTTCCTTGTGCTGTCCTATGTGCAGATCTTCAGGGCTGTGCTGAGGATCCCCTCGGAGCAGGGCCGCCACAAAGCTTTTTCCACATGCCTCCCTCACCTGGCCGTTGTCTCCCTGTTTATCAGCACTATCATGTGTGCCTACTTGAAGCCCCCTTCCACCTCTTCCCTATCCCTGAACGTGGTGGTGACAGTTTTGTACTCGGTGATGCCTCCAGCTGTGAACCCCCTCATCTACAGCATGAGGAACCAGGACATCAAAGGGGCACTGAAGGAACTGATCCTACTGGTGGTAATTAAGAAAGAATAAGCTGTCTGTCTTTCTTCACAAGAAATCTCCAGTTGATCACAGACAAATGTTGTGCTTTGGAGTATTCTGTCATTGGTAACCATGGTTGTACACAAGTGCTTGCATTCATTCTACTTCTGCAGGAACACGAACACAGTCAGACTCACTCAGAGTCCTTCTGTAACTGTGCCTATTGTCACACGACAGGTGGTCTTCTGTGTTTCTTCTATTCATTTAAAAAGGATTTTTTTTTTTTTCAGTGCAGGGCCCTGGCGTCAATGCAGAGCATTTTCCCTATGCCTCCAGCACCTCATTTTTTCCTCCCTGAAGGCCCTCTCCATCTGCTTCCCATCATCAGATTGGGTGCTGGCAGTTCTGTACTCGGTGATGTCTCTGACATTGAACTCCCTCATCTGCAGTATGAGGAACTATGAGTTCCAGAAGGCACTGAGAAATTGACCACAAGGAACCTTGTACCATCAACAAGAACTTGCTTCCTCTTCTATGCACAGATCTCAGAGTCTGTCTTTTCCTGTAGATAATCGTACTAACATGTTATTCTTTAGGTTTACACCACTTCTCTTGAGGCTTCATCCAATCATCTCTGAATCTGTCACAAATGCTTTGAATGCTGTACAAGACCTGACCTCCCTACCAGCATCTCTGGAAAAAAACAGCATCCTGAATGCACTGCCAGTGTCTCCTGGGGCAGTGAAGAAACGAGGCAAGGGAGGCAGGAGACCATTGTCTGAGTCAGGATGTCATAATCAAACTAAAGCATAGAAAGGAAAAGCAAAGGCAGTGGAGGTAGGGACAAACAAATTGGAAAGTTTATAGCGATATGGCCCAGGAGTTTAGGGATGGGATCAGGAAAGCCAAGGCACAGCTGGAGAGAAACTTGGCTAGGGATGCAAAGAATAGCAAGAAGGGTTTCTGCAGATACATAAGGCAACAAAGAAATTGTATCCTCCGTAAAAAGGGTCACAGGGGACCTGACTAAAACTGACATGGAAAAGGCTGAGGTGCTCAACACCATTTTGGACTTTCTCACCAGCCCATTCCACACCTCCCAAGTCACAAAATGTCAACGCAGGGACGGAGGAGATGAAGTCCACTCACTGCAGAGAGAGAACAGGTTTGAAACTACCTGAGGAACCTGAGGGTGCAAACTCCATGAGACCCAATCAGGTGCATGCCAGGGTTCTGAGGGAACGGGCAGATTAAGTTCCTAAGCCGCTATCCATCATATTGGAAAAGTTGTTGGGGTCAGGTGCTGTCCCAGAAAGTCTGAAAATATAACACCTATATTTTAAATGGCTAAAAATGACAACCCAGGGACCTACAGACTGGCCAGCCTCACCTCTGTGCCTGGGAAGATGTTGGAGCAGAACCTCCTGGAAAGCATGCTAAGGTTCATGGAAGACAGGGAGGGGATCTGAGATAGCCAGAAGTGCAGTTGATACAGAAAAGGGAAGGGACGCCATGCAGAGGAACCTAGACAGCCTTGAGGAGTGGGCTCATGTGAACCTCCTGCAGTTCAACAAGGCCAAGCACAAGGTCCTGCTCCTGGGTCAGGACATTCCCCAGCATCAATGCAGATTGGGTGATGACTGGTTTGAGAGCAGACCTGCAGAGAAGCACTTGGGGATATTAGTAGACGGAAACCTGGATATGGGCTGGCAATGTTCACTTGCAGCCCAGAAAGCCAATCGTATCCTGGACTGCATCATAATACCATAGGTGGCAGGTCTAGGGAAGTGATTCTCCTCCTCTTCTCCACGTGTGAGACCCCACCTGCATCCTGCTTTAGGGCCCTAGTGTAAGAAAGAAGTAGACTTATGATAGAAGGTCGCAAAAATTATCACAGGACTGGAAAAACCTGTCCTATCAAGAAAGCTTATGAGAGCTGGAGTTCTTCAGAGTATAGAAGAAAGGCCTCTGAGGATACCTTACTGAGGCCTTCCAATACATAAAGGGAATGGAATGTTGTGGAGAGATGCTTTAACAGGATGTATAGTGACAGGACAAGAGGTAACATTTTCAAACTACCAGAGGGTAGATTTTGATCTCCTGTAAGGTAGAAATTCTTTACTGTGATGGTAGCTAGATACAGGACAAGGTTGCCTGTAGAAGTTGAGGATGCCCCCTCCCTTAAAGCATTGAAGCTCAACTTGGATGGGGCTCTGAGCAACTTCCACTACTGGAAGAGAAGGTACCCCTTCCCATGTCAGGGGAAGATGGAATTAGATGCTCATAGAATGATTGAATATTAGAATGGTTTGGCTTGGAAGGCACCTTAAATATCATCCAGTTCCAACTCCCCTGCCATTAAAAGGGACACCTCTTACCAGACCAGATTGCTCAAAACCCCACACAACCTAGCCTTGAACACCTCCAGGAATGGGGCATCCACAGCTTCTCTAAACAACATGTTCCAGTGTCCCAGCATCCTCAGAGTAAATAATTTCTTCCTTATACCTAATCTAACCATACTCTCTTTTAGGTTAAAGCCATTACTCCTTGTCCTGTTACTACACTCCCTGACAAAGAGTCTCTCCCCAGCTTTTCTGTAGTCCCCCTTTAGGTACTGAAAGGCTGCTAGAAGGTCTCCCCAGAGCCTTCCCTTCTGCAAGCTGAACAACCACAACTCTCTCAGCCTGTCTTCATAGGAGAGGTCCTTGAGCCCTATGATCATCTTTGTGGCCCTCCTCTGGACTCATTCTAATATTCCCACTTCCTTCTTTTGCTGGGGGCCCCAGAGCTGAACAAAGCACTCTGGGTGGGGTCTCATGAAAACAGAGTAGAGGGGAAGAATCTCCTCCCCTGCCCTGCTGGCCATGCTTCTTTTGATGTAGCCCAGGATACGGTTGGCTTTCTGGGCTGCAAGCACACACTGCCGGCTCATGGTGAGATTTGCATCCACCAGCACCCCCACCTTCTTCTCCTCAGGGCTGCTTTCAATCCATTCTCTGCCCAGCCTGTATTTGTCCTTAGGATTGCCCCACACCACATGCGGGACCATGAACTTTTCCTGGTTGAACTCCATGAGGTTTGCACAGGCCCATGTCTCAAGCCTGTCAAGGTACTTCTGGATGGCTTCCCTTCTCCCCCCGTCGTGTCAACTGCACCGCACTGCTTGGTGTCATCGGCAAACCTGACGAGGGTGCACTTGATCCCACTGTCCATGTAACCAACAAAGATGGTAAACAGTGCTGGTCCCAATACTTACCCCTGAGGAATACCACTCCTTACTGATCTCCAGTTTGGTGTTGATACAGTGACTGCAACCCTTTGAGTATGATCATCCAGCCAATTCCTTACCCGGTGAGTGGTCCGCCCATCAAATCCATGTCTCTCCAATTTAGAGATGAGAATATCATGGGGGCCATTGTCAAATGCATTGTACAAGTTCAGGTAGATGATGTCAGTTACTCTTCCCCTATCTACCAATGCTGTAACCTTATCGTAGAAGACCATCAGATTTGTCAGGCATGATATGCCCTTAGTGAAGACATGTTGGCTGTCACCAATCACCGCCTCATTTTCTCTGTGTATGATCTTTCCTGGAGTGCTGCAAAGGATGGCTATAAGCTCTTCAGAAGGGACAGGCAACAACAGAGGGGCAGTGGTGTGGCTCTTCATATTAGAGAGTGTTTCGATGTTGTAGAGCTCAGGGCTGGGCTCAGAGACTTTCTTCTCCGAGACTGCAGAGTCACAGGTTCCCTGAGAATACCTGGCTTTAGTTCTTTCCCTGTGGCTGAGCCCACAGTGAGAGGTCGCTCACTTTCAGAGGGGCTGCGGTCATTGCCCAAGCCAGGCTCTGCTACCCCTGGAAGTACCCTGGGCTCTGCAGGTAGCTCCGGATTCCTCTCCTGAAGGACATCATCTACGGGTCACATGTGGGAACAGCCCTGGCTATGTAATGCAGTGACCATTTGCTGTCTTTGCTGTCAGCAGACACCCATGGGTGAGTCTTAAATCTAGCCCTTGGTCTCTGACAGGTCACAGTGCAACAATGAGCCATTCCCTTCTGAACCAAAACAGGGACAGACATTTGTGGGGAGCAGTTCTTTGGGCCTATTCTTGGCGCTGGCTTGGGTAGGAAATTCCAGCTTTCAGGCAGTGCACACAAGTTATCCTGTTTATTACAAAGGTGTTGCGAGAGTCTTCACTGACTCACAGTTACTTGTACATGTATAAAGCATTTATATGAGACGGAGCGGTTTCACTCATTCATTGCAGTGGGAGGAATCCAAAGATTTATGTGGGAATGCATGAAGCAAAAGCAGTCAAAATGACAATAAGGAAAAAGCAATTTTATTAATACTGATAAAAACAAAGAAGCAAAAAATGTGTTGGAATGGGATGCACAATTTTCACTTCTGGAGAGTGAAAAAGACTTTACGAGTCCTGAAAAACATCCCCCAAATCAGTTTACTACCAGCATCCTTGAGCTCCTTGTTCCTCATGCTGTAGATGAGGGGGTTGAGTGTTGGAGGCACCACTGAGTAGAGAACTGCGAGCAAAAGGTCAAGGGATGAGGAGGACATGGAGAGGGGCTTCAGATAGGCAAACATGATATTGCTGATGAATAGGGAGACAACAGCCAGGTGAGGGAGGCATGTGGAAAAGGCTTTGTTTTGTCCCTGCTGTGAGGGCATCCTCAGCACTGCCCTGAAGAGCTGCACATAGGACAGCAACAGAAAAGCAAAACATACAGTACCTGAACAAAAGCAGAAGACCAGGAATGCAACTTCTCTGAGGTAGGCATCAGAGCAGGAGAGCTTGAGGATCTGGGGAATTTCACAAAAGAACTGGTCCAGGGCATTGCCTTGGCAGAGGGGGAGGGAAAAGGTATTGGAAGTGTGCAGCACAGCATAGAGAAAAGTACTGGCCCAGGTAGCTGCTGCCATGTTGACACAAGTTCTGCTGGTCATTATTGTCCAATAGTGCAGGGGTTTGCAGACGGAAACGTAGCGGTCGTAGGCCATGATGGTGAGAAGATAAAACTCTGCTGTGACAAATGTGACAAACATAAAGACCTGAGTAACACAGCCAATGAAGGAAATGGCCCTGGTGTCCCACAGGGAATTGGCCATGGCTTTGGGGACAGTGGTGGTAATAGTGCCCAGGTCGAGGAGGGCGAGGTTGAGGAGGAAGAAGTACATGGGGGTGTGGAGGCGGTGGTCGCAGGCTACGGCTGTGAGGATGAGGCCGTTGCCCAGGAGGGCAGCCAGGTGGATGCCCAGGAAGAGCCCAAAGTGCAGGAGCTGCAGCTCGCGTGTGTCTGCAAATGGCAGGAGGAGGAACTCATTGGGGAAGGTGCTGTTGCACATTTGCAGCCTCTTCACATATTTGACTCTCCATGGAGGAAAAGACAGATATATGTTAGAGAGATTTCTCTGAGAAAAACCCACTCCTTGTCTCAGAGGAATCACAGGAAATCACCGTTCCCTGAGTTGAATGAGTCAGCTCATTCTCCAGCTCACTCAACTGAATGACAGCATGCCTGACTTAAAATGGACCTTGGGAATCTTGTTCCCATGAAGACACCCTTGAAGGGGTATGGGGATGAAAGCAGTCTCTGTCAGAACAGAAGATTACACCCACCTGCATACCAGACAGAGTAGGAGAGCCACACACAGGTGGAGAAATAAGAAAGAATACCACAGTGCTCCAACCCACTGACACAGAGAAAGGAAGATGGGCACACAGTGGAGCCTTGAACTTACCAAGCTTGCATGCCACCTATGGAGGTGACACTGCAAGGCAGGTATTCTTAGCCTCAACGTTGTGCATCAACTTGCAGAACATAGGCTCCTCTCCTCTTCTGGAGGTCCAGCTGAGGAGGAGGTGGCTCATGCCCTAAAGCCCCTGAGGGCAGAGGCTGTGCTGGGTGGCAGAGGAGAGCAGGGTGTTGCTGCAGAGAAGCTGCCTGCACTGCTGGCCTGGCAGGGAGTGCCTGAATCCCCCCTCCCTTGGTGTTTCAGGTAGCAGCTCCCTCTCCCACCCTGACCACGTCTCTGCTGCCTGGAGCTGTCCCTGCTGCCAGCTGCTTCCCTGTCCCCACATCTCCTCCCTGCCATTGCTCACAGACCCCGTCCCACCTGCTGTGTGCTCAGCTCTGCCCTGCACACACCTCCTGTCCCAGGGCACTTTTCAGGGACAACTCCCCAAGTTCAGAGTCTAAGGAGCAGCTCTAACCTAATAAATGATAACAAGATCTGGAGACTCAGTGTCTTCATCAAGATGGAGAAATAAATTCCCTTCGTCATCTGCCACCCAGCAAAGCAAGAGGAGAAATCTCAAAGCACAAAATGCTTCTCTTCAAGAATCCCTTGCTCTGAAATTTCTCTTGTGGAGTCCACTCTGACATGTTCTGGGGGTACAGTGGAGCTGGAAGCAACCTGCCCCAGGCAGCCATCTCTAGGCAGCAGAAGGACACTGCAGTGCCCTGCGGGATGGAGGGAAGGCAGGGAGAGGATGGGGAGTGGGGGGAGTGATGCTCCTTCCTCCACAGCTTCTCCCCGCAGTGCCCTGGGCAGCTCCCTGGGCAGGCTGAGTGCTGAGCCTGGCAGGCGGCAGAGGCCCTGCCCCGGCACACAGCCCCTGGGGCACAGCAGGGACCCTGCTCTGCACCAGAGCCCTGGACACCCCTGCCTGCACCCTGGCTGCACAAACTGCAGCCAGCCCTGTGAGAAGGAACCCTCATGTCCTGTCCCTCTGACAGCTTTGGCAGATAATCATTGATGCAGGAATCATCCCCATCCTCTACACTAGAGAAGCCAGGACAGACACTGTGACATGTCCTACCAGCCATGGGAAGTGGCAGCTGTAAAAGAACCTGTAGGATACTGCATCTGCCTGCCCTCACACAGGCACTTACCCTGTTCAGGGCTGGGAAGATTTCTCCCGCAGTGAGCTCTCAGCAGCCCCCCTCCACACTGCCTTTAACATCTCCCTCCCTTCTCTCAGCCGCCCTTGTCCCCTGCAGGCAGTGCCCCCAGCCCTGCTGCGCTGTGCAGAGGAGCTGCTCGTGGGCAGAGCTGTCTCTCTGCAGCACTGTCCGCTTGCCAGGAGCTCCCCTTGGGCCCAGGAGCCTGGCCCAGCTCAGCAGCACAAGGAGCTCTTGACAAGTCCCTGGGCCTCTGGGGGAATCAACTTTGAAACACACTGAAGTAACCATTTATGTTGCTACCCTCCACTGGACAGGGAACACTGTCCTTTTTCATTTCAGAAGAGGTATGATGTCCAAGAATCACTTTCTATGTCCTGGTTTTAGGCAGAACACCCAGGCAAGGACAGGGAGGGATCTCCCTCCCCCTGCAGAGGAAAGGGTTTCATCTGAGTCAACCAAGGCATCTCTTCCTTTATTTGCAGTCCAGAGGCTAGAAGGGGGCTTAGCTGCCTCTCCCATGCCTCACAGAAGCCCACAGGTGTTGGGATTCTGCTTTACTTGGTTTGTGTGTGCACAAACCAGACATCTGCATGTCTGCTGCATGTCTCAGCTCCCAGCACATTGAATGGAGACAGAGGCCAGGAGGGAGCTGTTCAGATGCGGACCCCTGGTGACATTGGAAGTGTCAGAGTGACATTTGAGTGGCATTTGTGGTGTCAGATTTCTCTGGGTCATAAACAGAGATTTTATTGATGCATGTCCAATATAATATAGCTGTAGCCAGTGTCCAATAGCAAAGAAATAAAAGGCAAGCTATGACCTGGTTGCCATCACCGAAACATGGTGGGACCACTCCCATGACTGGAGTGCTGCAATGACTGGCTATAGGCTCTTCAGAAGGGACAGGCAGCGCAGAAGGGGTGGTGGTTTGGTTCTCTGTATTAGAGAGTGTTTTGTGGTTGTGGAACTCGAGTCTGGGAATGATAAGGTTGAGTCCCTATGGGTTAAGATCAGAGAGAAGGCCAGCAAGGCAAGCATCCTGGTGGGGGTCTCTTATAGACCGCCAAAACAGGATGAGGAGACTGATGAGGAGTTCTACAAGCAGCTGGCAGAAGTCACGCAATCGCCAGCACTTGTTCTCATGGGGGACTTCAACTTCCCAGGTATCTGCTGGAAATACAATACAGCTCAGCGGAAGCAGTCTAGGAGGTTCCTGGAGAACATGGAAATAGCTTCGTGACAAAGCTGGTTAGTGAACCTACCGGGACGGTGCCCAGCTAGACTTTCTGTTCACAAACAGAGAGGGACTGGTGGGAGATGTGCTGGTCGGGAGCTATCTTGGGCAGAGTGACCACGAAATGGTAGGGTTTTCTATTCTTGGAGAAGTCAGGAGGGGTATCAGTAAAAGTGCTGTCTTGGACTTCTGGAGGGCAGACTTTGCATTGTTCAGGACACTGGCTGGCACCTTGGGAGGCAGTTCTGAAGGGCAGAGGAGTCCAGAAAGGCTGGGCACTCTTCAAGAAGGAAACCTTAATGGCTCAGGAGCAGTCTGTCCCCATGTGCCCAAAGACGACCTGGCGTGGATAATACATAAACACAGAAAGGAGGACTAAGGAGAATCTCCATCCTTGACAGGATGCGGTGGGAAACTTAGTGACAAGAGATGAGGAGAAGGCTGAGGTGTTTAATGTCTTCTTTGCCTCAGTCTTTAGGAGAAAGAGCAGTTGTTCTCTGGCTACCCAGCCCCCTGAGCTGGTGGAAGGGGATGGGGAGCAGAATGTGGCCCTCATGATCCACGAGGCGACCTACTTCGGCACTTACATGTATGCAAATCTGTGGGGATGGATGGAAGCCACCCAAGGGTACTGAGAGAATTGGCAGAAGAGCTGAGCAAGCCACTTTCCATCATTTATCGGCAGTCCTGGCTATCAGGGGAGGTCCCAGTCAACTGGCGGCTACCAAATGTGATGCCAATCTACAAGAAGGGCTGGAGGGTGGACCTGGGAAACTATAGGCCTCTTAGTTTGACTTGAGTACCAGAGAAGCTCATGGAACAGGTTATCTAGGGTATCATCAGGCGGCACTTGCAGGGCAACCAGGCGATCAGGCCCAGTCAGCATGGGTTTATGAAAGGCAGGTCCTGCTTAATATACCTGATCTCCTTCTATGACCAAGTTACGCGCTTATTGGATGAGGAAAAGGCTGTGGATGTGGTCTACCTTGATTTCAGTAAGGCTTTTGACACCGTTTCCCACAGCATTCTCTTGAAGAAATTTGTTGCTCATGGCTTGGACTGGTGTACGCTTCGTTGGGTTAGAAACTGGCTGGGTAGCTGGCCCCAAAGTGTTGTGGTGAATGAAGGACTCCACTAGTGACCAGCAGTTGGAGGCCGGTCACTAATGGAGTCCTCCAGGGCTCAGTATTAGGGCCAGTTCTCTTTAATATCTTTATCGATGATCTGGATGAGGGGATTGAGTGCACCCTCAGTAAGTTTGCGGATGACACCAAGTTAGGTGCGTGTGTCGATCTGCTTGAGGGTAGGAAGGTTCTGCAGGAGGATCTGCATAGGCTGGACCAATGGGCTGAGGCCAACTGCGTGAAGTTCAACAAGGCCAAGTTCTGGGTCTTGCACTTGGCGCACAACAACCCCAAGCAGTGCTACAGGCTGGGAGATGAGTGGTTGGAAAGCTGCCTGGCAGAGAAGGACCTGGGAGTATTGGTTGATAGTCGACTGAATATGAGCCAGCAGTGTGCTCAGGTGGCCAAGAAGGCCAACAGCGTCCTGGCTTGTATCAGAAACAGTGTGGCCAGCAGGACTAGGGAAGTGATTGTCCCTCTGTACTCGGCTCTGGTGAGGCCGCCCCTCGAGTACTGTGTTCAGTTTTAGGCCCCTCACTACAAGAGGGACATCAAGGTGCTCGAGCGAGTCCAGAGAAGGGCAATGAAGCTGTTGAGGGTTCGGGAGAACAAGTCTTCTCGGATAAGGGGGAATGGGCTAAAATTGCGCCAGGGGAGGTTTAGGTTGGATGTTAGGAAAAACTTCTTTACTGAAGGGGTTGTTAGGCATTACAATGGGCTGCCCAGGGAAGTGGTTGAGTCACCATCCCTGGAGGTATTTAAAAGTCATTCAGATGTAGAGCTTAGTGATATGGTTTAGTGTAGGACTTGTTAGTGTTAGGTTATAGGTTGGACTAGGTGATCTTGGAGGTCTCTTCCAACATAGAGCATTCTGTGATTCTGTGGTTCTGTGATAATGACAATTATTACAGGAATGGTCAATATTCTGTGTGGCCGTGTGTGTGTGTATGTTTATTACAACCTTTCCTAATTTTTAATTTGGCTAATTTTTCACATTAAAATTGTATTATTCTTCCCATTTCCATTTCAGTATCTACTTGTTGAGCATAGTTCAAAGACTCTGCACTCAACGAGCCAGGCTCTCTGTGAATATAAACAAAAGAAAGGAGCCTGCACTGCCTTCTTTGTCTGACATCCTTCCTCTGAGACCTGGTCTGGATCTGCAGGGGCAGTGTCCGTGTGCAGGGGTGCTAAGGAAAAGAGCCCCATCCCAACAGCACGGCCAGGGAACAGCAGCGCTTGGTGCCTGCAGAGCTGCTCTCTTGCCACTGCCGTCCTCTCCTGCTGAGCCCTGCTGGTGGGGTCAGGCCCGGCTGCTCCTGTAGCTTGGTGCCAGTGCTGCTGTGGGGCTGTGCTGGGACTGCAGGCAGGGACAGGCAGTGGGCACGGCAGTGGCACAGCTGGCCTCCACTTGCTGCAGCACTTCCCTCCTAAGAGGGGATCTCCTCCGGGCACTGCCTGAAGGCTGAGGCCTTCCTGCAAAGTTGCTGTCAAGAACAAGCCCAAGGAAGAGACTCCAAAGAGGCTCTGTACTTTGCTGCTTTCCAGATGGGCTCGGGGTGGTGACAGCAGAGTCCCAGAATGGAGTTTGGGGATCTGGGGCTGGTTCACAAGTTCCCTGTTAGTTACTAGTGGCCATGCAGCTGATGAATAGTTCTAATTCCTAGACTATTGGGCTCCACAGAACATGATGGCGCTGATGGCAGATGAGGGTTTTTTGTTTTGTTTTGCTTTGTTTTGTTTTGTATTGTTTTTTCCTGGAGGGAACCAGGAGCTTCCAGGAGAGCCCAGGTGATCTGCAGGGGCAATAAGAGCCTGGGAGACAACCGCACAACCGCAGAGCGTGAGCCTGTCCAAGGTGGACTGACCAGAGCTCAAGTGCTCAATCTGGTGTGAGCAGGCAGAGAAGAGCTCTGCAGCCCCAGGGCACGCAGCAGCCCCAGCAAAGGAGTCTGGCGAGTGATTCCTTGCAGCCCTGGGGCAATGGCAGTGACCCCATGAGCTGTCTCTGCCTCCCAGCCTGCCCAGTACGGCCCTGCAGAGTGCCCCTGTGCACCGGGCACCACAGCCCCCTCGCTCTGCAGAGCAGCACCGCCGGCTGGGGCTGGGGCTGGGGCTGGGAGGGCGCTTCCCCTGAGTGTCTTCTAGGCCAGCTTCAGGCACATGGCTTCTGGACGTGAGCATGATCTTCACTGTGCACAAGGAGCTGAGAGACCACAAACAGGCACGGGGCTGGAACATTGCATGCAAGGTCCCTCCTGGCCTAGCACCTCACAGGACTGGCCCAGAATTGGCTGCTGTGTGTCCGAGAGGCTGTGAGTCCAGCAGCAGTGCCATGGGCTTGAAGGATCACAACCAGCTCACTTCTGTCTGGGCAGACTCTGGCCCAAGAAGGGGGTGTTTTGTAGGTATGGTATTAGGAGGGCAGTGGTGCCTCAGAAGCTCTAAGGCCAGGAGGAAGCGAATGGCTGTTAAACAGCCTGTGAGTTGACTTCTTTCTGAAGTAGCTGACAGGTCATCCCTGGACTCCTGGCTGGGATCTGTGCCTTTAGGCTCACATCTGCTGGTCTCCACGACAGGCCAGCAGATGCACCTGCTTTGCACATAGTTTGTGAGATCCTCTCTTCCTTAGTACCTGGTAGGCCCCATTGAGGAAGAGGTCTTGAACGGGTGTTGTCATGTCACAGGTTTCAGCTTTTGCCTCATTCATTCTTCAGGGCTGATTTCAGTTTTCTACACAGAGGGGGCCACTGCCTCCCAGATGCCTGGGGAACACAAAGCCTTCATGAGACCATGCAAAAGTTACCCTGGGTCCATAGGAGCCATTCTGGAACCAAAACATGTAGGCAGGAAGCGCACTTTTGTGGTGCAGAGCTGCTGGGCACATTGTGCAGGGTGCTCCGACAGCCTTTGTGTCCTTCTCCATGCTGGCTTAGGAGCTGCTTCTTTCTCAGGAACAGAGCAGCCAACAGAGGTGAGACAGATGCTCTGAGTTCATGAAAGCCATCAGAAAGCTGCCCCTAAGTAGATGATTGATATGGGGAAAAAAGAAGAGCCTGGCCAGGAGAGATGTGAGATTTGGGGGAGGAAAGAGGAGCTTGGACAGCAGAAGCTAACGATTTTGGAGAGGTAAGAACATTCAGGTAATGTTGATCCCACCATAAAGCTGACTTAAAGTAGTCCTGTGAGACCCTTACCCTATTTTAACCTGTAACATTAATACCTAAATCTAAATGCCACTCCACACCCTGACAGGAATCCACTGCTCTAACTTTTGACCACAATATCCCTTGAAGTCAAAATTAGTCCATAACCCCTCTCCGTTACCTTTACTCTCTTGCTCACCCTGATCCCTGCCCTTAACACTAGCATTGAAATGCTCTATTTAACCTTAGTCTTCCAGCAGACCTAAACAAAACCCTCAACCAAAGAGCTTGCCCATACCCTAACCACAGACCTGACACCCCAAGCAGAACACCAAACCCTCCCATGAAACATCTGCTTAATCTCTCACCCAGAAAGGTTCGCCGTAGTCCCTAATGCCATACATGAACAACTATCATCCAAAGCCTGTCTTCCTGTGCATTAACCTTCTCACCTTTAACCCTTTTCCTAACCCTTAACTTTAGGTTCTTGTTCCACTGGGGGAGGGCAGGAATTGTGAGATTGCGGTGCATTCAAATGTGAATGTGAGGGGCCATGGATCTGAGCAGCTTGTAGGCCACAAGGAGGAGATGGGTGGGAATGCTCTGATGAGCTCAGCTCTGCCTCACGATCTCCTGCCCCAGCAGGAAGAATGTGACTGTGGAAGGGACTGTGAGGTCACTTCTGTCTCTGCAGTTGATAGGGCAGCAGCAGCAACGTGTCACGGAAAGGGACTGTGAGGTCACTTCTGTCTGAAGTAGCTGACAGGTCACACTTTCACCTAGGATCTCTACTTTTCAGCTGACATCTGCCAGTGGTTGTGCAAGTCCAGCAGAAGGCACCTGGTTGGCATGCTGACTGTGGGATCCCCTCTGCCTACATGCCCAGGAGGACTCATACAGAAAGAAGGCCTGAATATGGGTCGTACTGTCCCTTCTGCTCGAGTACTGAGTGGACAGCAGGTGGCACAAGGCTTGGTTGTGTCTACGCAAGAAGCTGCAAGGCCAGCAGCAGGACCATGATTTGGAAGATGCTGGTGAGGTGACTTCTGTCTGGTTGGCTGACAGGCCACTAGAAGGCTGATGGTTTGGGATGCCTACTTCAGGAGTGGTTTCCACCCTGATGGAGCTTTCTTTGGTAGTAGGAAAGAGCAGGAGAGAAAAAAACGGCCAGAAAGTGCACCTTGGAAGGTTGGCACTGGTCATAAAGAAGGAATGTCCCTCAAAGGGTTGTGCTGTGGTGCTAGAGGTCACCCAAAGAGCGTCTGTGATCAGAACATGGCTTTGTGTTTCAAGGAACAGCTGGTGAGGGTTGACAAGACATCGGTGAAAACACGGAAATGCCAGGCTGAGAGCAAGGTGGTGAACAGAGATGAGTGTCTGCAGCCTTCAAGGAAATAGGGCAAAGTATGGGGCAGCATAGGGAAGTCTGGAGAGGACAAAGAGGTGGGTGCTGGCAAGAAGGGAAGGCCCCAGCAGCCCTGACATTTTTGTCCCCTTGGATAGAGCTTCTGAGGAGATGAGATATAGTCATTGCAAGGGGGGTCATTGCTTTCTTGAGACCCTGTGCAGAGGCAGGGAGGTGTCATACCGCTGTTCTTCTCGTGGCATCACACTGCCCACCACATCCCACAGACCCCCAGGAAGAGCCCTGAGCCAGACATGGGGGTGCAGGATCTTCCCTCCCAGTGGCTGGAGTCAGGACCTGGCCCTTTTACTTCACCACAACAAACCCAGAGTTTTCTCAGCACGGTGCTTTGCCTATCTGTAAGCATGGCCTCCAATTTTCTGCCCTAACAAGTCCCTGAGGAGAATCTCTTGGTAATGGCCCTCAGTGGGGTCCATTAATACTCAAAGTCACTTCAACTTTTCCTTCTGACTTTACTTTCTCAAGCAGTTGCATCATTCTCCTCTCAGTATCTCAGGTTCAGAGACTGAGCACCCAAATCCACCATGGAATTCATTACAATGCAGAAACACTTAAGGAAACATATGTCTTCCATAGTTTTATTCAAGTCTTCAGGACTTGGACAGCTAATTGGAGAGCTTTCATGGTGTAGTTAAGGAGGAAGACTTCAAAAAACACCTCATAAAAATCTTTTCTCGTTTTAAAAGGTGAATTTTGTTGCATTTCAGCTTTGAGCATCTTTCTTCAATTGATATTAATCCAGGGCTTCTCCTATGGAGATGTCCATAGGGAGGAAAAGCAGACTCTTGAGGTCTGACAGTGCATGGACAACCTTGCTCCTCACCACTCCAACCCTGACATTTCTCTCATTGCCACCTGGCACTTGCATCACTTTTCCTTACACCAGACTTCTGCACTGAAGTCTGCAGCTGGATGTTACAGCCCCTTTGCACCAGCTCCCACCTGCTTTCCTTAGAGACCCGGCTGCACACAGCCACAGAAGGGTTTTTCCTTATTTTAAAACAAACAGCAGGAAAACATGCAGCAATTTTCCATACAGCAAAGCAAGCTCCTCATCTGGAATGTCTCCAGTGAGGTTTACCTTCCCCAAAGGATGACTGTGAATTAAGCTTTTTATCCTGATTGATAGGAAATTATAAGTATTAAGATAAGTATTATTCCGTATGATCCTAATTCAATGATAAATGATGAGGAGCTTGCTACAGAAACAATTAGGCAGACTGCTAATAGATGGGCAAGCTTGAACTCAATGAAGCTCAAAGCAGCAACTGGGTCAGTGAGAGCGGTCTGAATGATCAGAGTAAGGGGAGGGCAACGCAGGAGAACCATGGGAAGTGCATAGGTCCAGACAGGTAGCTGGAAAGAGGACATTCAACAGGGATTGTTTATTCAAGATGGGTGGAAGTACCTGGAAGATGAGGGAGTACCCCCTGGTAGACAAAGCGATGACAATGCAGGTACAGGTGACCATCAGTATTTGTTCTCCTGTGATGAATATAGATCCTGAAAATTCACCTGAAGAACGATGTAGATCACTGGTGAAGGAACTGTCTTTTTGTGCCATCACCAATGCGGATTACAAAAACACTTCCACACATAACGGTAATACGTCCCACCCCATCTTTGTCATCCTGTGGGGCAGGGGAGATGGAGCTGACAGCCAAGGGACACATGTGGGTGTGGAAGGTGGGGCCCAGCAGAGACAAGGAGTCAAGGCAGTGGGGTGGGGGAGGCCAGGAGAAGCAGCCCAAAGGGTGGTGCTCTTTGTGAGCACACATTTGTGCCAGCAGCCTGAGTGGGCAGCAGCTGTGCGCAGGTGAGGGGAGGCCAGGAAGCGCATGCCAAGAGCGCTCCTGCCAGCAGAGACAAGGGCAGGGCCGAGGGCAAGGGGAGAGGCAGGCTCAGGGCTGGGGGCTGCAAAGGCGCTGCTGAGCTCCCTGCCCCTGCAGCAGCCGTACTGGGCCTCAGCAGATGTGCTGGCCAGCACGCACTGGGAGGTCCTGGCGTGCATCAGAGAGCAGCAAGGAGGGTGCTGGAGAGGGCTGGGGTGACGTGCTTGGCAGAGCCCCATGCAGGGGCTGGCTGGGGGTCCCCTCTGCTGCAGCCACAGAGCGTGGCAGGAGGAGGGCAGGCAGGGCTCGTGGCCATGGGGCAGAGCCCGGCCCTGGACACTCCATGACCGCCTTGCAGGTCCTGACAGGCTGCGGTGAAGGGACGAATGCCCTGGGCCCCCTTCCTGCTCTGCCCAGGCCAGCAAGGGCCCAGAGCGGCCTCCTCTCCCCTGCCCCAGCCCTGGCTCTGCAGCACCAAGCCCTGCTGGGAGCCCTCCCCTGCATGCTCCCACCACTCCCTGAAGCTGCTGTTGCCCTCTGCCAGGCACTGCCCAGCCCAGCCCAACCCCTGCCCACCTCTCCCCACCTCCCGGACCTCTCCCCAACACAGCCCAGCCCAGACCAGCCCAGCAGCCCAGGCTGGGCTGGCCCCAGGGCAGTGCCCACCGCAGGCTGCTGCAGGGCTCTGGGCACGGCCACCACAGCCCCAGCCCCTCGCAAGGCACCACACCTGCTGGGACAAGGGAGGCTCTGGGGCTCCCCAGCAGCCCCCAGACTGGGGCTAGCCATACCATAGGAAATGGAGGTCAGTGAAGCTGCAGACTGCCCCACCGAGTAGTGAGAGGCAGCCCCAAAGGCCACCTTCTTCTAATGTGGCAGCTGGGCTCTTGGCCCTGAGCCCCTCCTCCATGCTGGAGTTGCTCCCCCTGCTGCAGAGGAGATGGGAAGAGACAGGCCCTGAGACCAGTGAATCTCTCATGGCTTCTTTATTGACTTTCTCTGCACAGGAAGATTGGTTCTTAAAGTAGCACAGACGACTGGGTCAAAACAAAAATCAACAGGTAGGAGGATAAGAAGAAACTTCTTTAAATAAAAATAATACTATCACATGTTTGAAAAAGTAATAATAAAGACAATTTCAAAATATTTTCCTAAACTTTTTGTGAGAAACCCTGTTACTACTGTTAACATGTTGGGCATATTACCAATGCTGAAGAAGCATGTATGCAAATAGTTTCCTTACTGCATTCTTCAGTTCCTGGTTCCTCATGCTATAGATGAGGGGGTTCACTGTTGGAGGCACCACCGAGTACAGAAATGACACCAGCAGGTCCATGGATGGGGAGGAGATAGAGGGTGGCTTCAGGTAGGCAAACAAGCCAGTGCTCACAAAGAGGGAGACCACGGCCAGGTGAGGGAGGCACATGGAAAAGGCTTTGTGCCGGCCCTGCTCAGAGGGCATCCTCAACACTGCCTTGAAGATCTGCACATAGGACACCACAATGAAAACAAAACAACCAAATGTTAAAGAAAGACTAAAGACGAGTAGTCCAACTTCCCTGAGGTAGGCATGTGAACAAGTGAGCTTGAGGATCTGGGGGATTTCACAGAAGAACTGGTCCACAGCATTCCCTTGGCAGAGGGGGAGGAAAAATGTATTGGCCGTGTGCAGGACAGCATCAAGAAAGCCACTGCCCCAGGCAGCTGCTGCCATCTGGGCACAAACTGCTGCCCAGGAGGCTCCCGTAGTGCAGGGGCTTGCAGATGGCAACGTAGCGGTCGTAGGCCATGACAGTGAGGAGGGAAAACTCTGTTCCAAGTAAGAAGAATAAAAAGAAGACCTGGGCAGCACATCCTTCATAGGAGATGGCCCTGTTGTCCCAGAGGGAATTGGCCATGGCTTTGGGGACAGTGGTGGTAATAGTGCCCAGGTCGAGGAGGGCGAGGTTGAGGAGGAAGAAGTACATGGGGGTGTGGAGGCGGTGGTCGCAGGCTACGGCTGTGAGGATGAGGCCGTTGCCCAGGAGGGCAGCCAGGTAGATGCCCAGGAAGAGCCCGAAGTGCAGGAGCTGCAGCTCGCGCATGTCTGCGAATGGCAGGAGGAGGAACTCGCTCACTGAGCTGATGTTGGGCATGGGGTCCTTCCCAAGGAGGAAAAAACATTAATAAAGTCAACATACCTGAAAAACAAACAAACGAACAAACAAACAAACAAACAAAAAGCTTTAATAAAGAAGACATACCTGAGAAAAACTTGTTCCATTTCTCATATAACCCTCCTGAAAACAATTTTCCCCTTTCAGGCAGATATTTAGCAGGTCCCTTCCATGTGCTCTGCTTGATGCTGCCTGAGGGTGTTCCTGGGGGCAGGGATTCTGCTGTGGGCAATGCAGGAATCAGTCTTGCCGCACAGCCAGAGGTAAAGAGGAACATAGGGTAATCTCAGATTCAATCACCTGATAATAAAGAACTTTTCCATATTGTTACTCATAATTCACCCAAATGCAGAGCAGGGCTGTGAGGATTTATTTTTTTGTTTTCTGTCTAGCTGCTCACCCCACTCCTGAGGACTTTTTCTAAGGCATAAATCCTGGGCATTTCAAGTGAAACCTTGTGGATCCTCAGACACAAGGGGATGGAGCCTTCAGTGCAGTGTCCTTCAGAGAGGATAGGCAAAGCTGGTCTCATTTGACCTGTGCTGGCAACACTTTGTGGTGCAGGACAATTGCACTCAGAGGTTCATAGAGGCACAGATTCATAGAATATCCTGACATGGAAAGGACCCACAAGGATAACCAAATCCCACCCCTTAATCGGTACATGAACACCCAAAAACTGGTCCGTATGCCTGAGGGGGTTGTCCAAATGTCTGTTGAATTCTGGCAACCTCAGTGCTGTGACCACTTCCCTGTGGTGCCTGTTCCAGTGCCTACAAAACCATGACAGTGCTGGGAGTAAAGGAATCCAGGTTCAAAGGGCACATCTCCAGACCCCTCACCCTGTCCCTGTATCCCCCTACCAGCCAAGCACACCGAGGGCTCACTCCATGTGCATCTGAAAGCCCCATCCCCTGCCACCTGGAAACAAGAACAGCAGCAGCATGGCCAGGTGGAGAAGCCAGGAGGATTACCAGCGTGCTGCTGCCACAGAAGGCAAGGCCAAGGTGGGACAGACACTCAGCAGACCCTCCTCTGCTGCAGCTCTGCCTGCAGAGGTGGCAGCTCATGCTAGGGACACCCAGGGCTTGAGGGCAGAGGCTCTGCTGGTGGGAGAGGAGATCAAGGGGTGTCCCAGGGAAGGTGCCTGCCCTGCAGGGGATGGCAGGGAGGTGCCTGAGCCCTCTCTTGCACAGCATTTCTGGCAGTAGCTCCCTCTCACCACCTGCTCATGTCCCTGCTGCGTGCCCATGTCCCTGTTGGGAGCTGGTTCTGTGTCCCCATTTATCCTCTCTGTCCGTACTCACAGACCTCATGCCTGCCTCCCCTCCACTGCAGGAATCTGAAAGCTACAGAATGCAGCCATACCCTTCAAGTAGCCCCTGCCTTGGTGTTCCTTTTGAACAAATAAGTTCATAAATTCCATTCTCTGAAGCATCTTCCACTCTGTGCTGGAGTAACAGAGAGAACTATCCAGAAGATGATATCAGGCATCAGATATGCCAGCTGTAGGAGACCTCGCTGGGAACTGCATGTGCATTGCCCTCATGCCAGAGACTCACGGTGCCAACAGCCTGTAGATCTGTCCTGCCACAAGCTGCCCTCTGTTGTTGCGCTCCTCACTGCCTCCAAGCCCTCTCTCCTTCTCTCCTCTCCCTGTGGTACCTGCAGTCAGAGCCCCCAGCCCTGCTGCGCTGTGCAGAGGAGCTGCTCATGGGCAGAGCTGTCGCTCTGCAGCGCTGCCCGCTTGCCAGGAGCTCCCCTTGGTCCCAGGATCCCGGCCCAGCTCAGCAGCACAGCACCTCACCATAACATCACTCGTTGGGCTCCCTCGAGGTGTCCCCAAGGCCTCAGGGCTGACAGCTCCTGAAGGCAGCAGGGTCTCTCCTGGGGTGTGGTGTTTGAAGCAGACTGAAGTCATCACCGACTGCTCCTCGCTGAACATGGGAGAGACGCATTTTAGAAGTGTGATTTGTGCTGTTAGAGTCTGGTTGTCAAGCATGTTGTGCTTTAACCTGGCAGGCAGCTCAGCACCACACAGCTCACCCTCACCCCCCAAAAGCTCACATGTTGAGATAAGGACAGTTTGATAGGACAGAAAAGGAAGAGAGAATAATGATGATGATGATGATAATATGTACAAAGCGAGGATGCACAATGCAATTGCTCACCACCGTGCTGAACGATGCCCAGCCCGTGCCTTTACAGTGACCCCCTTGACCATGGCCAGCCTGCATCAGGATCCAGTGTGCCGGTCTCTTATTTTTTTTTCAGTGCAAAATCATATTTCAGAAGGATTTGGTACATGTTCTTCCCTTTCTCAAGAACAGCCTCTGCTTTCTAACCCCACATAATGATGCCATCAACGTACTGCTGGTATTCAGGAGTTTCCCCCAGTTCCAGGGCGGTCTGAATCAGTCCATGGCAAATGGTAGGGCTGTGTTTCCACCCCGGGGCAGTTGATTTCAGGTGGACTGGACTCCCCTCCAAATTAAAGCAAACTGTGGCCTGCATGCTGCTGGCAAAGGAATGGAGAAAAATGCTTTAGGGATATTAACTGTGGCATAGCAGTAGGCTGCCTTTGACTCCAGTTTGTATCGAACGGGGAGGGAGATATCATCAGGGATGCAGGGGATAAGGTACGGGATGACATGCCATCCCACTCACGCCAGCTGAACACCAGAGCCGGCAAAGGATGCCCAGAGCCTAGAGAGGGAACAGAGCTTAACAGGAGAGCTACCGTAGGCCCACATGGAAGAGTTAAAGTTGCCCCATCCAGAAACGCAGACACACTGGGAGCCCAACTCAAATGTCTCTATGTAAATGCATGCAGCATGGGGAATAACCAAGGGGAACTGGAGGTGTGTGTGCGGTTGCAGGGTTATGATCTCGTTGCAATGACTGAGACATGGTGGGACATCTCCCATGACCAGAATGTGGCCATGGACAGCTTTGTGATTTTAGTGAGGACAGGCCAGGAAGGCGAGGTGGTGGAGTTGCTCTTTATGTCAGTGAGCAACTGGAATCTATGCAGCTCTGCCTAGGGGGGGACAAAGTGCACGTCGAGAACCTATGGGTGAGGATCAAAGGACAGGCCAACAGGGGTGACATTGTGGTGGGTGTTTACTACAGACCACAGGTTCAGGAAGACGAAGTGGATGAGGCCTTCTACAGGCAGCTGCAAGTTGTGTCACGTTCTGAGGCCATGCTTCTTATGGGGAATTTTAACCACCCAGATATTTGCTGGGGAGACAACACAGCTCAGAACAAACGGTCCAGGTGGTTGCTGAAGACCATGGCAGATAACTTCTTGATGCGGGAAGAAAGTAAGCCAACAAGGAGAAGGGTGCTGCTGGACTTGGTGCTAGCAAACAGAGATGGTCTAGTTGGAAACATGAAGGTTGAGGGCAGTCTTGGCTGCAGTGATCATGATATGTTGGAGTTCAAGATCCTGCGAGGAAGAATCAGGGCAAAAGGAGGACTGCAACCCTGGAGTTCAAGAGTTAACTTTGACCTCTTTGGAGACCTAATTGGAAGAATCCTTTGGTCCAGGGCCTGAGGGGAAAGGGTGTCCAGGAGAGCTGGCTGATATTCAAGCACCACTTCCTCCAAGCTCAGGGTTGGTTCATCCTTACAAGAAAGAATTCGAGGAAGGGAACAGGAGAACTGCGTGGATGGGCAAAGAGCTCTTGGGAAAACTTAAACAGAAGAAGAAAACGTACATGATATGGAAGAAGGAACAGACGACTTGGGTGGAATTTAAGAACATTATCAGAGAATGCAGGGATGCAATGAGGAAGGCCAAGGCCCAGTGAGAATTACATTTAGTGAGAGACATCAAGGATAACAGGAAGACCTTCTTCAAATACATCAGCAGCAAAAGGAAGACTGAGGAAAATCTGAGTGCTCAGCTAAAGGAGGTGGGTACCTTGGTGATGGCGGATACAGAGAAGGTGGAATTACTGAATGCCTTTGTTGCTTTGGTCTTCAATGCTAAGGCTAGAACCCAAGCACTACTGAGCCTGGAAACAAGAGGGAAAACCTGGAGGGAAGAAGACTTTCCCCATGTTGAAGGGGATTGTCTTAGAGGTTATTTAGGCAAGGCAGACACCCAGAAAACTGTGGGTCCCAATGGGATGCACCTGAGAGTGCTGAGGGAACTGGCAGGCATTATTGCTAAGCCACTCTCTATCATGTTCAAAATGTCTTGGAGGAGAGGAGAGGTGCCTGAGGACTGGAAGAAAGCCAACATTACTCCAGTCTTCAAGGAGGGCAAGAAGGAAGACCCAGGCAACTACAGGCCAGTCATCCTCACCTCCACCCCTGGAAAAGTGATGGAGCAGCTCATCTTTGAGGCCATCTCTAAGCACATGGAGGAAAAGAAGGTGATCAGAAGCAGTCACCATGGATTCATCAAGGGGAAGTTGGGTTTAACACACCTGGTAGCCTTCTATAATGAGATGACCGGATGGATGGATGGATGGATGGATGGATGAGGGGAGAGCAGTGGATGTTGTCTACCTTGACTTCAGCAAGGTTTTTGACACTGTCTCCCATAACATCCTCCTGGGCAAGCTCCGGAACTGTGGGATCCATGAGTGCACAGTGGGGTGGATCAAGAACTGGCTGGATGGCAGAGCTCTGTGTTGTGCTCAACGGTGTCGCTGGGTCTGTTTAGCCTAGAGAAGAGGAGATTGAGAGGGGAAATTATCAGCCTTTATAAATACTTGAGGGGACAATGTGAAGTGGATGGAGCCAAACTCTTCTCAGTGGTGGTGAGTGATAGGACAAGGGGTAATGGGTATAAATTGAATGACAGGCGATTTCATTGTCATATGAGGAAGAACTTCTTTACAGTCTGGGTGACAGAGCAGTGGAATAGACTGCCCAGAGAGGCTGTGGAGTCTCCCTCTTTGGAGATATTCAAAATCCACCTGGATGTGATCCTGTGTAACATGCTCTAGGTGAGCCAGCATGAGTAGCGGGGTTGGACTAGATGATCTCTGGAGGGCCCTTCCAACCTCAGCCATTTTGTGATTCTGTGATTCTGTGACTCTGTGAAATAAAAAAAAAAAAAAGATGTTTTTCTGTTGTTGTTCTTCTCGGGTTGTAAGAAGTCTTCATTTTCAGAATTTTGTAGCTTGTCTAGAAGATTTATGATTTTTTTCATAAGTCTGGGACATATCCCAGCAAGATGAGGACGTTCCCTCTATGCAAATATAAATTTATATAGATATTTCCAAAAATGCATGTCCTCCCAATAATATAAATGGAGGTATTATATCCCCCAAAAGTATTTGTCTTGGCATATTTCACATCTATGTTTCATATTTAAATGAATTTTGGAGCAATAAAGTCTTTAGGTCCTGCCTTTACTTCTTTCCCATTGGGCTACAGCTGCTAGCAGTTTCCTCATATCATCTCTGTTTATGACCCAGAGAAATCTGACACCACAAATGTCACTCAAATGTCACTCTGGCACCTCCAATGTCACCAGGGGTCTGCATCTGAACATCTCCCTCCTGCCTTCCACCTCCATTAAATGTGCTGGGAGCTGAGACACGCAGCCGACATGCAGATGTCTGGTTTGTGCCCACCTGAACAAAGGCAGGAGGAATCCCAGCTCCTGTGGGCTTGTGTGAGGCATGGGAGAGGCAGCTAAGACCCCTTCTAGCCTGTGGACTGCAAACAAAGAATGAGATGCCTTGGTTGACTCAGATGAAAAACTTTCCTCATCGGGGGAAGGCAGATCCCTCCCTGTCCTTGCCTGGGTGTTCTGCCTAAAACCAGGACATGGAAGGGTGATTCTTGGACCTCACACTTTTTCTGATATGAGGAACGACAGTGCTGGAAATGAGTTTTCTTCTCCAGTGGAGGGAAGGAACATCAGTGGTTGCTTCAGTCTGTTTCAAAGTCCATTTCCCTGGAGGCCCAGGGACTTGTCAAGAGCTCCCTGTACTGCTGAGCTGGGCAGAGCTCCTGGACCCAAGGGGAGCTTCTGGCAAGCGGGCAGCGCTGCAGAGAGACAGCTCTGCCCACGAGCAGCTCCTCTGCACAGCACCGCAGGGCTGGGGGCACTGCCTGCAGGGGACAAGGACAGCTGAGAGAAGGGAGGGAGATGTTAAAGGCAGTGTGGAGGGGGGCTGCTGAGAGCTCACTGCAGGAGGAATCTTCCCAGCCCCGAACAGGGTAAGTCTGTGGCTGCAGGGCAATGCAGCTGTTGTTCCTGATGCCATCTCCAGATTTCCTGGCAAATCCCACAGCCTACGGGATTTTTCAGAAGAACCCTCAGAGTTTCTTTGTATAGGAGGGGAGTGAAAATTCTCCAGAGCAGGGATTACCTGCTAAAGCTGTCAGAGGGACAGGACATGAGGGTTCCTTCTCACAGGGCTGGCCGCAGGCTGTGCAGCCAGGGTGCAGGCAGGGGTGTCCAGGGCTGTGGTGCAGAGCAGGGTCCTTGCTGTGCCCCAGGGTCTGTGTGCCGGGGCAGGGCCTCTGCCGCCTGCCAGGCTCAGCACTCAGCCTGCCCAGGGAGCTGCCCGGGGAGCTGCCCAGGGAGAAGCTGTGGGTGGAAGGAGCCCCCCAGCAGGGCAGGGCAGGGCAGGTCAGAGTCCTGCTGGAGCCCAGATGCTACTGCCTGGGGCAGGCTGCTCAGAGCTCAACAGCACCCCCAGGGCATATCTGGGGGAGATTCTTGAAAGGCAAGAACAACACCTCCTGTACCTGAAGGGAAGGCACTCTCTGAGGTCTCTGCTTTAATCTTCCTGCTTTTCGAGGGCAGTCGGGATGATAATGGTGTTGTCAGGTTTGTAGAAGAGACTGAAACTCAAAGAGCATTACACTGAAAGAGACCTGTAGGTCTTTGAGGAACCTCACAAACTCGCTCCACGCTCTTTAACCTACAGATAGCACCAACACCACCTTCATTGTTTCTTGTGGGATTGTTGGAACTCCCTCTCAGCACCTTTAAATAGGAAGATGCCTCTGGCCAGTGGACGCCTGAGATTCATCCCTGGTGCTCTTTATCATATACTGTATGGCAGTACTGACTCCTGCTGAGTCTACAGAGGATCTGCATGGTCTCTGTGGCACCCTTAGGCAGAGAAACCCAGAGCTCCAGGCAGGAGCAAGTCTTCTTCAGATGAAGATGCAGTGAGGATGCAGTCTTGGTGAGGAGGTTTCTGTGAAATAGGGTTTAGGTTTACCCCGGAAAAGTCTCTCTAACTTGTCACCATCTATTCCCCATGGACAGCCAACCATGCCCTGAGGAAGCAAATGTCCAACATCACCTTCCCCAAGGAGTTCCTCCATCTGCCATTCGCAGACACCCGCGAGCTTCAGCTCCTGCACTTCGGGCTCTTCCTGGGCATCTACCTGGCTGCCCGCCTGGGCAACGGCCTCATCCTCACAGCCGTAGCCTGCGACCACCGCCTCCACACCCCCATGTACCTCTTCCTCCTCAACCTCACTCTCCTTGACCTGGGCACTATTACCACCACTGTCCCCAAAGCCATGGCCAATTCCCTCTGGGACACCAGGACCATCTCCTACTCGGAATGTGCTGCACAGGTTTTTTTCTTTTTCTTTTTCGTCTCAGCAGAGTTTTCCCTTCTCACCATCATGGCCTATGACCGCTACGTTGCCATCTGCAAACCCCTGCACTACGGGACAATAATGGACAGCAGGACTTGTGTCAACATGGCAGCAGCTGTCTGGGGCAGTACTTTTCTCTATGCTGTGCTGCACACTGCCAATACCTTTTCCCTTTCTCTCTGCCAAGGCAATACCCTGGACCAGTTCTTCTGTGAAATTCCCCAGATCCTCAAGCTCTCCTCCTCAGATGCCTACCTCAGAGAACCTGGGCATATTGTTTTTACTGCATGTTCACTTTTAGCGTGTTTTCTTTTCATTCTGTACTCCTACATGCAGATCTTCAGGGCTGTGCTGAGGATATCTTCTGAGCCTGGACGGCACAAAGCCTTTTCCACATGCCTCCCTCACCTTGCCATAGTCTCCCTGTACATCAGCACTGGCACATTTGCCTACTTGAGACCCCCCTCCATGTCCTCCTCATCCCTGAATATTTTGTTGGCAGTTATGTACTCAGTGTTGACTCCAGCAGTGAACCCCCTCATCTACAGCATGAGGAATCAGGTGCTGAAGGATGCAGTGTGGAAACTGTTGTCTGCGTGTTTTTCAGAATCAATAAAATTCCTGTCCTCCGCATATCACTGATAATGCAACTCATTACAGACCGAGATATTGTTTTTGTTTTGTTTTCCTTTTATCTTTACTTTTACATTTTTACTGATGATAAGGTAGTCCAGAGAGAAATATGATCATTATTTGCGTTCCACAGACAAAGCAGAGCTCTGCAACACCAGGAAATGGGAAAAGCACTGGGAAAATTATTAGTTATTCAATCAGTGAAATTTCATAGTCTGGATCGAGTGAATCACCCCAAAACTTCTCCTGACATTGGAAATGAGTTGGACTAGATGATCCTGGTGGGTCCCTTCCAGCTCAGGCTATTCCATAAGTCTTTGACTCTGAAGAAGGCCGGCTATCTGTGCGCACCCTCCATGGCCAAAGAACCACTTGTGTGGGAGGCAGTCAGTGGCAGTGCCCCCCACCACCTGGCTCTGCCTTCCCAGCCTGACCAGCACGGCCCTGCAGAGTGCCCCACGTCCCTGTGCATCACAGCCCCATCGCTCTGCAGAGCAGCACCGCCAGCTTGGGGGCTGTTGGCAGCATGGGCAGGGGCTGTAGGAATGGCTGGCCTGAGCAGATGTGCTGGCCTGGGGCAAGTCTGTGTGGGACATGGGGTGTCCCGGGAGCAGAGCAGAGCACTGTGTGTGTGCAGTGGTGCTGCCTGAGGAGCCCCAGGGCCAGCAGTGTTTTGGTGTGCTGTGCTGGGGAGTGGGGCTGGCCTGGGGGACTGCAGGCTGCCTGGGGGTGGGGAGTCCCCTGCAGATAGCAGCAGCAGAGGCACTGACACTGACCTCCGCTTCTCCATTTGCTGCTTTGGGGCCATCCCAGCCTGGGCTGCTCTGCCGGGCTGGGCTGGGTTGGGGAGAGGACAGGGAGGTGTGGAGAGCTCGGGAGGGGCTGGGCTGGCCTCCTGGGAGAGGCTTGGCGGAATCACAGAGCAGTCTGGGCTGGGCCCTTGTTCACTGGATATGGATATGACCAATGCTAGTCATCATGACTTTCACAGCAACTCCTTCTCTGACGAGTTCTCAACATTTTCCTAAAATATGTATTCAGTTCTTGATTCAATTTTCCACACAGAGGTGGCCATTGCCTTCAGTATGCCCTTGAGTTACTAAAGGCTACATGGGGAAATGTGAGTCTACATATGTGGAAGGCCTCCTGAAGCATGAGCTGGTTGGCAGGCAGACTACCTGAGGGATTGTGCAGGGCATTCCCTGCACCCGGTGCTCCTGGGGGGGCTGGGAAGATGCCTTCTGAGCACAACAGCTCCTTGTAGCCCTGTGGATGCTGGCTATGAGGTCACTCCTGTCCCAGCCCCTGGCTGGCCAACAGCAGGGAGGCAGAGCCCCTGAGGTCATAAAGGCCATCAGAAAGCTGCCCCCAACAGGGTGACACATTAGTTGAGGCCAGGGGAAAGCTGGGTGAATAATGGTGGGAGATTTGGGACAGAGAAGAGGGGCTTTGCTAAGAGAAAGGAAAGATTTGGAAGAGGTAAGAGGGTTTTCAGGTAAGGCTGATGCTTCTTCAACACTCACTGGGAAAATATTTATGTTATGTCCTGGAAATATTTCTATCTAGCAACCCGAAAATCTAGTGCTACCCTAAATGCTCTCTCTCACTCTGAAAAGCATCTGTTGCTCTAATTCCCAACCTCATTTCCTAACTTGAAGTCAAACCCCAAACACATTACTTCTTACCATTAATCATAGAATCATAAGAACACAGGGTTGGAAAGAACCTACAAGATCATCTATTCCAACCATCCTCCTATCACTAATACTGCCCCCTAAGCTACTAAATCATACCTCGTAGCAATTCATACAGGTGCTTCTTGGACACCGCCAGGGACGGGGACTCCACCACCTCCCTAGGCAGGCCGTTCCAGTGCCTGACCACTCTTTGAGAGAAAAAGGTTTTCCTAATATCTAATCTAAATCTTCCCAGGTGCAACTAGTGGCCACTTCCTTGAGTCCTATCATTAGTTATCTGAGAGAAGAGGCTGACCCCTTCTCAGTGGAACAGAGGGCCCTATTTGTCAGCCTGACCCTACCTGTAGAGAAGTCTGTTGCCTCCCTGGGGCCAGGGTCAGGGACATTGCCAGAAAGCTTCCTAACCTGGTTCGCCCCTTTGACTACTATCCTCTTTTGATAGTCCAGGCTGGAAGAGGTGATACTGAAGAGAGAAGCTTGAGGGCTATCAAATGGGACTTTAGGGGACTGCAATGATTAATAGATGGAGCGGGAGTACAGGTCATACTTTCCTCCATCCCTACAGTGGCAGGGAGGGGTACAGAGAGGACCCGGAAAGCCCACCTGAACAGGTGGCTCAGAGGCTGGTGCCAACACAGAAATTTTGGGTTTTTTGACCACAGGACACTTTACTCGGCACCTGGCCCACTAACTGCAGATGGGTCCCACCTGTCTCGAAGGGGAAAACAGACACTAGTGCAGGAGCTGGCAGGGCTCATTGAGATGGCTTTAAACTAGGTAGGCAGGGAGACAGGGAGGGAATAAGAATCATTAGAGGTGTGTCAGAGAGAACAATGTCTGGGCTGGGGGAGAAAGCAATGGCCCAGCTGAAGTGCATCTACACTAATGCGCACAGCATGGGCAACAAACAGGAGGAGCTGGAAGCCATTGTGCACCAGGCTAGGTCTGAGTTGGTTGCTGTCACTGAAACAGGGTGGGACCAATCCCATGACTAGTGTGCGGCAATGACGGGCTATAGGCTCTTCAGAAAGGACAGCCAGCACAAAAGGGGTGGTGGTGTGGTTCTCTATATTAGAGAGTGTTTTGACGTTGTGGAACTTGAGACTGAGTCTGGGAATGGTAAGGTTGAGTCCCTATGGGATAGGATCAGTGGGAAGGCCAACAAAGCAAGCATCCAGGTGGGGGTCTGTTATAGACCGCCGAACCAGGATGAGGAGACGGATGAGGAGTTCTACAGGCAGCCGGCAAAAGTTGCAAAATCGTCGGCTCTTGCCCTCATGGGGGACTTCCCAGACGTATCCTGGACATGCAATACAGCTCAGAGGAAACAGTCTAGGAGGTTTCTGGAGAGCGTGGAAGATAGTTTCCTGATGCAGCTGGTTAGTGAGCCTACCAGGGGAGGTGTCCAGCTAGACCTGCTGTTCACAAACAGAGAAGGACTGGTGGGAGATGTGGTGGGTGGGAGCTGTCTTGGGCAGAGTGACCACGAAATGGTAGGGTTTTCTATTCTTGGAGAAGTCAGGAGGGGGATCAGTAAAAGTGCTGTCTTGGACTTCTGGAGGGCAGACTTTGCATTGTTCAGGACACTGGCTGGCACCTTGGGAGGCAGTTCTGAAGGGCAGAGGAGTCCAGAAAGGCTGGGCACTCTTCAAGAAGGAAACCTTAATGGCTCAGGAGCAGTCTGTCCCCATGTGCCCAAAGACGACCTGGCGTGGATAATACATAAACACAGAAAGGAGGACTAAGGAGAATCTCCATCCTTGACAGGATGCGGTGGGAAACTTAGTGACAAGAGATGAGGAGAAGGCTGAGGTGTTTAATGTCTTCTTTGCCTCAGTCTTTAGGAGAAAGAGCAGTTGTTCTCTGGCTACCCAGCCCCCTGAGCTGGTGGAAGGGGATGGGGAGCAGAATGTGGCCCTCATGATCCACGAGGCGACCTACTTCGGCACTTACATGTATGCAAATCTGTGGGGATGGATGGAAGCCACCCAAGGGTACTGAGAGAATTGGCAGAAGAGCTGAGCAAGCCACTTTCCATCATTTATCGGCAGTCCTGGCTATCAGGGGAGGTCCCAGTCAACTGGCGGCTACCAAATGTGATGCCAATCTACAAGAAGGGCTGGAGGGTGGACCTGGGAAACTATAGGCCTCTTAGTTTGACTTGAGTACCAGAGAAGCTCATGGAACAGGTTATCTAGGGTATCATCAGGCGGCACTTGCAGGGCAACCAGGCGATCAGGCCCAGTCAGCATGGGTTTATGAAAGGCAGGTCCTGCTTAATATACCTGATCTCCTTCTATGACCAAGTTACGCGCTTATTGGATGAGGAAAAGGCTGTGGATGTGGTCTACCTTGATTTCAGTAAGGCTTTTGACACCGTTTCCCACAGCATTCTCTTGAAGAAATTTGTTGCTCATGGCTTGGACTGGTGTACGCTTCGTTGGGTTAGAAACTGGCTGGGTAGCTGGCCCCAAAGTGTTGTGGTGAATGAAGGACTCCACTAGTGACCAGCAGTTGGAGGCCGGTCACTAATGGAGTCCTCCAGGGCTCAGTATTAGGGCCAGTTCTCTTTAATATCTTTATCGATGATCTGGATGAGGGGATTGAGTGCACCCTCAGTAAGTTTGCGGATGACACCAAGTTAGGTGCGTGTGTCGATCTGCTTGAGGGTAGGAAGGTTCTGCAGGAGGATCTGCATAGGCTGGACCAATGGGCTGAGGCCAACTGCGTGAAGTTCAACAAGGCCAAGTTCTGGGTCTTGCACTTGGCGCACAACAACCCCAAGCAGTGCTACAGGCTGGGAGATGAGTGGTTGGAAAGCTGCCTGGCAGAGAAGGACCTGGGAGTATTGGTTGATAGTCGACTGAATATGAGCCAGCAGTGTGCTCAGGTGGCCAAGAAGGCCAACAGCGTCCTGGCTTGTATCAGAAACAGTGTGGCCAGCAGGACTAGGGAAGTGATTGTCCCTCTGTACTCGGCTCTGGTGAGGCCGCCCCTCGAGTACTGTGTTCAGTTTTAGGCCCCTCACTACAAGAGGGACATCAAGGTGCTCGAGCGAGTCCAGAGAAGGGCAATGAAGCTGTTGAGGGTTCGGGAGAACAAGTCTTCACGAAATGGTAGAATTCTCTATTCTTGGCGAAGTCAGGAGGGGGACCAATAAAACTGCTGTCTTCGACCTCCGGAGAGCAGACTTCAAGCTGTTCAGGACGCCGGTTGGCAGAGTGCCTTGGGAGGCAGTTCTGAAGGGCAGAGGAGTCCAGCAAGGCTGGGCACTCCTCAAGAAGGAAATCTTAAAGGTTCAGGAGCAGACTGTCCCCACATGCCCAGAGACGAGAGGGTGTGGAAGAAGACCGGCCTGGCTGATCAGAGAGCTGTGGCTAGAGCTTAGGGAAAAAAAGAGGGTTTATGATCTTTGGAAAAGGGGGCAGGCCATTCAGAAGGATTATAAGGATGTTGTAAGGATGTGTAGGGACAAAATTAGAAAGGCCAAAGCTCATCTGGAGCTCAGTCTGGCTACTGATGTTAAAGGCAACAGAAAATGTTTTTATAAATACATAAACACAAAAAGGAGGACTAAGGAGAATCTCCATCCTTTACTGGATGCAGGGGGAAACTTAGCGGCAAGAGATGAGGAAAAGGCTGAGGTGCTTAATGCCTTTTTTGCCTCAGTCTTTAGCAGCAAAACCAGTTGTTCTCTGAATACCCAGTACCCTGCGCTGGTGGAAGGGGATGGGGAGCAGAATGTGGCCCTCACAATCCACGAGGAAATGGTTGGTGACCTGCTACAGCACTTAGATGTACACAAGTTGATGGGGCTGGATGGGATCCACCTGAGGGTGCTGAGAGAAGTGGCGGAAGAGCTGGCCAAGCCGCTTTCAATCTTTTATCAGCATTCCTGGCTATCAGGGGAGGTCCCAGTTGACTGGCGGCTAGCAAATGTCATGCCCATCTACAAGAAGGACTGGAGGGTAGACCTGGGAAAATATAGACCTGTTAGTTTGACCTCAGTGCCAGGGAAGCTCATGGAACAGGTTATCTTGGGTGACATCACATGGCACTTGCAGGGCAACCAGGCGATCAGGCCCAGTCAGCATGGGTTTATGAAAGGTAGGTCCTGCTTGACGAACCTGATCTCCTTCTATGACAAAGTGACGCGCTTAGTGGATGAGGGAAAGGCTGTGGATGTGGTCTACCTTGACTTCAGTAAGGCTTTTGACACCCTTTCCCACAGCATTCTCCTCAAGAAACTGCCTGTTCTTGGCTTGGACTGGTGTATACTTCATTGGGTTAGAAACTGGCTCGGTAGCCGGGCCCAAAGAGCCGTGGTGAATGGAGTCAAATCCAGTTGGAGGCCGGTCACTAGTGGAGTCCCCCAGGGCTCAGTATTAGGGCCAGTTCTCTTTAATATCTTTATCGATGAACTGGATGAGGGGATCGAGTGCACCCTCAGTAAGTTTGAAGACGACACCAAGTTAGGTGCATGTGTTGATCTGCTCGAGGGTAGGAAGGCTCTGCGGGAGGATCTGGATAGGCTGGACCGATGGGCTGAGGCCAACTGTATGAAGTTCAAAAAGGCCAAGTTCTGGGTCCTGCACTTGAGGCACAACAACCCCAAGCAGCGCTACAGGCTGGGAGATGAGTGGTTGGAAAGCTGCCTGGCAGAGAAGAATCTGGGAGTATTGGTAGTCGGCTGAATATGAGCCAGCAGTGTGCTCAGGTGGCCAAGAAGGCCAACAGCATCCTGGCTTGTATCAGAAACAGTGTGGCCAGCAGGACTAGGGAAGTGATTGTTCCCCTGTACTTGGCTCTGGTGAGGCCAACCCTTGAGTACTGTGTTCAGTTTTGGGCCCCTCGCTGCAAGAAGGACATTGAAGTGCTCGAGCAAGTCCAGAGAAGGGAAACAAAGCTGGTGACGGGTCTGGAGAAGAAGTCTTAGGAGAGCAGCTGAGGGAGTTGGGATTGTTCAGTCTGGAGAAGAGGAGGCTCAGGGGCGACCTTGTCACACTCTACAGATACCTTAAAGGAGGCCGTAGCGAGGTGGGGGTTGGTCTATTCTCCCATGTGCCTGGTGACAGGATGAGGGGGAATGGGCAAAAGCTGTGCCAGGGGAGGTTTAGGTTGGATATTAGGAAGAACTGCTTTACTGAAAGGGTTGTTAGGTATTGGAATGGGCTGCCCAGGGAAGTGGTTGACTCACCATCCCTGGAGGTCTTTAAAAGATGTTCAGATATAGAGCTTAGAGATATGGTTTAGTGGAGGACTTGTCAGTGTTAGGTCATAGGTTGGACTAGGTGATCTTGGAGGTCTCTTCCAACCTAGATGATTCTGTGATTCTGTGATCATTAATCAGTGTAACTGGTGAGGTCTGCTTCCCCCTTCTCTACCTCCCTGACAACGCCCCAATCCCCACCACCCCACACCCCATCGTCTTAACAGAAAAACAGGAGAAAGATGAGGAGAATCCATGACTGTATGAGCCTGCAGGCCAACAATTGGTAATGCAGTTGGTGTAGACAGAAGGATTTCAGTTGTTGTGAAATCTTTCTTCCCCCTGGATAATAAGTGCCTGGAAGAGATGGGATGCACCTGCCTGGCAATTTGTGGGGGTCCTCTCTAACAGCACAGGAAAAGATGATTCTCATAACGAACTCTTTCTTTGAACTAGGAGAAAAGATAACACTGGAAGTAGGTGTCTCTCCGTAGCTGACAAAAGGACAATCAGTGATTGCTTCAGTCTGTTTCAAAGTCCATTCCCCTGGAGGCCCAGGGACTTGTCAAGAGCTCCCTGTGCTGCTGAGCTGGGCCGGGTTCCCGGGCCCAATGGGAGCTCCTGGCAAGCGGGCAATGCTGCAGAGAGACAGCTCTGCCCACGAGCAGCTCCTCTGCACAGCGCAGCAGGGGGCACTGCCTGCAGGGGACAAGGGCGGCTGAGAGAAGGGAGGGAGATGTTAAAGGCAGTGTGGAGGGGGGCTGCTGAGAGCTCAGTGTTGGAGAAATCTTCCCAGCCCTGAACAGGGTAAGTCTCTGGCTGCAGGGCAGGGCAGCTGTTTTTCCTGGTGCCATATTCGGATTTGCAGGCAAATCCCACAGCCTCTGGGATCTTTCAGGAGGACTCTGCTTTCTCTGCTGTAGAGAAATGAAAACCTCCAGAGCAGGGATTACCTGCTAAAGCTGTCAGAAGGACAGGACATGAAGGTTCCTCCTCATGGGGCCAGCTGCAGGCTGTGCAGCTGGGGTGCAGGCAGGAGTGGCCAGGGCTGTGGTGCAGAGCAGGGTACCTGCTGTGACCCAGGGGCTGTGTGCCGGGGCAGGGCCTCTGCCGCCTGCCAGGCTCAGCACTCAGCCTGCCCAGGGAGCTGCCCAGGTCACTGTGGGGAGAAGCTGTGGTGGAAGGATCCTCCGCATCAGGGCAGGGCAGGGCAGGGTCCTGCTGGTGCCCAGAGGCTGCTGCCTGGTGTAGGCAGCTCACAGCTCCACAGCACCCACAAGATAAGTCTGGGTGTGATTCTTGACAGAGAAGGCCAACTCCTGCATTACCTGCAGGGAAGGCACCATCTGGGGTCTCTGCTTTCGCTTTCCTGCCCTGAATAGCAGTCAGGGGAATGCTAATGGAGTTGTCAGGTTGTGTCAGTCACTGAGGCTGTTAGACCATTACACTCAAAGGGATCTGTAGGTCTGTGAGGAACCTCACATTTTTACTCTACACTCTTTAGCCTGCATACAACACCAACAACACCTTCGTTTTTTCCTGAAGGTTTGTTGGATGTCCTGCTCAGCACCCAAAATAGGCAGATGCCTCTGGCCAGTGGGCACCTGAGATCTATCCCCAGTGGTATTTAGCAGCTGGTCTAGGGCAGTACTGATTCTGGATGAGCCCAGAGAAGATCTCTCTGGTTCCTATGTACCCTTAGGAAGTAAAACGGGAAACTCGAGGCAAAAGAACATCTTCCTCAAAGGGAAGTAGGAGTCTGTCTTGCTGAGGAGGTTTCGATAAAACAGAATACATATTGGTTTAGCTCAGAGATGTCTCTCTAACTTTTCCCTGTCTTTCCCACCAAGGACAGCCAACTATGCCCTGAGGCAGCAAATGTCCAACAGCAGCTTCCCCAATGAGTTCCTCCTCCTGCCATTCGCAGACACGCGCAAGCTGCAGCTCCTGCACTTTGGAATCTTTCTGGGCATCTACCTGGCTGCCCTCCTGGGCAACGGCCTCATCCTCACAGCCGTTGCCTGCGACCACCGCCTCCACACCCCCATGTACTTCTTCCTCCTCAACCTCGCCCTCCTCGACATGGGCTCCATCTCAACCATTGTCCCCAAAGCCATGGCCAATTCCCTCTGGGACACCAGGACCATCTCCTATGCAGGTTGCACTACCCAGGTCTTCTTCTTTGTTATGTTTGTAGCAGCAGAGTTTTATATTCTCACCGTCATGGCTTATGACCGCTACGTTGCCATCTGCAAACCCCTGCACTATGGGACAATAATGGACAGCAGAACTTGTGTCAACATGGCAGCAGCTGTCTGGGGCAGTACTTTTCTCTATGCTGTGCTGCACACTGCCAATACCTTTTCCCTCCCCCTCTGCCAAGGCAATGCCCTGGACCAGTTCTTCAGTGAAATTCCACAGATCCTCAAGCTCTCCTGCTCAGATGCCTACCTCAGAGAAGCTGGGCTTCTTGTGGTTAGTGCTGTTTTAGCATCTGGCTGTTTTGTTTTCCTTGTGGTGTCCTACGTGCAGATCTTCAGGGCCGTGCTGAGGATCCCCTCACAGCGTGGACGGCACAAATCCTTTTCCACATGCCTCCCTCACCTGGCCGTGGTCTCGCTGTTCATCATCACTGACATATTTGCCTACCTGAAGCCTCCCTCCATGTCCTCCTCATCCCTGAATATTTTGCTGGCAGTTCTGTACTCGGTGGTACCTCCATCAGTGAACCCCGTCATCTACAGCATGAGGAATCAGGAGCTAAAAGATTCAGTGTGGAAATTGATGACTGGATGATTTTCAGAACAAATAAATTGCGTATTATCTTCTGCATATTAATCATAATGTAACTCATTATAAGTCCAGATTTTGTTATTATTTTATTTTATTTTATTTTATTTTATTTTTGGGGTGTGTGTGTATTTCTTCTTTATTTTCTTCCAGTAGTGTTTTCTCCAAAGTATGTTTTTTCTTCATCCCCTTCTATTTAAAAGTTTTTCTGTTTTGTTTGACTCAGAAGCTTGGTGTAAATGAAGAAGCAGGCTCTCTTTGTATTTAAATATAAGAAAGACGCCTGCAGTGACTTGCTTGCCTGAGATTCTTCCTCAGAGACCTGTGGTAGAGCTGCAGGGGCTCTTGGCTGTATACAGAGGTGGAGGGAAAAAGAATCCTGGCACAGCAGCAATGCCAGGGAGCCCCAGGGCTCGGTCTTTCCCGAGCTGCTCTCCGTTTCACTTCTTATGTTCTCCTTCAGAGTCCTTGTGTTGCTGTGAGGACTGATTGCTCTTGCCGCTTGCTCACCATGCTGCTGTGTGGCAGTCCTGTGTCCACAGGCAGGGACAGGCCAGGGGCACTTCTCTAGCACAGCTGGCTATGTACCAGCATCTCCAGCATAAAAGGGGATGTGCTGAGGGCAGTGCCTGAAGGCTCAGCTCTTCTCCCAGAGCTGCTCTCATGGATATTTCAAAGGGATGGACTCAAAGGAGGCTCCTTGCTTTGCTTGTTTCTCTGTGGGCTCATGGGGATGAGATTAGAGTCCCAGGATCAGGATTTAGTCAGGGTTGATTCAGGAGGGTTGATTCTGGAATTGTCTGCTGTTACCCTGCACCCATGGATATCGTGACTTCACCAGCCTGTGTCCACAGCATGCAACTGGGCTGATGGCAGGCGGGCTTCTTTCTGGAAGGAAGCAGGAGCTGTCAGGAGAGGCCAGGGGATTGGCAGGGACAGTGTGTGTCAGAGAGTCAGCAGGGCATGGAGCCCACCCACAGTGCACGAGCATGTCCAAGGTGGAGCAACCCAGAGATAAAGTACTAAATCTGGCTGGGAACAGGCAAAGGAGAGCTCTACAACTCCAAGGAAAGCACAAGGCATCGGGAAAGCAGTCTTCTGAAGTAGTTATTACACCTCTGGTGAAATTTCATAAACTGTCTCGAGTGAATCAGCCCAAAACATCTCCTGACATTGGAAATAAGTTTGACACAGTGAGCCTTGTGTGTCCCTTCCACAAGGAGCAGGTGCAGAGGTGAGGTAATTTGCAGATGGCAGCAGCAGAGACACTGCCACTGACCTCCACTCCTTCACTTCTCCATTTGCTGCTTTGGGGCCATCCCAGCCTGGGCTGCTCTGCTGGGCTGGGCTGGGTTGGGGAGAGGACAGGGAGGTGTGGAGAGCTGGGGAGGACATGGGCTGGGCTGGCTTCCTGGGAGAGGCCGGGGGGAACCACAGAGCAGTCTGGGCTGGGCTCTTGTTCACTGGATATGGATATGACCAATGCTAGTCATCATGACTTTCACAGCAACTCCTTCTCTGAAGAGTTCTCAACATTCTCCTAAAATATGTATTCGGTTCTTAATTCACTTTTCCACACAGCAGTGGACATTTCCTTCAGGATGCCCTGGAGTTGCTAAAGGCTGCATGGGGAAATGTGAGTCAGGACGTGTGGGAGACCTTCTGAAGCATGAGCTGGTTGGCAGGCAGAGTACCTGAGGGATTGTGCAGGGCATTCCCTGCACCCGGTGCTCCTGGGGGGGCTGGGAAGAGGCCTCCTGAGCACAACAGCTCCTTGTAGCCCTGTGGATGCTGGCTGTGAGGTCACTTCTGTCCCAGCATCTCGCTGGCCAACAACAGGGAGGCAGAGCCTCTGAGGTCATAAAGGCCATCAGAAAGCTGCCCCCAACAGGGTGACACATTAGTTGAGGCCAGGGGAAAGCTGGGTGAATAACAGTGAGAGATTTGGGACAGAGAAGAGGGGCTTTGCTAAGAGAAAGAAAAGCTTAGGTGGAGGTGAGAGAGGTTCAGGTAAGGCTGCTGCTTCTGCAACACTCACTGGGAAAATCTTCATGTTATGTCCTGCTAATATTTCTAACCAATAACCTTAAAACATACAGCTACTCCTAATACTATCCGTCACCCTGGAAGGAATCCATTGCTCTAGTCCCCATCCTCAAATCCTACCTTGAAGTCAAACCCCAGCCATGTTACCTGTAACTGTTAGTCTTAACTCTCACTAATCCCTAGCCTTTAATCACTAGCATTAGATTGCCAGCCTTAACACTAGCCCTCACCCAGTAAAACACCATAAAAACAAATAAACAAACAAAAACTCTAACCAAAAGTCTAGCCCTTACACTAAACACTGACTGGCCACCCAAAGCAGAACACGAAAGCCTCCCTCTAAGACTCTGTCTGATCTGTAAACATGGAATGCAAAAAGAACTCCTAATCCTCAAATCCCTCATTCCTGCACTCTTATCACAAAACTGAAGTGGCTTGACCCCATGAGGCTGAGAAGGGCTTGAGAGGTCCTGCGGCAGTCACTTGGTCTTGGAGGAGGCAGGTGAGGTGACATGGATCTGGTCAGGTCACAGGACTCAAGGGGGAGATGGGTGGGGATGCTCTGCTGAGGTCAGCTGTGCCTCAGGATATCAGGAGGCAGCAGGAGGCCCATGGCTGTACAGGTGGGTGTCAGGGCACTTCTGCCTGAGGGCCTGATAGGCCCCCTTCAGGCACATGGCTGGTGTATGCGTGTGTCATTTTAGTAGTGCAGAAGGAACTGATAACGCTCTGACATGAAGATGGCATGATTATTTATTTTGAGGTCATTTCTGCTCTACTACCAAATAGAGGTTGCAGAACGCGCTCTCCTGCCCATCAGAGAAGCTGAAAGGCCATCAGGAGATGCATGGCCTTGTAGGATGAAAACAATTAAAAAAAAAAAAAAAAACAACAACCTGCTTTTATCTGGTGGGTGTTGGGCGTCAAGGAGGCTGCCCGGTAGGTACGTTCCTATAAGGTGTTGATTGTGCATAAGAAGCTGTGAATCCAGTAGGAAAGATATGGTTTTGGTGGGGACTGTGAGGTAACTTCTGCCTCTGGAGCTGAGAGGCCAGCAGCAGGAGCATGGCTGGGCAAGGCACTGGGAGGTCCCCTCTTTCTGAAGTAGCTGCCAGGTCATCCCTCACCTCCTGGCTGGCAGATGGGCTTTTAGGCTCACATCTCCCAGCATCTCTCACAGGCCAGCAGAAGGCAGCTGGCTGGCATGGTGCTTGTGTGATGCCTTCTGCCCAAGTACCTGAACGGCCCACGCAGTAGCAGCCTTGGCTGTGGGTTGTCAAGTGTCTTGTGCCTGAGTACATGACTGGGGAACAGCAGGCATGTGGCTTAGTTGTGTCTTTCTGAAGAGCTGAAAGGCCAGCAGGAAGGACACATGGCTTGGAAGATCATGGTGAAGTTCTTTCTGTCTAGTCAGATGACAGGAAACAAGAAGGATGATTTAGCATGCTTCTGTGAAGGATAGTTTGAAAGATGATGGAGCTTTTCTTGTTAGTTGGAAACAGCATGTGAGAGAAACACTAGGGAGGTAGAGATATCAATGAAGCTATGGAAATGCCAAGCTTAGAGCAAGGTAGGAAAGCAAGATGGATGTTTGCAGCCTGCAGGGAAACAGGGACAGGTGTGGGACATCATAGGACAGCCAGCGGTGGAGATGGACAAGGGCACTGGCAAGGAGAGAGTTAGCCAAGAAAACAAAGGTCTTGTCCCTTTGGCTACGGCAGCTCTCTGCCACCAAGGCCAGTGAGGAGACATTGTACTGTAACAAGACAGTACAACTGGGGCCTCATCTCCTCTTTGCACCTTGTGACGGAGGCCAGATATCAAACCATTGTCTTTCACTTGGCACTGCATACCCCACATCCCACTGCCTGCGGAAGAGCCCAGAGCCCCATATGAGGACAGGAGCTCTCTGCCCAGGCCTGGCAGCAGGACTTCACCTTTCTGCTATATGAAAAAAACACAAGATTTTCTTAGCCTCAGAACCACCTGCACAGGGCCTTGGCCTTCCTGTAATCATGGCCTCCAATTACCTGTCCTAAAGAGTTCATGGGGCTTTGTCAGTAATACCCTCAGTGGGACCAATCAGTGCTTTGAAGAACTTTGGACTTTGGCTTCTGACTTGGGTTTTCTGAGAGATTTCATCAGTCTGCTCTCAGGAGCTGAAGGTGATAAAATTGTCACCAACTACACCTTGGGGCTTATTAAGACACAGAAAGCCCTAAGAGTCTCTCAAGGAGGTCTGGACAGGTAGAAGTTTGACGCTGTACAGGCAACCTTGCTCCTCACTTCCCAACCTCACACCATTTCTCTCATTGATCCCCTAGGACTTGCATCATTTCTCCTGACACCAGACTTTTCCAAACTTGTCCTGTCACTCTGGGCCATGATTAAAAAAATAATAATAATAAATAAATAAATACAAACCCTGTCATTCTCATAAGCTGCCTTGAAACACTGAAAGGAATCAATAAGTCTGTCTGAAGCCTTCTCTTCTCCAGGTTGAACAACTGCATCACTCACAGCCTTTTTTTGTAGGAGAGCTATTTCTTCCCTCTGATCATTGCCCTCCACTGTAGCCACTCTAAAAGCTCTATGTCTTTCTTGCACGGGGGGCCCCAGAACAGGATGCAGCAAGGCAGGTGGGGTCTCACAAGAGCAGAGTTGAGGGGGGATCACCTGCCTCGACCTGCTGTTCCCTCTTCTTTTTATGCAGCCCAAGATATGTTTGGTTTTCTGGGCTTCAAGCGCACCCTGCCAGCTCACGTCCAAGTGTTCAAACACCAATACACCCATGTCCTTCTCAGCACGGCTGTTCTCAATCCATTCATCCCCCAAACCATAATGATAGTTTTTATTTCCCTGACCCAGGTGCAGCACCTTGCACTTCTCCTTGTTGAACTTCAGGAGGTTGACACAGGCCCACCTCTCCAATCTTTCCAGGTTCTTCTGAATGACATCCCCTCCCACTGGCATACCAACTGCACCACTCAGCTTGGTGTCATCAGCAAGCTAGCTTAGGGCGTACTTACACTTACTCTCCACTTTGTTAATGAAGATATTAATGTATAGGTCTCAACACAGACACTCCTTACTGATTTCTACTTGGACCATAAGCTGTTGACTGCAACTTGTTGGATGTTTCTATCTTTTGTCCAAATAACAGTAAATCCTTCAAAACCACGTTCCTCAGGGAAGTGGTAGGAATGTCGCAGGAAACCACGTCAAAGGCTTTACAGAAGTCCAGGTAGATGACATTAGTAGCTCTTCCCTTGTGTGATGAGGAATATCAAAGAACAGAACATGACAAATGAAATCCTTTATGTGTATAAAAACAACAAGAAGAACAAAAATTATAGCTATAAAAGTTTATTAAAAAGTTTGTAGTTATATATATATTGCATGCTATCATGTCAAGGCCTCTAAAGAATATATATAACAAATTTCTCTATATTTCTAGTATATTGAAGAGTATCATATACCCTTGGTGTAACATATCAAACAACATTCTCACATTGAAGGAATAAATTGGCACCATGAATGAGTACCTTAATCAAAGCAATTAAGTGAAATAAAATCTCCAGGGGTGATTAAATAAAGCTTTTAATCCTTTTTGTACCCCAGGTTTCTGAGGCTTCCTTACAAAGATTCTGGTTTGCTCAGTGCCAGCTGCCTACATCCTTCCTCAACACAGGAGAAGAGAATTGAAACACAGGGCTGCTTTAGTTCAACAGGGATCACAATTATAGGACTGTCTGCATCCCAAATTCCAGCAAACACAACCTATGCAGATCTTCGCTGCATGAAATCTTTGACTGATGGGGATACTTCTCTGAAGGTTTCTGGAGAGTCAAATTTTTCTGAAGGCACTAGCTCATCAGCTGATATTTTCTCCAGATGAGACAGCCTTGTGGGAGGCAAGAAGAGGAAAGGAACTTCTGTCCATCCTCACTCACCATGGACATGGCCCAGATGCAACATTGTAGTGGGTTTACGTGGCAAGGTTTTGGTAGCAGGGGGCCATAGGGGTGGCTTCTGTGAGAAGGATCTAGAAGCTGCCCCATGTTAGGTAAGGGCCCCACTGCTGACCAGAGCTGAGCCAATAACTGATGTTGTTTTGCGCCTCTGTGAGAGCATATTTAAGACAGCGAAAAAAAAAAATGCTGTGCCACACAGCAGCTGGGAGAGTGAGAGGAGTGAGGAACAGCCTTGCAGTCGCCAAGGTCAGTGAAGAAGGAGGGGGAGAGGTGCTCCAGGCGCCGGAGCAGAAGTCCCCTGTGGCCTGTGGTGAGGACCATGGTGAAGCAGGCTGTCCCCCTGCAGTCCATGGACTACCACGGTGGAGCAGGGTTCCACCCTGCAGCCCGTGGAGGAGACCACGGTGGAGCAGGTGGACCTGCACTGAAGGAGGCTGCGGCCTGTGGAAGACCCCTGCCAGAGCAGATTCCGGGCCGGACCTGCTGCCCGTGGAGAGGAGCCCACGCAGGAGCAGGTGACCTGGCAGGAGCTGCTGACCGTGGGGGATCCAGGTTGGAGCAATTTGCTCCTGAGTGATGGACCCCGTAGTACGGACTCATACCTGGAGCAGTTCTTGAAGAGCTGCTGCCTGTGGGAAGCCCACGCTGGATCAGTTCAGCAAGGACTGCATCCCGTGGAAGGGACCCCACAGCACAGGGGACGAGAGTGACCGAGAAGGAGCAGCGGAGAAGAAGCGCTATAGACTGACCATAACCCCCATTCCCCCGTTCCCCTTCGCTGCTCGGGGGGAGGAGGTGGAAGAAGGTGGATGGGGGGGAAGGTGCTTTTGGTTTCTTTCCTTTGTTTCTCACTTCTCTAGCTTGTTAGTAATAGGCAATAAATCTTACTATCTCCCTATGCTGAGTCTGTTTTGCCCGTCACAATAATTACTGCGTGATCTCCCTGTCCTTATCTCAACCCTTGAGCCCTTTTCATCGTATTTGCTCCCCATTCCTCTTTGAGGAGGGGGAGTGAGTGAGCGGTTGTGGTGGAGCTCGGCCGCTCACCCGAGTAAAACCACCACAAACGTGTACAATCAAGTTGCCAAAGTACTGAGCTGATGCAGCCCACTGTACAGGGGGGTCCTTGGCAAAACAATGATGTGGGAAGGGTGAACTCCGGCTGGAGGAGAAGTATGATGTGGATGACAGTCTGTGAATAAAAATGGATGGGTTAACCTGGATATTGGTTTCTGGGGCTATTTCCGATACTTCTGGGTATCTGAAACCTCTGCATGGATCAGAAGAGCATGGCATAGTCCTTCAAGGTGACTGTCCTCCATTGGCAGTGGCTACAGGAGGTAGAAAAGACATGAACTGGGACAGCTGCTATGCACTGCCTTGCAGGGTAAAGACAAAAGAGTGCTCCTCTTCCTTGAACATCACCACCGGGATGAGGAGTCCATGTATCAGGCTTGGACATAGACCCCTTGCACCTATGTTTCAGTGTGAGGCTCCTAAGGTAGACCGGGATGCATATCTCTTGTCCTCAGCAGCACAAGCACAAACAGCTGTGTCCACTGGGTTGCCCTCTTCTGCATTTCCAGCTAGGGCAGAGGCAGAAGAAATGCTTCTCCTGCAGTGGAAGTCCAACATGCGGGAGGAGTCATGGACACTTGCTGCCCTTGGCTACCAGAAGAGGCCCCTGTGCACCTCCCATGCTGGAAGGAGGAATCGTGTCTGGAAGGACATGCGGATTTCTCTGCTCCCCTCAGCCTCCAACAAGACAGGCCCCACTGTCTCAAATGAGCTGAAGCTTTCTACATCCCAGCTCCAGCTGTGCTCCTCTGGCTGCATCTCAAGATTTTACCCAGTATACTTGGTCTGGCTGGACCCGGCTCATTTGGAGTTCACTTGGATAGATTTCATTTACTCTGAAGTACCCAGTGCTATGCTGGACCTCATTCTCAGCAGCAATGAGAAGCTGGTGGGGAATGTGAAGCTGAAGGGCAGCCTTGGCTGCAGTGACCATGAACTGGTGGAGTCCAGCATCTCTCAGGCAGGTCAGAGGGCACAGAATAAGCTCCCAACCCTGGACAGATTATGGCCTCTTCATTGATCTGTTTTGTGGAGTATCATGGGACAAAGCCCTGGAGAGAAAAGGGGTCCGGGAATGCTGGCTATTCTTCAAGGATCACCTTCTCCAAGCTCAGGAGTGATGCATCCCAGCAAAGAGGAAGTCAGGCAAAAATGACAGGTGATCTGCATGGATGATCAAGGAGAAGCTGGCCAAACTCAAACACAAAAAAGAAGGTGTAGTGGGTTTACATGGCAAGGTTGGTTTTTTTTTAGTGGGGGGCTTCAGGAGGGGCTTCTGTGAGGAGAAGCCAGAAGCTGTCCCACGTTAGATAAGGGGCTTGCCACTGTCCAGAGCCAAGACAATAAGTGATGTTGTTTGCTCCTTTCTGAGGTCATACTTAAGAAAGGGAAAAACAAACAAACAAACAAACAAAAACAAAACAAACAAACAAACAAACAAAAAACCTGCTGCTCAACAGCAGCTGGGAGAGAGAGGAGTGAGAAAGAGCCTTGCAGAGGCCAAGGTCAGCAAAGAAGGAGGGGGAGGATGTTCTCCCCCTTCTGCAGAAGTTCTCTTGCAGCCTGTCTCGAGGACCGTGGTGGAGCAGGTTGTCCCCCTGGGGCTCCATATGTACCATGATGGAGCAGATCTCCATGCTGCAGCCTATGGAGGAGACCACGGTCGAGCAGATGGACCTGCACTGAAGGAGGCTGCGGCCTGTGGAAGACTTCCACTGGAGCAGATTCCAGGCCAGAGCTGTAGCCTGTGGAGAGGAGCCCATGCAGGAGCAGGTGACCTGGCAGGAGCTGCTGCCCACGGGGGACCCAGGTTGGGGCAATTTGCTCCTGATGACTGGACCCTGTGGTACGGACCCATATCTGGAGCAGTTCTTGAAGAGCTGCTTCCTGTGGGAAGCCCACTCAGGATCAGTTCAACAAGGACAGCATCCCATGGGAGGGACCCAACTTTAGAGCACGGGCAGAGAGTGACTGAGAAGGAGCGGTGGAGACGAAGTGCTATAGACTGACCATAGGCCCCATTCCCCCATTCCTCTGCGCCGCTTAAGCAGAGGAGATAAAAGAGGGTGGATGGGGGGAAGATGTTTTGTGTTTCTTTCCTTTGTTTCTCATTTTTCTAGCTTGTTAGTAATAGACAGTAAATTTTAATATCTTCCTACTCTGAGTCTGTTTTGCCCATGATGATAATTATTGAGCGATCTCCCTGTCCTTATCACAACCTTTGAGCCGGTTTCATCATATTTTCTCCCCCTTTGCCTTTGAGGAGGGGGAGTGATAGAGCAGCTGTGCTGGAGCTCAGATGCCTACCTGAGTAAAACCACCACAGAAGGCTGCAGAAAATGGAAGCAAGGACAGGTAAACTGAGAGGAATACAGGGACATTGCCTGAGCTGCCAGGGATCAAATCAGGAAAGCTAAGGCCCTGGTAGAATTGAATCTAGACAGGAAGTTCAAGGGCAACAAGAAGGGTTTCTATAAGTATGTCAGTAATGAAAGGAAGACTAGGGAAAACATGGACCCTCTCCAGAAGGAAACAGGAGACCTGGTTACCCAGGGTATGGAGAAGACTGAGGTACGCAATGACTTCTTTGCCTCAGTCTTCACTGGAAGAGCTCTAGCCACACCATCCAAATCCCAGAAAGCAAAGGCAGGGACTGGGAGAGAGAAGAACCACTTATTGCAGAAGATCAGGTTCGGGAGTATCTAAGGAATCTGAAGGTGCACAAGTCCATGGGACCAGGTGAGATGAATCCCAGAGTCTTGAGGGAACTGGCAGATGAAGTTGCAAAGACACTACTCATAATATTTGAAAAGTGGTGGCTGTCTGGTGAAGTTTCTACTGACTGTAAAACAGAGAACATAACCCCCACTTTTTAAAAGGAAATAAAAGTAGGCCCAGGGAACTCTAGCCCAGTCAAACCCACCTCTGAGCCCATCAAGATCATGGAACAGATCCTTCTGGAAACTCTGCTAAGGCACATGACAAAGAGGTGATTGGTGACAGCCAACATGTCTTCACTAAGGGCAGATCGTGCCTGACAAATCTGTTGGCCTACTGCAATAAGGTTACATTGTTTGTGGGTAAGAGAAGAGTAACTGATGCCATCTACCTGAGTTGTGCAAAGTATTTGACACATCCTATGTGGCATTCCTGTCTCTAAACTGGAGAGACATGGATCTGACAGTTGTCCACTCAGTGGATATAAGGAATTGTCTGGATGGTCACACTCAAAGGGTTGTGGTCAACAGACCAATGTCCAAATGGAGATCAGTTACAAAAGGTGTTCTTCAGGGGTTGGTACTGGGACCGGCACTATTTCACATTTTTGTTGGTGACATGGGCAGTGGGATCAAGTGCACCCTCAGCAAATTTGCTGATGACAGCAAGCAGTGTGGTGAGGTTGACATGCTGGAGGGAAGGGGTGTCATCTAGAGGGGCCATGACAGGCCTGTGTGAAACCCATGAACTTCAACAAGGCTGAGTGTAAAGTCCCACACATGGGTTGAAGAAGTCCTGTGCATAAATGCAAGCTGGGTGGAGAAGGGAGTGAGAGCAGCCTCGTGGAGAGGATCCTGGGGGTGTTGGTGCTTGAAAAACTCAACACGAACAGGCAATATGCACTTGTAGCCCTGAAAGCAAAATCCTGGACTGCATCAGAATAAGCATAGCCAGCAGGTCAGGGGAGGTGATTCTCACTCTCTCTTCTGCACTTGTGAGACCCCACTTAAAATACTGTGTTCAACTCTGGGGCCCCCAACATTAGAAAGACATGAACATGTTGGAGAAAGTCCGGAGGATGGCCACAAAAACGGTAAGAGGGCTGGAGCATCTCTCCTATGAAGAGGGAGAAGTGGGGAATTAAGAACAGAAGGCCCTGGGAAGAACTTAGAGTAACCTTCCAGTAGCTACAGGGGGCCTAAAGGAAAGCTGGAGAGGCAATTTATTAGAAGATGTAGTAATAGGACAAGGGGTAATGGCTTTAAACTCAAAGAAGGTAGATTGAAATTAGATATTCAGAAGAAATCATTTACTCTGAGGGTGGTGCGGCACTGGAGCAGGTTGCCCAGAAAGGTTGTCGGATGGTGCCCCATCCCTGGAAGCCTTCAAGGCCAGGCTGGATGGGGCTTTGAGCAACCTGATTTTGAGGAAGGTGTCCCTGACACAGCCAGGACAGCTGACCCAAAGGGATTAAACAGATGTTCCAGACCATCCAGCAGCCCCTGCAGCCCACCACCCCACTACCAAAAGCATCTCTCAGGCTGCAGCAGAGGAGTCTGCTGGGGAAGAGCTGGGGAGGACCTACCAGCAGGATCAGGGAGGGCAGTTTGGGTGCCAGTTCCTGCCAGGGGTCCAACCCTTCTCTCCACTTAGATCCTGCAGGAGAGGTTACTCTGTCTGTGGGTGCTGGGCAGGCATCCTTGGGCTCCTTGGGGGCCCAAGGCTGTAGAAGATGGGTGCTACCAGCGAGTACATCATGAGGCATCACACAGAGCCACTTTTGCTGGAAACTGCCTGTGGCTGGCGGGATGGAAATGTCTCCGTCAGCAGGAATATTGTCCAGGGACTGGGGGTTCTGGCATCCCCCCAGCCAGACCCCTATCCCGCTGGTCCCAAGACATGCCCGTTCCCCACGATTACAGCTTTGAGCTCTACTCCAATTGGTTAACCTCAGAGAGACACCCCGACACCTGGGCAAGGAAGCACTGGATCTGGGGCAAAGCCCCCAGAGGGTTTTAATATTAACATTTGCCAACACACAGCATAAAAACAGAGGAATACCAAGAGGGGAAATACCCATGTGTGTCTGCTACCTGCTGGAAAAGGGAGACCGTTCCCTGGTGCTCACAGCTCTCCCAGTGGCACTGAGCTCTCCTCCCTCCCGGCTGCACCCAGCTGCTGGGCAGGGCTGGGCTCTGCTGGCCTGGGGCTCTGGGACCCTTGTGCATGGGGCTCCAGTGACACATCCTGGGTGTCCTCGTGGGGACATGCCAGAGACACCTCTTCAGCATCGTCATAGCCCATGCTTCCCGGGAAGGGGGACGAGGTGTCTCCCTCAGCTCCAGGGTCCCCAGTACTTCTCTGGGAGTGCAGGCTTCCCCCTGTAAGCATCAAGGCAGGCTGCTGTGGTTGGGTCTGTAGGGTGCCCCTCGGGGCTGTACATCACCTTCCTCCTCCTCGCCAGCTCTGAGACATTCAGCCCATTCTCCAGGCCCCCGGAAATATCCCAGGGCAGGTTCTCCATGTCGGGTGATCAGGCTCTCGATACAGCATGGACCTGTCTGGCCCTGGGGTTGTCACCTAGGAAGCGGCAGCGCTGCATTGCCCTCTCACCTGTGGCTGCATCCCTGGGCCCATCTCCTTCCTCTGGTATCCTGGGCACTTCCCAGTCCCCCTGCCCAGGGACAGGATCCTCCCCAGGGTCAGACACCTCCCCAGCATCATCGTAGCCATCTGCTGGGTCACCTCCGGGCAGGACAGGGACATCTGAAACGAGAGTAGGTGGTGGCAGTGAGAAGGGATGTCGTGCAGAGCAGAGGATGGGAGGGTGTGCGGGGTCACAGGGCTGACATGCTGCTGGTGTCAGGGCCAAAGCAGAGCCCTCGTCCTTCCAGCTCTGATGATGGCACTCAGTGGCACCGCTGTCTGTCGGTCTGCAGGCAGGAGAGATGGAGCTCTTTCTCCCCCCACCCCAGCTCTGATCCCTGGGGTGGCTCCAGACCATCCTCCTCCTCACTGTGCCTGGGGTAGGGCTGCAGCCAGGTCAGGGACGCCTCTGAAGAGGAGCCTGCAGAGAGCTGCAGCGGTGCTCTGGGATGAGCCCTGCTGCCCTGACTTGTGGTCAGCACTGCTGTGGATGGGCACCGTGGGGAGGAGACCAGTTCCCTTGGCACGAGGCATTTTTCAGAGAGGCTCCCAGACCTGCCCTAAGACAGCCCCTTCACTCAGCCCTTGGATGTCCCCAGGGTGCAGGGCCAGGCAGAGAGGGGCTGTCCCCTCTGGGATGGGCAGAGCTGGTGGGGAGGAAGCTCCTCTGTGGGGACCAGCACCTGGATGCTCTCCCACAGACCTCACGGCCCAACCATTTCAGGAACCATGAGCAGGAGCTTCAGGGGACAACCCTGGTCTGGGGCAGGGAGAAAGGGCCCTGCAGATGTGCCCCCACAGGGACCTGCACCCACCTGAGAGACTGAACCTTGGCTGCTTCTCCCATGTCAGGCTGTAAGCGATCTCCTCATACACGGCCTCAGGGAAGGGCTCCCCAGTTCTCCCAGAGCCTGGGGACAGAGGCAGGGCTGGTCTGGGGATGGGCAGAGAGGGATGGGACCCCACTGGGCTCCCCCAGCCCCATTCCCTGGGCCAGCACAGGGTTGTCCCCACAGCACAGCCCCACTGTGTTGTGTTGGCACTGCAGCCACAACCCCGGGGATGGCAGCATCCCCATGGAGATGGTCTGGGGCAGCGTCAGCCTCGCACCATCCTTCTGGAGACAGCCCTTGTGCCGCTTTGTTCCTGGGGTCACGTCCCAGTGCAGACCCTGCACCAGCTCCCGCATTTCCCCTCCCCATGGAGCTGCTCCATCTCTGCCCCACGCGTCAATAGCACAGCCCGTGCCCTGATGGGGGGTTGCTGGAACCACATTGATGGACCCCGCTGCCCCACGCTCCTCCTGCCAGTGCTGCCCAGAGCACTGCCAGCAGTGCATCCTCCCTGTCTCCCCCAGCCCAGCTCTCACATTTCTCTTCTCACCCCAGGACTGATGCCCCAGGGTCTGGGCTCTCTCCACCCCTTGCTGCTAGTGCCCCATGGTCTGTCAGTCAGTGGGGCAGCACATGGGGCAGGAGGCAGCACATAGCTCTGTTTCTGTGCCCCAGGACACCAACACCCCCAGCACACCCAGCCCTGCCAGGAGGTATCTCCCCACCAGGACCACTGGGGAAGGACCCACCTCTGCGCCGAGCCCTGGCACTTCGCACCTGCCCAGCCAGGAGGGCCAGGAGCAGGCAGAGGAGGGCCCCCAGGATGATGCAGATGATGACAGGCACCGAGAGTCTCTCACTGGTGGTGGTCAGAGGGCCCCGGGGGGGAACTGCATGGGCAGGAACATGGGAGGGGCAGCATCAGGCAAGGGAGAGGTTGGGGGCAGGACATGCCAATCCTGACCACACAAGGCAGCAGGGGATGCAGGTGCTGGGGGGAAAGGGCTGGGTGATGGGGCAGCTCCCACCCTTCTGGGTACATCAAAGACTTCCCCCAGATCCCTCGATTTCCTGGGAGTCTCACAGCCCAGCAGGGACCCCTTCCCCTGGCTGTGGGTCACAGCCTGGCCATGGGCAGACCCAGCCCCAGGGGAAGAACAACTTACCTGCTCGTGGGGGGGGTGTTGCTGTCCTGGGTGCAGCTGCAGGGGAGGAGAAGGAGAGCCAGGCTGAGAGGCTGGGGCTGCGGTACCAGGCAGCCTCCCTGGCAGACGGCCCCAACATGTGCCACCTGAATTGTCCCTCCTGCGGGGCTGGGCAGGGTGGCAGGGACAGGGCACAGCACCACTGCTCTCGGCTGCTCACAGGAATGTGCAGGCAGCCCAGGGGATGTGCGGGGACATCCAGCCCCACAGAGGCTGCTACCCACCCACCACCAGCCTCCCACTCTGCAGGGACACCCTTGCTCGGGCCCGCACTGGGGACATGGATGTCCCCAGGGTGCAGGGCCAGGCAGAGAGGGGCTGTCCCCTCTGGGATGGGCAGAGCTGGTGGGGAGGAAGCTCCAGCATTGGAGACGCCCAAGGCAGCTCTTTGCCAAGCCCCCAGCGATGTCTCCCAGCCCCACTGCTCAGCTGAGCAATGCACAGCTGCATCTGCCTTATGCTGGCAGGCACCGCTGTCCCCTGGCTGGGTCCAGCAGTCCTGCAGAGACAGCTCTGTCCCCCTGCACTCCATCAGCCAGATGGGGCCCGTCCCCTCTCCAAAGGCAGCCTGGCCCAGGGCGTAGACCGCGGGGCCACAGCCCAGCTGCCTGCATGCCACCTGGGCATCCCGCATGTCCCAGGCATTGTCACACAGCGTCCCCCAGGCGCCGCGCTGCCAGACCTCCACTCTGCCCGAGCAGCCGTCCTCGCCTCCCACGGTGCGGATCTTCTCCCTGTCTGGGGAGGCAGTGACCTCCCATTGCACCGGGACAGCTGGGACAGCCCTGCCAGGTGAGGGGGGGACATGAAGGGGCAGCTCCCTACCTGTGCACCTCGTGGCGTTGGGGCATGCAACCACCTGTGGCCTTTCTGTCCATGTCCCAAAGGAAAGAGAAGTTGGGCTGAAGGGACTGCTTTGGGGGTCGTGCAGAAGAGAGCTGGGCTGACCTCTGCTCGCACGTCCCCATGCTGCCTGGGTCAGGGCAGCAGCAGAACCCCGTTCATGCAGGGGACACAAACGTCACTGAAGGGGGACCTGAATGCGCATCCCCACAGGGTCCCTGCTTCACAGAGCAGCAGGAGGCTGTCCGTGGATGGAGGACTCCTGCAAGCCCTGCATGGTCTCCTCTGAGACCTTGCCTGGAGATGCCTCTGTATCCCCCAGGGGCTGCTGGCAACCCGGCTGTTAACTGCTGCTGGTGCACGCGGGTGGCTCTGAGACCTGAAGTCACCTTTGTGCCACCAGCAGCAACAGCATCTAATGCAGGAAGTCAAAGCCCCTCTGGGTTCCTTCTCTGCATTTGACCATACCCAGTGGGGAGCAGGACCTGGTGCCCTGATGGCTCAGATTTACCATTGCAGGTGATGTGGGCCTCTTCTCGGAGGTCATCACACGACTGCGGATGCCAGGGAGCAGAGGGACACTGCCAGAAGGAGCTGTTGCTCTTCCCACACTCCACATGATCCAGCCACGCGGTGTCAGACAGCTTGGCATACTTTGAGGTGATTTCCTGGTACCCTTCATTCCCACAGCCCAGCTCCTTGCATACCAGCGACACCGTCTCGGTAGTCATCGAGTTGGAGCAAACGTTGCCCCACGTCCCGTTGTAGAAAACCTGCAGGCGCCCGGAGCAGCCGTCGCTGTTCTCCAGCCCCAGGGCCATGAACTCTGGAAGGAGGAAAGGTCGCAAGGATGGTCTTGGACATTAGCCACTGACATCCTTGGCTCTAACTGGCTCTACCCTCACCCCAGTCCCACTGTCCCCAGCTCCCAGCCCCGCCCACAGCACAGACCTGAGCAGACGACTCCCACGTCCTCCTTGTGCCCGCAGTCGTGCTGCCCCCAGGCCTCAGCAGGGCAGTCCCAGAGAGCAGCTTCGGCCCCGGAGCAGTTGACGCCATCCAGCCAGATCTGCCCAGAGCCCTCCCCGAACCGAGCGGAGCCGGCTGCCTCCAGGGCCCCTCCGCAGCCCAGCTGGCGGCAAACGACGGTGGCATCGGCCGGGTCCCAGGCGTCGTCGCAGACGGTGCCCCAGCGCCCCTGGTAGTAGATCTCCACTCTCCCGGCACAGCGCCCGGCCCCATCCGCCAGCCGGACCCGCCGGCTCCCTGCAGCGGGGAGAAGCCCCGGCCATCAGGGGCTGGCTGCCTGCCCAGCCCCACACCTGGGGGACGTGCAACACCACTCACCCCGGCACACGGCCCCCACGTCCTCCATGATTCCTGCTGATGGTGGGCTCTCAGGCAGGGAGGTGTTGCAGAGGCTCAGGTCAGCCTCATGCCCTGTGCACCGCACCCCGTGCAGCCCCACGGGGCCCAGTCCTCGCTCAGCCCTCACAGGGGTGTAGGCTGCCTCTGCCTCTCCGCACTGCAGCTGCTGGCACACCACGCTGGCCTCCTGCATGTCCCACTGCTCATCCAGGACTCTGCCCCACGTCCCGTGCTAGAAGACCTCCACGCGCCCGTCCCACCGGCTCCCTCCGCCCACCAGCCGCAGGGACATGGGGCGAGCCGGGCCTGGTGAGAGCAGAAATTCAGCCAGGCGCTGCCATGGGGTCCCCAGCTCTGGGTGGCCGTGTCACACACCAGGGGCAAATGGACTTTGCAGCACTGCCCAGCACTCACCTGAGCAAATGACAGCAGCAGCGTTCTCGTGGGAACACTGCGAGGCCCCCAGGGCAGTCACCGGGCACTGCCCCAGGTGGTCTTCAGTCCCGTCACAGTGGAACGAGTCTCTCCAGACGGGGCCGGTTCCTCTCCCAAAATGCCCTCCTCCAGGAATGGACTCAGCAAAGCCACAGCCGAGGTGCCGACAGAGAACGTGGGCGTCCGAGAGGTCCCAGCGGGAGGCACAGAGGGTCCCCCACGTCCCCAGCACATCAACCTCCACCCTGCCCGCACACGCTGTGCTGCCGTTCACCAGCCTGAACCCTGTGTACTCTGGGGACAAAGGAGGGTGAGAGACGTTGCATTTGTGCTTTTGCTCCCACAGGAGCTGCAGGAGAGGCCAAAGGGACAACGTGCCTTTCTCCTCCTGCAGCACTCTTTTAGGGCTGCAGATCTCCCCCTCACCCCACCTGTCACCCTCCCAGCACAGCCCAGTGCCCGCCCTGCTCTCCTGCCCCCACCACAGACCCCATCTGCACCATCCCACACCGAGTCCTTACGTGTGCAGGTGACATAAGTGCCATTGCCTTGGGTACAGGGCTGGTCCTTGGGGGCCCCCCAGGGGCAGAAGAGGATGGTGGATTCATTCCCCACACACTGCAGCTCTCTGTCCCAGAAAGGACTGGTCCCTTCTCCCAGGTGAGCTGCCCCATGCACTGACAGAGCTGTGCCACACTGCAGCTCCCTGCAAACCACTTCAGCAGCTTTGGCACCAAAGTGGGAGTCACAGACAGCTTTCCACTGGTCCCTGTCGTAGACCTCCACACTTCCTGAGCAGGGGCTGTCCCCTCCGACCAGCCGGACAAATCCTGGAGCAACCAAGGAGACCTGTGAGTTCCCAGAGCCCTCTGGCACTTTCTTGCCCACCTCCCACCTCATCCCTAAGGCAGGCACATGCAGAGCCCCTCGGCCAGCCCAGCAGCTCTCAGTGGGTGCTGATGGCACAAACAGCTTAGGGCAGCCCTGCTGCTCCTCAGAAACCAGCCCAGCACCCATGGGCTGCCCTCTCTCCCAAGCCCCCAGCTGCAGGCACCGCTCAGGGAAACTGCTGCTGCCCGGAGCCCCTGGGCTGCCCGGCCCCAGACCCAGCACTGCAGCACCCGCAGCACGTGGGCCCAGGGAAATGGGCCCAGGCACTGGGGGCTGCTGCAGCCTGCTCTGCCCCACCGGGCTCAGGCCAGGCTGAGGAACCCCTTGGAGCTGCCAGAAAAGCCCCCTGTTCCCAGGGGCTGCTGGGGCTCTTGGGGAGCTGCTGTTAGATGGGGCACATCTGGGGAGCAGGTAAAGGGGGGTCCTCAGGCAGGGACAGAGTGTGGTGCTGGGCATGCACGTCCCCAGCCACCAGCTGGGCAGAAGGCAAAAGAGCAGGCAGAGAGCAGCCCTGGGCTGACACGAGCTCCTGGTGCAAAGGCAGGCACCGAGGAGAGCCAGGAGGTGCTGGCACAGCCCCTGGGGCACAGGGCAGGCAGGAGACGCTGGGCAGTGGGTCAGTACTGTCTGGAGGGGCTCTGTCTCCAGGGTTTGGCTCTCATGGTGTGACCCTGGGACAGGAACAAGGTGCCACTTGCCACCCTGCCCCTCTGCTCAAGCCCAGTGCTCCTGCCCTCTGAACAGCCCTCCTGCTTTGGCCGAGGTTCTCTTGTCTGATGGGGGTACAACCCAAAAGGCCTGGGCCATTGCACGCCCTTCCCTGAGGCTGCTGGTGGCTGGGGGAGTTGCTCTAGATTCCCCTGGCATAGGGACCAGCCTGCCAGACAGAGCCTGGGTGAATGGGAGGAGAAAGATGGAAACCAGCCAGCACAATGGGGAAGGGTGGGGGCTTTCCTCTCCCAGCCCCGGGCACCTCCCCAGGGTTGCCTGCTCCAGCTTCAGGGCCAGGCTGGGTGCGCTCCCACTGGGCATTCCCCAGGGACAAGGGACACCATCAGTGACAGAGCCAGCTCAGAGTGCAACTTGACACACAGAGCCATGTTCTGGTGTCCACTTGTTGCTTCCTGACCTCACAGCCAGGTTCTTTACAACTGTCCTCGTCCCAGAGGTAGGGAACAAGTTCAGTCCTTACCTGAACATGTCACTCCAGCGTCCAGCCTGTGATTGCAGTTTGTTTGACCCCATTCTGCGTATGTGCAGTCAGACAGGGCAGACTCGGTGCCATGACATCCAACAGCAACCATCCAAATGGGGCCAGATCCTGGCCCAAAGTGTGCATAGTGAGAAGCTTCAAGAGCAACCCCACAGCCCAGCTGCCTACAAACCACTGCAGCATCGGACATGTCCCAGTAGTAATGGCACACGGTCCCCCACTGGCCCTGGAGTTTCACCTCCACTCTCCCAGCACAGCGCCTGCCGCCATCCGCCAGCCTCACCTCCGCAGCCTCTTCAAACACCAACAGGGGAAGGGTCAGGAGAGCTTCGAGCCCCACAACGTGGGTCTGCGAGTGCTCCCTGCCCAAGCAGACTCGCAGTTCCCAGGGTGGGAGTCCTGTCCCTACAGGCTCTCCTAGGTGGTGGTGGGGATCCTTCCTCTCCCTAGAGGCAGAGCTGGGCCAAGAGTGCACAGCTCTGTCCCTGCTAGGACATTCACTGCCCCACAGCCCTCAACACCTCCTCCCATCCCACTGGCTCCCTGCCCCTGCCCATGTCCACCCACACACAACCCCCAGTCCTGCGCAGGGCTCCCACTCCTCCCCATCCCAGTGTCCCACAAACAGCCCCATGCCCCTGAGCAGCTTCCATTGCCCATTGTCTGTCATAGGCACCTCCCAAACCCACCGTCCGAGTTGATCACTAGGGTACCAACAACCCACGTCCCTTCCCTGTCCCTGATGTCAGACTGGCCTCTGTGCTTGACCAGGACCCCTAAGAAGGACACCAATCTACCCGCTCTGGGTGCAGATGCCCCAGTCCTCTTCTGTTAATGGGGCACAACCTGCCCTCCTGGAGTCAGTGTTTCCCCAAATCCCAGGTGCAGGGAACAGCACACAACCCCTCTGGGGCACCCCAGACAGTGGCTGTACCCTGGAGATAACTGAGGGCCACTCACTGTCTGGGCCTCCTCCAGATGCAGAGGCACAGTGCTGGGGAACAAGGGGTCCCAAAAGGGTACCCAAGGACAAGGTGTTTAGAAATGAAGCAAGGCATGGGCTGCCAAAAACATGGGAGCTGTGGAAATGGATTACTCTCTCCCACCCAGATAGGCACAGGTTAAAGAACAGGGCTGGGGGACTGAGAACCTTCTGCTTCTCATTTCAGTGGTGCCTGGAAAGCAACCCCACTCCCAGGGGGATCCCAATGACCCCAGTGCTGCCCACTAACCCCAGGCTGTTGAAAAAAGCAGCTGACACTTACCTCTGCAAAGCTGCACCCAGAGGAGCAGCCACAGCACCCAAGGGGACAGGAGTCCCTCTGTCCCCATCCTGAGGCTCCTGCCCTCACAGCACGGCCCTGCTGCTGGAGCTCCTCGGACCCACAAGGCAGTGGGGGTGATGAGGGAGCAATATATCTGTGCAGATGCTGTCCCAGCTGCAGGAGGAGCCAGTCGAAGCAGCAGGCACCTTTTTAGACGTTATCGGCACTTATCTCCCCTCCGACGCAGCCCAGCTCTCCAATGAACTTCTCCAGCGCTCTTCATGACCATATATGAGGGACGGCTCCGCTGCGGGTCTCACGTCACTGCGGTGGGAGATCATCGTGGGGTAGGGCTGGGTGTGGGGGCAGATGGGTCTGACACCCCTTGCAGCCCGCTGTGGGGACCGGGAGCACAGAGCATCTCCCGAGCTGTAGCGTCCAAGAGCCCAAGGTGCGATTGTCCGGCCGTCCCTGCGCCATGGGATCCACGGGGCTGGGCCTGCAGCGGGGCTGTGTCAGGCTGGGAAGGGCCCAGCCCCTGCCCCTGCTACAGCCCCCGCTGTGCTGGCAGCAGCAGCTGGGAAAGGCCCTTGGGCAGGGCCCGAGCCCCATGCCGGGAGCGCTGGCTGGCCCGTCCCTCCCCAGGGAGCCTCCTGTGGGGTCCTGGCAGCAGCCAGAGCTGGTCCAGGGCCTGCCCTGGCAGCAGAGCTGCAGCCCAGAGCCTCAGGCGTCTCCCTGGCTCTCAGCGTGTCACCCAGGGGCCGTTATTCCCCGCGGCGGGTCGGGAGCTGGAGCCTGCCTGCCACTGCAGGTGCACAAACCGCAGCCCACGTGACATGGCGCCCGGGCAGGAAGGCGGTGGTTTCCTCCTGGCCCCGTGCCCAGGCCTGGCCCTGCGCTGCCTCCCAGCCTCCTCGCAGCACCAGGCCTGGCAGAGTCCAGTAAGTCTTTGTGCAATGCTCTCAGACATCGTTTATTTTATATATACATATATATATATATAACATTTTTAAATATATATACAGTTTATAAATATATATATAAATATTATATATTATCATATTATATATTATTACATTATGTATTATTATATTATAATATATTATATTACATTACAGTACAGTACAGTACATTATATTACATTATATTATTATTGTTTATTATAGATTTTATCTTTATAATATATATTTAAATGACATTTTGTATATACTATATTATATATAGTATATTATTTTACATTATATATTAGATTAGATTATATATATTATTTTCTATTATATGTATAATTTTATATTATATGTATTATTATATATTGCCTATTATATTATATGTATTATATTATTATATGATATTATGTTATATTTTTATATATTATAGTTTATATTATATTTTATTATTTATATTTATATTACATACACAATATATTTATATATTATATTATATTATGTTATGTTATGTTATGTTATGTTATGTTATTTTATATATAATTTTTATTTTTTTACAAATAAATATATTTTATATTTTTAATATTTTTAATATTTTTAATATTTTTAATATATGTTTATACTCATTATAGTTTTTTAGATACAAATAGTTTATTTTTTAGTCTGGAGGCTGGAGTTGGACTCACTTATCTTCAGTTCTTTCCAACTCATGATATTTCATGTCTGTCCAACCCAGCTCCAGGTGATGCCACAGCATCCTCACCTGCCATGGGCCTGCTCCTGGCCTGTGTTCAGACAGCAATGACCTCACAAACACCTACACAAGTTCTTGGCCTGCTCCAGGCCTGCCAGCTCCTCAGGCACCAGTGACCTCACAGGTACCTGGACAATCCATGGGCCTTGCCCTGACCTATCACCAATGACCTCCCCACAGACTCATGCAAGCCATGTGGTCACTAGGGTTCTTACAACCCAAACCATTCTATCATTCTGTGATTCTCTGATATCTGTGCAGCTGATGCATACTCGCCATGGAGGTAGTCAGGCTCCAGTGACCTCCCAAGAACTTATACAGCCATGCACCTGCTCCTGGCCTATCAGCTACTCAGCCAAGAGTGGCATCACAAGTCCATTCCCCAGGCATGGGTCTCCTTCCTGCCTGTCATCTTCTCAGGCACCAGTGACCTCACAAGCTCCTACGAGAGCTGTGGGCCTGCTGCTGGTCTGTCAGCTCCACAGGCACCACTGACCTGAGCACCACATAGACACCTATTTGCTTTCTGCTCACCTATGAACAAGTGTGATGCACCAGTAGACAGGTGCCTGGGGTTTCTGTTGGATTGCAGGAGTAATAAAGCATGGGGTGCCATCACTGACGTGACATCATAAGCTCCCACAGACCCACACAAGCCATGTGCTTATTCCTGGCCTACTGGCTTCTCAGGCACCAGGGTCCTCACAGCATGTGGCACAGGCCATGTTTGCTCTCAGCCAGTTAGTTACACAGGCACCACTGGCATCCAGATGGCATTCACAGGCCAGGGGCCTGCTCCTGGCCTATCAACTCCTCAGCTGACCATGACCTCATAAGCACATGTTGCCTAATGGAAGGTGTCCCTGCCTGTAGCAGGGGGGTGTGGACTAGATGGTCACTAGGGTTCTTACAACCCAAACCATTCCATGATTCTGTGATTCTCTGACATCCGTGCAGCCACTGACCTGAGCACCACATAGACACCTATTTGAGCAGAAAGCTCACCTATGAAGGAGTGTGATGCACCAGTAGACAGGTGCCTGGGGTTTCTGTTGGATGGCAGGAGTAATCAAGCATGGGATGCCATCGCCGACATGATATCATAAGCTCCGAAAGACCCACACAAGCCATGTGCTTTTTCCCGGCCTACAAGCTTCTCAGGCACCAGGGTCCTCACAGCGTCTAGCACAGGCCATGTTTGCTCTCGGCCTGTCAGCTACTCAGGCACCACTGGCATCACAGGAACATTCACCTGCCATGGGCCTGCTCCTGGCCTATCAGATATTCGGCTGACAGTGACCTCATAAGCACAGATGATCTATTGGAAGATATCAGTGTCCCTGTCCATGACAGGGGGTGGGTGTTCATGTTCAGCTGGCTGTTGACCAACATCCCCAGGTGCTTTTCTGCTGGGCAGCTTTCCAGACACTCTTCCCCAAGCCTATGCTGCTGCACGGGGTTGTTATGATCCAAGTGCAGGAGCTGGCACTTAATCATTGTTGAATGTCATGTGATTGGACTCAGTCCATCAATCCAGCCTTTACAGCTCCCTCTGCAAACCTTTCCTACCCACAAGAAGATCAACTGTCCCAGCTAACTGGTTATCATCTGCAAATGTACTGAGGGTGCACTTATTCCTCATTCAGATCATCCATCAAAATAGTAAACAAAACTGGACCCACTACTGAGGCCTGGGGATTGCCACTGGTGACTGTCCACCAACTGGACTGATCTCTCTTCACTCAGACGCTTTGAGCATGGCCATCCAGACAGTTCTTCAAGCAGCAACCTGTACACTTGTCCAAGCCATGAGCGGCCAGATGGGTTGTCATTCTGCAGGGTTGCTGCTGCTGAGTCCACATGGAGAAGATGTAGCTCCTTCTTTTATGCTTTTTCTAATGCCCTGTGCTCAGTCCTTTCAAACCAACTAAGCATGAATCTGGTGCTTGTGATGAGCTGGTGCTCAGCTCCTGTTCCAGTTACTTGCTAGCATGTATCGTTGTCGTTGAGTTTGTACAGCATGGGCATTCTTGCATTCCCTTTTGTCTCTGTTTGCTTGAGTCTGCATTGTCAATGGTAGTTCAGGAAGACTAGAGGGAGTGGCTGCTAGGGAAGCACAAGTTTGCATCTGTCATGGTGGGACTTTGGTCAGCATTCACAGTGCAGTGACTCAAGCTGTGACACAGTCAGGAGTTCTATCCTTTGAGGGAATCGCAAAGGCAATTCCTTCTTGAAGGGCGATTCCATCCTGAGTCCTGTCCTTGCCTGTGCAGCACCTGTCAAAGGGTCGATATAAGTTTCTCCTTAGAAGAAAGGCCCCACCATGAGGGGCTGCCTAGAGCTGGGCTCCTCTCCACAGTTCTGACGCAGTCTTCTCCTGCAGGGGCTCTCCCTGGACTGCAGCCTCCTTCAGGCCACATCCACCTGCTCCCACATGGGGTCTTCCATCAGCTGCAGTGTGGAGATCTGCTCCAACATGGTGCGCCACAGGCTGCAGGGGAACTTCTTCTCCAGCACCTGGAGCACCACCTCACCCTCTTTCTTCACTGACCTTGGTGTCTGCAGGGCTGTTTTCTCTCACATTTTCTCAATCTTCTCTCCCAGCTATTCCTGCATGTCATTTTTACCCCTTTCTTTAAAATGCTCTCACAGATGTACAAACAGCATCACTCATTGGCTGAGGTTGGCCAGCAGCATGTCCCTTTTGGAGCCAGCTGGAAGTGGCTCTTCTCTAACAAGGGGCAGCTTCTGGACTCTCCTCACAGACACCAGCCCTGCAGCCCCCCTGCTACAAAACCCTTTCCATGTAAGCCCAATACAACCTCCCACCTGCAAAGTAAAAACAGAGCCCAGACAAGCAGCAGCAGACCCATGCAGGCAATGACAAGGCACTGCTGCTGCTTTGGGGCTGCTAGCAGATGAAAACCCTGGGAGAACTGCTCAGAGCTTTTTTTTTGGCTCTGCCCTCCATGGATGAGATAAAACAAAGAGGGTTTTGGCAGGGGGTGAGCTATTCCACGCTTGTGCTTAGGTGGGAGGTTAGAAACCAGCCCAGTTGTTTGCACCAAACCCAACACACACACACACACCCCAGAGCAACAGGGACTGCACTACCATGGGCCATCTCTGCACACCCATGCATTTCCCTACAGGACAAAATGGGTGACACACACCTGGCCATTGCAGGACCAAGGGGCCACCACAGAGATACTGTAGCTTGGCTCAGGGCATGTGCTAACCCTGGTCTGGGCTGGAAAGCTCCCCAAAGTGCTCAGTGCAGTATTTCCTGCCTGTGAAGTTCAAGTAATAGTCAAACAAGTTGTGTGGAGTGCCCTGACAACCATCTGCACAGCCATGGGCCTCCTGCTGCCTCCTGATATCGTGAGGTACATCTGACTTCAGCAAAGCATCCCCATCCATCACCTCCTTGAGCCCTGTGACATGTCCAGATCCATGTCACCTCACCTGCCTCCTCCAAGACTAAGTGATTGCTGCAGGACCTCTCAAGCCCTGCCCAGCTTCATGAGGCCAGACTGCTTCAGTTAGGTGACTAGATCATAGGAATGCAGGATTTGGGGAGTAGGTGATCAGCTTAGGGTTTAGGGATTAGATGTTGCCTTCCAGGGTTAGTGGTTGGGCAGAGTATTAGAAGGAGGCCTGTGTTTTCTGCTTTTCGGGTTCTAGTCTGCATCTAGTGTAGAGAGTATGTTATTTGTTGGGATTTTCTTCAGGGCTCTGTTGAGGAATCATTTTAAGGCTGGAATTCAATGCTAGGGACGAAAGGCTGAGGAATAGGCTGAGAAATGAGCTATGGTAAGGCCTTGTGGGTTTGGGACTTGGCTAACCCGTGCCAGGTGAGGTTTGAGGTTAGGGATAAGAGTAGTGGATTCCTTGCAGAGAGAGGGATAGCATTTAGATGTACGGGTAGGGCTTATGGCTACTGCTTAGAAATATTGCCAGGGCTTCACGTGAATGTTTTCTTAGTAGGTGTTGCAGCAGCACCAGGCTAACCTGAACCCCTCTCACCTCTTCTAGATCTTTCCTTTCAGTTAGCCAAGCCAATCTTCTCTCCCATAGATTTCCCACCATTGTTCTCCCAGCTTTCCAATGGCCTCCCCAGATGTGGCACCCTGTTGGGGGCAGCTTTCTGTTGGCCTTTATGACCTCAGATGCTCTGCCTCCCTGCTGTTGGCCAGCCAGGGGCTGGGACAGAAGTGACCTCACAGCCAGGGATCACTAGCTGGGATCAGACACTCTGCCTGACCAGGACAAGTTCCTGGCTTCCAGTCTCCCCAGCTGAAGGCACTTGGACATATGAGCCCCCATGGGTGCAGCCCCACTCCAGCTGCTGGCACACACCACCCCAATCTCACACACACTCACACACTTAAGTCCACTGAGTCCACACACTCCCACCTCTACTGTCGCTGACTACGTGGGCACTCTGATGCTGTGGTTCTTGTCCAGCTGCTGCACTTGCCCCCTTGTACAACCATCAGGTGACCTACAGCCCTAGGCAGCAATCCCCTTAGTCCAAATGGTGATGTGGAGAGCTGCTGCCAGTGATGCATCTTGGGTTTCCTCCTAGACGCTGGGCTGACAGCCCTCCTAGGGCAGCCCTGGAAGGAGCTGGGACAAGATCTTGGTTCCACAGGAGCCTGTGACTTGGGTTCCCACTTGCCAATGTGCTTTGTGCTCTTCTGGGCTCATGGAGTTGGGCTCTTGTTGAGCTCAGGGCTCTCCTGTGCTGGGCCTGGAAGCAGCCAGGGCAGGGCATGAAACTGAATTACTTGTCCTGCAATCACTTCCTTGGGCCTTCATTTTGTGTGCAGATGCACTTCTTATCACACAGCCTAACACAATCCAACAAGAACATAAACCTCTGGAGGCATCTGTGTGTGGAGGTCACATACATATGGAAGTGGTATTATGTAAGATATGACAGCAGAGAACTCAAATTGCTCTTCAGAAATGCTTCATAATTAGGGGAAAATCTGTTTTGTTGCATGGGTAACATGTCTGGGGTTCGACTTCAAGGTAGGCTTTGAGGCTGGGGATTAGAGCAGTGGATGCCTTTCAGGGTGAGAGAGAGCATTTAGGGCAGCACTAGATTTTCGGGTTACTAGTTAGAAATATTACCAGGACTTAACATGAAGATTTTCCCAGTGAGTGTTGCATAAACATCAGACTTACCTGAACCCCTCTTACCTCTTCAAAATCTTTCCTTTCTGTTAGCCAAGCCCCTCTTCTCTCTCCCAAATCTCCCACCTTTATTCACCCAGCTTTCCCCTGGCCTCCCCTAATGTGTCACCCTCTTGGGGGCAGCTTTCTGATGGCCTTTATGACCTCAGAGGCTCTGCCTCCCTGCTGTTGGCCAGCCAGGGGCTGGGACAGAAGTGACCTCACAGCCAGCATCCACAGGGCTACAAGGAGCTGTTGTGCTCAGGAGGCCTCTTCCCAGTGCCCCCAGGAGCAGTGGGTGCAGGGGATGCCCTGCACAATCCCTCAGGTACTCTGCCTGCCAAGCATCTCATGCTTCAGAAGGCCTCTGACACAACCAGACTCATCAACATCAGACTCATCAGACCCCAAAGCATCAAATGGAGAAGTGGAGGTCAGTGGCAGTGCCCCTGCTGCTGCCATCTGCAAATTACCTCACCTCCTCACCTTCCCCTTGTGGAAGGGACCCACAAGGATCACCAAGTCCTACTCATTTCCAATGGCAGGAGATGTTTTGGTGTGATTTACTAGATCCAGTCTATGAAATTTCACCAGAGGTGTAACAAATAACTCACCAGACTGCTTTCCCTATGCCTGCTGTATTCCCTGGCGTTGCAGAGCTCTCCTTTGCCTGTTCCATCCCAGATCTTGCACTTATCTCTGGGTGGCTCCACCTTCGACATGCTCATGCTCTGTGGGCTCCGTGCCCTGATGACTCCTTGACACACAGTGTCCCTGATGATCCCCTGGGCTCTCCTGGCAGCTTCCACTTCCCTCTAGAAAGATGCCTGCCTGCCTTCACACCTACTGCATGCTGTGGACACAGGCTGGTGAAGTCACCATATCCACGGGTGCGGGGCACCAGCAGGCAACACCAGAATCAGCCCTCCCTGCTTAAAAGCTGATCCTGGGTGATCAGCTGATCTCATCCCCATGAGCCCACAGAGAAACAAACAAACAAAAAAAAACCACAGGAGCCTCCTTTTAGTCGACTCCTTTGCAATATCCATGAGAGCATCTTCAGGAGAAGAGCTGAGCCTGAAGGCACTGCCCTCAGCAGATCCCCTTTTATGCTAGAGATGCTGGTACAGAGCCATCTGTGTTAGAGTAGTGCCCCTGGCCTGTCCCTGCCTGTGGACACAGGACTGCCCCACAGCAGCACGGTTAGCAAGCGGCAAGAACAATCAGTCCTCACAGCAACTCAAGGTCAATGAAGGAGAGCGTGGGAGGTGAAAGGGAGAGCAGCTTGGGACAGACCAATCCCTGGGGTTCCCTGGCAGTGCTGCTGTGCCAGGAATCTTCTCCCCTTCCATCTCTGCACACAGCCAAGTGCCCCTGCAATTCCACCACAGGTCTCCAAGGAAGAATCTCAGGCAAGCAAGTCACTGCATGGTCCTTCCCTTTATTTAAATACACAGAAAGCCTGGCCCATGATATATACAAAGACCTGGAGTCAAAGAAAACAGGTACATAAAAAGAACGAAGGGGATGAACAATTATATTTCTTTGTGGAAAATATTTAGGGAAGTAAAGCAAAGTAAAAATAAGCAAATAAATAAACTAATAAGGAAAAAAAAAAACCAAAACATTTCTAGGTCTCTGCTGAGTAAAATTAAGAAGGCATTCAGTTTATTGCTTCTGAAAAAACCTCCAGTCATCAGTTTCCAAACTGCATCCTTCAGCTCCTGGTTCCTCATGCTGTAGATGAGGGCTTCACTGCTGGAGGCACCACCGAGTACAGAACTGCCAGCAAAAGATTCAGGGATGAGGAAGAGATGGAGGGGGGCTTCAGGTAGGTAAATGTGGCAGTACTAAGAAAAAGGGAGAAACTAACAGCCAGGGAGTTAGCCACATGAGGGAGGCACGTGGAAAAGGCTTTGTTCCGTCCATGCACGGAGGAGATCCTCAGCACAGCCCTGAAGATTTGCACAAAGGACACCACAAGGAAAACAAAACACCCAAAGGATAAAGAGACACTAACCACAAGAAGCCCGACCTCTCTGAGGTAGGCATCTGAGCAGGAGAGCTTAAAGATCTGTGGAACTTCACAGAAGAACTGGTCCAGGGCATTGCCATGGCAGAGAGGGAGGGAAGTGGTATTGGCAGTGTGCAGCACAGCATAGAGAAAAGTACTGCCCCAGGCAGCTGCTGCCATGTAGACACAAGTCCTGCTGTCCATTACTGTCCTGTATTGCAGGAGTTTGCAGATGGTAACGTAGCGGTCATAAGCCATGATTATTAGAAGAAAAAACTGTGCTGAAAGGAAAAAGAAAAAAAAATCTGAGCAACACATTCCAAGTAGGATATGATTCTTGTGTCCCACAGGGAATTGGCCATGGCTTTGGGAACAGTGGTGGTGTCCTGGTTCCAGTTACGACAGAGTTAATTTTCCCTCATAGTAGCTGGTAGGGTGCTATGTTTTGGATTAGGATGAGAAGAGCGCTGATAACATGCTGATGTTTTAATTGTTGCAGAGCAGTGTTTACACCAGGCCAAGGACTTTTTGACTTCTCGCTCTGTCCTGCCAGCAGGCAGGCTGGGGGTGCAGCAGGAGCTGGGAGGGGACAGACCCAGGACAGCTGACCCAAACTGGCCAAAGGGGTATTCCATACCATCTGACGTCATGCTAAACAATATATAGGGGTGGCTGGCCGGGGTGGGGGGGCCGGCTGCTCGGGAATAGGCTGGGCATCGGTCAGCAGGTGGTGAGCAATTGCATTGTGCATCACTTGTTTTCTTACACATTATTATTATTAATACTATTATTATTATCACTATTATTATTATTATTGTTATTATTATATTCCTGTCTTAATAAACTGTCTTTATCTCAACTCACCGGCTTCACTTTCCCGTTTCTCTCCCCCATCCCAGAGAGGGAGGGGGGAGGGTGAGCGAACGGCTGTGTGGTGTTTAGCTGCCAGCCGGGTTAAACCACAACAAGCTCCTGCCAGGTCACCTGCTCCTGTGTGGTCTCCTCTGCATGGGCTACAGCCCTGACCCAGAATCTGCTCTGGTGGGGTTCCTCCACAGGCCACATCCTCCTTCAGTGCAGGTCCACCTGCTCCACCGTGGTCTCCTCCACGGGCTGCAGCATGGAGATCTGCTCCACCATGGTACACCATGGGCTGCAGGGGAGCAACCAGCTTCACCATCTTCGTCTCCACAGGCCACACGGGAACTTCTGCTCCAGTGCCTGGAGCATCTTCTCCCCATCCTTCTGCACTGACCTTCGTGTCTGCAAGGCTGCTTCTCCCTCCTCTCTCTCCCAGCTGCTGGTTCCCTGTTCCACACCAGATTCTTTTTCTTTCGTTCTTCATTTTCTTAACTCACCAGTGACAGGACCCGCAGGAAAGGTGTTAAGCTGAGGCAGGGGAAGTTTAGGCTGAACATCAGGAAGAGGTTCTTCACCGAAGGGGTGGTTGCACACTGGAATAGGCTCCCCAGTGAAGTAGTCACTGCACCAAGGCTGTCTGAATTTAAGAAGCGATTGGGCTGTGCACTTAGTCACATGGTCTAAACTTCTGGGTAGACCTGTGCGGTGCCAGGAGTTGGACTTGATGATCTTTATGGGTCCCTTCCAACTCAGGATATTCTATGATTCTATGAAATCTGCTCTCAAAGAGACGCAAACAACATCACTTATTTTTTCAGCTCCGGCCAGCAGCAGGCCCCTTATCTAACATGGGTCAGCTTCTAGATTCTTCTCACAGAAGCCACTGTGTTGGATACAGCCTGGACTTAGCATACACTTGAGCAGCGTGTTTTATTGCTTATTAACCTTTATTATACTTTATTTTAGTTTGTTTGCACTTAAGAGTCATTATTTTGTATCTGTGTGCAGCCGTTTCTCTAAGGAGGGAGTTGGTGCAAGGGATCTACAAGGTGCAACTGCAGACTTCAGTGAAGAAGTCTGATGTCAGGAGAAGTGATGCAAGTCCTGGCGTGGCAATGACATAAATAGTGGGGTTGGAAGATGAGGAGCAAAGATGTCCATAAAGGGTCAAGCTTCTCCTACCTGTCCAGACCTCCTTAAGAGACACTCAGGGCTTGCTGTGTCTTAATAAACCCCAAAGTATAGCTTCTGCAAAGTCCAACAACTTCAACACCTGAGAGGAGACTGATGAGTTAATTGGAGGTCGTGATTACAGGTAGGCCAAGGCACTGTGCAGGTGGCTCTGAGGCTGAGAAAATGCTGGGTTTGTTTCATCAACCAGAAAGGCCAAACCCTGATGCCAGTTCTGGGCAGAGAGCTCCTGTCCCTCCCATGAGGCTCCAGGCTCTTCCTCAGGCAGTGGGGTGTGGGTTATGCAGTGCCAAGTGAAAGACAGTGGTGTGACACCTCCTGGCCTCCATCAGGAGGTGCAAGGAGGTGATGAGCCCCCAGTGCTAATAGGACAACATCTCCTCCTAGGTTTTGGTGGCAGAGAGACCTGCAATAGCCAAGGGGACAAGGCCTTGGTTTTCCTGGCTAAGTCTACTCTTGCCAGTGTCCTTGTCCATCTCCACCACTGGCTGCCCTATGATGTCCCACACCCATCCCTGTTTCCCTGCAGGCTGAAAACATGCATCTTGCCTTCCTACCTTGCTCTCAGCTTAGCATTTCTGTGCCTTCATTGACATCTGTACCCTCTCCAGCTGTGCCCTGAAACACAAAGCTATGGACGGAGCACAGATTCCCTCAAGGTGACGTCTGACACTAAAGCACTACCCTTTTGGTGATATATCTTCCCTCTCATGCCCTGTCTCCACCATCCAAGCCTGAATTTCTAGAAAGCTGTCTGTCACCGTGAACAGGGGAAGTTTCCTGTGACCAAGGGAAGTTCCAACATCTCAGAAACCATCCTTCACACAGGCATCCCAACCTATCAGCTTTCCTGTGGCTAGTCATCTCACCAGGCAGAAGGAACCTCACCAGGGTCTTCCAAGCCATGTGGCCTTCCTGCTGGCCTTTCAGCTCCTCAGATAGACACAACCAAGCCACATGCCTGCTCTCAGTCCCTTGCCCAGCCATGCTCCTGCTGTTGGCCTATCAGCTCCAGAGGCAGAAGTGACCTCAGAGTCACCTCCACAGCCAGACACTTCACTTTCATTATTAAAGTCCAGGAATAAGGGATTTGAGGATTAGGTGTTCAGGTTAAGGTTTGGGGATTGGATCTTGCCTTCCAGGTTAGGGATTGGGCAGAGATTTAGGGAGAGGCTTTGCTTTTCTGCTTTGGGAACCCATTCAGTGTTTAGGGTATGGGCTGGATTTTTGGTTATGGTTTTATTTCTGCCTGGGTGAGGGTTAGAGTTAAGGCAATTTAATGCAAGGAATTAAGGGCTGTGGATTACAGTGAGCAATGGGGTAAAAAACACTAAGTGGTTATGTCTAAGTGGTTATGGGCTTTGTCTTCAGGGTAAGGTTTGAGGTTGGTAATTACTACAGAGGCTTCATTTCAGGATGAGAGACAGCACTTAAGGGTATGCCTAGGATTTATGGTTACTTGTTAGAAATATTACCAGGATCTAACATGAATTTATTCCCACTAAACGTTGCAGCAGCAGCAGCCTTACCTGAACCCCTCCTAACTCTTCAAAATCTTTCCTTTCTGTTAGCCAAGTCCCTCTTATCTCTCCCAAAGCTCCCACCTTTATTCTTCCAGCTTCCCCCTGGCTTCCCCAAAGGAGTCACCCTCTTTTGGGCAGCTTTCTGATGGCCTTTATGACCTCAGAGGCTCTGCCTCCCTGCTGTTGGCCAGCCGGGTGCTGGGACAGAAGTGACCTCACAGCCAGCATCCACAGGGCTACAAGGAGCTGTTGTGCTCAGGAGGCCTCTTCCCAGCCCACCCACGAGCAGTGGGTGCAGGGGATGCCCTGCACAATCCCTCAGGTACTCTGCCTACCAACCAGCTCATGTTTAAGAAGGCCTCCCACATGTCTAGACTCATGTTTCCTCATGCAGCCTTTAGAGAACAAGGGCCCAGCCCAGCCCCTGCTCTGCCAGTCCTTCCTGCCCCTCCCAGGAGGCCAGCCCAGCCCAGACCCTCCCCAGCTCTCCACACCTCCCTCTCCTCCACCCAGCCTAGCCCAGCAGAGCAGCCCAGACTGGGCTGGCCTCGAAGCAGCAAATGGAGAAGTGGAGGTCAGTGGCAGTGTCCCTGCTGCTGCCATCTGCAGGAGATCCCATACCCTTCCAAGGTGCAACCTTTTTAATATAAAATAGAGAAAATTTACTTGAAATCTAAAGAAGGAAATCTTCACTATGAGGCTGGTGAGGCACTGGAAAAGGTTCTTCAGAGAAGTAGAACCCCACTCCCTAGTAGTATTCAAGGCCAGGGAGGATGGGACCTTGAGTAACCTGGTCTTGTGAAAGGTGCCTCTGACCATGGCAGCGGGGCCCGAACAATATGGTCGTTAAGCTCCCCTCCAACCAAAGCCATTCTATAGTTCTATGACACTTCAGGCCCCAAATTGGCTGTGTAGCTTGTGTAGACAGAGGAATTTCAATTTCTGTGAAAATGTTTCCTCCCCCTGAATAACAACAAGTGCTTGGAAGAGACAGGATGCAGCTTGCCTGTCACATTGCGGGTATGTGGTCGCACAATGGGACAAGAAAAGTTAATTCTCAAGCCAAACTCTTGTTTTGAATTAGAGAAAAGGAGAGCACTGGAATTAAGTGTCCATCCCCAGCTCAGAGAAGAAAAAAAAGTGTTTGCTTCAGTGAGTTTCAAAGTTGATTCCCCTGGAGGCCCAAGGACTTATCAATATCTCCCTGTACAGCTGAGCAGGGCTGGGCTCTTGGGCCCAAGGGGAGCTCCTGGCAAGCGGGCAGCGCTGCAGAGAGACAGCTCTGCCCAGGAGCAGCTCCTCTGCACAGCGCAGCAGGGCTGGTGGCACTGCCTGCAGGGGACAAGGGCGGCTGAGAGAAGGGAGGGAGATGTTAAAGGCAGTGTGGAGGGGGGATGCTGAGATCTCAGTGTTGGAGAAATCTTCCCAGCCCTGAACAGGGTAAGTCTCTGGCTGCAGGGCAATACAGCTGTTGTTCCTGGTGCCATCTCCAGATTTGCTGGAAAATCCTGCAGCATATGAGACCTTTCAGGAGATCTCTCAGAGGTTCTTTGGATAAGAGGAGAACAACAAGGTCCAGAGCAGCGATTACCTGCCATAAATAACTGATGGACAGGACATGAGGGTTCCTTCTAGAGGGGCTGGCTACAGGCTGTACAGCTGGGGTGCAGGCAGGGGTGGCCAGGGCTGTGGTGCAGAGCAGGGTCCCTGCTGTGCCCCAGGGGCTGTGTGCCGGGGAAGGGCCTCTGCCGCCTGCCAGACTCAGCACTCAGCCTGCCTGGGGAGCTGCCCAGGGCACTGCGGGGAGAAGCTGTGGGTGGAAGGAGTCCCCGGAGCAAGGCAGGACAGGGCAGGGCAGGGCAGGGTCCTGCTGGTGCCCAGAGGCTGCTGCCTGGGGAAGGATTTTCACTGTACCACAGCACCCCCAGAACACCTCAGAGCAGACACCTCAAGGGAAAGGTCAGAGCAGGGGTTTCTTGAAGAGAAATATTCAGTGCTTTGAGATTTCTCCTCTTGCTTTGGGGGTGGCAGTTAGAGACAGGAATTTACTTCTCCATTTTGATAAAAGCACTGAGACGCTAGTTGTTGTAAGGTCTTTTAGCTCTGAGCTGCTCCATAATCATTGAAAACATGGAGATATCCCTGAAAATTACCCTGGGACGGGAGGTGTCTACAAGAAAGAGCTGAGTACACTGCGGGTGGGATGGGGTCTGTAAGCAATGGCAAGGAGGAGATGTGGGCACAGGGAAAAAGATCCCAGCAGGGACAGCTCCAGGCAGGGGCAGGGAGGGGAAAGGGAACTTCTGCCTGAAATTCCAAGGGAGGGGGGATTCAGGCACTCCCTGCCAGGTCTGCAGTGCAGGCACCTTCTCTGCAGCAACCCCCTGCCCTCCTCTGCCACCCAGCACAGCTTCTGCCTGCAGGGGCTTTAGGGCATGAGCCACCTCCTCCTCAGCTGGACCTCTAGAAGAGGGGAGGAGCCTGTGTCCTGCAGTGTGATACACAACATTGAGGCTAAGAGTGCCTTCCCTGCAGAGTCACTTCCATAGGTGGCATGCAGGCTTGGTAAGCTGAAGGCTTCCCTGCATGCCCATCTGCCTTTCCCTCTCTCAGCTGGTTGGAGCATTGTGGTATTCTCTCTTATTTCTCCACATGTGCGTGGTTTTTCTACTCACTTTCTCTGAAGTGCAGGTGAGTGTAATCTTCTGTTCCGACACAGACTGCCTTCAACCCCATACCCGTACAAAGGTGTCTTCAAGGGAACAAGTCACCCAAGCTTCATTTTATACTGTCAGGCAAACTGTCATTCAGATGGGAGGGGTGGAGAATGAGATGAATCATTCAGCTCAGGGAACGCTGATTTTCTGTGATTCTTCTGAGAGAAGGAGTGGGTTTTGCTTGGAGAAGTTTCTCTAACATATATCTGTCTTTTCCTCCATGGACAGCCAACCATGCCCTGAGGCAGCAAATGTCCAACAGCAGCTTCCCCAACGAGTTCCTCCTCCTGCCATTTGCAGACACGCGCGAGCTGCAGCTCCTGCACTTCGGGCTCTTCCTGGCCATCTACCTGGCTGCCCTCCTGGGCAACGGCCTCATCCTCACAGCTGTAGCCTGCGACCACCGCCTCCACAAACCCATGTACTTCTTCCTCCTCAACCTCGCCCTCATTGACCTGGGCTCCATCTCCACCACTGTCCCTAAAGCCATGGCCAATTCCCTGTGGGACACCACGGCCATTTCGTACACAGGTTGTGCTACCCAGGTCTTTATGTTTGTTGTCTTTGTCACAGCAGAGTTTTCTCTTCTCACCATCATGGCCTATGACCGCTACATTGCCATCTGCAAGCCCCTGAACTATCAGACAATAATGGCCAGCAGTACTTGTGTCAACATGGCAGCGGCTACTTGGGGCAGTACTTTCCTCTATGCTGTGCTGCACACTGCCAATACTTTCTCCCTCCCGCTATGCCAAGGCAATGCCCTGGACCAGTTCTTCTGTGAAATTCCTCAGATCCTCAAGCTTTCCTGCTCTGATGCCTACTTCAGGGAAGCTGGGCTTGTTGTGGCTAGTGTCTGTTTAGCATCTGGGTGTTTTGTCTTCCTTGTGCTGTCCTATGTGCAGATCTTCAGGGCTGTGCTGAGGATCCCCTCAAAGCAGGGCCAGCACAAAGCTTTTTCCACTTGCCTCCCTCACCTGGCTGTTGTCTCCCTGTTCATCAGCAATATCGTGTTTGCCTACCTGAAGCCCCCCTCCATGTCCTCCTCCTCCCTTAATCTTTTGCTGGCAGTTCTGTACTCGGTGATGCCTCCCGCAGTGAACCCTCTCATCTACAGCATGAGGAACCAGGAGCTAAAGGATGCTGTTAGGAAACTGATTTGGGGGATGTTTTTCAGTACTCATAAAGTTTCTTTCACTCTCCAGAAATGAAAATTGTGCATCCCATTGTTTGTTTGTTTTTTTTTTTTTTGCAACAAATGTGGGTTTTTTTTTTCATTATTAATAAAATTGCTTTTTCCTTATTGTCATGTTGACTGCTTTTGCTTCTTGCATTCCCACATAGATGTTTGGATTCCTCCCACTGCAATGAATGAGTGAAACTGCTCTGTCTCATATGGATGCTTTATACATGTACATATAACTGTGAGTCAGTTAATCCTCTCATAAAAACTTTGTAATAAATGGGATAACCCGTGTGCACTGTCCGAAGGCTAGGATTTCTCTCCCAAACCAGTGTCAAGAATAGGCCCAAAGAATTGTTCCCCACAAGGGACTGTTCCTCCTTCAGTTCAGGAGAGAATGGCTCACTGTTGATTTGTGACCTGTCAGAGACCAAGGGCTAGATTTAAACTCACCCATGGGTGTCTGCTGACAGCAGAGGCAGCAAACGGTCACTGCATTACATAGCCAGGGCTGTTCCCACATGTGACCCGTAGATGATGTCCTTCAGGAGGGGAATCTGGAGCTACCTGCACAGCCCAGGGTACCTCCAGGGACAGCGGAGCCTGGTGTGGGCAGTGACTGCTGCCCCTCTGAAAGTGAGAGATCTCCCACTGTGATCTCAGCCACAGGGAAAGAACTAAAGCCAGGTATTCACAGGGAACCTGTGACTCTGCAATCTCAGAGAAGAGAGTGGGAACCCAGGAGGCAGTGGGAAGGGAAGCTGGGGGGTGATTCATTTCCCCCTTCGTGAAGTACTTCTGTTTGGTCCAGCCCAGTGATCTAGACCTAGCTGAATCTGCTTCCCACCCTGACCAGCACAGCCATGCATATTGACCCCACAGCACCACAGCCCATTTGCTCTGCAAAGGAGCACTGCCAGCTTGGGGATCACATGTGGGGAGCACGGGAACAGTCATTCCCCACGGCCCAAGGGGAGCTGATCTTTGAAATTTGACCAGCTCCACCCTTCTGCTGGCATCAGTGTCTATACTGGGGGTACAGCCACCAGTGGATCAGCACTGGGTCATGGGCCCAGAGACTTCAATACCCAGCTGCAGAAAGCACTGACTAACCTGATCTACCTGTGAAGCTATCACTGCTCAGAGAAGATGATGGTAGTGGACACCTCCAGAGGTCCCTTCTGACTCAGGGAAGAAAGGGTTGGACTTCACAGTCAGACTGCATGACAATCCTATGTTTTGAGGCATTTGAGGCTGCTGCTTGTAAATCCCTGCTCCTCAAGGTTACACACTGAGCAGGGTAATTCTCAAAATGAGGCTCTGACTCATGGGAACCTGTGGTACAACAGGTGCAAGGATACTACTGAAAAGTTCTCAGAAACATTACCAGGTATTCCAGAATGACTGAGTCACAAATTTGTTGGACTTAGAAAGAGTCTCTCCCCATCTTTCTTGTAAGCCCCTTTTAAGTATTGGAAGGCCTGAAGAAGGTTTCCCCCAGAGTGTTCTCTTCTCTAGGCTAAACAAGCCCAACTGTCTTCATGGGAGAGGTGTTCCGCTCCACTGATCACTTCTGCGGCTCTGCTCTGGTCCCACTCTGTAAGTCCTAAATCTTACATGTCTGTTGTGCTGGGCCCCCAGAGCTGGATGCAGGACTCCAGGTAGGGTCTCACGAGAGGAGAGTAGAGAGGGAGAATCATCTCCCTTATCCTGCTGTCATCGCTGTTTTTGATAGAACCCAGGATACAGTTGGCTTTCTGGGCTTCATACGCACAGTGCCAGCTCATTCATCAAATCATTAAGGTTGGAAAGGACCTTCAAGATCATCTGGCCCAACCATCACCCTACTGCTAATGTCACCCACTAAACCATGTCACTAAACTCCAGGTCCAACCTTTCATGGAACACCCCCAGAGATCATGACTCCACCACTTCCCTGGGCAACCTGTTCCAATGCCTGAGTACTCTTTCTGAGAAGAAATGTCTCCTAATTTCCAAACTAAACCTCCCCTGGTGCAACTTGAGGCCGTTCCCTATAGTTCTATCACTAGTTTTCTGCGAGAAGAGGCCGACCCTCAGCTCCCCACAACTTCCTTTCAGGTAGTTGTATATAGAGGTTGTTGTATAGAGCAATAGCATGTCCCCTGAGCCTCCTCTTCTCCAGTCTATACAACCCCAGTTCCCTCAGCCACTCCTCATAGGACTTGTGTTCCAGACCATTCACCAGCTTCGTAGCTCTTCTTTGGACATGTTCCAGGGCCTCGATGTCCTTCCTGTAGTGAGGGGCCCAAAACTGAACACAGTACTCAAGGTGCGGCCTCACCAGAGCTGAGTACAGGGGGATGATCACCTCCCTGGTCCTGCTGGCTGCACTATTCCTGACACAAAGCAGGATGCCGTTGGCCTTCTTGGCCACCTGGGCACACTGCTGGCTCATATTCAGGTGAGCATCAACCAGCACCTTTTCCTTTTCCTTTTCCTCTTCACAGCTTTCCAGCCACTCTGCCCTAAGCCTGTAGTGTTACATGGGGTTAATGTGGCCAAAGTGCAGGACCTGGCACTTAGCCATGTTGAACCTCATCCCATTGGCCTCTGCCCATCAACCCATCCTGTCCATGTCCCTATGCAGGGCCTTCCTACCCTCCAGCAGACTGACACGTCTCCCCAACCTGGTGTTCTCTACAAACTTACTGAAGATGCGCTCAATTCCCTCATCCAAGTCATCAAGAAAGATATTAAAGGGGTTGGGCCCCAACTCCGACCCCTAGGGAACACCACCAGTGACCGGTCACCAGCTTGATTTCAGTCCGTTCACCACCACTCTCTGGGCCTGGTCATCCAGCCAGTTTTTAACCCAGCAAAGTATGTACCTGTCCAAGCCATGGGCTGCCAGCTTCTCCAGGAGAATACTGTGGGAGACTGTGTCAAAGGTCTTGCTGAAATCTAGGTAGGCTACATCAACAACCTTTCCGTCATCCACCAAGCAGGTCACCTGGTCATAGAAGGAAATGAGGTTGGTCAGGCAGGTTCATGCCTTTCATGAACCCATGCTGATTAGGCCCGATCCCCCTGGTTGTCCCATATATGGTGTGTGATTATATCCAAGATGACCTGTTCCCTCACCTTTCCTGTCAGGCTGACAGGCCTGTAGTTCCCCAGGTTCTCCTTATGACCCTTGTTAGAGATGGGTGTCACATTTGCAAGTCTCCAGTCATCTGGGACCTCTCTGGATGACCATGACTGCTGATAGATGGTGGAAAGCAGTTCAGCAATCGTATCCGCCAGCTCCCTCAGCACCCTCGGGTGGATCCCATCTGGCCCAATGGACCTGTGACAGACCAGGTGGAATAGCAGGTCTCTAACTTTTTCCAGTAAAGGATGCAGATTCTCCTTGGTCCTCCTCTTACTCTTAATAGATTTGTAAAAAGATTATTTGTTATCTTTTACCACAGTGGCCATGATGAGCTCATGCTGGGCTTTTGCCTTTCTGATTTTTTCCCTGTATATGCTAGAAACTTCTTTGCACTCTCCCCAAGTTGTCTGTCCCTTCTTCCACTGGACATAAGCTCTCTTTTTCTCGTGGACACTCAGCAAAAGTTCCCCGTTCAGACATGCCAGTCTTCTTCCCTGCCGTCTCATTTTAAGGCACACGGGACAGCCTGCTCCTGCACCATTCAGACTTCCTTCTGGAGGAGCATCCAGCCTTCCTGCACACCCCTGCCTTTCAGGATTGACTCCCAAGGAACCCTCCAGACCAGGGTCCCGAACAGCTCAAAGTCTGCCCTCTGGAAGTCCAAGGTAGCAGTTTTACTGACCTCCCTCTTGACTTCACCAAGAATAGAGGACTCTACCATTTCGTGGTCACTCTGCCCAAGACAGCTCCCTACCACCACATCTCCCACCAGTCCTTCTCTGTTCATGAACAGCAGGTCTAACAGGGCACACCCCTGGTAGGCTCACTAACCAGCTGAATCAGGAAGCTATCTTCCACATGCTCCAGGAACCTCCTAGACCACTTCTTCTGAGCTGTATTGTATTCCCAGAGTATGTCCAGGAACTTTAAGTCCCTCATGAGTACAGGTGCTGACAATTACATGACTTCCACCAACTGCTTGCAGAATGCTTCATCCATTTCTTCATCCTCATTTGGAGATCTATAACAGACCCCCACCAGGATGTCCGCCTTGTTGGCTTTCCCCCTGATCCTTATTCATAGGGGCATAACCATATCATTCCCAGCCCTGAGCTCTACAACATCGAAACACTCTCTAATATAAAGAGCCACACCACTGCCCCTCCTTTGTTGCCTCTCCTTTCTGAAGAACTTACAGCCATTCTTTGCAGCACTCCAGGAAAGATCGTACACAGAGAAAATGAGGAGGTGATTGGTGACAGCCAACATGTCTTCATTAAGGGCATATTGTGCCTGATAAATCTGGTGGCCTTCTATGGTAAGATTACAACATTGGTGGATAGGGGAAGAGCAACTGACATCATCTACCTGAACTTGTACAATGCATTTGACAATGCCCCCGCATGATATTCTCATCTCTAAATTGGAGAGACATGGATTTGATGGGTGGACTACTTGCCGGGTAAGGAATTGGCTGGATGATCATACTCAAAGGGTTGCAGTCACTGTATCAACATCAAACTGGAGATCAGTAAAGAGTGGTATTCCTCAGGGGTAAGTATTGGGACCAGCACTGTTTACCATCTTTGTTGGTTACATGGACAGTGGGATCAAGTGCACCCTCGTCAGGTTTGCCGATGACACCAAGCTGTGCGGTGCAGTTGACATGACGGGGGGAAGGGAAGCCATCCAGAAGTACCTTGACAGGCTTGAGACGTGGGCCTGTGCAAACCTCATGGAGTTCAACCAGGCCAAGTTCAAGGTCCTGCATCTGGTCTGGGGCAATGCCAAGGACAAATACAGGCTGGGCAGAGAATGGATTGAAAGCAGGCCTGAGGAGAAGAACATGGGTGTGTTGGTGGATGCAAAACTCAGCATGAGCTGGCAGTGTGTGTTTGCAGCCCAGAAAACCAACCGTATCCTGGGTTACATCAAAAGAAGCATGGCCAGCAGGGCAGGGGAGGAGATTCTTCCCCTCTACTCTGCTCTCATGAGACCCCACCAGAGTACGTTGTTCAGCTCTGGGGCCCGCAGCATAAGAAGAAAGTGGGAATATTAGAACAAGTCCAGAGGAGGGCCACAAAGATGATCACAGGGCTCAAGGACCTCTCCTGTGAAGACAGGCTGAGAGAGTTGTGGTTGTTCAGTTTGCAGGAGAGAAGGCTTTGGGGAGACCTTCAATCATTCTATGATCATCTAGTTCCATCCTCCCCTGACATGGGCAGGGACACCTTCTCTTCCAGTAGTGGAAGTTGCTCAGAGCCCCATCCAAGTTGAGCTTCAACACTTTAAGGGAGGGGGCATCCCCAACTTCTACAGGCAACCTGGTCCTGTATCTAGCTACCATCACAGTAAAGAATTTCTACCTTATTGGAGATCAAAATCTACCCTCTTGTAGTTTGAAAATGTTCCCTCTTGTCCTGTCACTATACATCCTGTTAAAGCATCTATCCACAACTTTCCAGTACACCCCCTTTATGTATTGCAAGGCCGCATTAAGGTCTCCTCAGAGGCCTTTCTTCTATACTCTGAAGTACCCCGGCTCTCCCAAGCTTTCTTGATGAGGTTTTCCAGTCCTGTGATTATTTTTGCGACCTTCTATCATACGTCTACTTCTTTCTTACACTAGGACCCTAAAGCAGGATGCAGGTGGGGTCTCACACAGATGGAGAAGAGGAGGAGAATCACTTCCCTAGACCTGCCACCTATGGTATTATGATCCAGTCCAGGATACGACTGGCTTTCTGGGCTGTAAGTGAACATTGCCAGCTCATTTCCAGGTTTCCGTCTACCAATATCCCCAAGTCCTTCTCTGCAGGTCTGCTCTCATACCAGTCATCACTCAATCTTCACTGATGCTGGGGAGTGTCCTGACCCAGGACACGTGTCCTGGGACAAGTCCCACTGGTCCTGGGAACAGGACCTTGTGCTTGGCCTTGTTGAACTGCAGGAGGTTCACATGAGCCCACTCCTCAAGGCTGTCTAGGTTCCTCTGCATGGCGTCCCTTCCCTTTACTGTATCAACTGCAATTTTGGCTGTCTCAAATCCCCTCCCTGTCTTCCATGAACCTTAGCATGCTTTCCAGGAGGTTCTGCTCCGAGATCTTCCCAGGCACAGAGGTAAGGCTGACCAGTCTGTAGGTCCCTGGGTTGTCATTTTTAGCCATTTAAAAGATAGGTGTTATATTTTCAGACTTCTGGGGACATCACCTGACCCCAACAACTTTTCCAATATGATGGATAGTGGCTTAGGAACTTCATCTGCCCGTTCCCTCAGAACCCTGGCATGCACCTGATTGGGTCTCATGGAGTTTACACCCTCAGGTTCCTCAGGTAGTTTCAAACCTGTTCTCTCTCTACAGTGAGTGGACTTCATCTCCCCCGTCCCCGCCTTGACATTTTGTGACTTGGGAGGTGTGGAATGGACGGGTGAGAAAGTCCAAAATGGTGTTGAGCACCTCAGCCTTTTCCATGTCAGTTTTAGTCAGGTCCCTTGTGACCCTTTTTACGGAGGGTACAATTTCTTTGCTGCCTTACGTATCTGCAGAAACCCTTCTTGTTATTCTTTGCATCCCTGGCCAAGTTTCCCTCCAGCTGTGCCTTGGCTTTCCTGATCCCATCTCTAAACTCCTGGGCCATATCCCTATGAACTTTCCAATTTGTTTTTCCCTACCTCCACTGCCTTTGCTTTTCCTTTCTGTGCTTTAGTTTGATTATGACATCCTGACTCAGACATTGGTCTCCTGCCTCCCTTGCCTCATTTCTTCACTGCCCCAGGAGACATTGGCAGTGCATTCAGGATGCTGTTTTTTTCCAGAGATGCTGGTAGGGAGGTCAGGTCTTGTACCACATTCAAAGCATTTGTGACAGATTCAGAGATGATTGGATGAAGCCTCAAGAGAAGTGGTGTAAACCTAAAGAATAACATGTTAGTACGATTATCTACAGGAAAAGACAAACTCTGAGATCTGTGCATAGAAGAGGAAGCAAGTTCTTGTTGATGGTACAAGGTTCCTTGTGGTCAATTTCTCAGTGCCTTCTGGAACTCATAGTTCCTCATACTGCAGATGAGGGAGTTCAATGTCAGAGACATCACCGCGTACAGAACTGCCAGCACCCAATCTGATGATGGGAACCAGATGGAGAGGACCTTCAGGGAGGAAAAAATGAGGTGCTGGAGGCATAGGGAAAATGCTCTGCTTTGATGCCAGGGCTCTGCATTGAAAAAAAAAAAAATCCTTTTTAAATGAATAGAAGAAACACAGAAGGCCACCTGTCATGTGACAATAGGCACAGTTACAGAAGGACTCTGAGTGAGTCTGACTGTGTTCGTGTCCCTGCAGAAGTAGAATGAATGCAAACACTTGTGTACAACCATGGTTACCAATGACAGAATACTCCAAAGCACAACATATGTCTGTGATCAATTGGAGATTTCTTGTGAAGAAAGACAGACAGCTTATTCTTTCTTAATTACCACCAGTAGGATCAGTTCCTTCAGTGCCCCTTTGATCTCCTGGTTCCTCATGCTGTAGATGAGGGGGTTCACTGCTGGAAGCACCTCCGAGTACAAAACTGTCACCGCCACATTCAGGGATGGGGAAGAGGTGGAAGGGGGCTTCAAGTAGGCAAACATGATAGTGCTGAGAAACAGGGAGACAACGGCCAGGTGAGGGAGGCATGTGGAAAAGGCTTTGTTTTGTCCCTGCTGTGAGGCAATCCTCAGCACTGCCCTGAAGATCTGCACATAGGACAGCAACAGAAAAGCAAAACATGCAAAGAGTAAACACGCTGAAAACCCAACAACGCCAATTTCTCTGAGGTAGGCATCAGAGCAGGAGAGCTTGAGGATCTGGGGAATTTCACAGAAGAACTGGTCCAGGGCATTGCCTTGGCAGAGGGGGAGGGAAAAGGTATTGGAAGTGTGCAGGACAGCATTGAGAAAGCCACTGCCCCAGGCAGCTGCTGTCATTTTGACACAAATTCTGCCACCTAGGACGGTCCTGTAGTGCAGGGGTTTGCAGATGGCAACATAGCGGTCATAGGCCATGACAATGAGAAGTAAATACTCTCCTCCAAGTAAAAAAACTAACAGAAAGACCTGTGCAGCACATCCCAAGTAGGAGATGGTCCTGGTGTCCCACAGAGAGTTGACCATGGACTTGGAGAGAGTGGTGGTAATACTGCCCAGGTCGAGGAGGGCGAGGTTGAGGAGGAAGAAGTACATGGGGGTGTGGAGGCGGTGGTCGCAGGCTACGGCTGTGAGGATGAGGCCGTTGCCCAGGAGAGCAGCCAGGTAGATGCCCAGGAAGAGCCCGAAGTGCAGGAGCTGCAGCTCACGTGTGTCTGCAAATGACAGGAGGAGTAATTCTGTGGGGAAGCTGCTGTTGAACATTTTCTCTCTGTGGGCCCTGACAACTGTCCAAAGAGAAAAAGACAGTGAAGAGTTAGAACAGATTTCTCTGCACAAAACCAAAGCTATTTCTCATAGACTCTCCCCCACAACACGCCTATCCTCTGTGCTATTTGGCAGAACCTTGCTGCAGTTCTCTGCTGGGAGCTCTGCTTTCTGCTGTCTGAGTACGCCATGAGGGGCAGGACCTCTGCCCATAGACTCCCGAGGAGTAGGTCATGCTCTAATTCTGTGGTATCTGGGAGCAGGGGGGGTGCAGGGGCCAGGTCCGATATTCAGGATCTCTCAGGTAAAATCCCTCTGAACACTGAAGAGCTTGTCAGTATCTGCACCCAGGAGTGCTGGGACACCACAACCCCATGGCCACATGGCTGGGGTAGAAGCCACAAGGTTAGTGCCTGACTCTGCAGCTGAAACTGCTGACTTCCCTGCCGGAAGCTCCACAGGTTAGAAAGGCCCTTTGGCACCTTGTTCCCCTGCAGACACCTCCTCTGCAGGATGCTGAGCACCAGTGCCTGATCCTCAGCTGAACTCCTCCCCACCACTCCAAGGAGCTGACATACCCAAGAGCCCCAGCATAAGAGAAAGACTGAAACAGGTGGAGGGAAAAGGACAAGCAGGATGACCGAGAGAGAGGAGAGACAGATGAGCAAGCAGAAAGGGGTCACCCTGCCCAGCCATGCCTGTTGCCTGCCAGGCAGCACCATGGCAGAGCAGCAGCTGTCAGCCCTTTGCTGGGCAGTGGGACAAGGCACATAACAGGAAAAGAAGATCTGCCTTCTTCTGGGGCTCTGGCTACCCAGGAGGCAGCTCCTGCCCAGGAACTCTGGATCATTCCAGCCTGTCTGTCCTGAAGTCTGTATCCATCCATTGAAGTACCCCATAACTGCATGTCCTGTCCCACCATGCCTTGGCAGTGACTCCATGGATGTCAGAAATCACAGGCTGCAGCTTGTTCTGGTCTGTGCACCTGGCTGAGGGCGTTGGTACATCTTTGAAATGTTACACCTCAGACCATGCCTAAAACTTAATGCTCTCTTCAATGACAATGAGAAACAGAACTGGGATGGACAGTGGGAAGAAAATTCTTCTGTCCTCATCTGCCAGGCCAGGGAAGAAATCACCCTGGGAAGAAATAGGTTTGCTTTCAGTCTATCTCTGCAGCCCCTGAGGGCCATTGGTGGAGGTTATGCAGCTCTCCAAGGACCCCAAGGTAATGCTGAGCGGCACACTCTGAAAATGGTTGGTCTGTTCCTTGACAGATACATCAAGGGATAAGTAAAGAATGGAGGAGAGAAAAAAATAGGTGTTTGAGAGCATAGGCACATGAGTGGACTGCCCTACATCTACTAAATTAGGAGGCTCCTTCAATTCTTTTGATGGTATAGGGGACTTACAGAGACGTCTTGATAGATCTGAACGCTGGTCAGTTGCCTACCATATAAAAATTAACAAGAACTAATGCCAGATTCTGCACCTGGAACAGTATATTTCTGGATGTACGTATAGACTGGAGGACATGTGGATGGAGCATAACCCTGCAGAAAGGGATCTGGGGGTTGTGGTTCATGGTATGTTCAGGAAGAGTCAACAATGTTCCCTGCAGTGATCAGGAGACGGTGGAACTGATCCTGTGGGAGGACAGCGTAGCTCAGAAAAAGCAAGCTCACAACTCTGGTCTTCAGGAGAACAGTCTTTGGCCTCTTCAATATCTCCTTGGAAGAACACTATGGGATAAGGCCCTGGAAAGAAGAGCAGTCCCAGAAAGCTTGTTAATATTCCAGGGTCACCTCCTCCAACATCAAGAGCAGTCCATCCCAAGAAAGACAAAGTCAGGCAAAAATGGCAAGAGACCTGCATGGATGAACCAGGAGATTCTGGCCAAACTCCAACACAGAAAAGAAGCATAGAGATGGTTGAAACAAGAACAGATAACCTGGGAGGATTACAGAGGCCTTGTCTGAGCATGTAAGGAAGAATATCAGAGAGCTGAAGCCCAACTGTAATGGAATTTGGCCAAGGATGTCTAAGGCAGTAAGAAGGGCTTCTAGAAGTACATAGGTGACAAAAGGAAGGTTCGGGAATATGTGGACTCACTGCTGAATGAGGCCGAAGATCTGTTGACACAGGACAGGGAAAAGGCTGAAGTGCTGACTTCCTTCTTCACCTCAATCAGTACTGGCAAGTCTGGCCTTTGGGAATCCCAGGTCACAGAGAATGGGGGTAAAGTCTGGGGCAAGGTAGATGTACACTTGGTGGGAGTGGGTCAGGGCAGGGCATACTTGACCAAATGGGATAAACAGGTCTATGGGACCTGATGGGATTCACCCATGAGAGCAGAGGGAGCTGGCTGATGTCCTTGCACAGCCACTCTTGGTCATCTTGGATCAATCCTGGTGAGTAGCAGAATGTTCCTCCTAGCTCCAAGAAGCATTACTTGCAAAGGCAAATGCCATATTTCCTATCATTCCTCACACCATCAATAAAAGAAAAATACATTTTTTCAGTGTTGTTTAAATAACTCAATAAATGAATATTTTTTATTTATGTCTCAGCTCAGCCTCAACTTTGCCTTCCAGACAAAGCCTTTTGTAGCATCTTCTGTCTTCCAAGACTTGGTCACATATTAAAGGAAAGATGAAAACAGAACAAACACTCTTCAAGACAGCAGTTACACAGGGGGTTCTCCAGGGCAGCTGTGTTTTAATGCAGAGGGTAACTCGCTTTGAGAGGGTTTAGGAACAGTCATGGAGTGTGTCTGCACAGCATGAAGGCTTTCTGTTTCTCATACTGCCCCCACGCCATGTAGTTTGGAGTTGTGCAGGACATTGTGATGGGGCACAGCCAGGAGAGCTAACCCAAAGTGTTCAAATTGACGTTCCTCACCATCCAGCACCCCCTGCAGCCTACCACATGAATACCAAAGGCACACCAAATACATGTCCAGTGGGGAGTGGCTGAGAGAGTTGGGATTAGCCTGAAGAAAAGAAGACTCCAGGAGACATTATTGTGGCCTTCCAATACATAAATGGGGCCTACACACGTGTGTAGTGACTAGACTAGACTAGACTAGACTAGACCAGAATAGTTCGGTTGGAAGAGACATTCAAAGATCATCTAGTCCAACTGCCTGACTTCTTCTGGGCTAAAGAAAAGTTACAGCATATTAATGAGGGCAATGTCCAAATGCTTCTTGAACACTGACACTGGCCTGGAACAAGAACCAGGTCTCAAGGAAGCCTGTTCCAGTGTTTGATCACCCTCAGAATACAGAAAATTTTCCCTGCTGTCCAGTCTGAACATCCCCCGGTGCATCTATGTGCCATTCCTACACGTTTGGTTATCAGTTAACAGGGAGAAGAGATCATCACCTCCCTCTCTACTTCCACCCTCATGAAGTTGCTGAGAGCAATGAGGTCTCCCCTCAGCCTTCTTTTCTCCAGACTAGGCAACCCAAATGTCCTCAACCTCTCCTCATAGGACATCCCCTTTTACAAGTATTCCCTCTTTTCCCTTGGTTTCCCAACTGACAAGGTTCCTGGTCAGATAACCTTGCTGGAAGAAATGTTTTCCCTCTCTCCCATGCTCCCACCAGTCAGTGTGACTGACAAGGTCTGGCTCCCTCACTGTCTCCTTTAGCACTTGTCGGTCAGGTTTGTGTCCCTGGATGTGTTGTGCTTTATCCCCAGGAGGCTGCCAAGCACCACACAGCCACTCTCTCCCTCCCCATTCAAGAACAGGGGGAGAGACATAGGATAAAGATGGGGAGAGACTGTATCAGGGAGTGTAGTGATAGGACAAGGGGAAGTGCTTTTAAGCTAGAAGAGAGCAGATTTAGATCAGATCTAAAGAAGAAATTCTTCACGCAGTGGGTGGCAAGACCCTGGAACAGGTTGCCCAGAGAAGTGGTGGATGCCTCATCCCTGGTAGTGTCCAAGGTCAGGTCGGATGGGACCTTGAGCAAACTGTTCTAGAGGGAGATGACTCTGCCCATTTCACAGGGACTGGAACTAGACCTTAAGGTCCCTTCCAACCCCAAACATTCTATGGTTCCATGAGCTTGCTGGGTTGTGTAGTCTGTGTAGACAGAGGGATATCATTTGCTGTGAAAAAAAAATTCCTTCTCCTGAATATTAACAAGTGCTTGAAAGAAATAGAATACAAACTGGGGGGGTCCTAAATAATAACAGGAGAGGAAAAAAAGATTCCCATAAGGAACTCCTATTTTGATTCAGGAGAAAAGACAGCATTGGAAACCGGTGTCTCTCTCTAGCTGACAGAAGGAAGAACAGTGATTGAATCAGTTTGATTCAAAGTTGATTCCCCCGGAGGCTCAGGGACTTGTCGAGAGCTCCCTGTGCTGCTGAGCTGGGCTGGGCTCCTGGGCCCAAGGGGAGCTCCTGGCAAGCGGGCAGCGCTGCAGAGAGACAGCTCTGCCCAGGAGCAGCTCCTCTGCACAGCGCAGCAGGGCTGGGGGCACTGCCTGCAGGGGACAAGGGCGGTTGAGAGAAGGGAGGGAGATGATAAAGGCAGTGTGGAGGGGGGATGCTGAGAGCTCACCGCGGGAGAAATCTTCCCAGCCCTGAACAGGGTAAGTGTCTGGCTGCAGGGCAACGCAGCTGTTTTTCCTGGTGCCATCTCCAGATTTGCTGGCAAATCCCACAGCCTATGGGATCTTTCAGGAGGACACTTAAGAGTTCCTAAGATAAGAGAAGAACAATAAGTTCCAGAGCAGGGATTACCTGCCAAAGCTGTCAGAGGGACATGGGATGATGGTTTCTTTCTGTGGGGCTGGCTGCAGGCTGTGCAGCCGGGTTCCAGGCAGGGGTGGCCAGGGCTGTGGTGCAGAGCAGGGTCCCTGCTGTGCCCCAGGGGCTGTGTGCCAGGGCAGGGCCTCTGCCGCCTGCCAGGCTCAGCACTCAGCCTGCCCGGGGAGCTGCCCAGGGTGCTGTGGGGAGAAGCTGTGGGTGGAAGGAGTCCCCTCAGAAGGGCAGAGAAGAACAGGGTCCTGCTGGTGACAAGAGGCTGCTGCCTGGTGTAGGGTGGCTACAGCTCCACAGCATCCCCAGGGAATCTTTGGGGGAGATTCTTGAAATGGAAGAGAAAGGCCTGCACTACTAGTAGGGAAGGCACTCTCTGGGGTCTCTACTTTCAATTTCCTTCCCTGAAGGACTCTCAAAACAGGTCAGAGCTGCTGTATATCTGCTGAACATGAGGAGATGTCCCTGGGTAATTATCTGGGACAGGAGATGTCTGCAGAACAAAGCTGAGCACACATCAGGTGGGATAGGTTCTGTGAGCAATGGCAGGGAGGAGACGTGGGGACAGGGAAACAGCTGCCAGCAGGGACAGCTCCAGGCAGCAGAGAACTGGGCAGGGAGGGAGAGGGAGCTGCTGCCCGAAACACCAAGGGAGGGGGGATTCAGGCACTCCCTGCCAGGCCTGCAGTGCAGGCACCTTCTCTACAGCAACCCCCTGCTCTCCTCTGCCACCCAGCACAGCCTCTGCCCTCAGGGGCTTTAAGGCATGAGCCACCTCCTCCTCAGCTGGACCTCCAGAAGAGGAGAGGAGCCTGTGTCCTGCAGTGTGATACACAACGAGGAGGCTAAGAGTCCCTGCCTTGCAGTGTCACTTCTCTAGGCGGCATGCAAGCTTGGTAGGGTGAAGGCTTCATTGCATGCCCATCTGATTTTCTCTCTGTCAGCTGGTTGGAGCATTGTGGTATTCTCTCTTATTTCTCCACGTGTGTGTGGTTCTCCTACTTCTTTGTCTAGGGTGCAGATGGGTGTAATCTTCTGTTCTGAACTGGACTGCTGGTGAACAATGTGCCCAGACTGCATTCTATGTTGTCAGGCACACTGTCACTCACTTGGGAGGGTTGTTGAATGAGCTGACTCATTCCTCGTTCCACACAACGAATAGTAATATCTCTGAAGGAGAACTGGGTTTTGCTCAGAGAAGTCTACCTAACTTCTCACTTTTTTCTTCTCCTAGAGCAGGTCTGCATGCCCCGAGGCAGCAAATGTCCAACAGCAGCTCCCCCACTGAGTTCCTCCTCCTGCCATTCGCAGACACGCGTGAGCTGCAGCTCCTGCACTTCGGGCTCTTCCTGGGCACCTACCTGGCTGCCCTCCTGGGCAACGGCCTCATCCTCACAGCCGTAGCCTGCGACCACCGCCTCCACACCCCCATGTACTTCTTCCTCCTCAACCTCGCCCTCCTCGACCTGGGCACTATTACCACCACTGTCCCCAAAGCCATGGCCAGTTCCCTCTGGGACACCAGGGCCATTTCCTTCTTTGGTTGTGCTACCCAGGTCTTTATGTTTGTCACATTTGTCACAGCAGAGTTTTATCTTCTCACCATCATGGCCTACGACCGCTACGTTGCCATCTGCAAACCCCTGCACTACGGGACAATAATGGACAGCAGAACTTGTGTCAACATGACAACAGCTACCTGGGCCTGTACTTTTCTCTATGCTGTGCTGCACACTGCCAATACTTTTTCTCTCCCCCTCTGCCAAGGGAATGCCCTGGACCAGTTCTTCTGTGAAATTCCCCAGATCCTCAAGCTCTCCTGCTCAGACGCCTACATCAAAGAGGCTAGGCTTATTGTGGTTAGTGCCTGTTTACTATTTGCGTGCTTTGTTTTCCTTGTGGTGTCCTATGTGCAGATCTTCAGGGCTGTGCTGAGGATCCCCTCAGAGCAGGGCAGGCACAAAGCCTTTTCCACATGCCTCCCTCACCTGGCTGTGGTCTCCCTTTTTATCAGCACTGCCATATTTTCCTACCTGAAGCCCCCCTCCATGTCCTCCTCATCCCTGAATCTTTTGTTGGCAGTTTTGTACTCAGTGGTGACTCCAGCAGTGAACCCCCTTATCTACAGCATGAGGAACCGGGAGTTGAAAGATGCGGTGTGGAAACTGATGAATGGATGTTTTTCAGAAGGAATAATCTGCCCATCTTAGAATCATAGAAACATAGAAACATAGAACAGCGTGGCTTGGAAGGGACCTCAAAGATCATCTAGTTCCAACCCCCCTGCCATGGGCAAGTATGCCACCCACTAGATCAGGTTTGCCAGGGCCCCATCCAGCCAGGCCTTGTAGTCCTCCAAGGATGGGGCATACACAAGTTCTCTGGGCAACCTGTTCCAGTGCCTCACCGCTCTCTGAGTGAAGAATTTCCTCCTAACCTCTAATCTAAATCTCCCCTCTTTTAGTTTAAAAACATTCCCCCTTGTCCTGTCATTATCTGACTGAGCAAAAAGTCGTTCTCCATCCTTTTTTATGCCCCCTTTATTTAGTGAGAAGATGCAATCATCACAGACAGCCCCTCGTAACCACCGTTCCCTGCACTGGGCTCTTGCCCCAGCTCAGACAGGTGGTTTGTAGGCAATGAATTCGCCCTAAAGCCTTCTCTTCTGTAGGCTGAACCACCCCAACTCTCTCAGCCTTCCTTCACAGGAGGGGTGCTCCAGCTCCTTGATCATCTTTGTGGCCCTCCTCTGGATCTGTTTTAACAGATCAACATCCTTCGTGTGCTGGGGCCCAAAACCTGGATTCAGTACTCCAAGCGGGGCCTCACTATAGCAGAGTAAAGGGGGACAATCACCTCCTTCGACCTGCTAGCCACTCCTCTTTTGATGCAGCCCGGAATGCAGTTGGCCTTCTGGGCTGCAAGCACGCACTGATGGCTCATGTTGAACAGTTCATGTCCACCAGAACAAGAACCTTCTCTGCAGGGCTGCTCTCAATGCATTCTTCTCCCAGTCTGTCCTCATGTCTGCAATTGCTGTGAGATAGGTGCAACGCCTTACACTTGGACTTGCTGAACATCTTTAGTTTCTCATGGACCCACTTCTCAAGCTTGTCCAGGTCCCTTTGGATGGCATCCCTTCCTTCTATTGCATCAACTGCACCACTGAGTTTAGTGTCATCTGCAAACTTGCAGAGGATGCACTCGATCCTCCTGTCTAGTTCTTTTTCTGCATATCATTCATAATGTAACTCATTAAAGGCCCAGATGCAGGTTTGTTTGTTTTTTATTTTGCTAGTGAGTATATTTTTTCTCTTTATATTACTTGTGAAATTATTGTCCACAAAGAAATGTCTTTGTTCATATTCTTTCATTTCAGTATCTACATATCCCCTGTGACTCCCAGACTTGGTGCAAACAATGAGCCAGGCTCTCTGTATTTAAATAAAAAGAAGGACCCTACAGTGACTTGATCGCCTGAGATCCTCCCTCAGAGACTTGCAGTGGAGCTGCAGGGGCTCTTGGCTGTGTGCAGAGGTGGAGGGGAGAAGTGTCCTGGCACAGCAGCACTGCCAGGGAGCTCCAGGGCTTGGTCTGTCCCAAGCTGCTCTCCCTTTCACCTCCTACACTCTCCTTCAGAGCCCTTATCTTGCTGTGAGGACTAATTGCTCTTGTCACTTGCTCACCGTGCTGCTGTGGGGCAGTCCTGTGTCCACAGGCAGGGACAGGCCAGGGGCACCTCTCTAACACAGCTGGCTCTATACCAGCATCTCCAGAATAAAAGGGGATCTGCTGAGGTCAGTGCCTGAAGGCACAGATCTCCCAAAGCTACTCCCATGGATGTTGCAAAGTAAAAATAGTTTTTTGAAGTACAGATAAAGTGCTAAATCTGGGTGGGAACAGGCAAAGGAGAGCTCTGCCACTCCAGGGAACACAGCTGGTAGAGGGAAAGCAGTCTGCTGAGATTTTATACCTGTGTTGAAATTTCATAGACTGAATACAGTGAACCACCCCAAAACATCTAATGACATTGGAAATAAGTTGGACTAGATGATCCTGGTGGGTCCCTTCCAGTTCAGGCTATTCCATGAGTCTCTGACTCTGAAGAAGGCCGGCTAGCCGTGCACACCGTCCATGGCCAAAGAACCACTTGTGTGGGAGGCAGTCAGTGGCAGTGCCCCCCACCAGCTGGCTCTGCCTTCCCAGCCTGACCAGCATGGCCCTGCAGAGTGCCCCCACGGCCCCATGCATCACAGCCCCCTCACTCTGCAGAGCAGCACCGCCAGCTCGGGTGCTGTGGCAGCATGGGCAGGGGCTGCAGGAATGGCTGCTCAGGCCAGCCCAGACATGCTGGCCTGGGGCAAGGCTGTTTGGGACATGGGGTGTCCCAGGAGCAGACCAGGGTGCTGTGTGTGTGTGCACTGGCGCTGCCTGAGGAGCCCCAGGGCCAGCAGTGTGGTGCTGTGCTGTGTCTCGGAGCGGGGCTGGCCTGGGGGGCTGCAGGCTGTCTGGGGGAGGGGAATGTCCTGCAGATGGCAACAGCGGAGAAACTGCCACTGCCCTCCACTTCTCCATTTGCTGCTTTGGGACCATCCCAGCCTGGAATGCTCTGCTGGGCTGGGCTGAGCTAGGCTGGACAGAGGAGAGGGAGATGTGGAGAGCTGGGGAGGGGCTGGGCTGGGCTGCCTTCCTGGAAGAGACAGGGGGGAACCACAGAGCAGTCTGGGCTGGGCCTTGTTCACTGGATATGGATATGACCAATGCTAGTCATCATGACTTTAACACTAACTCCTTGTCTGCAGAGTTCTCAACATTTTCCTAAAATATATATTCAGTTCTTGATTCAGTTTTCCACACAGCAGTGGCCATTTCCTTCAGGAAGCCCTGGAATTTTTAAAGGCAGCAATGGGAAACATGAGTCTGGATGTGTGGGAGGCCTTCTGTAGCATGAGCTGGTTGGATGCTTGCTGGATGCTTGAGGGAGGGTATTCTCCTGCAGACGGCAGCAGCAGGGACACTGCCACTGACCTCCACTTCTCCATTTGATGCTTTGGGGCCAGCCCAGCCTGGGCTGCACTGCTGGGCTGGGCTGGGGAAAGGAGAGGGAAGTATGGAGAGCTGGGGAGGGGCTGTGCTGGCCGCCTGGGAGAGGCAGGGAGGACCAACAGAATGGACACTGCCACTGTCTATTTCCACGTGCCTCCCTCACCTGGCCGTGGTCCCCCTGTTTGTGAGCACTGGCTAGTCTGCCTACCTGAAGCTCCCCTCATTCTCCTCCCCATCCACGGACCTGCTGGTGGCAGTTCTGTACTTGGTGGTTCCTCCAGCAGTGAATCCCCTCATCTACAGCATGAGGAACCAGAAGCTCAAGGATGCAGTGAGGAAACTCTTTGGATACATGCTTCAAGCAAGTATTTGCACACATTCTTCAACATTAGTCATGTGCCTATAATCCTATCAGGGCACTGATGTTTTCTGAAATAAACTGTTAGGACAATCTTCTTTAATTTTATCTCTTTCTTAATATTGTCTAAAGCTTGTGAATTTGACTTGATGTCTGATGTCTTGGTGTCTGATATGTAATGTTTTTTTAGTTTTGACCCAATCCTCTAATGTACTTATAGAACTGGGCTTCTCGTGCAGATAACAACAATAAAGAAGAGAGTAGAAATTTACTGGTCTCATGTCCCATCTCCTCCCATCTCTTCTGCAGCTGGGGGAGCAGCCCCAACATGCACGAGGAACTCAGGACCAAGAGCCCAGCTGCCACATGGAGGAGCAGCCCCGGTGGCCCTCAGGGCTGCCCCTCACTGCCCGCTGGGCTCTGCCTCTCTGCTGCCTTCAGGTCGGGGCTGCTGCTTCCCTGGAGCCATGGCCATGGCCAGCAGCAGGACGTGGCCTTTTCACTGCTGTTCTCTTTTGGCTTCCACTTTGTTCTCTTGTTCCCTTGCATTTCTCTTAGCCCTCAGGTCACGGGTACCTTGGTGACAGTCCTGATGTCTCTACAGTGGCATCTCTGCCACATCTCTGCATTCGTCTTCCAAAGATAGTGTCAGAAATACAACCAAGGACACCTTCCCTGGACAGGCCTCTTGCTTTTCTGGGCTTCACCATGGATTAGAGTCCCATAATGATCACTGAAGGACTGTGGGATGCCTTCTTGGTTGCACATAGCCTAGCAAATAGTAGCTGGCCTTTCACTGGCCTGGGAGTGTCCCAGTGCTGCTGGGCCTGATGGCAAATCGCATCCTGGAGAGGAATCTGGAGCTGCTTTGTGCCTGGGGCAGGCCTCTTGTGCTGGCCTGGGGAGCGGGGCTGGCCCTGCGAGGCACCGAGACTCTGTGCTGGGGATCTCCCAAGCAAGAGACCAGGGCTCCTCCACCTTCACAGACCTCCATTTCCTGAGCCATAGCTGGTCCCAGCCCGGGGGCTGCTGGGGAGGCCCAGAGCCACCTTTGTCCCAGCAGCTGCGGTGCCTTGCGAGGGGCTGGGGCTGTGGTGGCCATGCCCAGAGCCCTGCAGCAGCCTGCGGCGGGCACTGCTCTGGGGCCAGCCCAGCCTGGGCTGCTGGGCTGGACTGGGCTGGGCTCTGGAGAGGGCAGGGAGGTGGGGAGAGGTGGGCAGGAGCTGGGCTAGGTTGGGCAGTGCCTGGCAGAGGGCACCAGCAGCGTCAGGGAGCGGTGGGAGCATGCAGGGGAGGGCTCCCAGCAGGGCTTAGTGCTGCAGAGCCAGGGCTGGGGAAGGGAGCCCAGACCTGCAGGGGCAGGGGAGAGGAGGCCGCTCTGGGCCCTTGCTGGCCTGGGCAGAGCAGGAAGGGGGCCCACGGCATTCGTCCCCTTACCGCAGCCTGCCAGGACCTGGAAGATGGTCATGGAGCATCCAGGGCCAGGCTCTGCCCCGTGGCGCACGAGCCGTGCCTGCCCTCCTCCTGCCACGCTCCGTGCGGTGGCAGCAGCAGAGGGGACCCCCAGACAGCCCCTGCACGGGGCTCTGCCAACCACGTCGCCCCAGCCCTCTTCAGCGCCCTCCTTGATGCTCTTTGATGCATGCCAGTACCTCCCAGTGCGTGCTGGCCAGCACATCTGCTGAGGCCCAGTGAGGCTGCTGCAGGGGCAGGGAGCTCAGCATGGCCCTTGCAGTCCCCTGCCCTGCGCCTGCCTCTCCCCTTGCCCTTTGCCCCAGTCTTGTCTCTGCAGGCAGAAGCGCTCTTGGCATGGACTTCCTGGCCTCCCCTCGCCTGCGCACAGCTGCTGCCCACTCAGGCTGCTGGTACAAACGTGTGCTCACAAGCAGCACCACCCCTTGGGCTGCTCCTCCTGGCCTCCCCCACCCACTGCCTTGACTCCTTGTCTCTGCTGGGCCCCACCTTCCACACCCACATGTGTTCCTTGGCTGTCAGCTCCCTCTTCCCTGCCCCACAGAACAACAAAGATGGGGTGGGATGTATTACTATTATGAGTGGAAGTCTTTTTGTAATCCGCATCAGTAATGGCACAAAAAGACAGTTCCTTCACCAGTGATCTACATCCTTCTTCAAGTGAATTTTCAGGACCTGTATTCATCACAGGAGAAGAAATACTGATGGTCACCTATACTTGCATTGTCATTGATTTGTCCATCATGGTGTACTCCCTCATCTTCCAGGTACCTCCACCCACCTTGAATAAGCAATCCCTGTTGAATGTCCCCTTTCCAGCTGCCTGTCTGGACCTATGCACTTCCCATGGTTCTCCTGCTTTGCCCTCCCCTTACACTTTGATCATTCAGACCACTCTCACCGACCCAGTTGCTGCTTTGAGCTTCAGGGAATTCAAGCTTGGCCATCTATTATCAGTCTGCCTAATTGTTTCTGTAGCAAGCTCCTCATCATTTATCATTGAATTAGGATCATATAGAATAATACTAATCTTAATACTTTTAATTTCCTATCAATTAATATAAAATGCTTAATTTACAGTGAACCTTTTGGGAAGGTAAAAATCACTGGAGACATTCAAGATGAGGAGATTGCTTTGCTGTTTGGAAGATTGCTGCATGTTTTCCTGTTGTTTGTTTTAAAATAAGGACAAACCCTTCTGTGCCTGTGTGCAGCCAGGTCTCTAAGGAAAGCAGGTGGGAGCTGGTGCAAAGGAGCTGTAACATCCAGCTGCAGAATTCAGTGCAGAAGTCTGGTGTAAGGAAAAGTGATGCAAGTGCCATGTGGCCAATGAGAGAAATGTCAGGGTTGGGGTGGAGAGGAGCAAGGTTGTCCATGCACTGTCAGACCTCAAGAGTCTGCTTTTCCTCCCTATGGACATCTCCATAGGAGAAGCCCTGGATTAATATCAATTGAAGATGCTCAAAACTGAAATGCAACTAAATCCACCCTTTAAAATGAGAAAAGATTGTTATTAGATGCTTTTTGAAATCTTCCTCCTTAACTACTCCATGAAAGCTCTCCAATTAGCTGTCCAAGTCCTGAAGACCTGAATAAAACTATGGAAGACGTATGTTTCCTTAGGTGTTTCTGCATTTTCATGAATTCCATGGTGGATTTTGAAGCTCAGTCTGTGAACCTCAGGTACTGAGAGGAGAATGATGCAATCGTTTGAGAAAGTAAAGTCAGAAGGAAAAGTTGAAGTGACTTGGAGTATTAATGGTCCCCACTGAGGGCCGATACCAAGAGATTCTCCTCAGGGACTTGATAGGGCAGATAATTGGAGGCCATGCTTACAGATAGGCAAAGCACTGTGCTGAGAAAACACTGGCTTTGTTGTGGTGAAGTAAAAGGGCCGGGTCCTGACTCCAGCCACTGGGAGGGAAGTTCCTGCACCCCCATGTCTGGCTCAGGGCTCTTACTGGGGGTCTGTGGGATGTGGTGGGCAGTGTGATGCCACAAGAAGAACAATGATATGACACCTCCCTGCCTCTGCACAGGGTCTCAAGAAAGCAATGACCGCCCTTGCAATGACTATATCTCATCTCCTCAGAAGCTCTATCCAAGGGGACAAAAATGTCAGGGCGGTTGGGGCCTTCTCTTCTTGCCAACACCCACCTCTTTGTCCTCTCCAGGCTTCCCTATGCTGCCCCACACTTTGCCCTATTTCCTTGAAGGCTGCAGACACCCATCTCTGTTCACCACCTTGCTCTCATCACGGCATTTCCGTGGTTTCACCAATGTCTTGTCAACCCTCACCAGCTGTTCCTTGAAACACAAAGCCATGGTCTGATCACAGACACTCTTTGGGTGACCTCTAGCACCAAGGCACAACACTTTGAGGGACATTCCTTCTTTATGACCAGTGCCAACCTTCCAAGGTGCACTTTGTGGCAATTTTTTTCTCTCCTGCTCTTTCCTACTACCAAAGAAAGCTCCATCAGGGTGGAAACCACTCCTGAAGTAGGCATCCCAACGCATCGGCCTTCTAGTGGCCTGTCAGCCAACCAGACAGAAGTCACCTCGCCAGCATTTTCCAAGCCATGGTCCTGCTGCTGGCCTTGCAGCTTCTTGTGTAGACACAACCAAGCCTTGCGCCAGCTGCTGTCCAGTCATGTAATCAAGCAGAAGGGACAGGACAAGCCATATTCAGGCCTTCTTTCTGTCTGGGTCCTCCTGGGGATGTAGGCAGAGGGGATCCCACAGTCAGCATGCCAACCAGGTGCCTTCTGCTGGCCTAGCAGGACGACTGGCAGATGTCAGCCAAAAAGTACAGATCCTAGGTAGAAGTGTGACCTGTCAGCTACTTCAGACAGAAGTGACCTCACAGTCCCTTCCACAGTCACATTCGTCCTGCTGGTGCGGGAGATCCTGAGGCAGAGCTGAGCTCATCAGAGCATTCCCACCCATCTCCTCCTTGTGACCTACAAGCTGCTTAGATCCATGGCCCCTCACATTGAACTTTGAATGCACCGCAATCTTACGGTTCCTGCCCACACCGAAGGGAACAAGAAGCTAAAGTTAAGGGTTAGGAAAAGGGTTAAAGGTGAGAAGGTTAATGCACAGGGAGACAGGCTTTGGATGATAGTTGTTCATGTATGGCATTAGGGACTACGGCGAACCTTTCTGGGTGAGAGATTAAGCAGATGCTTAGTGGGAGGGTTTGGTGTTCTGCTTGGGGTGTCAGGTCTGCGGTTAGGGTATGAGCAAGCTCTTTGGTTGAGGGTTTTGTTTAGGTCTGCAAGAAGACTAGGGTTAAATAGAGCATTTCAATGCTAGTGTTAAGGGCAGGGATCAGGGTGAGCAAGAGAGGGTCATAGAAAGGGGTTATGGACTAATTTTGGCTTCAAGGGATATTGTGGTCAAAAGTTAGAGCAGTGGATTCCTGTCAGGGTGTGGAGTGGCATTTAGATTTAGGTATTAACGTAACAGGTTAAACTAGGGTAAGGGCCTCACATGACTGCTTTAAGTCAGCTTTATGGTGGGATCAACATTACCTGAATATTCTTACCTCTCCAAAATCGTTAGCTTCTGCTGTCCAAGCTCCTCTTTCCTCCCCCAAATCTCACATCTCTCCTGGCCAGGCTCCTCCTTTTCCCCCAGTTCTGCGCCAGTCCTGTGGGGTGCTAGGGCAGGAGGGACGTTGCAGGCAATGTTCCAGCCCCGTGCCTGTTTGTGGTCTCTCAGCTCCTTGTGCACAGTGAAGATCACACTCACGTCCAGAAGCCATGTGCCTGAAGCTGGCCTAGAAGACACTCAGGGGAAGCGCCGTCACAGCCCCAGCCCCAGCCCTAGCCCCAGCCCCAGCCCCAGCCCCAGCCCCAGCTGGCGGTGCTGCTCTGCAGAGCGAGAGGGCTGTGGTGCCCGGGATACGGGGGCAATCTCCAGGGCTGTGCTGGGCAGGTTGGGAAGCACAGCCAGCTCATGGGGTCACTGCCATTGCTCCAGGGCTGCAAGGAATCACTCGCCAGACTCCTTTGCTGGGGCTGCTGCATGCCCCGGGGCTGCAGAGGAATTTACAAAGAAGATAATGCACTTAATGCAGCCTTCCACTGTCATCAGGTGGTGGAGGCTGTAGATGAAGGGAGAGCAGTGGATGTTGTCTGTCCCAACCTTAGGAAAGTGTCTGTCACTCTCACAACACCCATATAAACAAGATGATGAAGTAGCAACCACATAGGTGGAAAGTGAGGTTGATTAAAAGCTCACAGACTGCCTGGGTTCACTGGGTTGTGACCAGTAGAAAAGAATCCAGCCGGCCCCCAAAGTTGGGGCCAATAAACTTTGAAAATCCCATAAACGATCTGGGTGATGGCGCAGAGTGTACCCTCCGCAAGTTTGCTGATGATATGAAACTGAGCAGAGCAGCTGGAACGCAAGATTTGGAATGATGTAATCAAGCTAGAGAAATGGGCAGAGAGGAGCCTCATGACATACAGCAAAGGAACAAGAAGGAACAACACCAGGCACCACTACCTGCTGGGGTCAACTGCCTGGAGGTGAACTTTACCGACAAATGACGGGGTTTTCTGGTGGACAACTACTTAAACATTATCCAGTACTGTGCCCTCACAGCAAAGAAGGCCACCAGCATCCTGGGCTGCACTACTAAAAGCATTGATGGCACCTTGCTGGAGGTGGTCCTTCCCCTCTGTTCAGCACTTGTGAGACCACACCTGGAGTGCTGTCTGGTTCTGGGGTCCCCATTAAGGACAAAGGTAACTAGCAGGAAGAAATATAGCAAAGGGCCATGAAGATGATAAAGTGACTGAACTATCTTTCATGTGAGGAGAGGTTCGGTTTGCTGGAAGTATTTAGCCTGGAGAAGGGAAGGCTCAGATGAGATCTTATCGATGTGTCTAAGGTTGTGAGGGGAGGGAAGGAGAACAATACAGACACGGTCTTCTCAGTGGTGCCCAGAGACAGGGCAAGAGGCAATGGGCACCAAACAAGATGTTGTAAATTTCATCTGAACTCAGGAAAGTATTTCTTCACAGTGAGGGAGGTCAAACATCAGAACAGGTTTCCCAGAGAGGTTGATTCATTTCCATTTACAAATATACTCAGAATCCATCTGGAAATGGTCCTTAGCAGCCTGCTCAGGAAAGCTGGACTTGTGATATCTTCTGGGACTCTTTCTTTCTCAAACAAATGTGTGATTAAGTCATTCTAGAATGTATTGCAGTATTTCTGAGAACTTTTCTGTAGTGTTCTTGCACCCATTGTACTCCAGGTTCCCATGAGGCAGAGATCCATTTTGGAAATTACCCCACTCACCAGGTAACCTTGAGGACCATGGATTACAAGCACCAGCAAGGCCTCAAAACACAGGATTGTCACGCACATTAATTCCACAGTCCAGCCCCTTGTCCCCTGAGTCAGAAGGGACCTCTGGAGGTGTCCACTACCATCATCTTCTCTGAGCAGTGATAGCTTTACAGGTAGATCAGGTTAGTCAGTGCTTTCTGCAGCTGGGTTTTGAAAATCTCTGGGCCCATGACCCAGTGTTGATCCACTGTCTTGGTGGCTGTTCCCCCAGTACAGACACTGATGCCAGCAGAAAGATGGAGCTGGTCAAATTTCAAAGATCAGCTCCCCTTGGGCAGTGGGGAATGGCCGTCCCTGTGCTCCCCACATGTGATCCCCAAGCTGCTGGTGCAATTGTGCAGAGCAAATGGGCTGCGGTGCTGTGGGGTGAATCTACATTGCTGTGCTGGTCAGGGTGGGAAACGGACTCAGAGAGCTCCGCATCACTGGGTTGGACCAGGCAGAGGTACTTAACGAAGGGCAAAATGGATCACTCCCAAGTTTGCCTCCCATCTGCCCGCTGGTTGCCCACTTCCTTCTCTGAGATTGCAGAGTCACAGGTTCCCTGTGAATACCTGGCTTTAATTCTTTCCCTGTGGCTGAGCTCACAGTGGGAGATCTCTCACTTTCAGAGGGGCAGCAGTCACTGCCCACACCAGGCTCCGCTGTCCCTGGAGGTACCCTGGGCTGTGCAGGTAGCTCCAGATTCCCCTCCTGAAGGACATCATCTACGGGTCACATGTGAGAATAGCCCTGGCTATATAATGCAGTGACCGTTTGCTGCCTCTGCTGTCAGCAACCCATGGCTGAGTGTTAAATCTAGCCCTTGGTCTCTGACAGGTAACAATGCAACAATGAGCCATTCCTTCCTGAACTGAAGAAGGAACAGATCCTTGTGGGGAGCAATTCTTTATGCCTATTCTTGACACTGGTTAGGGAAGGAAAGCCCAGACTTCAGTCAGTACACTCTGGTGATTCCGTTTTATTACGGAGATGTTATGAAGGAGTCTTCACTGACTCACAGTGTTAGATGCACATTTATACAGCTTCCATATGGGACAGAACAGGTTCATTCATTCACTGCACTGCGGGGAATCCAAATATTTATGTAGGAACACAAGAAACCCAAGTAGTCAAAATGACAACAAGAAAAAAAAAATATATATCTGCTAAGGACAACGAAAATACAAGCCTGGAAGGTGACGTACTAGGCTTCATTACTGTAGAGTTAAGGTATCTTTATGAGTGCTGAAAAACATCCCCCAAATCAGTTTCCTAACTGCATCCTTCAGCTCCTTGTTCCTCATGCTGTAGATGAGGGGGTTCACTGCTGGAGGCACCACCGAGTACAGAACCGCCAACAAAAGATTCAGGGATGAGAAAGAGATGGAGGGGGGCTTCAGGTAGGCAAACATGACAGTGCTGATGAACAGGGAGACCACAGCCAGGTGAGGGAGGCACGTGGAGAAGGCTTTGTGCCGTCCCTGCTCAGAGGGCATCCTCAGCACAGCCCTGAAGATCTGCACATAGGACAGCACAAGGAAAACAAAACATCCAATACCTGAAGAAAAACAAAACATTATGAACCCAAGTTCTCTGAGGTAGGCATCTGAGCAGGAGAGCTTAAGGATCTGTGGAAGTTCACAGAAGAACTGGTCCAGGGCATTGCCTTGGCAGAGGGGGAGGGAAAAGGTATTGGCAGTGTGCACCAAAGCACTGAGAACACCAGCACCCCAGACAGCTGCTGCCATGGTGACACAAGTTCTGCTGGTCATTACAGTCATATAGTGCAGGGGCTGGCAGATGGCAACATAGTGGTCATAGGCCATGACAGTGAGAAGCTAAAACTCTGCTGTGACAAAGACAACAAACATAAAGACTTGAGAAGCACATCCCAAGTAAGAAACGTCCCTGCTGTCCAAAAGGGAGTTGGCCATGGCTTTGGGGACAGTGGTGGTAATAGTGCCCAGGTCGAGGAGGGCGAGGTTGTGGAGGAAGAAGTACATGGGGGTGTGGAGGCGGTGGTCGCAGGCTACGGCTGTGAGGATGAGGCCGTTGCCCAGGAGGGCAGCCAGGTAGATGCCCAGGAAGAGCCTGAAGTGCAGGAGCTGCAGCTCGTGTGTGTCTGCGAATGGCAGGAGGAGGAACTCGTTGGGGAAGCTGCTGTTGGACATTGCCTGCCTCTGGCCATGTGGACCTGTAGATGGAGGAAGAGACAGAGACAAGTTAGAGAGACTTCTCTGAGTAAAACATACTACTCATACACACAAATCACCATTCCCTGAGCTGAATGAGGAATGAGTCCACTCATTCTCCAACCCTCCCAACTGAATGACAGTGTGCCTGACTGTTTCAAACAGATCTTGGGCACCTTGTTCCCATGAAGACACCCTACGGCAGGGCCCAGCAGTCACTGTCAGAACAGAAGCTTACACCCACCTTCAATCCAGACAAAGAGAGTAGGAGAACCATACACAGGTGGAGAAATAAGAAAGAATACCACAACGCACCAACCTGCTGACAAAGGAAAATGTAGATGGGCATGTAGGGAAACCTTCAGGTTACCAAGCTTCAATGCCATCTATGGAAGTGACACTGCAGGGAAGGCACTCTTAGCCTCAACTTGCAGAACACAGGCTCCTCTCCTCTTCTGGAGGTCCAGCTGAGGAGGAGGTGGCTCATGCCCTAAAGCCTCTGAGGGCAGAGGCTGTGCTGGGTGGCAGAGGAGAGCAGAAGGTTGCTGGAGAGAAGGTGCCTGCACTGCAGACCTGGCAGGGAACGCCTGAATCCCCCCTCCCTTGGTGTTTTGGGCAGCAGCTCCCTCTCCTGCTCAGGTCTCTGCTGCCTGGAGTTGTCCCTGCTGGCAGCTGCTTCCCTGTCCCCACATCTCATCCCTGCCATTGCTCACAGACTCTGTCCCACCAGCTGTGTGCTCAGCTCTGCCCTGCAGACACCTCCTATCCCAGGACACATTTCAGGGACAACTCCCCAAGTTCAGAGTCTAAGGAGCAGCTCTAACCTAACAGAAGGTAACAAGAACTGGGGACTCAGTGTCTTCATCATAATGGAAAAATAAATTCCCTTCGTCATCTGCCACCCAGTAAAGCAAGAGGAGAAATCTCAAAGCACAAAATGCTTCTCTTCAAGAATCCCTTGCTCTGACATTTCTCTTGTGGAGTCCATTGTGAGATGCCCTGGGAGTGCTCAGCAGCTGTGAGCAGCCTATACCAGGCAGCAGCCTCTGGGCACCAGCAGGAACCTGCCCTGCCCTGCCCTGATGGGGGGGGCTCGTTCCACCCACCGCTTCTCCCCACAGCACCCTGGGCAGCTCCCCGAGCAGGCTGAGTGCTGAGCCTGGCAGGCGGCAGAGGCCCTGCCCCGGCACACAGCCCCTGGGGCAAAGCAGGGACCCTGCTCTGCACCACAGCCCTGGGCACCCCTGCCTGCACCCCGGCTGCACCAGCCTGCAGCCACCCTCACAAGAAGGAACCCTCATGTCCTGTCCCTCTGAGAGCTTTAGCAGGTAATCCCTGCTCTGACCCTTGTCATTCTCTTCTCCAAAGAAACTCTGAGAGTCTTCCTGAAAGCTTCCATGGGCTGTGGGATTTGCCAGCAAATCTGGAGATGGCACCAGGAACAACAGCTGTATTGCCCTGCAGCCAGAGACTTACCCTGTTCAGGGCTGGGAAGATTTCTCCTGCAGCGAGCTCTCAGCATCCCCCCTCCACACTGCCTTTAACATCTCCCTCCCTTCTCTCAGCCGCCCTTGTCCCTTGCAGGCAGTGCCCCCAGCCCTGCTGCACTGTGCAGAGGAGCTGCTCCTGGGCAGAGCTGTCTCTCTGCAGCACTGCCCGCTTGCCAGGAGCTCCCCTTGGGCCCAAGAGCCCAGCCCAACTCAGCAGCACAGGGAGCTCTTGACAAGTCCCTGGGCCTCCAGGGGGATCAACTTTGAAACAGACTGAAGCAGTCACTGATTTTTCTTCTCTGAGCTGGGGATGGACACTTACTTCCAGTGGTGTCTTTTCCCCTAAATGAAAAGAAGAGTTTGGCAAGGGAATCATCTTTTCTTGTCCCATTGTGAGACCGGATACCCACAAATCATTCAGGCTGCATTCCATTTCTTTCAAGCACTTGTTGTTTTTCAGGGGGACGAAACTTTTTCACAGAAATAGAAATCCCTCTGTCTACACAAGCTACACAACCAATTTTGTGCCTCCACTCTCATAGAACTACGGAATGGCTTGGGTTGGAGGGGACCTTAAAGACCTTCTTGTTCCAGCCCCGCTGCCATGGTCAGAGGCACATTCCACAAGACCAGGTTCCTCACGGTCCCATCCACCCTGGCCTTGAACACTGCTAGGGAAGCGGGGTTCTACTTCTCTGAAGAACCTTTTCCAGTGCCTCACCAACCTCATAGTGAAGATTTCCTTCTTTAGATTTCAAGTAAATTTTCTCTATTGTATTTTAAAAAGATTGCACCTTGGAAGGGTATGGGATCTCCTGCAGATGGCAGCAGCAGGGACACTGCCACTGACCTCCACTTCTCCATTTGCTGCTTCGAGGCCAGCCCAGCCTGGGCTGCTCTGCTCTGCTCGGCTGGGCTGGGTTGGGGAGAGGACAGGGAGGTGTGGAGAGCTGGGGAGGGTCTGGGCTGGGCTGGCCTCCTGGGAGAGGCATGGAGGACTGTCAGAGCAGGGGCTGGGCTGGGCCCTTGCTCTCTAAATGCTGCATGAGGAAACATGAGTCTAGACATGTGGGAGGCCTTCTTAAGCATGAGCTGGTTGGCAGGCAGAGTACCTGAGGGATTGTGCAGGGCATCCCCTGCACCCAGTGCTCCTGGGGGGGCTGGGAAGAGGCCTCCTGAGCACAGCAGCTCCTTGTAGCCCTGTGGATGCTGGCTGTGAGGTCACTTCTGTCCCAGCAGCTGGCTGGCCAACAGCAGGGAGGTAGAGCCTCTGAGGTCATAAAGGCCATCAGAAAGCTGCCCCCAGCACGGTGACAAATTAGGGGAGGCCAGGGGAAAGCTGGGTGAATAAAGGTGGGAGATTTGGGAGAGATAAGAGGGACTTGGCTAACAGAAAGGAAAGATTTTGGAGAGTAAGGAGGGGTTCACGTAAGGCTGCTGCTGCTGCAACATTTAGTCGGAATAAATTCATGTTGGATACTGGCAATATTTCTAACAAGTAACCATAAATCCTAGGCCTACCCTTAAGTGCTATCTCGCATCCTGAAATGAATCCTCTGTAGTAATCACCAACCTCAAACTTTACCCTGAAGACAAAGCCCATAACCACTTAGACATAACCACTTAGTGTTTTTTACCCCATTGCTCACTGTAATCCACAGCCCTTAATTCCTAGCATTAAATTGCCTTAACCCTAGCCCTCACCCAGGCAGAAATAAAACCATAACCAAAAATCCAGCCCATACCCTAAACACTGAATGGGTTCCCAAAGCAGAAAACCAAAGCCTCTCCCTAAATCTCTGCCCAATCCCTAACCTGGGAAGACACTATCTATTCCCTAAATCCAAATCTGAACAACTAAGCCCTGAATCCCTCATTCCTGGACTTTAATAACCAAACGGAAGTGTCTGGCAGTGGTGGTGACTATGAGGTCACTTCTGCCTCTGGAGCTGATAGGCCATCAGTAGGAGCATAGCTGGGCAAGGGACTGGGAGCAGGCACGTGGCTTGGTTGTGTCTATCTGAGGAGCTGAAAGGCCAGCAGGAAGGCCACATGACTTGGAAGACCCTGGTGAGGTTCCTTCTGTCTGAAGAGATGACTGGTCACAGGAAAGCTGATGGGTGTAGATGTCTGTGTGAAGGACAGTTTCTGAGATGTTCGAACTTTCCTTGGTCATGGGAAACTGAGTGTGAGAGAAAACTTTCTAGAAATTGAGGCTTGGATGGTGGAGACAGGGCATGAGAGGGAAAATATATCACTGAAAGGGTAATGCTTTAGTGTCAGAATTTCCCTGGAGGTAATATGTTATCACTCTATGACGCTATGTTTCAGGGCACAGCTGGAGAGGATACAGACATCAATGAAGGCACAGAAATGCTAAGCTGAGAGCAAGGTAGGAAAGCAAGATGCATGTTGCCGAGGCGACCGGCTCCGGGGCAGACGCGTGCTGCAGCGGAGCGCGGGATCGGGACAGGCAGGGCTATTTTTCGGGCATCGAGCCTACGTGAGGGAGCCGCCAGGCACCGGCAGCCCTCGTGAGGGAGGCTGACGAGGCGTAGGCGGAGCCAGCAGCGTCAGCGACAGCTCCTCCCCCCGGCCGTTCAAAGGCAGCCCTTAGGGAGTGCGAGCGACCAGGAGCGCGGCGAACAGGGCCGGCAAACAGGGAGTGAGGCGGGGGAGTGACGCGGCAGTTAGTGAGGCAGTTAGCGCGGGCAGGAAGGGCGGGGATCCATCGTCGCTCTGTTGCAGCTACCTCTCCCTTCCGTGCTTGTAACCTGCTTGCGTAGAACCTGACCATGGTATCAACCAGGCAGAAAACCGTGGCCTCCGCATCTCGTGCGGCATCTCCAGCCACGGTCACCACGGTGGCTACTCAGACGGAGGGACCCGGGAAACACGCAGCCGTCCAGGTCCTGGGCTGCAGAGTGTGCCCCAGCCTTCTGTCGGTCTCCGACAGCAGTGGTGGGTATGCCTGTGGGAGGTGTGCCCAGGTTGAAGAACTGCTCAGCCAGGTAGCGGTGCTCTGGGAGGAGGTGAACAGGTTCAGAAGCATCAGGGAATCGGAGATGGAAATTGACTGGTGGAGGTGCACTCTACCCTCTCTGAGGCAGGTTCATGAGCCTGCCACAGCACAGGCGTCTCCTGTTATGCAGAAGACGGAGGTTCCCTCCTCCTGCCAGGCAGCGGGAGGAGACCTAGATCAAGGGGGGGAATGGAGGCAGGTGCCTATTCGGGGTGGTAGGCGAGCCCTCTCTCTGCCCACCTCACCTTCTCATCTACCCTTAAATAATCGATATGAAGGACTAGAACAAGACAATCCGAACGATAAAGTAGATAAAAACCCGTCCCAGCTGGAGGGGGCGCCTAAGACAAGGCGACCTACACATCGTATTGCCACATCATCCTTCAAAAAAGAAAGAAGGGCTATTGTTATGGGGGGCTCCCTTCTGAAAGGGACAGAGAGACCGATATGCCGACCGGACCCAACCCGCAGAGAAGTCTGTTGCCTCCCTGGGGCTCGGGTGAGAGACTTCGCCAAGAAAGTCCAGCGCCTGGTACGGCCCACTGACTACTACCCGCTACTGGTCTTTCAGGCTGGTAGCGATGAAGTAGCAACGAGAAGTCCGAAGGCGATCAAAAGAGACTTTAGGGATTTGGGGCGACTACTTAGAGGATCAGGGGCGCAGGTTGTGTTTGCCTCTGTCCTTCCGATAGGGGGGATCGAAGCTGAAAGGCGTGCTGTTCACATAAACTCGTGGCTTCGAGACTGGTGTGACCGGCAGAACTTTGGGTTCTTTGATCACGGGAAGGTCTATGCTACACAGGGCCTGATGGCACCGGATGGGATGTGCCTCTCTCGGAGAGGGGTAAGGATCTTTGGTCAGGAGTTGGCAGGGCTGATAGATAGGGCTTTAAACTAGAGTCGAAGGGGGAAGGGGCTAAAACCAGGCACGCCGGTGAAGACCTAAGGGAAGGTACGCTAGAATCAGAGGGGCTGGGTGTCAGTGAGGTCCTTCGGGCAGATCCACAAGGTGCTGAGTGTAAGGAGACGCACCTGAAGTGCTTCTACACGAACGCACGCAGTATGAGGAATAAAATGGATGAGCTAGAAGTCCTGGCCCAGTCCTGCAACTACGATATCATCGGCATAAGCGAAACCTGGTGGGATGAGTCCTGTGACTGGGGTGTTGCGATAGATGGTTACAGGCTCTTCAGGAGGGACAGGCAGGGTAGGCGAGGTGGTGGGGTGGCGATGTATGTGAAGCAGGGGCTGGACTGTGTGGAACTTCAGGTCGGAGATGGCAAAGTTGAGAGCCTCTGGGTAAGGATCAAGGGACGAACGAATAAAGGGGATGTCGTTGTGGGAGTCTATTACAGACCGCCTGGCCAGGACGATAGCGCCGATAAATTATTCTTTACAGAACTAAGAGAGGCCTCGAGATTAACTCCCCTTGTCCTTATGGGGGACTTCAACTTGCCAGACGTTAACTGGGAGTGCCACACGGCTGACACGAGCAAGTCCAGGAGGTTCATGAAGCACCTAGATGATAACTTCTTGGTGCAGGTGCTAACGGAGCCAACTAGGAAAGGTGCCCTCCTCGACCTGTTGCTAGAAAACAGGGAGGGTCTGGTGGGAGATGTGGTGATTGGTGGCCGCCTTGGTCAAAGCGACCATGAAGTGGTTGAGTTCAAAATTTACGGTGACAGAAAGAAAAGTGCCACCAAAACCTCATCCCTAGATATGGGGAAAGCGGACTTCAGGCTGCTCAGGGAACTAGTCAGCAAGGTCCCCTGGGAAACTGCTCTTGAAGGCCTCGATGTCCACCAGTGCTGGTCATTCTTTAAACGATGCCTCCTAGAAGCACAAGATCAAGCAATTCCTAAATATCGCAAGTCAGGCAGGCGGGGCAGGAGGCCGGCGTGGCTGACCAGGAACATTCTAATGGAGATTAGGCGGAAACAGAGAGTGTTTCGCTACTGGAAGGAGGGCCAGGTGTCATGGAAAGAATACAGGGATGCCGTTCGTGTTTGTAGGCAGAAAATTCGTGTGGCCAAAGCACACCTAGAGTTGAAGCTGGCTGTGTCTGTGAGAGAAAATAAAAAGGGCTTTTTCAGATATGTGAATGGAAAAAGGAGAACTAAAGAATACATAGGGCCGCTCCTTGATAGGGAAGGTCTCCTCACAGACAATGACATAGGCAAAGCAGAGACACTTAACGCCTTCTTCGCCTCTGTCTTCAATGCCGATGATGGGCTTCGGGACCCAGGGTGCCCTGAGCTGGAAGACCGGGACGGTGGGGATGACAAACTCCCAACCGACCCTGAACGTGTGCGGGATTTGCTACTCCACCTGGATCCCTACAAGTCCATGGGTCCGGATGGGATTCATCCCCGGGTGCTGAAAGAGCTGGCGGACGTCATCGCGGAACCTCTCTCAATTATTTTTCAACGATCCTGGGAATTTGGAGAGGTCCCGGTAGACTGGAAGCTGGCAAATGTTGTGCCGATTTACAAGAAGGGTCAGAAAGAAGACCCTAGCAATTACAGGCCTGTCAGTCTCACGTCAGTGCCTGGTAAAATCATGGAGAAGATGGTTCTCGAACTTATTGAGGCTCACCTGGGGGACAAAGCAGTCATTGGTCCCAGCCAGCATGGGTTTGTGAAGGGCAGGTCCTGCCTAACTAACCTGATTTCCTTTTATGATAAGATCACCCGTATGATGGACCAAGGGAAACCAGCTGATGTGATTTTTTTGGACTTCAGCAAGGCTTTTGACACGGTTTCCCATAGGATCCTACTGGACAAAATGTCCACCATACAGCTAAATAAAAACATCATACGATGGGTGAGCAATTGGCTAACGGGCAGGGCCCAAAGGGTTATGGTAAATGGGGCTGCGTCAGGCTGGCGGGCGGTCACCAGTGGGGTCCCTCAAGGCTCCATTTTAGGGCCGGTACTTTTACGCTAGTAGGTCAAGGGAGGTGATTGTCCCGCTCTACTCTGCGCTGGTGCGGCCTCACCTGGAGTACTGTGTGCAGTTCTGGGCACCACAGTATAAAAAGGACATGAAACTGTTGGAGAGTGTCCAGAGGAGGGCTACGAAGATGGTGAAAGGCCTGGAGGGGAAGACGTACGAGGAACGGCTGAGGTCACTGGGCCTGTTCAGCCTGGAGAAGAGGAGGCTGAGGGGAGACCTCATCACAGTCTACAACTTCCTCGTAAGGGGGTGTCGAGAGGCAGGAGACCTTTTCTCCATTAACACCAGTGACAGGACCCGCGGGAACGGGGTTAAGCTGAGTCAGGGGAAATTTAGGCTCGACATCAGGAGGGGGTTCTTCACAGAGAGGGTGGTTGCACACTGGAACAGGCTCCCCAGGGAAGTGGTCACTGCACCGAGCCTGTCTGAATTTAAGAAGAGATTGGACTGTGCACTTAGTCACATGGTCTGAACTTTTGGGTAGACCTGTGCGGTATCAAGAGTTGGACTTGATGATCCTTAAGGGTCCCTTCCAACTCAGGATATTCTATGATTCTATGATTCTATGTTTTCAGCCTGCAGGGAAACAGGGATGGGTATGGGACATCATAGGGCAGCCAGTGGTGGAGATGGACAAGGGCACTGGCAAGGATAGACTTAGCCAGGAATACCAAGGTCTTGTCCCCTTGGTTTTGACAGTTCTCTCTGGCACCAAGGCCTAGGAGGAGACATGTTGTCCTATTAGCAATGGGGCTCATCACCTCTTTGCACCTCCTGAGGGAGGCCAGGAGGTGTCACACCACTGTCTTTCACTTGGCACTGCATAACCCACACCCCACTGCCTAAGGAAGAGCCTGGAGCCTCATGGGACGGACAGGAGCTCTCTGCCCAGAACTGGCATCAGGGTTTGGCCTTTCTGGTTGATGAAACAAACCCAGCATTTTCTCAGCCTCAGAGCCACCTGCACAGTGCCTTGGCCTACCTGTAATCATGGCCTCCAATTAACTCATCAGTCTCCTCTCAGGAGCTGATGTTGTTGGACTTTGCGGAAGCTATACTTTGGGGTTTATTAAGACATAGCAAAATCCCTGAGTGTCTCTTAGGGAGGTCTGGACAGGTAGGAGAATCTTGACCCTTTATGGACATCTTTGCTCCTCATCTTCCAACCCCACTATTTCTGTCATTGCCCCACCAGGACTTGCATCACTTCTCCTGACATCAGACTTCACTGAAGTCTGCAGTTGCACCTTGTAGATCCCTTGCACCAACTCCCTCCTTAGAGAAACAGCTGCACACAGATACAGAATAATGACTCTTAAGTGCAAGCAAACAAAAATAAAGTATAATAAAGGTTAATAAGCAATAAAACGCCCTGCTCAGGTGTATGCTAAGTCCAGGCTGTATCCAATGATGCTAACCTCCTCTGAGGGTTAATCAGGATTTTTTTCCGTAGGTTATGTAAAAACACAGCTCAGAAGTTGCCTAAAGAAACAGGGCACATAAAGGGGAATCTTTTACCTCCTCGAAGGTTAAAGCAGCAAATAAATCACAGAATCATCAAATCGAAGAATCATACAAGTATTGGATGTTCAGCGTTGAAAGGGACTCAGTGATCATCTAATCCAATCCCCCTGCCATGGGTAAAAATCTCTTTCACTACATCAGGTTGCTGAAAGCCCCTTGCAACCTGACTTTGTACACTTTCAGTGATTGGTCATCCACAACTTCTCTCAGAAACTTGTTGCAGTGTCTCTCTACTCTCATCCAAAAATGTTTATTCCTTATACCCCACTTAAATCATCACCATTTCCATTGACCTGTTAGTACCGACCCCAGCTTTTCTTTCTAGGAGAGCTTTTTCAGTCCTCTTTTCATTTTCGCGGTCCTCTTTTGGATCTCCTCTAACAGGTCTATGTCTTTCTTGCACTGGGCACCTCAGCACTGGATGCAGTATTGCAGGTGGGGGTCTCATGAAACTAGAGTTAAGCGGGAGAATCACTACACTTGACCTCCTGTCCACTTCTTTCATGCATCTCAGTATGCTGTTGCCATACTGCCAGATCATATTTTTCATCCACCAATATTCCCAAGTGCTTCTCTGCAGAGATGTTCTCAATCCATTCATCCCCCAATCTACATTGAGATTGGGGATTTCCCTGATTCACATGCAACACATGTGAATCAACAATTTTAGGACTGTTTGCTTCTCAATTTTAAGCAAACACAAGCTACATAGATCTTTGCTGGGTGAACTCTTTGACTGATGAGGATACTTCTCTGGAGTTTCACAGAGAAACAAATATTTTCTGAGGCCTGTAGCTCATCAGCTGAGATTTTCTCCAGATGAGACAGCCAGATGGGAGGAAGAAGAGGAAAAGGGCTTTTCTCTATCCCCACCATGGACAGTGACCCTAGAGGAATATGTACTAGGGAGTTTCCAAAGCAGTGAGCTGTTGCAGCCCACTGCGTGTTTCTTGGCAAAGGAATGAGGTGGGAAGGGTGGGGTCCAGCTCAAGGAGAAATACCATGCAGATGACAGTCTGTGAATAGGATGGGATGGCATAGCCTGGACATTCACATATCTCACATCTCAGCTGAGGATAGGGATTGTGTGGTTACTGCCACTTTTCTGATATCTTCCTCCTCCAGTTCCTGTGATGGCCCTGCTTTGGAATAATCTGCCTCGTCTTCTTCTTCCTCCTTCCCCTTCTTAGCTGGAGTTTCTTCCCTTGCTAACTGGGCTCACTTTCACATCCATTGTTTCATCTTCGATGTAGGGGTGACTGATACCGGCCTTTGCATTACGGTTGAGTGTGGCTCGGTAGGCATCAGTCAGGCTGCAACCCATTGCAGTGATTCATGTCTCTCTAGAATTGGCAGGATGACAGCCTACTTTTTCCAAATATTTTGCTTGTTTTGCAGGATGTTACACTTTTCCTGGGGTGCAGTTCCAAAACATTGGAGGTGCCCAGTGTCCTAGGTACTTGCCCATACTGTCCCACGTGCCCTGCAACTCCTACCTGTCGTGCCTCGGTGCAGACCTCTGGGTGGTATTCTTCAATAGTTGTTTAACATCAAACAAAGCCAGAAACACATTCAGGAGATGTAGTAAGAGGAACATGCTGATGTGAGTATCCAAAGGATATTCAGAATTATCAAGGGCTATTGTTGCTGCTCCTACAGCGGGCATTTCATCATTCTCCTAGTCCCTGCCTTTGTATTCTGGGACTTGAGCAGTGTGGCTAGAGCTCTTGCCAGTGAAAACTGAGGCAAAAAAGTCATTGAGTACCTCAGCCTTCTCCATATCCCAGGTAACAAGGTCTCCTGTTTTCTTCTGGAGAGGGCCCACAATTTCACTAAGTCTTCCTTTTATAACCAATGTAACTAAAGACGCCTTTCTAGTTGCTCTTGTTGTTCCTGGTCAAATTTAATTCTAACAGGGTTTTAGCTAACCTGATCCCTGGCTGTTCAGACTGTTTCTCTGTATTCCTCCCAGGCTATCTGTCCTTGCATCCACCCTCTGTAGGCCTTCTTTTTCTACACGACTTTGTGCAGGAGCTTCTTGTTTGTGTATGCCTGCCTCCTGGCCTTTTTCTCTGACTTCTTCTTTGTTGGGATGCACACTGTGTAGTGGGTTTATGTGGCAAGCTTTGGGTAGCAGGGGGCCATAGGAGTGGCACCTGTGAGAAGAATCCAGAAGCTGCCTCATGTTAGGTAAGGGGCCTGCTGCTGGCCAGACCTGAGCAAATAAGTGACGTTGTTTGTGTCTCTGTGAGAGCAGATTTAAGAAAAGGAATAAAGAAAGAAAAGAATAAAGGAAGTAAAGGAAGGAAGGAAGGAAGGGAGGGAAGGAAGGAAGGAAGGAAAGGAGGGAAGGAAGGAAGGAAGGAAGGAAGGAAGGAAGGAAGGAAGGAAGGAAGGAAGGAAGGACGGACGGACGGACGGACGGACGGACCTGCTGGGGAACAGCAGCTGAAAGATGAGGGAGAAACGGCCTTGCAGACACCAAGGTCAATGCAGAAGGATGGGGAGGAGGTGCTCCAGGTGCCAGAGCAGAAGTTCCCCTATGGCCTGTGGTGAGGACCATGGTGAAGCAGGTTGTCCCCCTGCAGCCCATGGTGTACCATGGTGGAGCAGGGTTCCATGCTGCAGCCCATGGAGGAGACCATGGTGGAGCAGGTGGACCTGCACCGAAGGAGGCTGCAGCCTGTGGAAGACCCGCACCAGAGCAGATTCTGGGCCGGAGCTGTAGCCCGTGGAGAGGAGCCCACGCAGGAGCAGGTGACCTGGCAGGAGCTACTGCCTGTGGGGGACCCAGGTTGGAGCAGTGTGGTCCTGAGGGATGGACCCCATGGTACGGAGCCATACCTGGAGCAGTTCTTGAAGAGCTGCTGCCTGTGGGAAGCCCACGCAGGATCGGTTCGGGAAGGATGGCATCCCATGGGAGGGACCCCATGTTGGAGCAGGGGAAGAGAGAGACCAAGAAGGTCAGAAACGAAGCGCTATAGACTGACCACAGACCCCATTCCCCTGTTCCCCTGTGCTGCGCGGGTGGAGGAGGTGGAAGAGGGTGGATGGGAGAAGGGGTTTTGGGGTTTCTTTACTTTGTTTCTCACTTCTCTAACTTGCTAGTAATAGGCAATAAATTTTACTATCTATCTCCCTACTCTGAGTCTGTTTTGCCCATCACAATAGTTTTGAGCGATCTCCCTGTCCTTATATCAACTCTTGAGCCCTTTGCATCATATTTTCTCCCCCTTTCCCTTTGAGGAAGGGGGAGTGATAGAGCGGTTGTGGTGGAGCTCAGCTGCCCACCCAAGTAAAACTACCACAGCTTGGAAGAGGTGATCCTTGAAGACTAAACAGCTTTCTCTTCCTTGGCCCCTTTTCCCTGAAGGACTTTGTCCCATGGTACTCTACAAAGGAGATGCCCCAAGAGGCCAAAGTCTGCTCTCCTGAAGTCCAGGGCAGTGTGATTGCTCTGCTCCCTCCTTGCTGCACTTAGGATCCTAAACTGCACCATTTCACGGTCACTGCAGCCCAGGCTGCCCTCGAGCTTCACATTCCCCACCAGCCCCTCCTTGTTGCTGGGAACGAGGTCCAGCATAACACTTTTCTCCGCTATCAATGGGAGAAGGAAGTTATCATTAATGCATAACAGGACCTTCCTGGATTGCCTATGCCCTGCTGTGCCGTCCCTCCAACAGATACCAGGGTGGTTGAAGTCCCCCCTGAGGACCAGGGCTTTTGAATGTGAGGCTGCTTCTATCTGTTTATAGAGGGCCTCACCTGCTGGTCTTCCTGATCAGGTGGCCTGCAGCAGACTCCCACTATAATGTCCCCTGTCTCTACACTCCCTTTACTCCTGACACATCAGCTCGCTGTCAGAACCTTGTTCGTCCCCAGGCAGAGCTCCATGCACTCCAGCTGCTCACTCACATAGAGGCCACACTGAACTGAACCAACTGAACAAGCTCCCGTGGGTTTGTGGGGTGTGTGAGAGGAGCAGCATCACACAAGGATCATCACATGGATCAAGGCTTACCAGATCGGGATGAGATGCCTCAGATGGATCAGTGCCCCACACAAGGGTAGCTAACCCCTCCTCATCCCTGCCTGTGTGTCCTATTTGTTATTGGCCATGAACAGAGTTTTCCAGAGAGAACGTTTGCACCTCTCAGTAACAATCAAACTCTCATAGGATTAACTATAATTCTGTACTCCATCTCTCTCCATTGTTTCAAGAGGGACATTCGGTGATTATTTCAGTTGACTTCATTATTTCAGTTGACGTTAAAGCATGTTCTGCAAAAGTGACTGTTGCCTTGCAGGAGCTGTCAGCCCTGGAGCCCCAGGGACACCTCAAGGGAGACAAGAATTAAAAACACGGTGAAACCTTGGGCTGGAGCTGTGCTGCTGAGCTGGGCCGGGCTCCTGGGCCCAAGGGGAGCTCCTGGCAAGCGGGCAGCACTGCAGAGAGACAGCTCTGCCCACGAGCAGCTCCTCTGCACAGCGCAGCAGGGCTGGGGTCACTGCCTGCAGGGGACAAGGGCGGCTGAGAGAAGGGAGGGAGATGTTAAAGGCAGTGTGGAGGGGGGCTGCTGAGAGCTCACCGCAGGAGAAATCTTCCCAGCCCTGAACAGGGTAAGTCTCTGGCTGCAGGGCAGCACAGCTGTTGTTCCTGGAGCCATCTCCAGATTTGCTGGCAAATCCCACAGCCTCTGGGATCTTTCAGGAGGACTCAGGACTCTGGAGTTTTTTTGGATAACAGAAGAATGACAAACTCCAGAGCAGGTATTATCTGCCAAAGCTTTCTGAGGGACAGGACATGAGGGTTCCTTCTCATGGGGTCAGCTGCAGGCTGTGCAGCCGGGGTGCAGGCAGGGGTGTCCAGGGCTGTGGTGCAGAGCAGGGTCCCTGCTGTGCCCCAGGGGCTGTGTGCCAGGGCAGGGCCTCTGCCACCTGCCAGGCTCAGAACTCAGCCTGCCCCCCATCTTCTTCCCCCCCCCACTTCCCTCTGCTGCTTGTGGTAGGCTGCTGCCTGGGGCAGACTGCTCACAGCTCCACAGTACAGCCTAGACATCTCTGGAGAAGACTCTTCATTAACATGATCAAAGAAGATGCTTAAGTCTGTGCCTTTCTGTAGCTTTCTTTTTAGCATTTTTCTTGTTCATGCTGATGGGAATGCAAATACAGATGCCAGGTTTAGAGGAAGGTCTCAGATTCCTAAAGTGTCACCGTGAGTTTTAAGAGGAACCTCAGCAACCATCAGCCTTCAGATAGGAACAGCATCACCCTTCTGGTTTCATCTGGGATTGTGTGAGGTGCCTGCAAACATAGTGTCCTGATCTTGGCTTGGATAGAGTTAGTTTCCTTCCCAGTAGCTGTTATAGTGCTGTGCTTTGGATTTAGGATGAGAATAATGCTGGTAACACACTACTGAGCACTGCTTACACTGAATCAAGGACTTTTCATCTTCTGATGAAGAAGATGTGAGGGGACAGGGCCAGGACAGGTGACCCAAACTGGACAAAGGGATATTCCATACCATATCACATCAAGATTGGCACTAAAACCAGAGGGGTTCTTTCGGGTGTTACCGTTGCTCAGGGACTGGCTGGGCATCAGCTGGTCATGTGCAATTCTTCTGGTCTATCACTTCTCTGTGTGTCCTTTTCCTTGTGATTTTTTTCCCCCTTTACTTTCCTCTTAAAATGTCCCGATCTTGACCCTCATGGTTTTTTTCTTTTTTTTTTTTTTTGTTTGTTTGTTTTTTTCAGATTCTTTCTCCCATCCCACTGTGGGGAAGTGACACCGAACGGCTGCATGGTGCTGAGCTGCCTGCAGGGCTAAACCACAACAGGTGGTGATGCCCCTGGGCTGCTCCCTGCCCCTGGAGGTGTCTGCAGGGCAGAGGTGAGCACACAGCACAGGGCACGGGGTCTGTGAGCCATGGCAGGGCACAGACTTGGGGACAGAGAAACAGTTTCCAGCAGGGACAGTTCCAAGCAGCGAAAACAAAGGCAGGCACCAAACGGAAATATTTAAGCAAAATCCTGTGTCAGGGCAATATGGGCACCTCCTGCTGTGTCATGCAGTGCAGATCCCTTCCCCTGAGCAAACCCCCTCACCTCGCCTCCCCAGTCCAGCTAGGAAAGGGGAAGCCTCGACTGAGTGCCCAGCTTTCCCTCTTCTTGTCCCTCTCCCCTACACCATCACTGTGTTTCTTCTTATTTCTCCACCTGCCTGTGCTGCTCTTGGTATTGTTGTCGGACCCTCGGGGGATGGCAGGTTCAGCTGCAGAGTCAGGCACTAACCTTGCGGCTCCCATCCCACGGATGTGTCCGTGGGGCTGTGGTGTCCCAGCATTCCTCTAACCTTTGGGACTCTGGCAATGCAGATAGTGGGGGTGGGAAAAGACCTTACTTTCCCTTCACCAGATATATCTTCATTAGGACACCTGACTGAGTCCTTGAGATGTCCTTCCAAGTTGTGAGCTGCCCTCCAGACTGCAATCCCTCCCATAGCAGCTCTGCTTTAGCTGATGGAGAAGTGTTGAAATGCTATGGGCAGGAAAAGGCTGTTGGGGTGGTAAAAGGAACTTTTTGGCTAGCAGTGGGGTGCTGAGACCTTGCTGGAGGCAAGGTGAGGCACTCAGTCATCTGCAGTGGATGCCTTTGCTCTCAGAGGTCTTTGGTTTCTTCTCAGGGGGACACAGGACTGTAATCCCCCTCCATATCAAGAAGGAGCAAGCACAGGACAGATGGGAAAAACACCAATGGACACACCAACTTGCCTCAGCCTGCATTGAGCCACCAGAAGGATGTCACCTGGGAGATCCTGAATATGAGGTCTGGCCCCTGCAACCACCCTGTTCCTAGATACAGCAGAGCACAACCAACACTTTGAGAGTCTATGGACAGAGGCCCTGCTTCTCTTGGCATACTCAGGCAGCAGAAAGCATAACTCCAGGCAGGGAACTGCGGCAAGGTCTTGACAAGAAATACAAAGGGTGGACATGCTGTTGGGGAGCGTCTATGAGAAATGGCTTTGGTTTTGTGCAGAGAAATCTGTCCTAACTCTTCCTTGTCTTTTCCTCTTGGGACAGTCATCAGGGCCCACAGGCAGAAAATGTCCAACAGCAGCTTCCCCAATGAGTTCCTCCTCCTGGCATTTGCAGACACACGTGAGCTGCAGCTCCTGCACTTTGGGCTCTTCCTGGGCATCTACCTGGCTGCCCTCCTGGGCAATGGCTTCATCATCACGGCCATAGCCTGCGACCACCGCCTCCACACCCCCATGTACTTCTTCCTCCTCAACCTCTCCCTCTTTGACTTGGGCTCCATTTCCACCACTCTCCCCAGAGCTATTGCCAACTCCTTGTGGGAAACCAGGACCATCTCCTATTCAGGATGTGCTGCACAGGTCTTTCTGCTAGTTTTTTTGATTTCAGGAGAGTATTTTCTTCTCACTGTCATGGCCTACGACCGCTATGCTGCCATCTACAAACCCCTGCACTACAGAACACTCATAGGTGGTAGAACTTGTGTCAAAATGGCAGCAGCTGCCTGGGGCAGTGGCTTTCTCAATGCCATGGTGCACACTGCCAATATATTTTCACTCGCACTCTGTCATGGCAATGCTGTGGACCAGTTCTTCTGTGAAATTCCCCAGATCCTCAAGCTTTTCTGCACAGATGCCTACCTCAGAGAGGCTGGGCTTATTGTGGTTACAGCATGTTTACTCTTTGCGTGCTTTGTTTTCCTTGTACTGTCCTATGTGCAGATCTTCAGGGCTGTGCTAAGGATGCCCTCAGAGCAGGGACGGCACAAAGCCTTTTCCACGTGCCTCCCTCACCTGGCTGTGGTCTCCCTGTTTCTCAGCACTGTCATGTTTGCCTACCTGAAGCCCCCCTCCATCTCTTTCCCATCCTTGGATCTGGTGGTGACAGTTTTGTACTCAGTGGTGTCTCCAGCTATTAACCCCCTCATCTACAGCATGAGGAACCAGGAGATCAAAGGGGCACTGAAGAAACTGATCCTACTGATGGTAGTTAAGAAGAAATAAAGTGCCTGTCTCTCTCCACAGGTGATCTTTGATTGATCTCAGACAAATGTTGTGCTTTGGGGCATTCTGTCATTTATAACCATGGTTGTACACAAGTGCTTGAATTCATTTCATTTCTGCAGGGACAGGAATCCAGTCAGACTGACTCAGAGGCCTTAGGTAAATGTGCCTATTGTCGCATGGCAGGTGGCCTCCTCTGTTTCTTCTATTCATTATGAAAGGATGTTTTCAGTGCAGAAGCCTGCAGTCAACACCAAGCTTTTTCTCTGTCTCCCCCACTTGTCCATAGACTGCCTGTTTGCCAGCGGCTCATTCTTTCCTCCCTGAAAGGTATGCTCCAGCTGCTTCTCATCATCAGATCGGGTGCTGGCAGTCCTGTACTCGATGATGTCTCTGACACTGAACTCCCACATCTAATGTCTGAGGAACCATGAGTTACAGGAGAGGAGTGAGCATTGAGAAATTTACCACAAGGAACCTTGTACCATCCACAAGAACCTGCTTCCCCTTCTCTGCACGGTTCCCAGAGTGTGTCTTTTCCTGTAGATATTTGTAGCAATTGGTTATTCCTTCCTGTATGAGATCTGGCCTCCCTACTAGCATCTCTGGAACAGAAGGGGTATCCTGAGTACACTGCCCATGTTTCCTGGGGCAGTGAAGAAATCAGGCAAGGGAGGCAGGAGACCAGCATGGCTGAGTCAGGACCGCTTAATAAAACTGAAGCACAGAAAGGAAAAGCAAAGGCAGTGGAGGCAGGGACATACAAGCTTGGAAGATTATAGGGGTACGGCCCAGGGGTGTATTGATCAGGAAAGCCAAGGCACAGATAGAGAGAAACTTGGCTAGGCATGCAAAGAGTAACAAAGAGTTCCTGCAGATATATATGGCAGCAAAGAAATTGTAGACTCCATAAAGAGTGGCATAGGGGACCTGGCTACAACTGACATGGAAAAGGCTGAGGTACTCAACAACTTTTTGGACTCAGTCTCACCATCTCATTCCAGTCAAAGAATGTCAAGGCAGGGACTGGGGGAGTAAAGTCCACTCATAGTAGACAGAGAACAGGTTTGAAACTACTTGAGGAACCTGAAGGTGCACAACTCCATAGGGCCCAATCAGGTGCATTCCAGGGTCCTGAGGGAACTGGCAGATGAAGTTCCTAAGCCAATAACCATTGTATCTGAAAAGTTGTTGTGGTCATGCAAAGTCTCAAAAGGCTGAAAAAGGGGAAATATAACACCTATTTTTTTAAATGGCTAAAAAGCACAGCCCCTGGGAACTAAAAACTGTAGTTCAACAAGTCCAAGTGCAAGGTCCTGCTCCTTGGTCAGGGCATTCCCCAATATCAGTACAGACCAGGTGATGACTGGATTGAGAGCAGACCTGTGGAGGACTTGGGGATATTGGTAGATGAGAAGTTGGATGTAAGCTGGCAAAGTGCACTTCCATCCCAGAAAGACATTCATATCCTGGGCTGCATCATAGTAGTGTAGCTAGCATGTCTAGGTAGGTGATTCTCCTCCTCTGCTCCACCTGTGTGAGAGCCCACCAGGAGTACTGCATCCAGGTCTAGGGCCCCAGTGTAAGAAAGAAGTAGACCTATGATAGAAGGTCATAAAAATCATCACAGGACTGGAAAGACAGCAAGGTTAGACTGACAGGCCTGTAGTTTCCCGGACTCTCCTTCTGACCCTTCTTGTAGATGGGCATCACATTTACTAGCCACCCGTCGACTGGGACTTCCCCAGATAGACAGGACTGCTGATAAATGATCGCAAGCGGCTTGGCGAACATTTTGGCCAGCTCCGTCTGTACCCTCAGGTGGATCCCATCCAGCCCCGTAGACTTGCATAATTCTAACTGGTTTAGCAGGAAGCTAACCATTTCCTCATGGATTAGGAGGGCTTCATTCTGCTCCCTGTCCCTATCTGCCCGCTCAAGTGTCTGAGTCCCCGGAGAACAACTGTTCTTGCTGCTAAAGACTGGGGCAAAAAAAAGACATTATGTATCTCAGCCTTTTCCTCATCTCATGTCACTACAGTTCCTTCTACTTCAAATAAAGAATGGAGATTCTCCTTAGTCCTCCTGTTCTAGTTTATGCCTTTATAAATATATATATATATATATAGAGAGAGAGAGAGAGAGAGAGAGAGAGAGAGAGAGTCTTTAACAGCAGTAGTCAGGTTGAGCTCCAGTTGGGATTTGGCCCTTCCAATTTTCTCCCTGCACAGCCCCCGACATCTTTAGAGTCCTCCTGAGATCCTTACCAAAGATCTGCGCTTAGTAACGGGTGTCTCAAACTCAAGGAGTAGTCATGAGACATGTCCCAGCTCAAGCGGAGATCACTGCTGTGTGGACAGCTGCTTAGCAGGAAGGGGTCAAGAAATTTAAATGGTTGTCTTGTGATCAGGTTATGAAAGATGAGAAAAATAAGCATCAGACTCCTTGTACCTACAAATTGTTTTGTTCCTTGAGAAATTAGTCTTGAAAGAACCTGCTGCTATTCATACAGGAATTGCATGATTGATGGTCTGGTTTCCAAACTCATGAACATCAAAGTACATGGTGCAACCTGTTCCTGTGGGGGTAGTCAAAGAACAAGCTAGAATTCAAGAAGTTCATGGCCCGGTCAGGGTCGAGGCCTTTACTTCCTTTGGAGCCTGAACGAAAGTACCACCGTTTTGGTCAGGGACTTGAGCACATCCATCACAATAGCCAGCCCTGTGTGACCTTCTCCTAGCCCATGGGCTGCCATGGGGACTGTTCTGGGGCGGACATTTCCCTACCCCTGAATGCATCCTGGTTCGTGCAGTATCTGCCCCATGGGTCTGTGGGTAAATGGGATTTGGCCAGCCCATCTGTGGAGATCTTCTCTTCTCACCGTACAGATCCCAGCTCTGCCCAGTGGCAGCCCAGGAGCACTGCCACCATCCCTCTCTCCTGGGTGAAGGGGTGTCTCTGTGTGCCCTTCTCTGAGCCCATGCAGGGATTCACAGGGCATGTCTCTGCTTGGAGCTGGTCACTGCATCCTGCCTGCACAGACCCAGGAGACTCTGGCCAGGCTGTCCTTGGAGATGAGCTTTTATGGTCCTCAGCCCACAGCTGGACCTGAGCACTGGCCTGGAGCACCAGCCTGGGAATGCACCCCACAGAAGAGCTCATGCTGTGCTGGGGCAAGGGTAATCCCTGTGGCATGTCCTCACCACATGCGTATTCCTGGTAGAAAGAAGATTGGATTCCAAAGTAATTTCAGCTGAGTGCTGTGAGTGTTTCCCAAATGCCCTAAGATAGAAACAATATTTTCACAGAATCACAGAAGCATCTAGGTTGGAAAAGACCTCCAAAATCACCTAGTCCAGCCTATGACCTAACACTAGCAAGTTCTCCACTAATCCATATCACTAAGCTCTACATCTGAACGACTTTTAAATACCTCCAGGGATGTTGACTCCACCACTTCCCTGGGCAGCCCATTCCAATGCCTAACAACCCTTTCAGTAAAGCAGTTTTTCATAATATCCAACCTAAACCTCCCCTGGCCTCACCAGCGCCGAGTACAGGGTGTTTTTTTCAAAACAAACAAACAAAAAGTTATGACTTCTGTACAATGGGTGCACGTGCAGGAACAAGTTTGTTACCCAGCTCCACGACCATTATGACTGAAGAACATACCAGTTTTGTATTGACACTCACTTACACTGCATGGGCCATAGCTCTTGCCAAAGGTTGTCTCTAATTGAAGCCCCTTCTCAGAGAGTTCCAAATAGAGAGGAAAGTGATTTCCCTTCCCCTGATGGCTGTAGTTTTGCTAATACAGCCGAGGATGCACATGGACATCCTCACTCTAAAGGTACACTGTTCCCTTCTGTCCCACTTGTCTGCCCAGACCCAAAGGGCCTTTTCTGCAGTGCTGCTTGCCAACTGGTCATCCCAGCCTGGGCTGTTGCATGGAGTTGTTCCAGTGCAGTGGCAAAATGGCCATCACATTTGTCTTGCTTGAACTTTGTGGAGTTCTGGTTGGCCCATTTCATCAAACTGCTGAAGACTACTGCAGCCTCTTGCTACTCCTCATTCAAAGGGTCTGTCAAATCATCTTAAAAGGCATTCAAGCTGCACAATTTGCTCTTGTTGAATTCACACCAGATGTTTCCAGACCTCTCTTCATCCTTCAGGTGCTTGGAAATTGCTTCCAGGAGGATTTGCTCCATCACTTTCCCAGGGACCGAGGGGAGGCTCACCTACCTGTAGTTCCCCTGGCCTTCCTTCTTGGTCTTTCTGAAGATGGCCAGGACATCCCTTGTCCCAAGCATCAAAAACCTCCCTGACCACCAAAGCCTATCCCAGGTGACAGAAGCAGACACAATGATGTTGGCCAACACCCTCAGCACCCTGAGCTGCAGCTCATCACATCCCATAGCTGCATATGTCCAATGAGCTCACTGAGAGTGTCTCCACAGGTCCTTGGTCATTAGGTCCTGTTCCTCCTGATTAGTTTGCCCACATTTTTCTTTGCCTTCCTCTTGCTGCTAGCACACTTACTGAAGGCCTTCTTGCTACCCTCTGCATCCCTCACTGGTTCCATTTCCAGCTGAGTTCTGGCTCTCCAAGCTGCATCTCTGCATGAACAGACAAGGTCTCTGTGCTCCGCCTGAGCATCCTGGCCCCCTTCAGCCATCCAAGACCTTCCACCCAGGTCCACCGAGCTCTGGTAGCCAGGGCAGTGGTAGAGGCTCAGTGGGAACAGCTCCTCCAGGACTTCCCTGGGAAAAGCTGTGCCCAGCCTGGGGATGCTCTCCCCTGAGCATGGGGAGATCAGAGGGACAAGGACCAGGGAAGGCTGGAAGAAGACAGAACAGCTCTGCAAATGGTCAAGGGGTACCCGCAGGATTAGGGGGTGCAAACCCATGCCCTGGCCTGCACACTGCGTGTCTGGTGCCCCTATGGGTGACCAGGCTATGGGATGAGGGTGGGTGCCAGCCTGAGGGTAGGAGTGCTGGGATTTTGTGTGGGCTTCCAGAGCAAATGGGACTGTGAGGAAGGCAAGCTGGCAGGCTCAGGCACAGGAGACTGCAGTGCCAAGGGTGGAAGAAGGACGTGGGCTGGCCTTGAGCCATGTGTGCTTGATTATATCCATAACAGCCTGGATGGTTCTTGTGCTTGGAGGAGGTTCTCCTTGAAGATGAAGCAGCTGGCTGAGGCCTCTTTGACCTCCTGGGCTGTTTCCCATGAGATCCAGCCAAGGAGCTCCCAGAACAAGCTGAATCTGCTCCCGGGAACTTAAAGGCTTCAATACTGGGATTTGTCTTGTGCATCTCCATTGGGATTTGAATCCCCACCATCTCCTGTACACTGACCCTCTGTGGAAGAGCTCACGTATCCATGGCTCCACTGTGCTTGTGGCTCTGTGTCAAATATTCGCTCCAGAAGGTAACTACAGGCAATGTGGCCCAGCAGGCCCTCCTCCTGCATCAAGCCTCTCACTGAGCTGGACCCATTCCCAGAGGAAATGGAAAGTGGCAGCATTGGACAATCCTCTTTCCAGTGCTGAAGCCGATTTTGGGAAAGCATGGTGCTTCCCCCTGCCTCAGCACCTCCATCTCATTCAGATGGGAGGAATATAACATCTGCTGGGAAGCCAGCTTGGACTCCAGATGCCACCACCGTGCTCTGGGGACTTCCCTCTTTTAGCCACCAGCCATTGCTGTGTCCTGCTCCGTCTGCTGCCAATGGAGGGGCAGGTTCAGCACCTTTCCTGCCCTTGGCACCTTCTGCTCTCTGTGCCTTGCTGCCCCTCCCAGCTGCTCTTTTCACCCCACTGAGGCCACTCACAGGTTTCCAACAGCACCTGTAACAGTGGCTGTAGAGGAGAGGGGAGGTACCCCTGAAGAGTGGCACTAACCTCCTGCCTACAGGACTTGACTTCTTCCTCTCAGAGCACAGGAAGTCCTGCCAAAGCATCTCCCAACTTCACTGCTGGCAGGAGGATCTCCCATAAACACGTCTGCCTTGTGCCTGCTCCTGACTTCCCATACTCTTGGGAACAGATGCTCTGCTCGGCATGGGAGGGTCAGACCATTCTTCATGGCAAAGATCTCCACAGGACTGTCTCCACATCATGCCTTGCTTCTCTTTGAAACAAAACAAAAGAAAAAATAATAAATATTAATAATAATAATAATTAAAAAAAATTAAAAAGACAACATCTTCAGGATACAAAGACATGCTTCAGGCCTGCCCATTACTCCCACCCTCATTCTCTGGCTATCCAGATGGTCCTGAGGGTTGCTGAGGCTCCTCTTCTGCAGGACATTGTCTGAATGCTCACATACCTCTCAGGACAGCAGGTGACACCATCGAGGTCCTGAACAAAGCTGCTGCAGGTCTACTGCACAGCAGTGGTTGGTGTGAGGGCCAACCACATTCTTCTCTGGGAGGTAGTTTCTTTGCTGGTGAATATACCTGCAGACCCCATGTGCATCTGGTCCTGGGGAAGGCACAGGCACACACCCCACCTGCAGCACCTGGCACTTGGTCCTTTCTGTTCATATACATGAACACACACGTGCCCACTGTCACACCAGTGCCCTGCAGTAGCTGCTTTTTGGGACATATGACATTCTTCCTCCAGGGCATGCGGTTGAAGATCCCCACTCCCTCCAGTAGCTGCACTGGGAACCCATTCACTTGAGTAGCTGTACTGGGACTCCACAGGCTGGAAATATTGCACTGAGCACTTTGGGGAGCTTTCCAGCCCAGAGCAAGGTTAGCAAATGCCCTGAGCCAAGCTGCAGTACCTCCAAGGTTTCCCCTTGGTCCTGGGATGGCCAGGGTGTGTGTCACCCAACGTGTTCAGTCGGAAAAGGCCTGGGTGTGCAGAGCTGGCCTGTGGTAGTGCAGTCCCTGTTGCTCTGGAGTGTGTGTGTATGGGGGGGGGGGGGGGGGGGGGGTTGGGTTTGGTGCAAACTCCTAGGTAGCCCCTAGGGATGGGGTCTTTCTTATGAAGACAGACTTCAATTGACCATTTGACAGATGCTGCACAGGCAAGAACAGGACTCAGGATTGCATAGCCCTTCAGGAAGGAACTACTTTTGGGATTCCCTCAAAGGGTAGAACTCCTGGCTGTGTCACAGCTTGAGCCACTGCACTGTGTAGGCAGACCAAAGTCCCACCATGAGAGATGCAACCTCATGCTTCCTCACAGCCACCACTCCAGTACTCCTGAACTACCATTGACACTGCAGACTCAAGCAAACAGACACAAAAGGGAATGCAAGAATGACAGTGCTGTGCAAACTCAACAATGATACATGCTAGCAAGTAATTGGAACAGGAGCTGAGCACCAGCTCATCACAAGCACCAGATTCATGCTTAGTTGGTTTGAAAGGACTGAGCACAGGGCATTAGAAAAAGCATAAAAGAAGGAGCTACATCTTCTCCTTGTGGACTCAGCAGCAGCAGCCCTGCAGAATGACAACCCATCTGGCCTCTCATGGCTTGGACAAGTGTACAGTTTGCTGCTTGAAGAACTGTCTGGAAGGCCATGCTCAAAGAGTCTGAGTGAAGGGAGTTCGGTCCAGCTGGTGCACGGTCACCAGTGGCATTCCCCAGGCCTCAGTACTGGGTCCAGTTTTGTTTACTATTTTGATGGATGATATGAATGAGAGGATCAAGTACACCCTCAGTACATTTGCAGATGATAAAAAGTTAGGTGGGACAGTTGATCTCCTTGAGGGTAGGTGTTGTGGTTTAACCCGGCTGGCAGCTAAACACCACACAGCCGTTTGCTCACCCTCCCCCCTCCCTCTCTGGGATGGGGGAGAGAAACGGGAAAGTGAAGCCGGTGAGTTGAGATAAAGACAGTTTATTAAGACAGGAATATAATAATGTAAGGAATATAAGGAATATAATAATAACAATAATAATAATAATAGTGATAATGATAATAGTATTAACAATAATAATGTGTAAGAAAACAAGTGGTGCACAATGCAATTGCTCACCACCCGCTGACCGATGCCCAGCCTATTCCTGAGCAGCCGGCCCCCCCACCCCGGCCAACCACCCCTATATATTGTTTAGCATGACGTCAGATGGTATGGAATACCGCTTTGGCCAGTTTGGGTCAGCTGTCCTGGGTCTGTCCCCTCCCAGCTCCTGCTGCACCCCCAGCCTGCTCGCTGGCAGGACAGAGCAAGAAGCCGAAAAGTCCTTGGCCTGGTGTAAACACTGCTCTGCAACAATTAAAACATCAGCATGTTATCAGCGCTCTTCTCATCCTAATCCAAAACATAGCACCCTACCAGCTACTATGAGCTACTTAACTCTGTCCTAACTGGAACCAGGACAGTAGGAAAGGTTTGCAGAGGGATCTGGAAAGGCTAGATTGATGGACTGAGTTCAATCACATGACATTCAACAATGGTAAGTGTTGGGTCCTGTCCTTGGGTCATAACAACCCCAAGCACTGGTGTAGGCTTGGGGAAAAGTGGCTGGAAAGCTGCCCAGCAGAAAAGCACCTGGGGATGTTGGTCAACAACTGGCTGAACATGAGCCAGTGGTGTACCCAGGTGGCCATGAAGGCCAATGGCATCGTGGCCTGCATGAGAACTAGGGTGGCCATCAGGACCAGGAAACTGACTGTTCCCTTCTACGCAGCACAGAATCATAGAATGCTTTGTGTTGGAAGGGACCTTAACGATCATGTAGTTCCAGCACTGCCCCCCACTCCACCCCATCATTGGCAGGGACATCTTCCAGTAGATCATTTGTGCTTACGAGGTCATTGTCAGCTGAAGATCTGATAGGCCAGGAGCAGGCCCATGGCAGGTGAATGTTCCAGTGGTGCCTGCATAGCTGACAGGCCAAGAGCAAGGATGGCCTGTGCTACATGCTGTGAGGACCCTGGTGCCAGTACTCTGTACTGGTGCCAGGAATAAGCACGTGGCTTAAGTGGGTCTTTGGGAGCTTATGATGTCACATCAGTGATGGTACTGCATGCTTGATTACTCCTACAGTCCATGTCTATGTGGTGCTTAGGTCAGTGGCTGCACGACTACCTGAGAATCAGAGAATCATGGAATGGTTTGGGTTGTAAGAACCCTAGTGACCATCTAGTCCACACCCCCCTGCTACAGGCAGGGACACCTTCCATTAGGCAACACGTGCTTATGAGGTAATGGTCAGCTGAGGAGTTGATAGGCCAGGAGCAGGCCCCTGGCCTGTGAATGTCATTTGGATGCCAGTGGTGCCTGTGTAACTAACTGGCTGAGAGCAAACATGGCCTGTGCTAGATGCTGTGAGGACCCTGGTGCCTGAGAAGCCAGTAGGCCAGGAATAAGCACATGGCTTGTGTGGGTCTGTGGGGAGCTCATTGGTGATCAATTAGCTGATAGGTCAGGGCAAGGCCCGTGGATTGTCCAGGTACCTGTGAGGTCACTGGTGCCTGAGGAGCTGGCAGGCCTGGAGCAGGCCAAGAACTTGTGTAGGTGTTTGTGAGGTGATTGCTGTCTGAATACAGGCCAGGAGCAGGCCCATGGCGGGTGAGGATGCTATGGCATCACCCGGAGCTGGGTTGGACAGAATCATGAAATATCCCGTGCTGGAAAGAATTGAAGATCAGTGAGTCCAACTCCAACCTCCACACTAAAAAATAAACTATATGTATCTAAAAAACTTTGAAAACTATAAATATATATTAAAATATTAAAAAATAATAAAAAATATAAAATACATATATTTATAAAAATAAAAATTATATATAATATAACATAACATAACATAACATAACATAATATAATATAATATAAACTATAATATATAAAATATAATATTATATTATAATATATTTAATATAATATGCGATATATAATAATACATATAAAATAATATATATAATCTAATCTGATATATAATGTATAATAGTATACTATATATAATATAGTATATATAAAATGTAATTTAAATATATATTATAAAGAAAAGCTACAATATACAATAATAATATAATGTAAAGTAATGTAATATAATACAATATAATATAATATATAATGTAATAATATATAATATAATAATATATATAATATTTTTGTATATTTATTAAATGTACATATATTTTAAAATTATATGTATATATATATATAAAATAAGCTATATGTCTGAGAGCATTGTCCAAACACTTCTCGGACTCTGCCAGGCTTGGTGCTGCGAGGAGGCTGGGAGGCAGCGCAGGGCCAGGCCTGGGCACGGGGCCAGGAGGAAACCACCGCCTTCCTGCCCGGGCGCCATGTCACGTGGGCTGCGGTTTGTGCACCTGCAGTGGCAGGCAGGCTCCAGCTCCCGACCCGCCGCGGGGAATAACGGCCCCTGGGTGACACGCTGAGAGCCAGGGAGACGCCTGAGGCTCTGGGCTGCAGCTCTGCTTCCAGGGCAGGCCCTGGACCAGCTCTGGCTGCTGCCAGGACCCCACAGGAGGCTCCCTGGGGAGGGACGGGCCAGCCAGCGCTCCCGGCATGGGGCTCGGGCCCTGCCCAAGGGCCTTTCCCAGCTGCTGCTGCCAGCACAGCGGGGGCTGTAGCAGGGGCAGGGGCTGGGCCCTTCCCAGCCTGACACAGCCCCGCTGCAGGCCCAGCCCCGTGGATCCCATGGCGCAGGGACGGCCGGACAATCGCACCCCAAGGTTGGGGATGCTCTTGGATGCTACAGCTCAGGAGATGCTCTGTGCTCCCGGTCCCCACAGCCGGCTGCAAGGGGTGTCAGACTCATCTGCCCCCACACCCAGCCCTACCCCACGATGATCTCCCACCGCAGTGACGTGAGACCCGCAGCGGAGCCGTCCCTCATATATGGTCATGAAGAGCGCTGGAGAAGTTCATTGGAGAGCTGGGCTGCGTCGGAGGGGAGATAAGTGCCGATAACGTCTAAAAAGGTGCCTGCTGCTTCGATTGGCTCCTCCTGCAGCTGGGACAGCATCTGCACAGATATATTGCTCCCTCATCACCCCCATTGCCTTGTGGGTCAGAGGAGCTCCAGCAGCAGGGCCGTGCTGTGAGGGCAGGAGCCTCAGAATGGGGACAGAGGGACTCCTGTCCCCTTGGGTGCTGTGGCTGCTCCTCTGGGTGCAGCCTTGCAGAGGTAAGTGTCAGCTGCTTTTTTCAACAGCCTGGGGTTAGTGGGCAGCACTGGGGTCATTGGGATCCCCCTGGGAGTGGGGTTGCTTTCCAGGCACCAGTGAAATGAGAAGCAGAAGGTTCTCAGTCCCCCAGCTCTGTTCTTTAACCTGTGCCTATATGGGTGGGAGAGAGTAATCCATTTCCACAGCTCCCATGTTTTTGGCAGCCCATGCCTTGCTTCATTTCTAAACACCTTGTCCTTGGGTACCCTTTTGGGACCCCTTGTTCCCCAGCACTGTGCCTCTGCATCTGGAGGAGGCCCAGACAGTGAGTGGCCCTCAGTTATCTCCAGGGTACAGCCACTGTATGGGGTGCCCCAGAGGGGTTGTGTGCTGTTCCCTGCACCTGGGATTTGGGGAAACACTGACTCCAGGAGGGCAGGTTGTGCCCCATTAACAGAAGAGGACTGGGGCATCTGCACCCAGAGCGGGTAGATTGGTGTCCTTCTTAGGGGTCCTGGTCAAGCACAGAGGCCAGTCTGACATCAGGGACAGGGAGGGGACGTGGGTTGTTGGTACCCTAGTGATCAACTCGGATGGTGGGTTTGGGAGGTGCCTATGACAGACAATGGGCAATGGAAGCTGCTCAGGGGCATGGGGCTGTTTGTGGGATACTGGGATGGGGAGGAGTGGGAGCCCTGCGCAGGACTGGGGGTTGTGTGTGGGTGGAGATGGGCAGGGGCAGGGAGCCAGTGGGATGGGAGGAGGTGTTGAGGGCTGTGGGGCAGTGAATGTCCCAGGAGGGACAGAGCTGTGCACTCTTGGCCCAGCTCTGCCCCTAGGGAGAGGAAGGATCCCCACCACCACCTAGGAGAGCCTGTAGGGACAGGGCTCCCACCCTGGGAACTGCGAGTCTGCTTGGGCAGGGAGCACTCGCAAACCCACGTTGTGGGGCTCGAAGCTCTCCTGACCCTTCCCCTGTTGGTGTTTGAAGGGGCTGCGGAGGTGAGGCTGGCGGATGGCGGCAGGCGCTGTGCTGGGAGAGTGGAGGTGAAACTCCAGGGCCAGTGGGGGACCGTGTGCCATTACTACTGGGACATGTCCGATGCTGCAGTGGTTTGTAGGCAGCTGGGCTGTGGGGTTGCTCTTGAAGCTCCTCACTATGCACACTTTGGAGAAGGATCTGGCCCCATTTGGATGGCTGCTGTTGGATGTCATGGCACTGAGTCTGCCCTGTCTGACTGCACATACGCAGAATCGGGTCAAACAAACTGCGATCACAGGCTGGACGCTGGAGTGACATGTTCAGGTAAGGACTGAACTTGTTCCCTACCTCTGGGACCACGACAGTTGTAAAGGACCTGGCTGTGAGGTCAGGAAGCAACAAGTGGACACCAGAATATGGCTCTGTGTGTCAAGTTGCACTCTGAGCTGGGTCTGTCACTGCTGGTGTCTCTTGTCCCTGGGGAAAGCCCAGTGGGAGCGCACCCAGCCTGGCCCTGAAGCTGGAGCAGCCAACCCTGGGGAGGTGCCCGGGGCTGGCAAAGGAAAGCCCCCATCCTTCCCCATTGTGCTGGCTGGTTCTCATCTTTCTCCTCCCATTCGCCCAGGCCCTGTCTGGCAGGCTGGTCCCTATGCCAGGGGAATCTAGAGCAACTCCCCCAGCCACCAGCAGCCTCAGGGAAGGGCGTGCAATGGCCCAGGCCTTTTGGGTTGTACCCCCATCAGACAAGAGAAGCTCAGCCAAAGCAGAGGGGCTACTCAGAGGGCAGGAGCACTGGGCTTGAGCAGAGGGGCAGGGTGGCAAGTGGCACCTTGCTCCTGTCCCAGGGTCACACCATGAGAGCCAAACCCTGGAGACATGGCCCCTCCAGACAGTACTGACCCACTGCCCAGCGTCTCCTGCCTGCCCTGTGCCCCAGGGGCTGTGCCAGCACCTCCTGGCTCTCCTCGGTGCCTGCCTTTGCACCGGGAGCTCATGTCAGCCCAGGGCTGCTCTCTGCCTGCTCTTTTGCCTTCTTCCGAGCTGGTGGCTGGGGACGTGCATGCCCAGCACCACACTCTTTCCCTGCCTGAGGACCCCCCTTTACCTGCTCCCCAGATGTGCCCCATCTAACAGCAGCTCCCCAAGAGCCCCAGCAGCCCCTGGGAACAGGGGGCTTTTCTGGCAGCTCCAAGGGGTTCCTCAGCCTGGCCTGAGCCCGGTGGGGCAGAGCAGGCTGCAGCAGCCCCCAGTGCCTGGGCCCATTTCCCTGGGCCCACGTGCTGCGGGTGCTGCAGTGCTGGGTCTGGGACTGGGCAGCCCAGGGACTCCGGGCAGCAGCAGTTTGTCTGAGCGGTGCCTGCGGCTGGGAGCTTGGGAGAGAGGGCAGCCCATGGGTGCTGGGCTGGTTTCTGAGGAGCAGCAGGGGGACCCTGAGCTGTTTGTGCCATCAGCACCCACTGAGAGCTGCTGGGCTGGCCGTGGGGCTCTGCATGTGGCCACCTTAGGGATGAGGTGGGAGGTGGGCATGGAAGTGCCAGAGGGCTCTGGGAACTCACAGGTCTCCTTGGTTGCTCCAGGATTTGTCCGGCTGGTCGGAGGGGACAGCCCCTGCTCAGGAAGTGTGGAGGTCTATGACAGGGACCAGTGGAAAGCTGTCTGTGACTCCCACTTTGGTGCCAAAGCTGCCGAGGTGGTCTGCAGGGAGCTGCAGTGTGGCACAGCCCTGTCAGTGCATGGGGCAGCTCACCTGGGAGAAGGGGCGAGTTCTGTCTGGGACAGAGAGCTGCAGTGTGTGGGGAATGAATCCACCATCCTCTTCTGCCCCTGGGGGGCCCCCAAGGACCAGCCCTGCACCCACGGCAACAGCACTCATGTCACCTGCACACGTAAGGACTCGGTGTGGGATGGTGCCCACGGGGTCTGTGGTGGGGGCAGGAGAGCAGGGTGGGCACTGGGCTGTGCTGGGAGGGGGGCAGGTGGGGTGAGGGGGAGATCTGCAGCCCTAAAAGAGTGCTGCAGGAGGAGAAAGGCACGTTGTCCCTTTGGCCTCTCCTGCTGCTCCTGTGGGAGCAAAAGCACAAATGCGGCCTCTCTCACCCTCCTTTGTCCCCAGAGTACACAGGGTTCAGGCTGGTGAACGGCAGCACAGCGTGTGCGGGCAGGGTGGAGGTCGAGGTGCTGGGGACGTGGGGGACCCTCTGTGCCTCCCGCTGGGACCTCTTGGACGCCCACGTTCTCTGTCGGCACCTCGGCTGTGGCTTTGCTGAGTCCATTCCTGGAGGAGGGCATTTTGGGAGAGGAACCGGCCCTGTCTGGAGAGACTCGTTCCACTGTGACGGGACTGAAGCCCACCTGGGGCAGTGCCCGGTGACTGCCCTGGGGGCCTCGCCGTGCTCCCACGAGAACGCTGCTGCTGTCATTTGCTCAGGTGAGTGCCGGGCAGTGCTGCAAAGTCCATTTGCCCCTGGTGTGTGACACGGCCACCCAGAGCTGGGGACCCCAAGGCAGCGCCTGGCTGAATTTCTGCTCTCACCAGGCCCGGCTCGCCCCATGTCCCTGCGGCTGGTGGGCGGAGGGAGCCGGTGCGACGGGCGCGTGGAGGTCTTCCAGCACGGGACGTGGGGCAGAGTCCTGGATGAGCAGTGGGACATGCAGGAGGCCAGCGTGGTGTGCCGGCAGCTGCAGTGCGGAGAGGCAGAGGCAGCCTACACCCCTGTGAGGGCCGAGCGAGGGCTGGGCCCCGTGGGGCTGCACAGGGTGCGGTGCACAGGGCATGAGGCTGACCTGAGCCTCTGCAACACCTCCCTGCCTGAGAGCCCACCATCAGCAGGAATCATGGAGGACGTGGGGGCCGTGTGCCGGGGTGAGTGGTGCTGCACGTCCCCCAGGTGGGGGCTGGGCAGGCAGCCAGCCCCTGATGGCCGGGGCTTCTCCCCGCTGCAGGGAGCCGGCGGGTCCGGCTGGCAGACGGGGCCGGGCGCTGTGCCGGGAGAGTGGAGATCTACTACCAGGGGCGCTGGGGCACCGTCTGTGACGACGCCTGGGACCTGGCTGACGCCGCCGTCGTTTGCCGCCAGCTGGGCTGCGGAGGGGCCCTGGAGGCAGCCGGCTCCGCTCGGTTCGGGGAGGGCTCCGGGCAGATCTGGCTGGATGGCGTCAACTGCTCCGGGGCCGAAGCTGCTCTCTGGGACTGCCCTGCTGAGGCATGGGGGCAGCACGACTGCGGGCACAAGGAGGACGTGGGAGTTGTCTGCTCAGGTCTGTGCTGTGGGCGGGGCTGGGAGCAGTGGACAGTGAGACTGGGGTGAGGGTAGAGCCAGTTAGAGCCAAGGCTGTCAGTGGCTAATGTCCAAGACCATCCTTGCGACCTTTCCTCCTTCCAGAGTTCATGGCCCTGAGGCTGGAGAACAGCGACAGCTGCTCCGGGCGCCTGCAGGTTTTCTACAACGGGACGTGGGGCAGCGTTTGCTCCAACTCGATGACTACCGAGACGGTGTCGCTGGTATGCAAGGAGCTGGGCTGTGGGAATGAAGGGTACCAGGAAATCACCTCAAACTATGCCAAGCTTTCTGGCACTGCGTGGCTGGATCATGTGGAGTGTGGGAAGAGCAACAGCTCCTTCTGGCAGTGTCCCTCTGCTCCCTGGCATCTGCAGTCGTGTTATGACCTCCGAGAAGAGGCCCACATCACCTGCAATGGTAAATCTGAGCCATCAGGGCACCAGGTCCTGCTCCCCACTGGGTATGGTCAAATGCAGAGAAGGAACCCAGAGGGACTTTGACTTCCTGCATTAGACCCTGTTGCTGCTGGTGGCACAAAGGTGACTTCAGGTCTCAGAGCCATCCATGTCCACCAGCAGCAGTCAATGGGCGGGCTGCCAGTAACGTCTGGGGTTTTGGTTTAATTGAGAGGTGCCTGGGGCAGGTGATGGACAGGAGGAAGTAGGGGCCTAGTTTCGTGGAGCTTTTCAGGGGGTGCTGGTCAGGGGAGGAGTGGTAGGCCTGTGCAGGGCTGGGGGTGGTGTGTAGGTGGGCATGGGCAGGGGCAAGGGGCCACTGGGAGGGAAAGAGAGTGTTTTGAGGGCTGTGGGGCAGCAATTGGCCCAGGAGGGATAGAGCTGTGCTCCCTCAGACCAGTGCAGCCCATGGGCAGAGGAAGGACCCCCCCCCCCAACACCCCAGTGACAGTCCGTGGGGAAAGGGCTCCCACTCTAGGAACTGTGAATCTGCCTGGTTAAGGGGCACTCAGAGACCTGCAGTGTGGGGCTTGCAGCTCTCCTGACCCTTCCTGTGTTGGTGTTTGAAGGGGCTGCGGAGGTGAGGCTGGCGGATGGCAGCAGGCGCTGTGCTGGGAGAGTGGAGGTGAAACACCAGGGCCAGTGGGGGACCGTGTGCAGTGACTCCTGGGACAAGGACGATGCTGCAGTGGTTTGTAGGCAGCGGGGCTGTGGGGTTCCTCTTGAAGCTCCACGGGATGCACACTTTGGGCCAGGATCTGGTTCCATTTGGATGGATGATGTTCACTGCAATGGCACTGAGTCTGTGCTGTCTGACTGCACACACAACGGATGGGGTCAAACAGACTGCAATCACAGCTGGGATGCTGGAGTGACATGTTCAGGTAAGGACTGAACTTGTTCCCTACCTCTGGGATGAGGACAGTTGTAAAGGACCTGGCTGTGAGGTCAGGAAGCAACAAGTGGACACCAGAACATGCCTCAGGGTGTCAAGTTGCACTCTGAGCTGGGTCTGTCACTGCTGGTGTCCCTTGTCCCTGGGGAAAGCCCAGTGGGAGCGCACCCAACCTGGCCCTGAAGCTGGAGCAACCAACCTGGGGAGGTGCCCGGGGCTGGGAGAGGAAAGCCCCCACCCTTCCCCATTGTGCTGGCTGGTTCCCATCTTTCTCCTCCCATTCGACCAGGCCCTGTCTGGCAGGCTGGTCCCTATGCCAGGGGAATCTAGAGCAACTCCCCCAGCCACCAGCAGCCTCAGGGAAGGGCGTGCCATGGCCCAGGACCTTTGGGTTGTACCCCCAGCAGACAAGAGAAGCTCGGCCAAAGCAGAGGGGCTGTTCAGAGGGCAGGAGCACTGGGCTTAGGCAGAGGGGCAGGCTGGCAAGTGGCACCTTGTTCCTGTCCCAGGGTCACACCATGAGACGCAGCTCCAAGGGACAGAGACCCCCCCAGACAGTACTGGTCTACTGCCCAGCGTCTCCTGCCTGCCCTGTGCCCCAGGGGCTGTGCCAGCACCTCCTGGCTCTCCTCGGTGCCTGCCTTTGCACCGGGAGCTCATGTCAGCCCAGGGCTGCTCTCTGCCTGCTCTCCTGCCCTCTGCCCGACCGGTGGCTGGGGACGTGCATACCTGATACCACACTCCATCCCTGCCTGAGGAAACCCCCTTTACCTGCTCCCCAGATGTGCCCCATCTAACAGCAGCTCCCCAAGAGCCCCAGCAGCCCCTGGGAACAGGGGGCTTTTCTGGCAGCTCCAAGGGGTTCCTCAGCCTGGCTGAGCCCGGTGGGGCAGAGCAGGCTGCAGCAGCCCCCAGTGCCTGGGCCCATTTCCCTGGGCCCACGTGCTGCGGGTGCTGCAGTGCTGGGTCTGGGGCCGGGCAGCCCAGGGGCTCCAGGCAGCAGCAGTTTCCCTGAGTGATGCCTGCGACTGGGGGCTTGGGAGAGAGGGCAGCCCATGGGTGCTGGGCTGGTTTCTGAGGAGCAGCAGGGGGACCCTGAGCTGTTTGTGCCATCAGCACCCACTGAGAGCTGCTTGGATGGCCGTGGGGCTCTGCATGTGGCTGCCTTAGGGATGAGGTGGGAGGTGGGCAAGAAAGTGCCAGAGGGCTCTGGGAACTCACAGGTCTCCTTGGTTGCTCCAGGATTTGTCCGGCTGGTCGGAGGGGACAGCCCCTGCTCAGGAAGTGTGGAGGTCTATGACAGGGACCAGTGGAAAGCTGTCTGTGACTCCCACTTTGGTGCCAAAGCTGCCGAGGTGGTCTGCAGGGAGCTGCAGTGTGGCACAGCCCTGTCAGTGCATGGGGCAGCTCACCTGGGAGAAGGGGCCGGTCCTGTCTGGGCCAGAGAGCTGCAGTGTGTGGGGAATGAATCCACCATCCTCTTCTGCCCCTGGGGGGCCCCCAGGGACCAGCCCTGCACCCATGGCAATAGCACCCATGTCACCTGCACACGTAAGGACTCGGTGTGGGATGGTGCCCACGGGGTCTGTGGTGGGGGCAGGAGAGCAGGGTGGGCACTGGGCTGTGCTGGGTGGGGGACAGGTGGGGTGAGGGGGAGATCTGCAGCCCTAAAAGAGTGCTGCAGGAGGAGAAAGGCACGTTGTCCCATTGGCCTCTCCTGCAGCTCCTGTGGGATTAGGAGCACAAATGCAACCTCCCTCACCCTCCTTTGTCCTTGAGTACACAGGGTTCAGGCTGGTGAACGGCAGCACAGCGTGTGCGGGCAGGGTGGAGGTCGAGGTGCTGGGGACGTGGGGGACCCTCTGTGCCTCCCGCTGGGACCTCTCGGACGCCCACGTTCTCTGTCGGCACCTCGGCTGTGGCTTTGCTGAGTCCATTCCTGGAGGAGGGCATTTTGGGAGAGGAAGCGGCCCCGTCTGGAGAGACTCGTTCCACTGTGACGGGACTGAAGCCCACCTGGGGCAGTGCCCGGTGACTGCCCTGGGGGCCTCGCCGTGCTCCCACGAGAATGCTGCTGCTGTCATTTGCTCAGGTGAGTGTGGGCAGTGCTGCAAAGTCCATTTGCCCCTGGTGTGTGACACGGCCACCCAAAGCTGGGGACCCCAAGGCAGCGCCTGGCTGAATTTCTGCTCTCACCAGGCCCGGCTCGCCCCATGTCCCTGCGGCTGGTGGGCGGAGGGAGCCGGTGCGACGGGCGCGTGGAGGTCTTCCAGCACGGGACGTGGGGCAGAGTCCTGGATGAGCAGTGGGACATGCAGGAGGCCAGCGTGGTGTGCCGGCAGCTGCAGTGCGGAGAGGCAGAGGCAGCCTACACCCCTGTGAGGGCCGAGCGAGGGCTGGGCCCCGTGGGGCTGCACGGGGTGCGGTGCACAGGGCATGAGGCTGACCTGAGCCTCTGAAACACCTCCCTGCCTGAGAGCGCAATGGCAGCAGGGATCGCAGAAGACGTGGGGGCCGTGTGCCGGGGTGAGTGGTGCTTCATGTCCCCCAGGTGTGGGGCTGGGCAGGCAGCCAGCCCCTGACGGCCGGGGCTTCTCCCCGCTGCAGGGAGCCGGCGGGTCCGGCTGGCGGACGGGGCCGGGTGCTGTGCCGGGAGAGTGGAGATCTACTACCAGGGGCGCTGGGGCACCGTATGCGACGACGCCTGGGACCTGGCCGATGCCACCGTCGTTTGCCGCCAGCTGGGCTGCGGAGGGGCCCTGGAGGCAGCTGGCTCCGCTCGGTTCGGGGAGGGCTCCGGGCAGATCTGGCTGGATGGCGTCAACTGCTCCGGGGCCGAAGCTGCTCTCTGGGACTGCCCTGCCGAGGCCTGGGGGCAGCACGACTGCGGGCACAAGGAGGACGTGGGAGTCATCTGCTCAGGTCTGTGCTGGGAGTGGGGCTGGGAGCTGGGGACAATGAGACTGGAGTAAGGTTAGAGCCAGTTAGAGCCAAGGCTGTCAGTGGCTAATGTCCAAGACCATCCTTGCGACCTTTCCTCCTTCCAGAGTTCATGGCCCTGAGGCTGGGAAACAGCGACGGCTGCTCCGGGCGCCTGCAGGTTTTCTACAACGGGACGTGGGGCAGCGTTTGCTCCAACTCGATGACTACCGAGACAGTGTCGCTGGTGTGCAAGGAGCTGGGCTGTGGGAATGAAGGGAACCAGGAAACAACCTCAAACTATGCCAAGCTGTCTGGCACCGCGTGGCTGGATTATGTGGAGTGTGGGAAGAGCAACAGCTCCTTCTGGCAGTGTCCCTCTGCTCCCTGGCATCCGCAGTCGTGTGATGACCTCCGAGAAGAGGCCCACATCACCTGCAATGGTAAATCTGAGCCATCAGGGCACCAGGTCCTGCTCCCCACTGGGTATGGTCAAATGCAGAGAAGGAACCCAGAGGGGCTTTGACTTCCTGCATTAGATGCTGTTGCTGCTGGTGGCACAAAGGTGACTTCAGGTCTCAGAGCCACCCGCGTGCACCAGCAGCAGTTAACAGCCGGGTTGCCAGCAGCCCCTGGGGGATACAGAGGCATCTCCAGGCAAGGTCTCAGAGGAGACCATGCAGGGCTTGCAGGAGTCCTCCATCCACGGACAGCCTCCTGCTGCTCTGTGAAGCAGGGACCCTGTGGGGATGCGCATTCAGGTCCCCCTTCAGTGACGTTTGTGTCCCCTGCATGAACGGGGTTCTGCTGCTGCCCTGACCCAGGCAGCATGGGGACGTGCAAGCAGAGGTCAGCCCAGCTCTCTTCTGCACGACCCCCAAAGCAGTCCCTTCAGCCCAGCTTCTCTTTCCTTTGGGACATGGACAGAAAGGCCACAGGTGGTTGCATGCCCCAACTCCACGAGCTGCACAGGTAGGGAGCTGCCCCTGCATGTCCCCCCCTCACCTGGCAGGGCTGTCCCAGCTGTCCCGGTGCAATGGGAGGTCACTGCCTCCCCAGACAGGGAGAAGATCCGCACTGTGGGAGGCAAAGACGGCTGCTCGGGCAGAGTGGAGGTCTGGCAGCGCGGCGCCTGGGGGACGCTGTGTGACAATGCCTGGGACATGCGGGATGCCCAGGTGGCATGCAGGCAGCTGGGCTGTGGCCCCGCGGTCTACGCCCTGGGCCAGGCTGCCTTTGGAGAGGGGACGGGCCCCATCTGGCTGATGGAGTGCAGTGGGACAGAGCTGTCTCTGCAGGACTGCTGGGCCCAGCCAGGGGACAGCGGTGCCTGCCAGCATAAGGCAGATGCGGCTGTGCATTGCTCAGGTGAGCAGTGGGGCTGGGAGACATCGCTGGGGGCTTGGCAAAGAGCTGGCTTGGGCGTCTCCAATGCTGGAGCTTCCTCCCCACCAGCTCTGCCCATCCCAGAGGGGACAGCCCCTCTCTGCCTGGCCCTGCACCCTGGGGACATCCATGTCCCCAGTGCGGGCCCGAGCAAGGGTGTCCCTGCAGAGTGGGAGGCTGGTGGTGGGTGGGGAGCAGCCTCTGTGGGGCTGGATGTCCCCGCACATCCCCTGGGCTGCCTGCACATTCCTGTGAGCAGCCGAGAGCAGTGGTGCTGTGCCCTTTCCCTGCCACCCTGCCCAGCCCCGCAGGAGGGACAATTCAGGTGGCACATGTTGGGGCCGTCTGCCAGGGAGGCTGCCTGGTACCGCAGCCCCAGCCTCTCAGCCTGGCTCTCCTTCTCCTCCCCTGCAGCTGCACCCAGGACAGCAACACCCCCCCCACGAGCAGGTAAGTTTTTCTTCCCCTGGGGCTGGGTCTGCCCATGGCCAGGCTGTGACCCACAGCCAGGGGAAGGGGCTCCCTGCTGGGCTCTGAGACTCCCAGGAAATCGAGGGATCTGGGGGAAGTCTGTGATGTACCCAGCAGGGTGGGAGCTGCCCCATCACCCAGCCCTGTCCCCCCAGCCCCTGCTGCCTTGTGTGGTCAGGAGTGGCATGTCCTGCCCCCAACCTCTCCCTTGCCTGATGCTGCCCCTGCCATGTTCCTGCCCATGCAGATCCCCCCCGGGGCCCTCTGACCACCACCAGTGAGAGACTCTCGGTGCCTGTCATCATCTGCATCATCCTGGGGGCCCTCCTCTGCCTGCTCCTGGCCCTCCTGGCTGGGCAGGTGCGAAGTGCCAGGGCTCGGCGCAGAGGTGGGTCCTTCCCCAGTGGTCCTGGGGGGGAGATACCTCCTGGCAGGGCTGGGTGTGCTGGGGGTGTTGGTGTCCTGGGGCACAGAAACAGAGCTATGTGCTGCCTCCTGCCCCATGTGCTGCCCCACTGACTGACAGACCATGGGGCACTAGCAGCAAGGGGTGGAGAGAGCCCAGACCCTGGGGCATCAGTCCTGGGGTGAGAAGAGAAATGTGAGAGCTGGGCTGGGGGAGACAGGGAGGATGCACTGCTGGCAGTGCTCTGGGCAGCACTGGCAGGAGGAGCGTGGGGCAGCGGGGTCCATCAATGTGGTTCCAGCAACCCCCCATCAGGGCACGGGCTGTGCTATTGACGCGTGGGGCAGAGATGGAGCAGCTCCATGGGGAGGGGAAATGCGGGAGCTGGTGCAGGGTCTGCACTGGGACGTGACCCCAGGAACAAAGCGGCACAAGGGCTGTCTCCAGAAGGATGGTGCGAGGCTGACGCTGCCCCAGACCATCTCCATGGGGATGCTGCCATCCCCGGGGTTGTGGCTGCAGTGCCAACACAACACAGTGGGGCTGTGCTGTGGGGACAACCCTGTGCTGGCCCAGGGAATGGGGCTGGGGGAGCCCAGTGGGGTCCCATCCCTCTCTGCCCATCCCCAGACCAGCCCTGCCTCTGTCCCCAGGCTCTGGGAGAACTGGGGAGCCCTTCCCTGAGGCCGTGTATGAGGAGATCGCTTACAGCCTGACATGGGAGAAGCAGCCAAGGTTCAGTCTCTCAGGTGGGTGCATGTCCCTGTGGGGGCACATCTGCAGGGCCCTTTCTCCCTGCCCCAGACCAGGGTTGTCCCCTGAAGCTCCTGCTCATGGTTCCTGAAATGGTTGGGCCGTGAGGTCTGTGGGAGAGCATCCAGGTGCTGGTCCCCACAGAGGAGCTTCCTCCCCACCAGCTCTGCCCATCCCAGAGGGGACAGCCCCTCTCTGCCTGGCCCTGCACCCTGGGGACATCCAAGGGCTGAGTGAAGGGGCTGTCTTAGGGCAGGTCTGGGAGCCTCTCTGAAAAATGCCTCGTGCCAAGGGAACTGGTCTCCTCCCCACGGTGCCCATCCACAGCAGTGCTGACCACAAGTCAGGGCAGCAGGGCTCATCCCAGAGCACCGCTGCAGCTCTCTGCAGGCTCCTCTTCAGAGGCGTCCCTGACCTGGCTGCAGCCCTACCCCAGGCACAGTGAGGAGGAGGATGGTCTGGAGCCACCCCAGGGATCAGAGCTGGGGTGGGGGGAGAAAGAGCTCCATCTCTCCTGCCTGCAGACCGACAGACAGCGGTGCCACTGAGTGCCATCATCAGAGCTGGAAGGACGAGGGCTCTGCTTTGGCCCTGACACCAGCAGCATGTCAGCCCTGTGACCCCGCACACCCTCCCATCCTCTGCTCTGCACGACATCCCTTCTCACTGCCACCACCTACTCTCGTTTCAGATGTCCCTGTCCTGCCCGGAGGTGACCCAGCAGATGGCTACGATGATGCTGGGGAGGTGTCTGACCCTGGGGAGGATCCTGTCCCTGGGCAGGGGGACTGGGAAGTGCCCAGGATACCAGAGGAAGGAGATGGGCCCAGGGATGCAGCCACAGGTGAGAGGGCAATGCAGCGCTGCCGCTTCCTAGGTGACAACCCCAGGGCCAGACAGGTCCATGCTGTATCGAGAGCCTGATCACCCGACATGGAGAACCTGCCCTGGGATATTTCCGGGGGCCTGGAGAATGGGCTGAATGTCTCAGAGCTGGCGAGGAGGAGGAAGGTGATGTACAGCCCCGAGGGGCACCCTACAGACCCAACCACAGCAGCCTGCCTTGATGCTTACAGGGGGAAGCCTGCACTCCCAGAGAAGTACTGGGGACCCTGGAGCTGAGGGAGACACCTCGTCCCCCTTCCCGGGAAGCATGGGCTATGACGATGCTGAAGAGGTGTCTCTGGCATGTCCCCACGAGGACACCCAGGATGTGTCACTGGAGCCCCATGCACAAGGGTCCCAGAGCCCCAGGCCAGCAGAGCCCAGCCCTGCTGAGCATCTGGGTGCAGCCGGGAGGGAGGAGAGCTCAGTGCCACTGGGAGAGCTGTGAGCACCAGGGAACGGTCTCCCTTTTCCAGCAGGTAGCAGACACACATGGGTATTTCCCCTCTTGGTATTCCTCTGTTTTTATGCTGTGTGTTGGCAAATGTTAATATTAAAACCCTCTGGGGGCTTTGCCCCAGATCCAGTGCTTCCTTGCCCAGGTGTCGGGGTGTCTCTCTGAGGTTAACCAATTGGAGTAGAGCTCAAAGCTGTAATCGTGGGGAACGGGCATGTCTTGGGACCAGCGGGATAGGGGTCTGGCTGGGGGGATGCCAGAACCCCCAGTCCCTGGACAATATTCCTGCTGACGGAGACATTTCCATCCCGCCAGCCACAGGCAGTTTCCAGCAAAAGTGGCTCTGTGTGATGCCTCATGATGTACTCGCTGGTAGCACCCATCTTCTACAGCCTTGGGCCCCCAAGGAGCCCAAGGATGCCTGCCCAGCACCCACAGACAGAGTAACCTCTCCTGCAGGATCTAAGTGGAGAGAAGGGTTGGACCCCTGGCAGGAACTGGCACCCAAACTGCCCTCCCTGATCCTGCTGGTAGGTCCTCCCCAGCTCTTCCCCAGCAGACTCCTCTGCTGCAGCCTGAGAGATGCTTTTGGTAGTGGGGTGGTGGGCTGCAGGGGCTGCTGGATGGTCTGGAACATCTGTTTAATCCCTTTGGGTCAGCTGTCCTGGCTGTGTCAGGGACACCTTCCTCAAAATCAGGTTGCTCAAAGCCCCATCCAGCCTGGCCTTGAAGGCTTCCAGGGATGGGGCACCATCCGACAACCTTTCTGGGCAACCTGCTCCAGTGCCGCACCACCCTCAGAGTAAATGATTTCTTCTGAATATCTAATTTCAATCTACCTTCTTTGAGTTTAAAGCCATTACCCCTTGTCCTATTACTACATCTTCTAATAAATTGCCTCTCCAGCTTTCCTTTAGGCCCCCTGTAGCTACTGGAAGGTTACTCTAAGTTCTTCCCAGGGCCTTCTGTTCTTAATTCCCCACTTCTCCCTCTTCATAGGAGAGATGCTCCAGCCCTCTTACCGTTTTTGTGGCCATCCTCCGGACTTTCTCCAACATGTTCATGTCTTTCTAATGTTGGGGGCCCCAGAGTTGAACACAGTATTTTAAGTGGGGTCTCACAAGTGCAGAAGAGAGAGTGAGAATCACCTCCCCTGACCTGCTGGCTATGCTTATTCTGATGCAGTCCAGGATTTTGCTTTCAGGGCTACAAGTGCATATTGCCTGTTCGTGTTGAGTTTTTCAAGCACCAACACCCCCAGGATCCTCTCCACGAGGCTGCTCTCACTCCCTTCTCCACCCAGCTTGCATTTATGCACAGGACTTCTTCAACCCATGTGTGGGACTTTACACTCAGCCTTGTTGAAGTTCATGGGTTTCACACAGGCCTGTCATGGCCCCTCTAGATGACACCCCTTCCCTCCAGCATGTCAACCTCACCACACTGCTTGCTGTCATCAGCAAATTTGCTGAGGGTGCACTTGATCCCACTGCCCATGTCACCAACAAAAATGTGAAATAGTGCCGGTCCCAGTACCAACCCCTGAAGAACACCTTTTGTAACTGATCTCCATTTGGACATTGGTCTGTTGACCACAACCCTTTGAGTGTGACCATCCAGACAATTCCTTATATCCACTGAGTGGACAACTGTCAGATCCATGTCTCTCCAGTTTAGAGACAGGAATGCCACATAGGATGTGTCAAATACTTTGCACAACTCAGGTAGATGGCATCAGTTACTCTTCTCTTACCCACAAACAATGTAACCTTATTGCAGTAGGCCAACAGATTTGTCAGGCACGATCTGCCCTTAGTGAAGACATGTTGGCTGTCACCAATCACCTCTTTGTCATGTGCCTTAGCAGAGTTTCCAGAAGGATCTGTTCCATGATCTTGATGGGCTCAGAGGTGGGTTTGACTGGGCTAGAGTTCCCTGGGCCTACTTTTATTTCCTTTTAAAAAGTGGGGGTTATGTTCTCTGTTTTACAGTCAGTAGGAACTTCACCAGACAGCCACCACTTTTCAAATATTATGAGTAGTGTCTTTGCAACTTCATCTGCCAGTTCCCTCAAGACTCTGGGATTCATCTCACCTGGTCCCATGGACTTGTGCACCTTCAGATTCCTTAGATACTCCCGAACCTGATCTTCTGCAATAAGTGGTTCTTCTCTCTCCCAGTCCCTGCCTTTGCTTTCTGGGATTTGGATGGTGTGGCTAGAGCTCTTCCAGTGAAGACTGAGGCAAAGAAGTCATTGCGTACCTCAGTCTTCTCCATACCCTGGGTAACCAGGTCTCCTGTTTCCTTCTGGAGAGGGTCCATGTTTTCCCTAGTCTTCCTTTCATTACTGACATACTTATAGAAACCCTTCTTGTTGCCCTTGAACTTCCTGTCTAGATTCAATTCTACCAGGGCCTTAGCTTTCCTGATTTGATCCCTGGCAGCTCAGGCAATGTCCCTGTATTCCTCTCAGTTTACCTGTCCTTGCTTCCATTTTCTGCAGCCTTCTGTGGTGGTTTTACTCAGGTAGGCATCTGAGCTCCAGCACAGCTGCTCTATCACTCCCCCTCCTCAAAGGCAAAGGGGGAGAAAATATGATGAAACCGGCTCAAAGGTTGTGATAAGGACAGGGAGATCGCTCAATAATTATCATCATGGGCAAAACAGACTCAGAGTAGGAAGATATTAAAATTTACTGTCTATTACTAACAAGCTAGAAAAATGAGAAACAAAGGAAAGAAACACAAAACATCTTCCCCCCATCCACCCTCTTTTATCTCCTCTGCTTAAGCGGCGCAGAGGAATGGGGGAATGGGGCCTATGGTCAGTCTATAGCACTTCGTCTCCACCGCTCCTTCTCAGTCACTCTCTGCCCGTGCTCTAAAGTTGGGTCCCTCCCATGGGATGCTGTCCTTGTTGAACTGATCCTGAGTGGGCTTCCCACAGGAAGCAGCTCTTCAAGAACTGCTCCAGATATGGGTCCGTACCACAGGGTCCAGTCATCAGGAGCAAATTGCCCCAACCTGGGTCCCCCGTGGGCAGCAGCTCCTGCCAGGTCACCTGCTCCTGCATGGGCTCCTCTCCACAGGCTACAGCTCTGGCCTGGAATCTGCTCCAGTGGAAGTCTTCCACAGGCCGCAGCCTCCTTCAGTGCAGGTCCATCTGCTCGACCGTGGTCTCCTCCATAGGCTGCAGCATGGAGATCTGCTCCATCATGGTACATATGGAGCCCCAGGGGGACAACCTGCTCCACCACGGTCCTCGAGACAGGCTGCAAGAGAACTTCTGCAGAAGGGGGAGAACATCCTCCCCCTCCTTCTTTGCTGACCTTGGCCTCTGCAAGGCTCTTTCTCACTCCTCTCTCTCCCAGCTGCTGTTGAGCAGCAGGTTTTTTGTTTGTTTGTTTGTTTGTTTTGTTTTTGTTTGTTTGTTTGTTTGTTTTTCCCTTTCTTAAGTATGACCTCAGAAAGGAGCAAACAACATCACTTATTGTCTTGGCTCTGGACAGTGGCAAGCCCCTTATCTAACGTGGGACAGCTTCTGGCTTCTCCTCACAGAAGCCCCTCCTGAAGCCCCCCACTAAAAAAAAACCAACCTTGCCATGTAAACCCACTACACCTTCTTTTTTGTGTTTGAGTTTGGCCAGCTTCTCCTTGATCATCCATGCAGATCACCTGTCATTTTTGCCTGACTTCCTCTTTGCTGGGATGCATCACTCCTGAGCTTGGAGAAGGTGATCCTTGAAGAATAGCCAGCATTCCCGGACCCCTTTTCTCTCCAGGGCTTTGTCCCATGATACTCCACAAAACAGATCAATGAAGAGGCCATAATCTGTCCAGGGTTGGGAGCTTATTCTGTGCCCTCTGACCTGCCTGAGAGATGCTGGACTCCACCAGTTCATGGTCACTGCAGCCAAGGCTGCCCTTCAGCTTCACATTCCCCACCAGCTTCTCATTGCTGCTGAGAATGAGGTCCAGCATAGCACTGGGTACTTCAGAGTAAATGAAATCTATCCAAATGAACTCCAAATGAGCCGGGTCCAGCCAGACCAAGTATACTGGGTAAAATCTTGAGATGCAGCCAGAGGAGCACAGCTGGAGCTGGGATGTAGAAAGCTTCAGCTCATTTGAGACAGTGGGGCCTGTCTTGTTGGAGGCTGAGGGGAGCAGAGAAATCCGCATGTCCTTCCAGACACGATTCCTCTTTCCAGCATGGAAGGTGCACAGGGGCCTCTTCTGGTAGCCAAGGGCAGCAAGTGTCCATGACTCCTCCCGCATGTTGGACTTCCACTGCAGGAGAAGCATTTCTTCTGCCTCTGCCCTAGCTGGAAATGCAGAAGAGGGCAACCCAGTGGACACAGCTGTTTGTGCTTGTGCTGCTGAGGACAAGAGATATGCATCCCGGTCTACCTTAGGAGCCTCACACTGAAACATAGGTGCAAGGGGTCTATGTCCAAGCCTGATACATGGACTCCTCATCCCGGTGGTGATGTTCAAGGAAGAGGAGCACTCTTTTGTCTTTACCCTGCAAGGCAGTGCATAGCAGCTGTCCCAGTTCATGTCTTTTCTACCTCCTGTAGCCACTGCCAATGGAGGACAGTCACCTTGAAGGACTATGCCATGCTCTTCTGATCCATGCAGAGGTTTCAGATACCCAGAAGTATCGGAAATAGCCCCAGAAACCAATATCCAGGTTAACCCATCCATTTTTATTCACAGACTGTCATCCACATCATACTTCTCCTCCAGCCGGAGTTCACCCTTCCCACATCATTGTTTTGCCAAGGACCCCCCTGTACAGTGGGCTGCATCAGCTCAGTACTTTGGCAACTTGATTGTACACGTTTGTGGTGGTTTTACTCGGGTGAGCGGCCGAGCTCCACCACAACCGCTCACTCACTCCCCCTCCTCAAAGAGGAATGGGGAGCAAATACGATGAAAAGGGCTCAAGGGTTGAGATAAGGACAGGGAGATCACGCAGTAATTATTGTGACGGGCAAAACAGACTCAGCATAGGGAGATAGTAAGATTTATTGCCTATTACTAACAAGCTAGAGAAGTGAGAAACAAAGGAAAGAAACCAAAAGCATCTTCCCCCCCATCCACCTTCTTCCACCTCCTCCCCCCGAGCAGCGAAGGGGAACGGGGGAATGGGGGTTATGGTCAGTCTATAGCGCTTCTTCTCCGCTGCTCCTTCTCGGTCACTCTCGTCCCCTGTGCTGTGGGGTCCCTTCCACGGGATGCAGTCCTTGCTGAACTGATCCGGCGTGGGCTTCCCACAGGCAGCAGCTCTTCAAGAACTGCTCCAGGTATGAGTCCGTACTACGGGGTCCATCACTCAGGAGCAAATTGCTCCAACCTGGATCCCCCACGGTCAGCAGCTCCTGCCAGGTCACCTGCTCCTGCGTGGGCTCCTCTCCACGGGCAGCAGGTCCGGCCCGGAATCTGCTCTGGTGGGGGTTTTCCACAGGCCGCAGCCTCCTTCAGTGCAGGTCCACCTGCTCCACCGTGGTCTCCTCCACGGGCTGCAGGGTGGAACCCTGCTCCACCGTGGTAGTCCATGGACTGCAGGGGGACAGCCTGCTTCACCATGGTCCTCACCACAGGCCACAGGGGACTTCTGCTCCGGCGCCTGGAGCACCTCTCCCCCTCCTTCTTCACTGACCTTGGCGACTGCAAGGCTGTTCCTCACTCCTCTCACTCTCCCAGCTGCTGCGTGGCATAGCATTTTTTTTTTCGCTGTCTTAAATATGCTCTCACAGAGGCGCAAAACAACATCAGTTATTGGCTCAGCTCTGGTCAGCAGTGGGGCCCTTACCTAACATGGGGCAGCTTCTAGATCCTTCTCACAGAAGCCACCCCTATGGCCCCCGGCTACCAAAACCTTGCCAAGTAAACCCACTACAATGTTGCATCTGGGCCATGTCCATGGTGAGTGAGGATGGACAGAAGTTCCTTTCCTCTTCTTGCCTCCCACAAGGCTGTCTCATCTGGAGAAAATATCAGCTGATGAGCTAGTGCCTTCAGAAAAATTTGACTCTCCAGAAACCTTCAGAGAAGTATCCCCATCAGTCAAAGATTTCATGCAGCGAAGATCTGCATAGGTTGTGTTTGCTGGAATTTGGGATGCAGACAGTCCTATAATTGTGATCCCTGGTGAACTAAAGCAGCCCTGTGTTTCAATTCTCTTCTCCTGTGTTGAGGAAGGATGTAGGCAGCTGGCACTGAGCAAACCAGAATCTTTGTAAGGAAGCCTCAGAAACCTGGGGTACAAAAAGGATTAAAAGCTTTATTTAATCACCCCTGGAGATTTTATTTCACTTAATTGCTTTGATTAAGGTACTCATTCATGGTGCCAATTTATTCCTTCAATGTGAGAATGTTGTTTGATATGTTACACCAAGGGTATATGATACTCTTCAATATACTAGAAATATAGAGAAATTTGTTATATATATTCTTTAGAGGCCTTGACATGATAGCATGCAATATATATATAACTACAAACTTTTTAATAAACTTTTATAGCTATAATTTTTGTTCTTCTTGTTGTTTTTATACACATAAAGGATTTCATTTGTCATGTTCTGTTCTTTGATATTCCTCATCACACAAGGGAAGAGCTACTAATGTCATCTACCTGGACTTCTGTAAAGCCTTTGACGTGGTTTCCTGCAACATTCCTACCACTTCCCTGAGGAACGTGGTTTTGAAGGATTTACTGTTATTTGGACAAAAGATAGAAACATCCAACAAGTTGCAGTCAACAGCTTATGGTCCAAGTAGAAATCAGTAAGGAGTGTCTGTGTTGAGACCTATACATTAATATCTTCATTAACAAAGTGGAGAGTAAGTGTAAGTACGCCCTAAGCTAGCTTGCTGATGACACCAAGCTGAGTGGTGCAGTTGGTATGCCAGTGGGAGGGGATGTCATTCAGAAGAACCTGGAAAGATTGGAGAGGTGGGCCTGTGTCAACCTCCTGAAGTTCAACAAGGAGAAGTGCAAGGTGCTGCACCTGGGTCAGGGAAATAAAAACTATCATTATGGTTTGGGGGATGAATGGATTGAGAACAGCCGTGCTGAGAAGTACATGGGTGTATTGGTGTTTGAACACTTGGACGTGAGCTGGCAGGGTGCGCTTGAAGCCCAGAAAACCAAACATATCATGGGCTGCATGAAAAGAAGAGGGAACAGCAGGTCGAGGCAGGTGATCCCCCCTCAACTCTGCTCTTGTGAGACCCCACCTGCCTTGCTGCATCCTGTTCTGGGGCCCCCCGTGCAAGAAAGACATAGACCTTTTAGAGTGGCTACAGTGGAGGGCAATGATCAGAGGGAAGAAATAGCTCTCCTACAAAAAAAGGCTGTGAGTGATGCAGTTGTTCAACCTGGAGAAGAGAAGGCTTCAGACAGACTTATTGATTCCTTTCAGTGTTTCAAGGCAGCTTATGAGAATGACAGGGTTTGTATTTATTTATTTATTATTATTATTTTTTTAATCATGGCCCAGAGTGACAGGACAAGTTTGGAAAAGTCTGGTGTCAGGAGAAATGATGCAAGTCCTAGGGGATCAATGAGAGAAATGGTGTGAGGTTGGGAAGTGAGGAGCAAGGTTGTCTGTACAGCGTCAAACTTCTACCTGTCCAGACCTCCTTGAGAGACTCTTAGGGCTTTCTGTGTCTTAATAAGCCCCAAGGTGTAGTTGGTGACAATTTTATCACCTTCAGCTCCTGAGAGCAGACTGATGAAATCTCTCAGAAAACCCAAGTCAGAAGCCAAAGTCCAAAGTTCTTCAAAGCACTGATTGGTCCCACTGAGGGTATTACTGACAAAGCTCCATGAACTCTTTAGGGCAAGTAATTGGAGGCCATGATTACAGGTAGGCCAAGGCCCTGTGCAGGTGGTTCTGAGGCTAAGAAAATCTTGTGTTTTTTTCATATAGCAGAAAGGTGAAGTCCTGCTGCCAGGCCTGGGCAGAGAGCTCCTGTCCTCATATGGGGCTCTGGGCTCTTCCGCAGGCAGTGGGATGTGGGGTATGCAGTGACAAGTGAAAGACAATGGTTTGATATCTGGCCTCCGTCACGAGGTGCAAAGAGGAGATGAGGACCCAGTTGTACTGTCTTGTTACAGTACAATGTCTCCTCACCGGCCTTGGTGGCAGAGAGCTGCCGTAGCCAAAGGGACAAGACCTTTGTTTTCTTGGCTAACTCTCTCCTTGCCAGTGCCCTTGTCCATCTCCACCGCTGGCTGTCCTATGATGTCCCACACCTGTCCCTGTTTCCCTGCAGGCTGCAAACATCCATCTTGCTTTCCTACCTTGCTCTAAGCTTGGCATTTCCATAGCTTCATTGATATCTCTACCTCCCTAGTGTTTCTCTCACATGCTGTTTCCAACTAACAAGAAAAGCTCCATCATCTTTCAAACTATCCTTCACAGAAGCATGCTAAATCATCCTTCTTGTTTCCTGTCATCTGACTAGACAGAAAGAACTTCACCATGATCTTCCAAGCCATGTGTCCTTCCTGCTGGCCTTTCAGCTCTTCAGAAAGACACAACTAAGCCACATGCCTGCTGCTCCCCAGTCATGTACTCAGGCACAAGACACTTGACAACCCACAGCCAAGGCTGCTACTGCGTGGGCCGTTCAGGTACTTGGGCAGAAGGCATCACACAAGCACCATGCCAGCCAGGTGCCTTCTGCTGGCCTGTGAGAGATGCTGGGAGATGTGAGCCTAAAAGCCCATCTGCCAGCCAGGATGACCTGGCAGCTACTTCCGAAAGATGGGACCTCCCAGTGCCTTGCCCAGCCATGCTCCTGCTGCTGGCCTATCAGCTCCAGAGGCAGAAGTTACCTCACAGTCCCCACCAAAACCATATCTTTCCTACTGGATTCACAGTTTCTTATGCACAATCAACACCTTATAGGAACGTACCTACCGGGCAGCCTCCTTGACGCCCAACACCCACCAGATAAAAGCAGGTTGTTGTTTTTTTTTTTTTTTTAATTGTTTTCATCCTACAAGGCCATGCATCTCCTGATGGCCTTTCAGCTTCTCTGATGGGCAGGAGAGCGCGTTCTGCAACCTCTATTTGGTAGTAGAGCAGAAATGACCTCAAAATAAATAATCATGCCATCTTCATGTCAGAGCGTTATCAGTTCCTTCTGCACTACTAAAATGACACACGCATACACCAGCCATGTGCCTGAAGGGGGCCTATCAGGCCCTCAGGCAGAAGTGCCCTGACACCCACCTGTAGAGCCATGGGCCTCCTGCTGCCTCCTGAGATCCTGAGGCACAGCTGACCTCAGCAAAGCATTCCCACCCATCACCTCCTTGAGTCCTGTGACCTGACCAGATCCATGTCACCTCACCTGCCTCCTCCAAGACCAAGTGACTGCCGCAGGACCTCTCAAGCCCTTCTCAGCCTCATGGGGTCAAGCCACTTCAGTTTTGTGATAAGAGTGCAGGAATGAGGGATTTGAGGATTAGGAGTTCTTTTTGCATTCCATGTTTACAGATCAGACAGAGTCGTAGAGGGAGGCTTTCGTGTTCTGCTTTGGGTGGCCAGTCAGTGTTTAGTGTAAGGGCTAGACTTTTGGTTAGAGTTTTTGTTTGTTTATTTGTTTTTTATGGTGTTTTACTGGGTGAGGGCTAGTGTTAAGGCTGGCAACCTAATGCTAGTGATTAAAGGCTAGGGATTAGTGAGAGTTAAGACTAACAGTTACAGGTAACATGGCTGGGGTTTGACTTCAAGGTAGGATTTGAGGATGGGGACTAGAGCAATGGATTCCTTCCAGGGTGACGGATAGTATTAGGAGTAGCTGTATGTTTTAAGGTTATTGGTTAGAAATATTAGCAGGACATAACATGAAGATTTTCCCAGTGAGTGTTGCAGAAGCAGCAGCCTTACCTGAACCTCTCTCACCTCCACGTAAGCTTTTCTTTCTCTTAGCAAAGCCCCTCTTCTCTGTCCCAAATCTCTCACTGTTATTCACCCAGCTTTCCCCTGGCCTCAACTAATGTGTCACCCTGTTGGGGGCAGCTTTCTGATGGCCTTTATGACCTCAGAGGCTCTGCCTCCCTGCTGTTGGCCAGCGAGATGCTGGGACAGAAGTGACCTCACAGCCAGCATCCACAGGGCTACAAGGAGCTGTTGTGCTCAGGAGGCCTCTTCCCAGCCCCCCCAGGAGCACCGGGTGCAGGGAATGCCCTGCACAATCCCTCAGGTACTCTGCCTGCCAACCAGCTCATGCTTCAGAAGGTCTCCCACACGTCCTGACTCACATTTCCCCATGCAGCCTTTAGCAACTCCAGGGCATCCTGAAGGAAATGCCCACTGCTGTGTGGAAAAGTGAATTAAGAACCGAATACATATTTTAGGAGAATGTTGAGAACTCTTCAGAGAAGGAGTTGCTGTGAAAGTCATGATGACTAACATTGGTCATATCCATATCCAGTGAACAAGAGCCCAGCCCAGACTGCTCTGTGGTTCCCCCCGGCCTCTCCCAGGAGGCCGGCCCAGCCCAGCCCCTCCCCAGCTCTCCACACCTCCCTGTCCTCTCCCCAACCCAGCCCAGCCCAGCAGACCAGCCCAGGCTGGGATGGCCCCAAAGCAGCAAATGGAGAAGTGAAGGAGTGGAGGTCAGTGGCAGTGTCTCTGCTGCTGCCATCTGCAAATTACCTCACCTCTGCACCTGCTCCTTGTGGAAGGGACACACAAGGCTCACTGAGTCAAACTTATTTCCAATGTCAGGAGATGTTTTGGGCTGATTCACTCGAGACAGTTTATGAAATTTCATCAGAGGTGTAATAACTACTTCAGAAGACTGCTTTCCCGATGCCTTGTGCTTTCCTTGGAGTTGTAGAGCTCTCCTTTGCCTGTTCCCAGCCAGATTTAGTACTTTATCTCTGGGTTGCTCCACCTTGGACATGCTCGTGCACTGTGGGTGGGCTCCATGCCCTGCTGACTCTCTGACACACACTGTCCCTGCCAATCCCCTGGCCTCTCCTGACAGCTCCTGCTTCCTTCCAGAAAGAAGCCCGCCTGCCATCAGCCCAGTTGCATGCTGTGGACACAGGCTGGTGAAGTCACGATATCCATGGGTGCAGGGCAGCAGCAGGCAATTCCAGAATCAACCCTCCCTGACTAAATCCTGATCCTGGGACTCTAATCTCATCCCCATGAGCCCACAGAGAAACAAGCAAAGCAAGGAGCCTCCTTTGAGTCCATCCATTTGAAATATCCATGAGACCAGCTCTGGGAGAAGAGCTGAGCCTTCAGGAACTGCCCTCAGCACATCCCCTTTTATGCTGGAGATGCTGGTGTGGAGCCAGCTGTGTTAGAGAAGTGCCCCTGGCCTGTCCCTGCCTGTGGACACAGGACTGCCACACAGCAGCACGGTGAGCAAGCGACAAGAGCAATCAGTCCTCACAGCAACACAAGGACTCTGAAGGAGAACATGAGAAGTGAAACGGAGAGCAGCTCGGGAAAGACCAATCTCTGGGGCTCCCTGGCATTGCTGCTGTGCCAGGATTCTTTTTCCCTCCGCCTCTGTATACAGCCAAGAGCCCCTGCAGCTCTACCACAGGTCTCTGAGGAAGGATCTCAGGCAAGCAAGTCACTGCAGGCATCTTTCTTATATTTAAATACAAAGAGAGCCTGCTTCTTCATTTGCACCAAGCTTCTGAGTCAAACAAAACAGAAAAACTTTTAAATAGAAGGGGATGAAGAAAAAACATACTTTGGAGAAAACACTACTGGAAGAAAATAAAGAAGAAATACACACACACCCCAAAAATAAAATAAAATAAAATAAAATAAAATAAAATAAAATAAAATAAAATAAAATAAAATAAAATAAAATAAAATAAAAACAAAATCTGGACTTATAATGAGTTACATTAAGATTAATATGCAGAAGATAATACGCAATTTATTTGTTCTGAAAATCATCCAGTCATCAATTTCCACACTGCATCCTTGAGCTCCTGGTTCCTCATGCTGTAGATGAGGGGGTTCACTGATGGAGGTACCACCGAGTACAGAACTGCCAACAAAATATTCAGGGATGAGGAGGGCATGGAGGGAGGCTTCAGGTAGGCAAATATGTCAGTGATGATGAACAGCGAGACCACGGCCAGGTGAGGGAGGCATGTGGAAAAGGCTTTGTGCCGTCCACGCTGTGAGGGGATCCTCAGCACGGACCTGAAGATCTGCACGTAGGACACCACAAGGAAAACAAAACAGCCAGATGCTAAAACAGCACTAACCACAAGAAGCCCAGCTTCTCTGAGGTAGGCATCTGAGCAGGAGAGCTTGAGGATCTGGGGAATTTCACAGAAGAACTGGTCCAGGGCATTGCCTTGGCAGAGAGGGAGGGAAAAGGTATTGGCAGTGTGCAGCACAGCATAGAGAAAAGTACTGACCCAGGAAGCTGCTGCCACGTTGACACAAGTTCTGCTGTCCATTATTGTCCCGTAGTGCAGGGGTTTGCAGATGGCAACATAGCGGTCATAAGCCATGACGGTGAGAATATAAAACTCTGCTGCTACAAACATAACAAAGAAGAAGACCTGGGTAGTGCAACCTGCATAGGAGATGGTCCTGGTGTCCCAGAGGGAATTGGTCATGGCTTTGGGGACAATGGTTGAGATGGAGCCCAGGTCGAGGAGGGCGAGGTTGAGGAGGAAGAAGTACATGGGGGTGTGGAGGCGGTGGTCGCAGGCTACGGCTGTGAGGATGAGGCCGTTGCCCAGGAGGGCAGCCAGGTAGATGCCCAGGAAGAGCCCAAAGTGCAGGAGCTGCAGCTTGCGTGTGTCTGCGAATGGCAGGAGGAGGAACTCATTGGGGAAGGTGCTGTTGGACATTTGCTGCCTCAGGGCATGGTTGGCTGTCCATGGTGGGAAAGACAGGGAAAAGTTAGAGAGACATCTCTGAGCTAAACCAATATGTATTCTGTTTTATCGAAACCTCCTCAGCAAGACAGACTCCTACTTCCCTTTGAGGAAGATGTTCTTTTGTCTCGAGTTTCCCGTTTTACTTCCTAAGGGTACATAGGAACCAGAGAGATCTTCTCTGGGCTCATCCAGAATCAGTACTGCCCTAGACCAGCTGCTAAATACCACTGGGGATAGATCTCAGGTGCCCACTGGCCAGAGGCATCTGCCTATTTTGGGTGCTGAGCAGGACATCCAACAAACCTTCAGGAAAAAATGAAGGTGGTGTTGGTGTTGTATGCAGGCTAAACAGCGTAGAGTAAAGAGCCTTTGAGTGTAATGGTCTAACAGCCTCAGTGACTGACACAACCTGACAACTCCATTAGCATTCCCCTGACTGCTATTCAGGGCAGGAAAGCAAAAGCAGAGACCCCAGATGGTGCCTTCCCTGCAGGTAATGCAAGAGTTGGCCTTCTCTGTCAAGAATCACACCCAGACTTATCTTGTGGGTGCTGTGGAGCTGTGAGCTGCCTACACCAGGCAGCAGCCTCTGGGCACCAGCAGGACCCTGCCCTGCCCTGCCCTGATGCGGAGGATCCTTCCACCACAGCTTCTCCCCACAGTGACCTGGGCAGCTCCCTGGGCAGGCTGAGTGCTGAGCCTGGCAGGCGGCAGAGGCCCTGCCCCGGCACACAGCCCCTGGGTCACAGCAGGGACCCTGCTCTGCACCACAGCCCTTGGCACCCCTGCCTGCACCCTGGCTGCACAGCCTGCGGCCAGCCCTGTGAGAAGGAACCCTCATGTCCTGTCCCTCTGACAGCTTTAGCAGGTAATCCCTGCTCTGGAGGTTTTCATTTCTCTACAGTAGAGAAAGCAGAGTCCTCCTGAAAGATCCCAGAGGCTGTGGGATTTGCCTGCAAATCCGAATATGGCAACAGGAACAACAGCTGCGCTGCCCTGCAGCCAGACACTTACCCTGTTCAGGGCTGGGAAGATTTCTCCAACACTGAGCTCTCAGCATCCCCCCTCCACACTGCCTTTAACATCTCCCTCCCTTCCCTCAGCCGCCCTTGTCCCCTGCAGGCAGTGCCCCCAGCCCTGCTGCGCTGTGCAGAGGAGCTGCTTGTGGGCAGAGCTGTCTCTCTGCAGTGCTGCCCGCTTGCCAGGAGCTCCCCTTGGGCCCAGGAGCTCTGCCCAGCTCAGCAGCACAGGGAGCTCTTGACAAGTCCCTGGGCCTCCAGGGGAATGGACTTTGAAACAGACTGAAGCAATCACTGATTGTCCTTTTGTCAGCTACGGAGAGACACCTACTTCCAGTGTTATCTTTTCTCCTAGTTCAAAGAAAGAGTTCGTTATGAGAATCATCTTTTCCTGTGCTGTTAGAGAGGACCCCCACAAATTGCCAGGCAGGTGCATCCCATCTCTTCCAGGCACTTGTTATCCAGGGGGAAGAAAGATTTCACAACAACTGAAATCCTTCTGTCTACACCAACTGCATTACCAATTGTTGGCCTGCAGGCTCATACAGTCATGGATTCTCCTCATCTTTCTCCTGTTTTTCTGTTAAGACGACGGGGTGTGGGGTGGTGGGGATTGGGGGGTTGTCAGGGAGGTAGAGAAGGGGGAAGCAGACCTCACCAGTTACACTGATTAATGATCACAGAATCATCTAGGTTGGAAGAGACCTCCAAGATCACCTAGTCCAACCTATGACCTAACACTGACAAGTCCTCCACTAAACCATATCTCTAAGCTCTATATCTGAACATGTTTTAAAGACCTCCAGGGATGGTGAGTCAACCACTTCCCTGGGCAGCCCATTCCAATGCCTAACAACCCTTTCAGTAAAGCAGTTCTTCCTAACATCCAACCTAAACCTCCCCTGGCACAGCTTTTGCCCATTCCCCCTCATCCTGTCACCAGGCACATGGGAGAACAGACCAACCCCCACCTCGCTACAGCCTCCTTTAAGATATCTGTAGAGTGTGACAAGGTCGCCCTTGAGCCTCCTCTTCTCTAGACTGAACAATCCCAACTCCCTCAGCTGCTCTCGTAAGACTTGTTCTCCAGACCCCTCAACAGCTTTGTTTCCCTTCTCTGGACTCGCTCGAGCACTTCAATGTCCTTCTTGCAGCGAGGGGCCCAAAACTGAACACAGTACTCGAGGTGTGGTCTCACTAGAGCCAAGTACAGGGGGACAATCACTTCCCTAGTCCTGCTGACCACACTGTTTCTGATACAAGCCAGGATGCTGTTGGCCTTCTTGGCCACCTGAGCACACTGCTGGCTCATATTCAGCTGACTACCAATACTCCCAGATTCTTCTCTGCCAGGCAGCTTTCCAACCACTCATCTCCCAGCCTGTAGCGCTGCTTGGGGTTGTTGTGCCTCTCCCCAGCCCCAGCCCCTCCCCAGCTCTCCACACCTCCACACCTCCCTGTCCTCTCCCCAACCCAGCCCAGCCCAGCAGAGCAGCCCAGGCTGGGATGGCCCAAAAGCAGCAAATGGAGAAGCGGAGGTCAGTGGCAGTGTCTCTGCTGCTGCTATCTGCAGGGGACTCCCCACCCCCAGGCAGCCTGCAGTCCCCTAGGCCAGTCCCACTCCCTAGCACAGCACAGCACCACACTGCTGGCCCTGGGGCTCCTCAGGCAGCACCACTGCACACACACAGTGCCCTGCTCTGCTCCCGGGACACCCCATGTCCCACACAGCCTTGCCCCAGGCCAGCACATCTGCTCAGGCCAGCCATTCCTACAGCCCCTGCCCATGCTGCCCACAGCCCCCGAGCTGGCGGTGCTGCTCTGCAGAGCGAGGGGGCTGTGATGCACAGGGCCGTGTGGGCACTCTGCAGGGCCGTGCTGGTCAGGCTGGGAAGGCAGAGCCAGCTGGTGGGGAGCACTGCCACTGACTGCCTCCCACACAAGTGGTTCTTTGGCCATGGACGGTGCGCACAGATAGCCGGCCTTCTTCAGAGTCAGAGACTTATGGAATAGCCTGAGCTGGAAGGGACCCACAAGGATCATCTAGTCCAACTCATTTCCAATGTCAGGAGAAGTTTTGGGGTGATTCACTCGATCCAGACTATGAAATTTCACTGATTGAATAACTAATAATTTTCCCAGTGCTTTTCCCATTTCCTGGTGTTGCAGAGCTCTGCTTTGTCTGTGGAACGCAAATAATGATCATATTTCTCTCTGGACTACCTTATCATCAGTAAAAATGTAAAAGTAAAGATAAAAGGAAAACAAAACAAAAACAATATCTCGGTCTGTAATGAGTTGCATTATCAGTGATATGCGGAGGACAGGAATTTTATTGATTCTGAAAAACACGCAGACAACAGTTTCCACACTGCATCCTTCAGCACCTGATTCCTCATGCTGTAGATGAGGGGGTTCACTGATGGAAGTACCACTGAGTACAGAACTGCCAACAAAATATTCAAGGATGAGGAGGACATGGAGGGGGGTCTCAAGTAGGCAAATGTGCCAGTGCTGATGTACAGGGAGACAATGGCAAGGTGAGGGAGGCATGTGGAAAAGGCTTTGTGCCGTCCAGGCTCAGAGGATATCCTCAGCACAGCCCTGAAGATCTGCATGTAGGAGTACAGAATGAAAAGAAAACACACTAAAAGTGAACATGCAGTAAAAACAATATGCCCAGGTTCTCTGAGGTAGGCATCTGAGCAGGAGAGCTTGAGGATCTGGGGAATTTCACAGAAGAACTGGTCCAGGGCATTGCCTTGGCAAAGGGGGAGGGAAAAGGTACTGGCAGTGTGCAGCACAACATGGAGAAACCCACTACCCCAAGCAGCTGCTGCCATGTTGACACAAGTTCTGCTGTCCATTATTGTCCCGTAGTGCAGGGGTTTGCAGATGGCAATGTAGCGGTCATAGGCCATGATGGTGAGAAGATAAAACTCTGCTGGAATAAAGACAGCAAATATAAAGACCTGGGCAGCACATCCTGATAAGGAGATGGACTTGGTGTCCCAGAGGGAATTGGCCATGGCTTTGGGGAGTGTGATGGAGATGCAGCCGATGTCAAGGAGGGCGAGGTTGAGGAGGAAGAAGTACATGGGGGTGTGGAGGCGGTGGTCGCAGGCTACGGCTGTGAGGATGAGGCCGTTGCCCAGGAGGGCAGCCAGGTAGATGCCCAGGAAGAGCCCGAAGTGCAGAAGCTGCAGCTCGCGTGTGTCTGCGAATGGCAGATGGAGGAACTCAGTGGGGAAGGTGATGTTGGACATTTGCTTCCTCAGGGCATGGTTGGCTGTCCATGGGGGAATAGACGGTGACAAGTTAGAGAGACTTTTCCGGGGAAAACCTAAACCATATTTCACAGAAACCTCCTCACCAAGACTGCATCCTCACTGCATCTTCATCTGAAGAAGACTTGCTCCTGCCTGGAGCTCTGGGTTTCTCTGCCTAAGGGTGCCACAGAGACCATGCAGATCCTCTGTAGACTCAGCAGGAGTCAGTACTGCCATACAGTATATGGTAAAGAGCACCAGGGATGGATCTCAGGCGTCCACTGGCCAGAGGCATCTCCCTACTTAAAGGTGCTGAGAGGGAGTTCCAACAATCCCACAAGAAACAATGAAGGTGGTGTTGGTGCTGTCTGTAGGCTAAAGAGCGTGGAGCGAGTTTGTGAGGTTCCTCAAAGACCTACAGGTCTCTTTCAGTGTAATGCTCTTTGAGTTTCAGTCTCTTCTACAAACCTGACAACACCATTATCATCCCGGCTGCCCTCCATCAGCAGGAAGATTAAAGCAGAGACCTCAGAGACTGCCTTCCCTTCAGGTACAGGAGGTGTTGTTCTTGCCTTTCAAGAATCTCCCCCAGATATGCCCTGGGCGTGCTGTTGAGCTCTGAGCAGCCTGCCCCAGGAGTAGCATCTGGGCTCCAGCAGGAGTCTGACCTGCCCTGCCCTGCCCTGCTGGGGGGCTCCTTCCACCCACAGCCTCTCCCCGCAGCGCCCTGGGCAGCTCCCTGGGCAGGCTGAGTGCTGAGCCTGGCAGGCAGCAGAGGCCCTGCCCCTGCACACAGCCCCTGGGGCACAGCAGGGACCCTGCTCTGCACCACAGCCCTGGCCACCCCTGCCTGCACCCTGGCTGCACAGCCTGCGGCCAGCCCTGTGAGAAGGAACCCTCATGTCCTGTCCCTCTGACAGCTTTAGCAGGTAATCCCTGCTCTGGAGAATTTTCACTCCCCTCTTATACAAAGAAACTCTGAGGGTTCTTCTGAAAAATCCCATAGGCTGTGGGATTTGCCAGCAAATCTGGAGATGGCACCAGGAACAACAGCTGCATTGCCCTGCAGCCAGAGACTTACCCTGTTCAGGGCTGGGAAGATTTCTCCTGCAGTGAGCTCTCAGCAGCCCCCCTCCACACTGCCTTTAACATCTCCCTCCCTTCCCTCAGCCGCCCTTGTCCCCTGCAGGCAGTGCCCCCAGCCCTGCTGTGCTGTGCAGAGGAGCTGCTCCTGGGCAGAGCTGTCTCTCTGCAGCGCTGCCCGCTTGCCAGAAGCTCCCCTTGTGTCCAGGAGCTCTGCCCAGCTCAGCAGCACAGGGAGCTCTTGACAAGTCCCTGGGCCTCCAGGGGAATGGACTTTGAAACAGACTGAAGCAACCACTGATGTTCCTTACCTCCACTGGGGAAGAAAACTCATTTCCAGCACTGTCGTTCCTCATATCAGAAAAAAGTATGATGTCCAAGAATCACCTTTCCATGTCCTGGTTTTAGGCAGAACAGCCAGGCAAGGACAGGGAAGGATCTGCCTTCCCCCTGATGAGGGAAGTTTCTCATCTGAGTCAACTGAGGCATCTCATTCTTTGTTTGCAGTCCACAGGCTAGAAGGGGTCGTAGCTGCCTCTCCCATGCCTCACAGAAGCCCACAGGAGTTGGGATTCCTCTTGTCTTGGTTCACGTGGGCACAAACCAGACATGTCTGCTGCGTGTCTCAGCTCCCAGCACATTTAATGGAGGTGGAAGGCAGGAAGGAGATGTTCAGATGCAGACCCCTGGTGACGTTGGAGGTGTCAGAGTGACATTTGAGTGACATTTGTGGTGTTAGATTTCTCTGGGTCATAAACAGAGGTGATATGAGGAAACTGCTAGCAGCTGTAGCCCAATGACAAAGAAGTAAAGGCAGGACCTATCCAACCTCTCAAAACTTTATTGCTCCCAGTTCCGTTTAGATATGAAATGTAGATGTGAAATATGACAATATAAACATGTTTGGGGGATATAATTTCTCCACTTAAGTTATTGGGAGGACATGCATTTTTGGAAATATCTGTATAATTTTATATTTGCATAGAGGGAACATGTCCTCATCTTGCTAGGACATGTCCCAGACCAATGAAAAAAAACATAAATCTTCTAGACAAGCTACAAAATTCTGAAAATGAGGACTACTTGCACACCGAGAAGAACAACAACACAACATCTTTTTATTTATTTCACAGAATCACAGAATTGTTGTGGTTGGAAGGGCCCTCCAGAGATCATCTAGTCCAACCCACCTACTCATGCAGGCTCACCTAGAGCATGTTACACAGGATCACATCCAGGTGGATTTTGAATATCTCCAAAGAAGGAGACTCCACAGCCTCTCTGGGCAGTTTGTTCCAGTGCTCTGTCACCCAAACTGTAAAGAAGTTCTTCCTCATATGACAATGAAATCTTCTGTCATTCAATTTATACCCATTACCCCTTGTCCTATTACTCACCACCACTGAGAAGAGTTTGGCTCCATCCACTTTACATCTTCCCCTCAAGTATTTATAAAGGCTGATAATTTCCCCTCTCAGTCTCCTCTTCTCTAGGCTAAACAGACCCAGCTTGCTTAGTTTTTCCTCACAGGACAGTTGCTCCAATACCTTAATCATCTTTGTGGCTCTATGCTGGACCCTCTCCAGAAGTTCTATGTCCCTCTTGTACTGGGGAGCCCAGAACTGTCCAGGTCCTTCTGAGTGGCCGCACAGGCCTCTGATGTGTCAGCCACTTTGACAAGTTTTGTATTGTCCACAAACTTGCTTAGGGTGCGCTCTGCCCCTTCATCTAGATCACTGATGAGTAAGTTGAATGGCACTGGACCCAGTACTGACCCCTGGGAGACACCACGAGCCACAGACCTCCAACTAGACTCGACACCGTTGAGCACAACACAGAGCTCTGCCATCCAGCCAGTTCTTGATCCACCCCACTGTGCACTCATGGATCCCAAAGTTCCGGAGCTTGCTCAGGAGGATGTTATGGGAGACAGTGTCAAAAGCCTTGCTGAAGCCAAGGTAGACAACATCCACTGCTCTTCCCTCATCCATCCATCCATCCATCCATCCATCCATCCATCCATCCATCCATCCAGTCATCTCATCGTAGAAGGCTACCAGGTGCGTTACACACAACTTCCCCTTGATGAATCCATGGTGACTGCTTCTGATCACCTTCTTTTCCTCCATATGCTTAGAGATGGCCTCAGGGATGAGCTGCTCCATCACTTTTCCAGGGGTGGAGGTGAGCATGACCGGCCTGTAGTTGCCTGGGTCTTCCTTCTTGCCCTCCTTGAAGACTGGAGTAATGTTGGCTTTCTTCCAGTCCTCAGGCACCTTTCCTGTTCTCCAAGACATTTTGAACATGATAGAGAGTGGCTTAGCAATAACGCCTGCCAGTTCCCTCAGCACCCTCGGGTGCATCCCATTGGGGCCCATAGGTTTGTGGGTGTCTAGCTTGCCTAAATAACTTCTAAGCCAATCCCCTTCACCATGGGGAAAGTCTTCTTCCCTCCAGGTTTTCCCTCTTGTTTCCAGGCTCAGTAGTGCTTAGGTTCTAGCCTTAGCAGTGAAGACCAAAGTAACGAAGGCATTCAGTAACTCCACCTTCTCTGTATCCACCATCACCAAGGTACCCACCTCCTTTAGCTGAGCACTCACATTTTCCTCAGTCTTCCTTTTGCTGCTGATGTATTTGAAGAAGCCCTTCCTGTTATCCTTGATGTCTCTCGCTAAATGTAATTCTCACTGGGCTTTGGCCTTCTTCATTTCATCCCTGTATTCTCTGACAATGTTCCTAAATTCCACCCAAGTCGTCTGTTCCTTCTTCCACATCATGTACGTTTTCTTCTTCTGTTTAAGTTTTCCCAAGAGCTCCTTGCCCATCCACGCAGTTCTCCTGATCCCTTGCTCGACTTCTTTCTTGTAAGGATGCACCAACCCTGAGGTTGGAGGAAGTGGTGCTTGAATATTAGCCAGCTCTCCTGGACACCCTTTCCTTCTCGGGCCCTGGCCCAGAGGATTCTTCCAATTAGGTCCCTGAAGAGGTCAAAGTTAACTCTCCTGAAACCAAGGTTGCAGTCCTCTTTTTGCCCTGATTCCTCCTCGCAGGATCTTGAACTCCAACATCTCATGATCACTGCAGCCGAGACTGCCCTCAACCTTCATGTTTCCAACTAGACCATCTCTGTTTGTTTGAGCCAGGTCCAGCAGTGCCCTTCTTGTTGGCTTACTTTCCTGCTGCGTCAAGAAGTTATCTGCCATGGTCTGCAGCAATCACCTGGACCGTTTATTCTGAACTGTGTTGTCTCCCCAGCAAATATCTGGGTGGTTTAAGTCCCCAATAAGAAGCAGGGCCTGAGAACGTGAGGCAACTTGCAGCTGCCTGTAGAAGGCCTCATCCACTTCCTCTTCCTGATCCGGTGGCCTGTAGTAAACACCCACCACACTGTCACCCCTGTTGGCCTGTCCTTTGATCCTCACCCATAGGCTCTCAACTTGCACTTTGTCCCCCCCTAGGCAGAGCTGCATACATTCCAGTTGCTCACTGACATAAAGAGCAACTCCACCACCTCGCCTTCCTGGCCTGTCCTCACTAAAATCACAAAGCCGTCCATGGCCACATTCTGGTCATGGGAGATGTCCCACCATGTCTCAGTCATTGCAATGAGATCATAACCCTGCAACCACACACACCCCTCCAGTTCCCCTTGGTTATTCCCCATGCTGCGTGCATTTACATAGAGACATTTGAGTTGGGCTCCCAATGTGTCTGCCCTTCAGGATGGGGCAACTTTAACTCGTCCATGTGGGCCTACGGTAGCTCTCCTGTTAAGCTCTGTTCCCTCTGTAGGCTCTGGGCATCCTTTGCTGGCTCTGGTGTTCAGCTGGCGTGAGTGGGATGGCACGTCATCCCGTACCTTATCCCCTGCATCCCTGATGATATCTCCCCCCCCGTTCGATACAAACTGGAGTCAAAGGCAGCCTACTGCTATGCCACAGTTAATATCCCTAAAGCATTTTTCTCCATTCCTTTGCCAGCAGCATGCAGGCCACAGTTTGCTTTAATTTGGGGGGGAGTCCAGTCCACCTGAAATCAACTGCCCCGGGGTGGAAACACTGCCCTACCATTTGCCATGGACTGATTCAGACCGCCCTGGAACTGGGGGAAACTCCTGAACACCAGCAGTACATTGATGGCATCATTATGTGGGGTTAGAAAGCAGAGGCTGTTCTTGAGAAAGGGAAGAACATGTACCAAATCCTTCTGAAATACGATTTTGCACTGAAAAAAAATAAGAGACCGGCACACTGGATCCTGATGCAGGCTGGCCATGGTCAACGGGGCCACTGTAAAGGCATGGGCTGGGCATCGTTCAGCACGGTGGTGAGCAATTCCATTGTGCATCCTCGCTTTGTACATATTATCGTCATCATCATTATTCTCTCTTCTTTTTCTGTCCTATCAAACTGTCTTTATCTCAACACGTGAGCTTTTGGGGGGTGAGGGTGAGCTGTGTGGTGCTGAGGTGCCTGCCAGGTTAAAGCACAACATGCTTGACAACCAGACTCTAACAGCACAAATCACACTTCTAAAATGCGTCTCTCCCATGTTCAGAGAGGAGCAGTCGGTGATGACTTCAGTCTGCTTCAAACACTACACCCCAGGAAAGACCCTGCTGCATTCAGGAGCTGTCAGCCCTGAGGCCTTGGGGACACCTCGAGGGAGCCCAACGAGTGATGTTATGGTGAGGTGCTGTGCTGCTGAGCTGCGCCGGGCTCCTGGGACCAAGGGGAGCTCCTGGCAAGCGGGCAGCGCTGCAGAGAGACAGCTCTGCCCAGGAGCAGCTCCTCTGCACAGCGCAGCAGGGCTGGGGGCTCTGACCGCAGGTGGCACAGGGAGAGGAGAGAAGGAGAGAGGGCTTGGAGGCAGTGAGGAGCGCAACAACAGAGGGCAGCTTGTGGCAGGACAGATCTACAGGCTGTTGGCACCGTGAGTCTCTGGCATGAGGGCAATGCACATGCAGTTCCCAGCGAGGTCTCCTACAGCTGGCATATCTGATGCCTGATATCTTCTTCTGGATAGTTCTCTCTGTTACTCCAGCACAGAGTGGAAGATGCTTCAGAGAATGGAATTTATGATCTGATTTGTTCAAAAGGAACACCAAGGCAGGGGCTACTTGAAGGGTATGGCTGCATTCTGTAGCTTTCAGATTCCTGCAGTGGAGGGGAGGAAGGGATGGGGTCTGTGAGTATGGACAGAGAGGAGAAATGGGGACACAGAACCAGCTCCCAGCAGGGACATGGGCACGCAGCAGGGACATGGGCAGGTGGTGAGAGGGAGCTACTGCCAGAAATGCTGTGCAAGGGAGGGCTCAGGCACCTCCCTGCCATCCCCTGCAGGGCAGGCGCCTTCCCTGGGACACCCCTTGATCTCCTCTCCCACCAGCAGAGCCTCTGCCCTCAAGCCCCTGGTGTCCCCAGCAGGAGCTGCCTCCTCTGCAGGCAGAGCTGCAGCAGAGGAGGGTCTGCTGAGTGTCTGTCCCACCTTGGCCTTGCCTTCTGTGGCAGCAGCACGCTGGCATTCCTCCTGGCTTCTCCACCTGGCCGTGCTGCTGCTGTTCTTGTTTCCAGGCTGGCAGGGGATGGGGCTTTCAGATGCACATGGAGTGAGCCCTCGGTGTGCTTGGCTGGTAGGGGGGTACAGGGACAGGGTGCGGGGTCTGGAGATGTGCCCTTTGAACCTGGATTCCTTTACTCCCAGCATTGTCACGGTTTTGTAGGCACTGGAACAGGCACCACAGGGAAGTGGTCACAGCACTGAGGCTGCCAGAATTCAACAGACATTTGGACAACCCCCTCAGGCATACGGACCAGTTTTTGGCTGTTCATGTACCGATTCAGGGGTGGGATTTGGTTATCCTTGTGGGTCCTTTCCATGTCAGGATATTCTATGAATCTGTGCCTCTATGAACCTCTGAGTGAAATTGTCCTGCACCACAAAGTGTTGCCAGCACAGGTCAAATGAGACCAGCCATGGCTGTCCTCTCTAAAGGACACTCTGCACTGAAGGCTCCATCCCCTTGTGTCTGAGGATCCACAAGGTTTCACTTGAAATGCCCAGGATTTATGCTTTAGAAAAAGTCCTCAGGATGGGGTGGGCAGCTAGACAGAAAACAAAAAAATAAATCCTCACAGCCCTGCTGTGCAGTTGGGTGAATTATGAGTAACAATATGGAAAAGTTCTTTATTATCAGGTGATTGAATCTGAGATTACCTCATGTTCACCTTTACCTCTGGCTGTGGGGCAAGACTGATTCCTGCATTGCCCACAGCAGAATCCCTGCTCACAGGGACACCCTCAGGCAGCATCAAGCAGAGCACATGAAAGCAACCTGCTAAATATCTGCCTGAAAGGGGAAAATTGTTTTCAGGGGAGTTATATGAGAAATGGAACAAGTTTTTCTCAGGTATGTCTTCTTGTTTATTAAAGCTTTTTTTTTTTTTTTTTCCCCAGGTATGTTGACTTTATTAATGTTTTTTCCTCCTTGGGAAGAACCCCATGCCCAACATCAGCTCAGTGAGCGAGTTCCTCCTCCTGCCATTCGCAGACACACGCGAGCTGCAGCTTCTGCACTTCGGGCTCTTCCTGGGCATCTACCTGGCTGCCCTCCTGGGCAACGGCCTCATCCTCACAGCTGTAGCCTGCGACCACCGCCTCCACACCCCCATGTACTTCTTCGTCCTCAACCTCGCCCTCCTCGACCTGGGCACTATTACCACCACTGTCCCCAAAGCCATGGCCAATTCCCTCTGGGACAACAGGGCCATCTCCTATGAAGGATGTGCTGCCCAGGTCTTCTTTTTATTCTTCTTGCTTGGAGCAGAGTATTCCCTCCTCACTGTCATGGCCTATGACCGCTACGTTGCCATCTGCAAACCCCTGCACTACGGGAGCCTCCTGGGCAGCAGAGTTTGTGCCCAGATGGCAGCAGCTGCCTGGGGCAGTGGCTTTCTCAATGCTGTCCTGCACACGGCCAATACATTTTCCCTGCCCCTCTGCCAAGGCAATGCAGTGGACCAGTTCTTCTGTGAAATCCCCCAGATCCTCAAGCTCACTTGTTCACATGCCTACCTCAGGGAAGTTGGGCTACTCGTCTTTAGTCTTTCTTTAACATTTGGTTGTTTTGTTTTCATTGTGGTGTCCTATGTGCAAGTCTTCAAGGTGGTGCTGAGGATGCCCTCTGAGCAGGGCCGGCACAAAGCCTTTTCCATGTGCCTCCCTCACCTGGCCGTGGTCTCTCTCTTTGTGAGCACTGGCTTCTTTGCCTACCTGAAGCCACCCTCTATCTCCTCCCCATCCATGGACCTGCTGGTGTCATTTCTGTACTCGGTGGTGCCTCCAGCAGTGAACCCCCTCATCTATAGCATGAGGAACCAGGAACTGAAGAATGCAGTAAGGAAACTATTTGCATACATGCTTCTTCAGCACTGGTAATATGCCCATCATGTTAACAGTAGTAACAGGGTTTCTCACAAAATGTTAGGAAAATATTTTGAAATTGTCTTTATTATTACTTTTTCCAACATGTGATAGTATTATTTTTATTTAAAGAAGTTTCTTCTTATCCTTCTACCTGTTGATTTTTGTTTTGACCCAGTCGTCTGTGCTACTTTAAGAACCAATCTTCCTGTGCAGAGAAAGTCAATAAAGAAGGCATGAGAGATTCACTGGTCTCAGGGCCTGTCTCTTCCCATCTCCTCTGCAGCAGGGGGAGCAACTCCAGCATGGAGGAGAGGCTCAGGGCCAAGAGCCCAGCTGCCACATTAGAATAAGGTGGCCTTTGGGGCTGCCCCTCACTACTCGGTGGGGCAGTCTGCAGCTTCACTGACCTCCATTTCCTGTGGTATGGCTAGCCCCAGTCTGGGGGCTGCGGGGGAGGCCCAGAGCCTCCCTTGTCCCAGCAGCTGGGGTGCCTTGAGAGGGGATGGGACTGTGGTGGCCGTGCCCAGAGCCCTGCAGCAGCCTGCGGTGGGCACTGCCCTGGGGCCAGCCCAGCCTGGGCTGCTGGGCTGGGCTGGGCTGGGCTGTGTTGGGGAGAGGGCACAGAGGTGGGGAGAGGTGGGCAGGGGTTGGGCTGGGCTGGGCAGTGCCTGGCAGAGGGCAACAGCAGCATCAGGGAGCGGTGGGAGCATGCAGGGGAGGGCTCCCAGCAGGGCTTGGTGCTGCAGAGCCAGGGCTGGGGAAGGGGAGAGGAGGCCGCTCTGGGCCCTTGCTGGCCTGGGCAGAGCAGGAAGGGGGCCCAGGGCATTCGTCCCCTCACCGCAGCCTGCCAGGACCTGCAAGGCGGTCATGGAGTGTCCAGGGCCAGGCTCTGCCCCGTGGCCACAAGCCCTGCCTGCCCTCCTCCTGCCACGCTCTGTGGCTGCAGCAGAGGGGACCCCCAGCCAGCCCCTGCATGGGGCTCTGCCACCCACCTCACCCCAGCCCTCTCCAGCACCCTCCTTGCTGCTCTCTGATGCATGCCAGGACCTCCCAGTGTGTGCTGGCCAGCATATCTGCTGAGGCCCAGTGCGGCTGCTGCAGGGGCAGGGAGCTCAGCAGCGCCTTTGCAGCCCTCTGCCCTGGGCCTGCCTCTCCCCTTGCCCTTGGCCCTGGCCTTGTCTCTGCAGGCAGAAGCGCTCTTGGCATGTGCTTCCTGGCCTCCCCTCGCCTGCGCACAGCTGCTGCCCACTCAGGCTGCTGGCACAAATGTGTGCTCACAAGCAGCACCACCCCTTGTGCTGCTTCTCCTGGCCTCCGCCACCCCACTGCCTTGACTCCTTGTCTCTGCTGGGCCCCACCTTCCACACCCACATGTGTCCCTTGGCTGTCAGCTCCCTCTCCCCTGCCCCACAGAATGACAAAGATGGGGTGGGACGTATTACCGTTATGTGTGGAAGTGTTTTTGTAATCCACATTGGTGATGGCACAAAAAGACAGTTCCTTCACCAGTGACCTACATCCTTCTTCAGGTGAATTTTCAGGATCTACATTCATCACAGGAGAAGAAATACTGATGGCCACCTGTACTTGCATTGTCATCGCTTTGTCCATCATGGTGTACTCCCTCATCTTCCAGGTACTTCCACCCATCTCGAATAAACAATCCCTGTTGAATGTTCCCTTTCCAGCTGCCTGTCTGGACCTATGCACTTCCCATGGTTCTCCTGCTTTGTTCTCCCCTTACTCTGATCATTCAGGCCGCTCTCACTGCCCCAGTTGCTGTTTTGAGCTTCATTGAGTTCAAGCTTGCCCATCTATTAGCAGTCTGCCTAATTGTTTCTGTAGCAAGCTCCTCATCACTTATCATTGAATTAAGATTATATGTAATAATACTAATCTTAATACTTATAATTTCCTATCAATCATTATAAAATATTAATTTTACAGTCATCCTTTGGGGAAGGTAAACCTCTCTGGAGACATTCAAGATGAGGAGCTTGCTTTGCTGTTTGGAAAATTGCTGCATGTTTTCCTGTTTGTTTTAAAATACGGAAAAACCCTTCTGAGCCTGTGTGTAACCAGGTCTCTGAGGAAAGCAGGTGGGAGCTGGTGCAAAGGGGTTATAACATCCAGGTGCAGACTTCAGTGCAGAAGTCTGGTGTAAGGAAAAGTGATGCCAGTGCCAGGTGGCCAATGAGAGAAATGTCAGGGTTGGGGTGGTGAGGAGCAAGGTTGTCCATGCACTGTCAGACCTCAAGAGTCTGCTTTTCCTCCCTATGGACATCTCCATAGGAGAAGCCCTGGATTAATATTAATTGAAGAAAGATGCTCAAAGCTGAAATGCAACAAAATTCAGCTTTTAAAACGAGAAAAGATTTTTATTAGGTGCTTTTTGAAATCCTCCTCCTTAACTACACCATGAAAGCTCTCCAATTAGCTGTCCAAGTCCTGAAGACATGAATAAAACTATGGAAGACATGTTTCCTTAGGTGTTTCTGCATTTTAATGAATTCCATGGTGGATTTTGGTGCTCTGTCTCTGAACCTCAGGTACTGAGAGGAGAATGATGCAATTGCTTGAGAAAGTAAAGTCAGAAGGAAAAGTTGAAGTGACTTGGAGTATTAATGGGCCCCACTGAGGGCCGTTACCAAGAGATTCTCCTCAGGGACTTGTTAGGGCAGATAATTGGAGGCCATGCTTACAGATAGGCAAAGCACTGTGCTGAGAAAACTCTGGGTTTGTTGTGGTGAAGTAAAAGGGCCAGGTCCTGACTCCAGCCACTGGGAGGGAAGATCCTGCACCCCCATGTCTGGCTCAGGGCTCTTCCTGGGGGTCTGTGGGAGCCGGTGGGCAGTGAGCTGCCACAAGAAGAACAATGATATGACACCTCCCTGCCTCTGCACAGGGTCTCAAGAAAGCAATGACCGCCCTTGCAATGACTATATCTCATCTCCTCAGAAGCTCTATCCAAGGGGACAAAAATGTCAGGGCTGTTGGGGCCTTCTCTTCTTGCCAGCACCCACCTCTTTGTCCTCTCCAGACTTCCCTATGCTGCCCCACACTTTGCCCTATTTCCTTGAAGGCTGCAGACACCCATCTCTGTTCACCACCTTGCTCTCATCCCGGCATTTCCGTCGCTTCACCAATGTCTCGTCAACCCTCACCAGCTGTTCCTTGAAACACAAAGCCATGTTCTGATCATAGACACTCTTTGAGTGATCTCTAGTACCACAGCAAAACCCTTTGAGGGACATTTCTTCCTCTTCATGGCCAGCGCCAACCTTCCAAGGTGCACTTTCTGGCAGTTTTTTCTCTCCTGCTCTTTCCTACTACCAAAGAAAGCTCCATCAGGGTGGAAACCACTCCTGAAATAGGCATCCCAACCCATCGGCCTTCTAGTGGCCTGTCAGCCAACCAGACAGAAGTCACCTCACCAGCATCTTCTAAACCATGGTCCTGCTTCTGGCCTTGCAGCTTCTTGTGTAGACACAACCAAGCCTTGCGCCAGCTGCTGTCCGGTCATGTACTCAAGCAGAAGGGACAGTACAACCCATATTCAGGCCTTCTTTCTGTATGGGTCCTCCTGGGCATGTAGGCAGAGGGGATCCCACAGTCAGCATGCCAACCGGGTGCCTTCTGCTGGCCTTGCAGGACCACTGGCAGATGTCAGCTGAAAAGTACAGATCCTAGGTGAAAGTGTGACCTGTCAGCTACTTCAGACAGAAGTGACCTCACAGTCCCTTTCCGTGACACGTTGCTGCTGCTGCCCTATCAACTGCAGAGACAGAAGTGACCTCACAGTCCCTTCCACAGTCACATTCCTCCTGCTGGGGCAGGAGATCCTGAGGCAGAGCTGAGCTCATCAGAGCATTCCCACCCATCTCCTCCTTGTGACCTGTAAGCTGCTCAGCTCCATGGCCCTTCACATTCATCTTTGAATGCCATGTGACTGCACCGCAATCTCACGGTTCCTGCCCTCCCCCAAGGGAACAGGAACCTAAAGTTAAGGGTCAGGAAAAGGGTTAAAGGTGAGAAGGTTAATGCACAGGAAGACAGGCTTTGGATGATACTTGTTCGTGTATGGCATTAGGGACTATGCGAACCTTTCTGGGTGAGAGATTAAGTAGATGTTTCGTGGGAGGTTTTGGTGTTCTGCTTGGGGTGTCAGGTCTGTGGTTAGGGTATGGGCAAGCTCTTTGGCTGAGGGTTTTGTTTAGGTCTGCAAGAAGACTAGGGTTAAATAGAGCATTTTAATGCTAGTGTTAAGGGCAGGGATCAGGGTGAGCAAGAGAGTAAAGGCAATGGAAAGGGATTATGGACTAATTTTGGCTTCAAGGGATATTGTGGTCAAAAGTTAGAGTGGTGGATTCCTGTCAGGGTGTGGAGTGGCATTTAGATTTAGGTATTAACGTAACAGGTTAAACTAGGGTAAGGGCCTCACATGACTGCTTTAAGTCAGCTTTATGGTGGGATCAACATTACCTGAATATTCTTACCTCTCCAAAATCGTTAGCTTCTGCTCTCCAAGCTCCTCTTTCCTCCCCCAAATCTCACATCTCTCCTGGCCAGGCTCCTCCTGCCTTCCCAATATCAGTCATCTTCTTAGGGGCAGCTTTCTGATGGCTTTCATGAACTCAGAGTATGTGTCTCACCTCTGTTGGCTCCTCTGTTCCTGAGAAAGAAGCAGCTCCTAAGCCAGCATGGAGAAGGACACAAAGGCTGTCGGAGCACCCTGCACAATGTGCCCAGCAGCTCTGCAACACCACAAAAGTGCGCTTCCTGCCTACGCGGTTTGGTTCCAGAATGGCTCCTGTGGACTCAGGGTAACTTTTTCCATGGCCTCATGAAGGCTTTGTGTTCCCCCGGGCATCTGGGAGGCAGTGGCCCCCTCTGTGTAGAAAACTGAAAGCAGCCGTGAAGGATGAATGAGGCAAAAGCTGAAACCTCTGACATGACAACACCTCTTCAAGACCTCTTCCTCAATGGGGCCTACCAGGTACTTAGGGAGAGAGGATCTCACAAACTATGTGCAAAGAAGGTGCATCTGCTGGCCTGTCATGGAGACCAGCAGATGTGAGCCTAGAGGCACAGATCCCAGCCAGGATTCAAGGGATGACCTGTCAGCTACTTCAGAAAGAAGTCGACTCACAGGCCGTTTAACAGCCATTCGCTTCCTACTGGACTCAGAGCTTCTGAGGCACCACTGCCCTCCTAATACCATATCTACAAAACACCCCCTTCTTGGGCCAGAATCTGCCCAGGTAGAAGTGAGCTGGTTGTGATCCTTCAAGCCCATGGCACTGCTGCTGGACTTCCTCTCTGACGCCTCTCTGACGCACAGCAGCCAATTCTGTGCCAGTACTGTGAGGTGCTAGGCCAGGAGGGACCTTGCATGCAATGTTCCAGCCGCATGCATGTTGGTGGTCTCTCAGCTCCTTGTGCACAGTGAAGATCATGCTCACGTCCAGAAGCCATGTGCCTGAAGCTGGCCTAGAAGACACTCAGGGGAAGCGCCCTCCCAGCCCCAGCCCCAGCCCCAGCTGGCAGTGCTGCTCTGCAGAGCGAGGGGGCTGTGGTGCCCGGGGCACGGGGGCACTTTGCAGGGCTGTACTGGGCAGGCTGGGAGGCAGAGCCACCTCATGGGGTCACTGCCATTGCCCCAGGGCTGCAAGGAATCACTCGCCAGACTCCTTTGCTGGGGCTGCTGCGTGCCCTGGGGCTGCAGAGCTCTCCTCTGCCTGCTCACACCAGATTGAGCACTTGAGCTCTGGTCAGTCCACCTTGGACAGGCTCATGCTCTGCGGTTGTCTCCCAGGCTTATATTGCCCCTGCAGATCACCTGGGCTCTCCTGGAAGCTCCTGGATCCCTCCAGGACCAAAATAAATAAATAAATATTTAAATAAATAAAAATAAGGACAACATATTCCTCTGCGATCAGCGCCTTCATGTTCTGTGAAGCCCGAGTGTATGGCCCCTAGCAACTAACAGGGAACTTGTGAACCAGCCCCAGATCCCTAAACTCCATGCTGGGACTCTGCTCTCACCACCCCGAGCCCGTCTGGAAAGCAGCAAAGGCCAGAGCCTCTTTGGAGTCTCTTCCTTGGGCTTGTTCTTGACAGCAACTTTGCAGGAAGGCCTCAGCCTTCAGGCAGTGCCCGGAGGAGATCCCCTCTTAGGAGGGAAGTGCTGCAGCAAGTGGAGGCCAGCTGTGCCACTGCCGTGCCCACTGCCTGTCCCTGCCTGCAGTCCCAGCACAGCCCCACAGCAGCACTGGCACCAAGCTACAGGAGCAGCCGGGCCTGACCCCACCAGCAGGGCTCAGCAGGAGAGGGCGGCAGTGGCAAGAGAGCAGCTCTGCAGGCACCAAGCGCTGCTGCTCCCTGGCCGTGCTCCTGGGATGGGGCTCTTTTCCTCAGCACCCCTGCACACGGGCACTGCCCCTGCAGATCCAGACCAGGTCTCAGAGGAAGGACGTCAGACAAAGAAGGCAGTGCAGGCTCCTTTCTTTTGTTTATATTCACAGAGAGCCTGGCTTGTTGTGTGCAGAGTCTTTTAACTACGCTCAACAAGTAGATACTGGAATGGAAATGGGATGAATAATACAATTTTAATGTGCAAAATTAGCCAAATTACAAATAAGGAAAGGTTGTAATAAACATACACACACACACAGACACACAGAATATTGACCATTCCTGTAATACTTGACATTATCACAGAACCACAGAATCGGTTATGTTGGAAGAGACCTCCAAGACCACCTAGTCCATCCTATGACCTAACACTTACAAGTCCTACACTAAACCATACCACTAAGCTCTACATCTGAATGACTTTTAAAGACCTCCAGGGATGGTGACTCAACCACTTCCCTGGGCAGCCCATTCCAATACCTAACAACCCTTTCGGTAAAGAAGTTTTTCCTAACATCCAACCTAAACCTAACCTTGGAACAACTTTAGCCCATTCCCCCTCGTCCTGTCACCAGGCATGTGGGAGAATAGACCAACCCCTACCTTGCTACAGCCTCCTTTAAGGTATCTGTAGAGTATAATAAGGTCGCCCCTGAGCCTCCTCTTTTCCAGGCTGAACAATCCCAGATCCCTCAGCCATTCCTCGTAAGACTTGTTCTCCAGACCCCTCAACAGCTTCATTGACCTTCTCTGGACATGCTCCAGCACCTCCATGTCCTTCTTATAGCAAGGGGCCCAAAACTGAACACAGTACTCGAGGGGCGGCCTCACCAGAGCCGAGTACAGGGGGACAATCACCTCCTTAGACCTGCTGGCCACACTGTTCCTGATACAAGCCAGGACGCTGTTGGCCTTCTTGGCCACCTGAGCACACTGCTGGCTCATATTCAGCCGACTACCAACCAATACTCCCAGGCCCTTCTCTGCCAGGCAGCTTTCCAACCACTCATCTCCCAGCCTGTAGCGCTGCTTGGGGTTGTTGTGCCCCAAGTGCAAGACCCAGAACTTGGCCTTTTTGAACTTCATACAGTTGGTCTCAGCCCATCGGTCCAGCCTATGCAGATCCTCCTGCAGAGCCTTCCTACCCTCAGGGAGATAGACACATGCACCTAACTTGGTGTCGTCTTCAAACTTACTGAGGGTGCACTCGATCCCCTCATCAAGATCATAGATAAAGATATTAAAGAGAAGTGGCCCCAGTACTGAGCCCTGGAGGACTCCACTAGTGACTGGCCTCCAACTGCTGGTCACTAGTGGAGTCCTCCATTCACCACAACACTTTGGGGCCAGCTACCCAGCCAGTTTCTAACCCAATGAAGTGTATGCCAGTCCAAGCCAAGAACAGGCAGTTTCTTGAGGAGAATGCTGTGGGAAAGGGTGTCAAAAGCCTTACTGAAGTCAAGGTGGACCACATCCACAGCCTTTCCCTCATCCACTAAGTGCATCATTTTGTCATAGAAGGAGATCAGGTTTGTCAAGCAGGACCTACCTTTCATAAACCCATGCTGACTGGGCCTGATCGTATGGTTGCTTTGCAAGTGCCGCTTGACGACACTCTAGATAACCTGTTCCATGAGCTTCCCTGGTACTGCAGTCAAACTAACAGGCCTATCGTTTCCCAGGTCCACCCTCCAGCCCTTCTTGTAGATTGGCATCACGTTTGGTAGCCGCCAGTCGACTGGGACCTCCCCTGATAGCCAGGACTGCGGATAAATGATGGAAAGTGGCTTGCTCAGCTCTTCTGCCAATTCTCTCAGTACCCTCGGGTGGATTCCATCCGTCCCCACTGACTTGCGTACACCTAAGTGCTTTATCAGGTCGCCAACCATTTCCTCTTGGATTATGAGGGCCACATTCTGCTCCCCATCCCCTTCCACCAGCTCAGGGGGCTGGGTAGCCAGAGAACAACTGTTCTTTCCCCTAAAGACTGAGGCAAAGAAGACGTTAAGCACCTCAGCCTTCTCCTCATCTCTGGACACTAAGTTTCCCCCCGCATCCAGTCAAGGATGGAGATTCTCCTTAGTCCTCCTTTTTGTGTTTATGTATTATCCACTCTGGGTCATCTTTGGGCACGTGGGGACAGACTGCTCCTGAGCCATAAAGATTTCCTTCTTGAAGAGTGCCCAGCCTTGCTGGACTCCTCGGTCCTTCAGAAATGCCTCCCAAGGTGCCAGCCAGTGTCCTGAACAGCTCAAAGTCTGCCCTCCAGAAGTCCAAGACAGCACTTTTACTGATCCCCCTCCTGACTTCTCCAAGAATAGAGAACTCTACCATTTCACGGTCACTCTGCCCAAAACAGCTCCCGACCACCACATCTCCCACCAGTCCTTCCCTGTCTGTGAACAAAAAGTCTAGCTGGGCACAGTCCTGGTCGGTTCAGTAACCAGCTTTGTCAGGAAGCTATCTTCCACACTCTCCAGGAACCTCCTAGACTGCTTCTTCTGAGCTGTACTGTATTTCCAGCAGATACCTGGGAAGTTGAGGTGCCCCACGAGAACAAGTTCTGGCAATTGTGCAGCTTCTGCCAGCTGCTTGTAGAATGCCTCATCTGTCTCTTCATCCTGGTTTGGCGGTCCATAAGCTATCCCCACTAGGATGACTTCCTTGGCCTTCCCGCTGACCCAAACCCATAGGGTCTCAACATTATCATTCCCAGACTCGAGTTCTACAATGTCAAAACTCTTTAATATAGAGCCACACCACCACCCCGTCTGTGCTGCCTGTCCCTTCTGAAGAGCCTACAGCCATTCATTGCAGCACTCCAGTCATGGGAGTGGTCCCAACATGTTTCAGTGATGGCAACCAGGTCATAGCTTGCCTTTTATTTCTTTGCTATTAAGCAATAGTTACAGCTATATTATATTGGAAATGCAATAATAAAATCTCAATGGCCCAGAGGAATTTGGCTCTTCAAATGTCACTCAAATGTCACTCTGGCATCTCCAATGTCACCTGGTGTCTGCATCTGACCAGCTCCCTCCTGGCCTCTGTCTCCATTCAATGTGCTGGGAGCTGAGACAAACAGCTGACATACAGCTGCCTGGTTTGTGCCCACCTGTACAAAGGCAAGAGGAATCCCAGCTCCTGTGGGCTTGTCAGAGGCATGGGAGAGGCAGCTAAGCCCTCCTCTAGCCTCTGGATTGCAAATAAAGAAGGAGATGCCTTGATTGACTCAGCTGAAACCCTTCCCTAAGAAGGGGGAAGGCAGATCCTTCCCTGTCCTTGTGTGGGTGTTCTGCCTAAAACCAGGACATGGAAAGGTGATTCTTGGACATCATACCTCTTCTGAAATGAGGAAGGGCAGTGGTCCCTCTCCAGGGGAGGGAAGGAACATAAATGATTACTTTAGTCAGTTTCAGAGTTGATTCCCCTGGAGGCCCAGGGACTTGTCAAGAGCTCCCTGTGCTGTTGAGCTGGGACAGGCTCCTGGGCCCAAGGGGAGCTCCTGGCAAGCGGGCAGCGCTGCAGAGAGACAGCTCTGCCCACGAGCAGCTCCTCTGCACAGCGCAGCAGGGCTGGGGGCACTGCCTGCAGGGGACAAGGGCGGCTGAGAGAAGGGAGGGAGATGTTAAAGGCAGTGTGGAGGGGGGCTGCTGAGAGCTCACTGCGGGAGAAATCTTCCCAGTCCTGAACAGGGTAAGTCTCTGGCTGCAGGGCAACGCAGCTGTTGTTCCTGGTGCCATCTCCAGATTTGCTGGCAAATCCTGCAGCGTAGGGGAACTTTCAGAAGAACCCTCAGAGTTTCTTTGTATAAAAGGGGAGTGAAAACCTCCAGAGCAGGGATTATCTGCCAAAGCTGTCAGAGGGAAAGGACATGACTTTTTGTGGGTCTGGCTGCAGACTCTGCAGCTGGGGTGCATGCAGGGGTGGCCAGGGCTGTGGTGCAGATCAGGGTCCCTGCTGTGCCCCAGGGGCTGTGTGCCGGGGCAGGGCCTCTGCTGCCTGCCAGGCTCAGCACGCATCCTGCTCGGGGAGCTGCCCTGGGTGCTGTGGGGAGAAGCTGTAGTGGAAGGAGCCCCCCAGTCAGGGCAGGGCAGAGCAGGGCAGGGTGTTGCTGATGCCCAGAGGCTGGTGCCTGGGGCAGGCTGCTCACAGCTTCACAGCGCCCTGAGGACATCTTTGAGGGAGATTCTTGAGAGGGAAGACCAATGCCTACGCTACCTGAATGAAAGGCACTCTGGAGTACCTGCTTCCATTCTGCTACCGTGGAGGACAGGAAGAACAAGGAAAATGGATCAGTCCTGCTGCCCTTTACCATGTACATAAAGGGCAGCACTGACCCTTCGAGAGAGAGAAGTTGGTTAACGTCATCTCTGTGGCACTCTTAGGAAATCAAGACAAGACCTCCAGTCAGGAGCATGTATTCTTCCCTGGAAGAGACAGTGTGTCTTGTTGAGGATGTTTCAGTGAAACCTGATTTTACTCAGAAAACACTATCTAACTTGTCTCTTTAAATTCCTCCATGGACAGCCAAGCATACCCAGCGGCAGCAAATGTCCAACAGCAGCTTCCCCAATGAGTTCCTCCTTCTGCCATTCGCAGACATGCACGAGCTGCAGCTCCTGCACTTCGGGCTCTTCCTGGGCATCTACCTGGCTGCCCTCCTGGGCAACGGCCTCATCCTCACCGCTGTAGCCTGCGACCACCGCCTCCACACCCCCATGTACTTCTTCCTCCTCAACCTCGCCCTCCTCGACCTGGGCACTATTACCACCACTGTCCCCAAAGCCATGGCCAACTCCCTTTGGGACACAAGGACCATTTCCTACTCAGGATGTGCTGCTCAGGTCTTCATGTTAGCTCTCTTTCTCACAGCAGTTTTATCTTCTCACCATCATGGCTTATGACCGCTACGTTGCCATCTGCAAACCCCTGCACTACGGGACAATAATGGACAGCAGAAATTGTGTCAACATGGCAGCAGCTGCCTGGGGCAGTACTTTTCTCTATGCTGTGCTGCACACTGCCAATACCTTTTCCCTCCCTCTCTGCCAAGGCAATGCCCTGGACCAGTTCTTCTGTGAAATTCCCCAGATCCTCAAACTCTCCTGCTCAGATGACTATATCCGGGAAATTGGGCTTCTTGTGGTTAGTGCCTGTTTACTATTTGGGTGTTTTGTTTTCCTTGTGCTGTCCTATGTGCAGATCTTCAGGTCCGTGCTGAGGATCCCCTCGCAGCAGGGACGGCACAAAGCCTTTTCCACGTGCCTCCCTCACCTGGCTGTGGTCTCCCTGTTCATCAGCACTGCAATATTTTCCTACCTGAAGCCCCCCTCCATGTCCTCCTCCTCCCTCAATCTTTTGCTGGCAGTTGTGTACTCGGTGGTGCCTCCATCAGTGAACCCCCTCATCTACAGCATGAGGAACCAGGAGCTGAAGGATGCAGTGTGGAAAATGATGATGGGATGTTTTTCAGAAGCAGTAAACTGCCTGTCTTCTGAATATCACTCATAAAATAACTTATTAAAGGCAAAGGCATATCTCGTGTGTGTTTTCATTTTCTTTTTACTTTACTTAAATTGTGATATATTTTGTCCATGAAAAAATCCTGTTTCTTCCCCTTCTATTTCTCTCTCCAATGTTTCATGTGACTCTGAGTCTTGGTGTAAACAAGGTTCATTTAAAGGACATATAAAAGCACGGATCCTGCAGTGACGAGTTTGCCTGGGATGGTTTCTTGGTGACCTGTGGTGGAGCTGCAGGGGGACTTGGCTGTGTGCAGAGGTGGAGGGAAAAAGAATCCTGACAAAGCAGCACTGCCAGGGAGCCAAACAGCTGGGTCTTTCCTAAGTCGCCCTCTTTCACCTCCCACGCTCTCCTTCAGAGCCCTTGTGTTGCTGTTAGGACTGATTGCTCTTGTCACTTGCTCATCGTGCTGCTGTGGGGCAGTCCTGTGTCCACAGGCAGGGACAGGCCAGGGGCACTTCTCTAACACAGCTGGCTCTGTACCAGCATCTTCAGCATAAAAGGGGATGTGCTGAGGGCAGTGCCTGAAGGCTCAGCTCTTCTCCCAAAGCTGCTCTCATGGATATTGCAAAGGGATGGACTTGTCGTGGAGGTATGGTCCCCTGGGAAAACAGCTGAATTAAGGAATACTAGGCATTATTACTTTCACAGCAACAACTTCTCTGTAGAGTTCTCAACTTGTTCCGAAAATATATATTCAGTTCTTTAATCATTTTTCCACACCAGGGTGGCCATTTTCTTCAGGATGCCCTGGAGTTGCTAAAGGGTGCATGAGGAAGAATGAGTCTGGACATGTGGGAGGCCTTCTGAAGCATGAGCTGGTTGGCAGGCAGAGTACCTGAGGGATTGTGCAGGGCGTCCCCTGCACCCGGTGCTAATGGGGGGGGCGGGGAAGAGGCCTCCTGAGCGCAACACCTCCTTGTGGCCCTGTGGATGCTGGCTGTGAGGTCACCTGACAGGGTGACACATTTGGGGAGGTCAGGGGAAAGCCAGAAGAATAAACATGGGAGACCTGGGGAAAAGAAGAGAGTCTTGGCTAACAGAAGGAAAGATTTTGAAGAGGTGACAAGGGTTCAAGGAAGGCTGATGCTTCTGCAACACTCACTGGGAAAATATTCATGTTATGTCCTGGCTATATTTCTAATCAGGAACCTGAAAAGTGGATTGAAGGAATCCACTTCTCTAATCTCCAACCTCAAATCCTACTTTGAAGTCCATCCCCCCCATCTACATCACCTGTTTCCATTATTTTTAACCTATCGCTCTCGTTAATCCATATACCTTAATCCCTAGCATTAAATTGCCAGCCTTAACAACAACCCCCATGCCATAAAAAAGCATTTAATACATTCCTAACCAAAAATGTAGATGCTACCCTAAACCCTGGCTGGGTACCCAAAGCAGAACACCCAACTCTCCCTCTAAGACTCTACCCAGTCCCTAAACCTGGAAGGCAAGATCTAATCCCTAAACTCTAACTTGAACAACTAATCCTCAAATCTCTCATTCCTACACTCCTATCATGTAAGTGATGGGTTTTGGCCCCATGAGGCTGGGAAGGGCTTAGGATGTCCTGCAGCAATCACTTGGTCTTGGAGGAGGCAGGCGATGTGACATGGATCTGGTCAGGTCATAGGACTCAAGGAGGAGATGGGTGGGGATGTTCTGCTGAGGTCAGCTGTGCCTCAGGACCACAGAAGGCAGCAGGAGGCCCATGGCTGTGCAGGTGGGTGTCGGGGCACTTCTGCCTGAGGATCTGATAGGCCACCTCCAGGCACATGGCCGCTCTATGAGGGTGTCATGTTAGCTGTCATAAGGAACTGAGGAGCCACTGACATGCAAAGAGTGTAAATCTATTTCAAAGTCACTCCTGCCCTTGTACCTAATAGACCTTGCACATAGGTCTATCCTGGCCACCAGAGAAGCTGAAATGCCATGAGAAGGTGCATGGGAGTGGGAGATCCCATCTTTCTGAAGTAGCTGCCAGGTCAACCCTTGCCTCCTGGCTGGCAGGTGGTCTTTTAGGCTCACATTTACCAGCATCTCTCACAGGCTAGCAGAAGGCACCCGGCTGGCATGGTACTTGTGTGATGCCCTCTGCCCAAGTACCTGAAATGCCCATGAAACAGTGGCCTTGACCGTGGGTTGTCAAGTTTCTTGTGCCTGAGTACATGACTGGGGAGCAGCAGGCATGTGGCTTAGTTGTGTCTTTCTGAGGAGCTGAAAGGTCAGCAGGAAGGACACATGGCCTGGAAGATCATGGTGAGGTTCCTTCTGTCTGGTCAGCTGACAGGCCCCAGGAAGGCTGATGGGTGTGGAAGCCTGTGTGAAGGATGGTTTCTGAGATGTTGGAACTTTCCTTGTTTATAGGAAACAGCATGTGAGAGAAAACCTGCTTCAAAGGGAAGCTTCGGTGATGGAGGGTGGATGTGAGAGGGAAGATAAGTGAGTGGAAGAGGTGTGCAATATTGTGTCAGAGGACACCTGGAAGGAATCTATAATCAGTCCATGTGTTTGTGCTTCAGGGCACAGCTGGAGAGGATACAGACGTCAATAAAGGCACAGCAATTCCCATGTGAGTGCCAGGTAGGAAAGCAAGATGGATGTTTGTAGCCTACAGGGAAAAAGGGAAAGGTGTGGGACAGCATAGGACAGCCAGTGGTGGCAATGGACAAGGGCACTGGCAAGGTTAGGCATAGCCAAGAAAGCCAAGGTCTTGTTCCCTTGGCTATGGCAGGTCTCTCTGCCACCAAGGCCTAGGAGGAGACATTGTTTTTTAACGAGATGATACAACTGGGGCCTCATCTCCTCTTTGCAACTCCTGACAGAGGCCAGGGGATGTCACACCACTATCTTTCACTTGGCACTGCATACCCCACATGCCACTGCCTGAGGAAGAGCCCAGAGCCCCACATGAGGGACAGGACCTCTCTGCCCAGAGCTTCAAGCAAGGCTTGGCCTTTCTGCTTGATGAAACAAAGCCAGCATTTTCTCAGCCTCAGAGACACCTGCACAGAGCCTTGGCCTACCTGTAATCATGGCCTCCAATTACCTGCCCTAAGGAGTCCATGGGGCTTTGTCAGTAATGGCCCTCAGCAGGACCAATCAATGCTTTGAAGGACTTTGGGTTTGGCTTCTGACTTTGGCTTTCTGAGAGATTTCATCAGTCTCCTCTCAGGAGCTGATGTTGATAAACTTGTCTGCAACTACACCTTGGGGCTTATTAAGGCACAGAAAGCCTTTCTTAAGACACAGAGTCTCTTAAGGAGGTCTGGACAGGTAGGAGAAGTTTGACACTGTACAGACAACCTTGCTCCTCTCCTCCCAGTCTCGCACCATTTCTCTCATTGATCCCCTAGGACTTGCATCACTTCTCCTGACATCAGACTTCTCCACTCAAGTCTGCAGTTGCACCTTGTAGTTCCCTGTCCCAACTCCCTCCTGCTTTCCTTAGAGAACAGGCTGCACACAGATAGAGAAGGATGATTCTTAATTGCAAGCAAACTAAAACAAAGTATGATAAAACGTAATAATCAATAAAGCACACTCTCTTAAGTGTTTGCTAGTTCCATGATGTACCCAATGAAGCTCATCTCCCGCAACTTATAACCATTTTGTTTGTTTGTTTGTTTTTTGTTTTCCCGAGTCTGTAGACATGAAAGATTATGTAAAAATAAAGTTTAGGAGTTTCCTAAATATACTTCTAGTCTACATATAGAAACGGAAACTTTGGACTCCCTGAAACTCCAAGCAATGACTAGATCATGGAATAGTAGAATCAAAGAATGAAAGAATCTTGGAAAGGTTTGTGCTGGAACAGGACTCTAAGATCATCTACTCCAATCCCTCTGTCATCGGCAGGGGCATCTGTCACTACATCAGGTTGTTCAAAGTCCCTTCCAACCTGACTTTGAACACTTCCTGTGATGGGGAATCCACAGCTTGTCTGGGAAACGTTCTAATGTCTAACTACTCTCACTGTAAAAGTATCTCCTTATATCCAATCTAAATCAGCTTTTACAGCTCAAAAGCATGACACCTTGTCTTGTCACTACGGACCCTCATAAGGCTCTTGAGGGAACTCATTGCAGATTTCTGTACTTGAAAGGGACTTATAAAAAAGATGGGGAGCAACTCTTTGATCAATTGGATAATGACAGGACGAGGGGGGAATGGTTTCAAACTAAAAGAGGGGAAATTTAGATTAGAGGTTAGGAGGAAATTCTCCACTCAGAGGGTGGTGAGGCACTGGAACATGTTGCCCAGAGAGCTTGTGGATGCCTTGTTCGTAGAGGTGTTCAAGACGAGGTTAGATGAGGCCCTGGGCAACCTGATCTAGTGGGTAGCATCCTTTCCTATTGCAGGGGGATTGGAACTAGATGAGACCCCTTCCAAACCAAGCCATTCTGTGATTGTATGAAAAGGCAGCAATAAGGCAGCAATAAGGGCTCCCTGGCACCTCCTCTAGGTTGAAGAACTTCAACTCTCTCAGCTTTTCTTTGCATGGGAAATCTTCCAGCTCTCTGATCATTTTCATGGCCTTCCTTTGGAGCCACCCTAACAGCTCTATGTCTTTTTTTTTTTTTTTTTTGCATTGGGGATCCCAGAACTGGATGCAGTACTGCTGGTTGGGACTCTCTAGGAAAGAGACAAATAAAGGAATCACCTCCCTCGACCTGCTGGTCTCTCTTCTTCTCATGCAATGGATGATGTTCTCTTTCTGGGCTGCAAGTGCACACTGCCAGCTGATAGCCAGATCTTCCTCATTTGGAGTACACCAGTACAAGTCCCTCTCAGCAGGCAGTCTCACAATCTATTCATCCCCAAATTTATATGGAGAGTGGGGCTTTCCATTACTTAGGTGTAGCACCTTGCACTTGGCCTTAATAGTAGGTCCCTGCATGAACCCTGAAGTGATACCACTCCTTACTGGTTTCCACTTGGTTATTAAAACATTGACTATAACTCTTTGGATGAGGCCATTTATTCAATTCTTTTCTCCCTCTAACAGTCAGTCCATCAAACACATATTCCTCCAGTTTAATGGAGTATGTTGTAAGAGACCATATCAAAAGCCTTACACAAGTCCACATAGATGGCATCAGTAGCTATTCCCTTATCTGATGACGAACTTTAAAGAATGTAATAAAACCAAGGAAATCTTTTAGATATATAAACGTATGTAATGCTTTTAATTATATATCTATTTCTTGCTATAACATCAAGGAGTACACTTAAAATATATAATAGTTTGCTCAGTGCCAGCTGGCAAAATCCTTCCTCCATGGAGAGAGAAGAATTGAAACACAGGGCTGCTTTAGCCCATTGGAGAGCACAATTCTAGTACTCTGTCTCCCAAATTTCAACAAACACAACCCATGCAGATCTTTGCTGGATGAACTCTTTGGCTGATGAGAATCTTTCTCTGGAGACACAAGACTTTTCTCTGGCCTGCAGCTCATCAGCTGAAGTTTCATCCAGACGAAGCGGCCAGGTGGGAGGCAAGAAGAGGAAAGGAGCTTCTCTCCATCCCCACCATGGACAGTGGCCGAAATGAAACATGGACAAACAAGTTTCCAAAGCAGTGAGCTGATGCAGCCCACCGAGACCTTCTATGGCAATGCAATTATCTGGGATGGGTGGAGTCCAGTTGGAGGAGAGGTACCATGCAGATGAGAGTCTGTGAATAAAAATGGATGGGATAGCCTGGACAATGGTTTCTGGGGACATTTCTGGTGCCTCTGGGTATCTGAAACCTCTGCATGGATCAGAAGAGCATGACATAGGCCTTTAAGGTGACTGTCCCTCATTGACAGTGGCTGTAGGAGGTAGAAAAGACAGGGACTGGGACAGCTGCTGTGCACTGCCTCCCAGAGTGCTGACAAAAGAGTGCTCCTCTTCCCTGAGTATCACCACCAGGATAAGGAGTTCATGTATCAGGCTTGGATGTGAACCCCGTGCACCTACATTTCAGTGTGAGGCTCCTGAGACAGATCGGGATCCATATCTCTTGTACTTAGCAGCAGCAGCACAAACAGCTGTGCCCAGTGGGTCTCCCCATCCTGCATTTCCAGTCAGAGCAGAGGTAGCTTTTAAACTAAAAAAGGGTAGATTTAGATTGGATATTCAGAAGAAATTATTTTCTCTGAGGGTGGTGAGGCACTAGAACTGACTGATCAGAGGAGCTGTGGGTGCCCTACCCCTGGAATTCATCAAGGCCAGGCTGGATGGGGCTTTGAGCAACCTGGTCTAGTGGAAGTTGTCCCTGCCTATAGCAGGGCAATTGGAAATAGATGATCTTTAAGGTCCTTTCAACGCCAAATATTTCTGTTTTTGTGATTCTGTGATTGATGTGACTGACCAGACTTGTTTCCTATCACTGCCGCCCATTCTTATTTTACCTCATTGCATGGGAAATGGTCTTTGATCAGATCCCCTCAGTGCTTAGCTGATTGTCAGGGCTAAACCACAACATATTGCTGTTGGTGACTGGGCTTGAGCTTTTGCTAAAACAATTACAGCTAATGGGTTAATCTCAACAAATTTTCCAGATGAAGCTAGTGCAGAGATTTCCCTTTGCCAGTCTAGAGGCAAAGAGCAAGGCGGGGCACTTGGGGTCTAAGAGCAGCCCAAGTCCCAGGCTGAAATGTCCATGCAAACATGGAGTACTCCCTGTTTCTGAGCTTCCCATTTTACTGCCTAAGTGGACCCATTCTGCCCTGGGACAGGACCTGAGGGGACAACACAGCCCACAGAGAAACCACTTCACTGCTTCTAACCCATCTTCTCCTCCTCCACCTTTACATTTAGAGGTGTTCTCTTTTTGTAGTCATCTGCTCTGATCCTTTCTATGTCTAAACACATAGGGAAAGGTGAAGGGGAAAATTTCCATCTTTATTAAATAAATTTCTCTTGTGGTTTTTGTTTTAATTTTCTTTATTTTCCTGTTAGAGGAGTAGTTTGATTTACAGAAGAGAATAATTTACTAAAATAAAAATAATCAGAGACTTGAGACGTGAGTAATGAGTTTCATCTACTTCACTCCTGGTGCCTGTGAGAACTTGTTCTCACGAAGCTCCCCCAACAGTCAATGGAGACAAGAGAAAGCCCTCGTGGCTGGGTCATCCCAGCCTAGAGCTGCCATGAGAAATAAAGGTGAGGAATCTCTTTCAGATGCTCTTCTGTCTCTCACTGTTGACAGTATGGGAGTAAGTTAAATTGCTCAGCCTGAAGGATGTGACTTTTAGACAACTGAAATATAAACCCACACAGTAGTATTTGGCATTTTTGTTTGTTTCTTTGGTTTTAGGTGCTTCCTCTTTGTACAGCAAGGACTGTCCTTAAGCTTTTGAAGATGACAAGACTTTTCCAGCTCTCAGAAAAGTAAGGCATTTAGGTGAGGACATTTGATAGTAGGAGAGAATAGCAACTGTTTGGAAACAATTGCATTTTGGCGCAGAATGAGGTCAGATGAGATTGTGTGACAGATCCATTTCCACTGGCCTGGTGGGACCATAATGAATTTTGGCCTTAATTAAGAGTACTAAAAAATGCAAGCTACACTTGGTCCCCATTTTCCCTCTTTCCTAAAGAAACAAGGGAAGATGACATGGAAGTAATCAGGGCATTACAAAAGATGTACTTGAAATTTTCTTATTTTGAAATTAAGCAAGGGATCCCCAGATGTTGCTAGTCCGAAAAGGCAAGTACCGAAGAGGAGAGAGAATAACTTTCAATGTACATATTTGAACTGATTGTTTAGAATCTACATAATAGAAAATATTCGTACAGGAGATGAGATTTCCTTTTGAAACATTGGTATGATGGATGTTTGCAATTGTTCTGAGTGGAATTTCCCAGGAATGGAGTACAATAGAGTAACAATCCATTCTTAGCCTTGTGTTTTTGTAGCAAGAATCGCTTGTGGCTGATGGACAAAGGTGGAAAGAAGACAAGAAATTCTCTGAGGACTCTACCAGATATGTGAAACAGAAAAGCCAGGGTGTGAGGAACGTCCAAAGGAATCTCTGTGTGTGTTGTATAGGAAGTCTGCAAGCAAGGAAAGAGAGAAGGAAGGAGATAGCCTTCTGTCCAGACCATGAAATTATTTTACTTGGTTTTGCCATGTTCCTGCCTCAGCCGGATAAATGGAAATTGGGCATGGGAACAGGCAATGGAACTGTCATTTCTGAATTCATCCTGTCAGGCTTCTCAGGGCTTGATCAAAGGCTACAGCTATTTCTCTGCCTGCTCCTCCTACTTATGTACCTGACAACGGAGACATCATTTTCCTGGTGTGTGTGTGGATTACCGCCTGCAAACCCCCACGTACTTTTTCATTGGCAATCTGGCATTCCTGGAAATCTGGTTTACGTCCTCCACAAGCACCAAACTGTTGGTGATTCTGAGCTCTGGCAGGAGAACAATCTCAGTAGGTGGCTGCTTTGCCCAGTCCTCTTTCTATTTTGCCCTGGGTGCTGCAGAGTTCGCTCTCCTTGTTGTCATGTCCTTTGACCGTTACGTTGCCATCTGCCAGCCTTTGCGCTATGCTGCCATCATGAAGCATCGGCTCTGCATCCACCTGGTTGCTGCTGTTTGGGTCACGGGCTTCACGTTCTTGAGTTACCGCCTGGTGCTGCTCTCAAAGCTCACTTTCTGTGGTTTGAACAAGATTGAGCATTTTTTTTGTGACAACAGCCCCTTATTCCAACTTTTCTGCTCTGACAACAGCCTGCTTTGGAAAACAGACTCAGTTTTCTTATTGTTTATCGTGCTGTCTTCCTTGTGTTTAACTCTGGCATCTTACACAAGCATTTTTCTCTGTATTCTACAAATGCCAGCAGCCTCTGGGAGGAAAAAAGCTTTTGCTACATGTTCTTCCCATCTCACCACCTTGGCCATTGTCTATGGAAGCTGCATTGTTCTCTACGCACATCCCTCAGGACATGTTTCTTTGGAGACCAACAGAATTGTAGCTTTGCTGAACACTGTCCTGTACCCATTCTTAAACCCATTCATCTACAGTCTTAGAAACAAGGCCGTGATGCTGGCCCTGAAGGAAGCCGTGGCCCGTGCAACAGCACAGCTTTTCCCCTAATCATGATGCATTTCTGAAGAGCAATATAAGTTCTCTGCTGTCATATCTTATGTAATACCACCTCCATATGTATGTGACCTCCATAAGTAGATGCCTCTGGAGGTTTATGATCCTGCTGGATTGTGTTAGGCTGTTTGATAAGAAGTGCATCTGCACTCAAAAGGAAGGCCCAGGGAAGCGGTGGCAGGATGAGTAATTCAATTCATGCCCTGCCCTGGCTGCTCCCAGGCCCAGCACAGGAGAGCCCCCAGCTCATCAAGGGCCCAAATCCATGAGCCCAGAAGAGCACAAAGCACAATGGCAGGTGGGAACCAAGTCACAGGCTCCTGCAGAACCAAGATCTTGTCCCAGCTCCTTCCAGGACTGCCTTGGGTAGACCACCACCCCAGTGTCCAGGAAGGAAACCCATGAAGGTGAGCCACTGGCAGCAGCTCTCTGCATCACAATATACTAAGGGGGTTGCTGCCAAGGGCTGTAGGGACACATGGTGTGTGTACCATGGTACCATGTACCATGGGGCTGAGTGCAGCAACTGGACTAGAACCAGGGTGTCAGAGGGCCTGTTCAGATGCCCTCAAGTGGAGAGAATGGGAGCCAGGGACATGTCCTGGGGAGGCTGAGTGTCTGAGCCCAGCTGCTGGAGGGATCCACCTTGCACACACACACACAAACATGCACGCACACACACAACCACTTCACATTTTCCACTAACGGGTCTCTGTCCTGCTCAGCTGGAGAGGCTTGTGTGTGTGCCTCCCAGGAGTACACACTCTGTCTTGCTCAGGTTGAACCCAGGGACACGGAGCTGCAGCAGCTTCAGCTCTCTTGGGCTGCCAGAGTGTGTGCCTGCTGGGCACAAAACCATCTCTGTATATGACATAGGTGCAGCAAGGCTGAAAGGAGAGGAAAGACAAAAGGGCAAGAGAAAACTGACTGAAGTGCACATTATTGCCAACACAGGTGAGATCTTCTACAGCCAAAAAATAAATGGAATAAGAGGAAAACGTACTAAGAAAAGAGAGAACCTGAATATTGAAGTGGAAGAGATCTGAGCCATGAAAACAAAGGTTACTAATGTCAACTGTCCTGCTGTAGAGGTCAAACCCAGGATGCTGAGAAACAGATAGGAGCCCATCTCCCCTGCATAGCTTTTGGAAAAATACTCTAAAGGTATAATAAATGGGATCTCCTGTACAGGTCCTTTGACTGTATTTTGTTTTAAGGCGAAACTGGTTTTCAGAAGGATGTGGATTATTCTCTTTGTTTTCTCAAAATCTTCTGCTGCTCTGTCACCCCACACTATGTTGTCATCAATATAGTGCAGGTATTCGGGAGCTTCCCCCTGCTCAGTGCAGTCTGGATCAGTCCATGGCGAATGGTAGGGCTGTGTTTCCACCCCTGGAACAGTCAATTGCAGGTGGACTGGACAGCCCTTCAAGGGAAAGCAAGCTGTGGTCTGCACACTGCTACCAAAGGGATGGAGAAAAACACATCAGTGATATCAGTTGTGGCATACCGCTTGGCTGCCTTTGACTCTAGTTCATATTGAAGTTCTACCATGTCCAGCACTGCAGCACTCAGCAGTGGCATGACTTCCTTCAGGCCACGATAGTCCACTGGCCATATGGGACTATTAAAGGGTGAGCGAGTCTTGCTGTTCACCCTTTGGCTCTCCACTTGATGAACCAGCTCATGGATGGGAATTGGGGAGTCTCAGTTACTGCAATACTGCCTCAGGTGCACCACTGGGGTAGCCATCAGCACCTGCTGTTCTTCAACCCTCAGCAACCCCACAACAGAAGGGTCCCATGAGAGACCGGGTCAAGGCAGACAGCTGTTTAATGTCCACACTACACTTTGCACCAGTGCCCACTACAGTCTTATACACCTCTGTGTCTGATGTTCCAGGTCATCAACTCCACACAGTCCAATAAACATGATTGTCCCTTCCCTCCACCTGGCTGGAAGCAGAGCCCTTCTAGCCCTGGTCATAGGATTTGTTACTGTGTCTCAGGGACTGCCTGCTGGAAACGGGAGCAGCAATTTTCTCATAAGGACCCCCCTTTGGCAATTGTTTTTCCTTGCAACTCATGTACCTGTGTCTCTAGGGTCAAGGTAGATTTCCCATCCCGTTTTCTCATGTCCTCCCCATGGTCATTCAGGTAAAACAATCGGCTGTCATGTGGTGAGTACCCACCATATCCCCTTTCTTGAGCACAGTGGAGGCCAGTGAAAAGTGGTGCACCTCAGGAGGGGTCTGTGCTGAGACTGGTACTGTTGAATATCTTTATCAATGACATAAACAGTGGGCTCAAGTACACCCTCAGCAAGTTTGCAGATGACACCAAACTAAGTGTTGCAGTTGATACAATAGAAGGAAGGGATGGCATCCAAAGGGACCTGGACAAAGTTGAGATTTGGGCCCATGTGAACCTAATGAGGTTCTGCTGCACCTGGGCCAGGGCAATCCTGAACATGAGTACAGACCGGGTGAAGAATTAATTGAGAGCAGCCCTGCAGAGAAGGACTTGGAGGTTCTGGTGGACAAAAAGCTTGACATGAGCCGACAGTGTGCGCTTTCAGCCCAGAAGGCCAGCAGCATCCTGGGCTACCAGGGAGAGGAGACCAGTTTCCCCTCCTAAGGAAGTTTCTGCAGATTACCCAACATTCCACAGGCTGTCTTCATAGGACAAGCCCTTTTACCAGCACTCCCCCTCCAATGCCTCCTTTATCACTTGTCAGTCAGGTTTGTGTCCCTGGATATGTTGTGGCTTACCCCCAGGAGGTAGCCAAGCACCACACACTCTCTCCTTCCCCCACATTATCAGAACAACGGGAGAGAAATGGTAGAAAGATGGGGAGAGACTCTTTATCACAGCATCTCAGAATCATTTAGGTTGAAAGAGACCTCCAAGATCACCTAGTCCATCCTATGACCTAACATTAACAAGTCCTCCACTAAACCATATCACTAAGCTCTACATCTAAATGTCTTTTAAAGACCTCCAGGGATGGTGACTCAACCACTTCCCTGGGCAGCCCATTCCAATGCCTAACAACAATGCATCAAAAGAGGACTGGCCATCAGGTCAAGGGTGGTGATAGTCTCCCTCTATTCTGCTCTTGTGAGGCCCCAATTGAAATACTGTGTCCACGTTTGGGGCCCCCAGCACAAGAAGGATGTTGATCTGTTAGTGGGTCCAGAGAGCCGTGAAATTGATCAGAAGGCTGCAGCATCTCTTCTAAGATGAAAGGCTGAGAGAGCTGGGGCTGTACAGCCTACAGAAGAGAAGGTTCTGGGTTGACCTCATTGTGGCCTTTCGGTACTTAAAGGGAGCTTATAAAAAAAAAAAAAGTTGGAGAGCGGCTCTTTGCTCAGTCTGATAATGACAGAGGGGGAATGGTTTTAAACTAAAAGTGAGGAGATTTAGATTAGAGGTTAGGAGGAAATTCTTCAGTCAGAGGGTGGTGAGGCACTAGAACAGACTGTCCAGAGAGGTTGTGGATGCTCTAGGCCTGGAGGTGTTCGAGAGCAGGCTGGCTGAGGCCCTGGGTAACCTGATGCAGTGAGTGACATCCCTGCCCATGGCAGGGGGCTTGGAACTGGGTGATCTTTAAGGTCTCTTCCTCACCAAGCTGTTCTTTAATTCTATGTTTCTATGATCCAAATGCCTCTTGAACACTGACAGTCACGGAACATCAACCAGGTCTCTAGAAAGCCCATTCCGGTGTCTGTCCACCCTCACAGTACAGAATATTTTCCTAATGCCCAGTCTGAACAGCCCCTGATGCAGCTTTGTGCCTTTCCCACATGTCCTGCCATTGGTTACCAGGGAGAAGAGACCAGCACCCCCCTCTCCACTTCCCCTCCCACGGAAGTTATTGAGAGCAATGAGGTCGCCCTTCAGCCTTCTTTTCTGCAGACTACGCAGCAGTCCACAGGCTGTCTTCATAGCACATGCCTTTTACCAGCATTACACATTACACACACACACAGCCACTCTCCTTCCCCCTCCTTAAGAGAACAGGGGGAGACAGACAGGAGATGGGGAGAGACTCTTTATCAGGGAGTGTAGCAGTAGGAAAAGGGGCAACAGTTTAAAAAAGAAAAAAAAAAGTGAGTCACTGGAACAGGTTGCTCAGAGAAGTGGTGGATGCCTCATCCCCCCTGGTAGTGTTCAAGGTCAGGGTGGATGGGACCTTGAGCAGCCAGGTCTAGTGGCCGGTGCCCTTGTCCATGGCAGGGGGGCTAGAACTAGATTGTCGTCAAGGTCCCTCCAGACCCAAAGCGTCCTGTGATATGGGGATCCTGCAGGAAAGCAATTGGTTGTGTAGCTTATGTAGACAGAGGGATTTCAGTTTCTGTGACAAATTTCATCTCCCTGAGTATCAACAAGTGCTTGGAAGTGATGGGATGCAGCCTGCCTGTCACTTTCTGTGTGTCCGGTCTCACAATGGGACAAGAAAAGATAATTCTCAAGCCAAACTCTTCTTTTGAATTAGGGGAAAAGACACCTCTGGAAGTAAGTGTCCATCCCCAGCTAAGAGAAGAAAAATAAGTGACTGCTTCAGCCTGATTCAAAGTCAATTCACCTGGAGACCCAGGGGAAGAGCTCCCTGTGTTGCTGAGCTGGGCCGGGCTCCTGGGCCCAAGGGGAGATCCTGGCAAGCGGGCAGCGCTGCAGAGAGACAGCTCTGCCCAGGAGCAGCTCCTCTGCACAGCGCAGCAGGGCTGGGGGCACTGCCTGCAGGGGACAAGGGCGGCTGAGAGAAGGGAGGGAGATGTTAAAGGCAGTGTGCAGGGAGGCTGCTGAGAGCTCACTGCGGGAGAAATCTTCCCAGCCCTGAACAGGGTAAGTGTCTGGCTGCAGGGCAGCACAGCTGTTGTTCCTGGTGTCATCTCCAGATTTGCAGGCAAATCCCACAGCCTCTGGGATCTTTCAGGAGGACTCTCGTGGTTTCTTTGGAGAAGAGGAGAATGACAAGCTCCAGAGCAGGGATTATCTGCCATAAATAACAGAGGGACAGGACATGAGACTTCATTCTTGCAGGGCTGGCTGCAGGCTGTGCAGCCGGGGTGCGTGTCTGTGTGAGGGCAGGCAGGTGCAGTATCCTACAGGTTCTTTTACAGCTGCCGCTTCCCATGGCTGGTAGGACATGTCACAGTGTCTGTCCTGGCTTCTCTAGTGCAGAGGATGGGGATGATTTCTGCATCAATGATTATCTGCCAAAGCTGTCAGAGGGACAGGACATGAGGGTTCCTTCTCACAGGGCTGGCTGCAGGCTGTGCAGCCAGGGTGCAGGCAGGGGTGCCCAGGGCTGTGGTGCAGAGCAGGGTCCCTGCTGTGCCCCAGGGGCTGTGTGCCGGGGCAGGGCCTCTGCCGCCTGCCAGGCTCAGCACTCAGCCTGCCCAGGGAGCTGCCCAGGGTGCTGTGGGGAGCAGCTGTGAGTGGAAGCAGCCCCCTCAGCAGGCAGGGCAGGGTCCTGCTCCTGACAGGAGGCTTCTGCCTGGGGCAGGTTGCTCACAACTCCATGGCACCCCCAGACCATGTCAGAGAGGACTCTTCCAAAGGAAGGTCAAGGCTGAGGCTTTCTTGAAGCTGTGCTTTCACCTTTCTTTGGTTCATCAGGATGGGAATGGAAACAGAGCTGTACGGAGTATAGAAGGTTTTCTGTCACCCCAGATTTTATGAGGAACCTCAGAAAGGGCCTTCAGCACCCACAAGCCTTCAGAGGGCAGCAGCATCACCTTCCCAGTTTCATCAGGGCTTGTGTGACCTCCTCTTCAGCACCTGCACACACTGAGAGGGTGCAGGGAAGAGCTGAGCACACAGCAGATGGGATGGGTTCTGGGAGCACTGGCAGGGCACAAATGTGGGGACAGAGAAGCAGCTTCTGGCAGGGATGGCTGCAGGCAGCAGAGATCAGCAGGGAGGGAGGGAACTGCAATGGGAAACCCTGCTTCAGAGGATAGACAGGCACCTCCTGCCATCCCCTGCAGTGCAGGTGTCATCCCTGAGCAACCCCCCTCAGCTCTCCTCTCCCACCCAGCACAGCCGCTGCCTTCTGGGCTGGGGGGTCCTGGGCAGGAGCTGCCTTCTGGCTAGCCAGAGCCCCAGAGGAAGGAAGGTCTGCCTCTCCAGTTATGTGCCCTGTCCCACTGCCTGGCAAAGGGCTGAGAGCTGCTGCTCTGCCATGGTGCTGCCTGGCAGGCGGCAGGCAGGGCTGGCAGGGTGACCCCTTTTTGCTTGCTCATCTGTCTCTCCCCTCCCCTCTCTCGATCATGCTGCTTGTCCTTTTCCCTCCACATCTCAGTGTTTTTCTTTCTCTTACACAGGGCTTATGGATATGTCAGCTCCTTGGAGCAGCAGGGAGGAGTTCAGCTGAGGATCAGACACTGGTGCTCAGCATCCTGCAGAGGAGGTGTCTGCAGGTGAACAAGGTGCTAAAGGCCCCTTCTAACCTGTGGGGCTTCTGGCAGGGAAGTCAAGGGGACTGAGAAATAATCTGGCTCTGCCTTTGCAAGTCCTGATCCTTAGGACACTTCATATCAGCCCGGAGACAAGGATGGTTACCCCTTTGAGAACATTGCCCAGCTGTAGTGGGAGAAGCTAAGTCCTATGGAATGGCATCAGTATGACCCCGTGTCACAGCCCATCTTCTGAAGAATGGGCATGAAGCCACTGCGCAGCCTTTCTGTACGATGGGTACAACTTGCCAAGGGCACACAGCACAGTGACAGTGTTGTTTCCTCCAGCCCCCTCCCTCCAATTCTCATGCCTGGAGAGAAAGAGCAGAGGACAGGCTGAGGTGAGAACAGGCTTTGTCTCAGTGGTTACTGGCTCGGTCACTTGGTCATTGAAGAGGGTAAAGAGGAAAGACTCTACAGCTACCTGAAAGGAAGTAGTGGGGTGCTGAGGGTCAGCCTCTTCTCGCAGATAACTAGCAGTAGGACAAGGGGGAATGGCTTCAAGTTGCACCGGGGGAGGTTCAGGTTGGAAATTAGGAGCAATGTTTTTCCCAGAAAGAGTGGTCAGGCATTGGAATGGCTTGCCAGGGAGGTGTTGGAGTCACCGTCCCTCGGTGTGTTTAAAGAAAGCTTGGACGTAGAGTACTTAAGGCCATAGTTTAGTTGGTGATATTGGTGATAGGAGGATGGTTGGACCAGATGATGTTGGAGGTCTTCTCCAACCTTAATGATTCTATGATTTTAAGGAGGTGAATCCCTCCCAGTGATCTTGTCTCAGGGGCAGATGGCCATGGGTGCCAACATAAATGCTGACTGCTGGGCTTGGAGATTGGCCCCACATGGACAGAGCTACCAGTTCCCTTCTCAAATCTTAGGCCATCCACCAACAGGAACCTCCCTAAAAGTGGGGGACTCTTTGAAGCCTCCAGGTTCCTCACAGTGCACTCAACCAACACAGAGCAGATTGCCAGCTGGGCAGCTGGAAGTATGCCATCCTGAGAAGGGGAGAATGAAAGTGAGTGTGCAAAGGGTCTGTCAGAAATGGAGTGAAATTTACTCAAAAACCCTGTCCTAATTTTCTGTCTTTTCCAACATGGACAGCCAACCATGCCCAGATGCAGCAAATGTCCAACAGCAGCTTTCCCACCGAGTTCCTCCTCCTGCCATTTGCAGACACACGCGACCTGCAGCTTCTGCACTTCGGGCTCTTCCTGGGCATCTACCTGGCTGCCCTCCTGGGCAACGGCCTCATCCTCACAGCCATAGCCTGCGACCACCGCCTCCACACCCCCATGTACTTCTTCCTCCTCAACCTCGCCCTCCTTGACCTGGGCACTATTACCACCACTGTCCCCAAAGCCATGGCCAATTCCCTCTGGGACACCAGGGCCATTTCCTTCTTTGGTTGTGCTACCCAGGTCTTTATGTTTGTCACATTTGTCACAGCAGAGTTTTATCTTGTCACCATCATGGCCTATGACTGCTACATTGCCATCTGCAAACCCCTGCACTACGAGACAATAATGGCCAGCAGAACTTGTGTCAACATGGCAGCAGCTGCCTGGGGCAGTGGCTTTCTCAATGCTGTGCTGCACACTGCCAATACATTTTCTCTCCCACTCTGCCAAGGCAATGTCCTGGACCAGTTCTTCTGTGAAATTCCCCAGATCCTCCAGCTCTCCTGCTCAGATGCCTACCTCAGAGAGGTTGGGCTTCTTGTGGTTAGTGCTGTTTTAGCATCTGGGTGTTTTGTTTTCCTTCTGGTGTCCTATGTTCAGATCTTCAGGTCAGTGCTGAGGATGCCTTCTGAGCAGGGACGGCACAAAGCCTTTTCCACGTGCCTCCCTCACCTGGCTGTGGTCTGCCTGTTTCTCAGCACTGCTGTTTTTACCTACCTGAAGCCCCCCTCCATCTCTTCCCCATCTCTCGACATTTTGCTGGCAGTTCTGTACTCGGTGATGCCTCCAGCAGTGAACCCCCTCATCTACAGCATGAAGAACAAGGAGCTCAAGGTTGCAATTAGGAAACAAATATGTGGGATATTTTTCAATACTCATAAAGATCCCTTCACTCTCCAATAATGAATCCCAGTACATCCCCTTCCATGCTTATGTTTATTACTTCCCTTCCCTTCCCTTCCCTTCCCTTCCCTTCCCTTCCCTTCCCTTCCCTTCCCTTCCCTTCCCTTCCCTTCCCTTCCCTTCCCTTCCCTTCCCTTCCCTTCCCTTCCCTTCCCTTCCCTTCCCTTCCCTTCCCTTCCCTTCCCTTCCCTTCCCTTCCCTTCCCTTCCCTTCCCTTCCCTTCCCTTCCCTTCCCTTCCCTTCCCTTCCCTTCCCTTCCCTTCCCTTCCCTTCCCTTCCCTTCCCTTCCCTTCCCTTCCCTTCCCTTCCCTTCCCTTCCCTTTTTTTATTCTCATTATGACTGCTTGTGTTCCTTACATTCCTACATAAATGTTTTAATTCCCCCCACTGCTATGAATAAATGGAACTGTTCTGTTGCATATGGAGGCTGTATAAATGTGCAACAACACTGTAAGTGAGTCACTGAAGACTCTCTCATAGCATCTGTGTAATAAAATGTAATCACACAAGTTCAATGCAAGGCCCTGCTAACCACAGCCCCCTCGCTCTGCAGAGCAGCCCCACCAGCTCGGGGGCTGTGGGCAGCATGGGCAGGGGCTGCAGGAATGGCTGCTCAGGCCAGCCCAGATGTGCTGGCCTGGGGCAAGGCTGTGTGGGACATGGGGTGTCCCGGGAGCAGAGCAGGGCACTGTGTGCGTGCGGTGGTGCTGCCTGAGGAGCCCCAGGGCCAGCAGTGTGGTGCTGTGCTATGTCTCGGAGCAGGGCTGGCCTGGGGGGCTGCAGGGTTTTTGGGGTAAGAGGGTGGGGGCAGAATCTGAGTGAGCCCAACTCCATAAGCCATTCCCAAGGGTTGCCATCAGTTCTTTCAGGACAGACAGTTTCTTAAGGTCATTTACTTTTGAGGGTACAGTCCCTTTCTCAGCCTTTACTATAATTTTCTGCAAAGTTCTCAACATTTCTCTAAAATGCACATTCAGTGCTTGATTCACTTTTTCACACAGAGGTGGCCATTTCGTTCAGGATGCCCTGGAGTTGCTAAAGGCTGTATGAAGAAACGTGAGCCTGGACATGTAGGAGTCCTTCTGAAGCACGAGCTGGTTGGCAGGCAGAGTACCTGAGGAATTGTGCAGGGCATCCTCTGCACCCACTGCTCCTGGGGGGGCTGGGAAGAGGCCTCACGAGCTCAACAGCTCCTTGTAGCCCTGTGGATGCTGGCTGTGAGGTCACTTCTGTCCCAGCCCCTGGCTGGCCAACAGCAGGGAGGCAGAGCCTCTGAGGTCATAAAGGCCACCAGAAAGCTGCCCCCAACAGGCTGACACATTAGGGGAGGCCAGGGGGAAGCTGGGTGAATAAAGGTGGGAGATTTAGGAGAGAGAATAGGGTCTTGGCTAAGAGAAAGGAAAGATTAGGAGGAGGTGAGAGGGGTTCAGGTAAGTCTGATGCTTCTGCAGCACTCACTGGGAAAATCTTCATGTTATGTCCTGGTAATATTTCTAACTAGTAACCCGAAAATCTAGTGCTACCCTAAATGCTCTCTCTCACCCTGAAAGGCATCCATTGCTCTAATCCTCAACCTCATTTCCTAACTTGAAGTCAAACCCCAAACACATTACTTGTTACCATTAGTCACAGCGTCATAGAATCATAAAAACACAGGGTTGGAAACAACCTACAAGATCATCTAGTCCAACCATCCTCCTAACACCAATACTACCCCCTAAGATACTAAATCATAGCTCGTAGCACCTCGTCCAGGTGCTTCTTGGACACTGCCAGGGATGGTGACTCCACCACCTCCCTGGGCAGGCCGTTCCGGTGCCTGACCACTCTTTGAGAGAAAAAGCTTTTTCTGATATCTAACCTAAATCTCCCCAGGCGCAACTTGTGGCCATTTCCTCGAGTCCTATCATTAGTTATCTGAGAGAAGAGGCCGACCCCTTCCTCATCACAACCTCCCTTCAGGAAGTTGTAGAGTGCAGTGAGGTCTCCCCTGAGCCTCCTCTTCTCCAGACTAAACAATTCCAGCTCCCTCAGCCGCTCCTCATGGGACTTGTGCTCCAGACCTCTCACCAGTTTTGTTGACCTTCCCTGGACACGCTCCAGTGCCTCAACATCCGTCTCGTATTGAGGGGCCCAAAACTGAACACAGTACTGCAGGTGTGGCCTCACCACAGCTGAGTACAGGGGGACGATCACCTCCCTGCTCCTGCTGGCTACACTATTTCTAATACAGGCCAGGATACCGTTGGTCTTCTTGGCCACCTAAGCATACTGCCAGCTAACGTTCAGCCAAGCATCGATCAACACTCCCAGGTCCTTTTCCTCTTCACAATCTTCTAGCCACTCTGTCCCAAGCCTATAGCATTACATGGGGTTGTTGTGGCCAAACTGCAGGACCTGGTGCTTGGCCTTGTTAAACCTCATCCCATTAGCTTCATCCCAGCCTATCCTGATCCCTCTGAAGGGCCACCCTACCCTCGGGCAGATCGACACTACCTCCCAACATGGTGTCCTCTGCAAACTTACAGAGGGTACACTCAATCCCCTCATCTAGGTCATCAACAAAGACATTAAACAAGATAGGCCCCAGTACCAAGGCCTGAGGGATGCCACTTGTAAAGGGACGCCAGCTGGACTTAACTCCATTAACCACAACTCGCTGGGCATGGCCCTCCAGCCAGTTCTTTACCCAGAGAAGGATATACCTGTCCAGGCCACGGGCAGCCAGTTTCCCCAGAGAATACTGTGGGAGACCATGTCAAAGGCTTTGCTGAAGTCTAAGGAGACTACATTAACAGCCCTTCCCTCATCTACCAGTCTGGTCATACGATCATATAACAGACCCCCACCAAGATGTCACCCCTACAGGCCTTTCCCCTCATTCTTATCCATTGACACTCAACTTTACCATTCCCAACCCCAAGCTCTTCAACATCAAAACACTCTTTAATATAAAGAGCAATACCACCACTCTTCCTTCCTTGTCAATCCCTTCTGAAGAGCTTGTAGCCATCTATCACAGTACCCTAGTCGTGGGAGTGATCCCACCATGCTTCATTACAGCAACTAGGTCAGAGTTAGCCTGTCTCACAATCCCTTTCAGCTCCTCCTGTTTGTTGCCCATACTGCATTCATTGGTGTAGATGCACTTCAGATGAGACATCTGCCTCATCCCCAGCTTCAGCATTGTTCCCCCAGGCACTTCTCTGGTGATCCCTGTTTTATCCCCTTCCCCCATCATAGCTAAAGCTCTCTCGATGAGTCCTGCTAGCTCCTGTGCTAGAATTCATTTCCCCCTTGAAACTCTTTGAACCTCTATGGTTCTACTTAGAGAAGCTCATAGAAGCTGAGTTTTGCATTTGAGACCAAAACAGTGTTGTTAACAGACCAGTGTTTCACTTACTGTTGAACCATATCAATGGGTTCTCCATCTCTCATGCTGCCCCCCACGACATGTAGGTTGGGGGTATGTAGGACAATGCAATGGGACACAGCCAGGACACTGGACCCAAAGGGATTAAATAGGTGCTCCAATAGGTGTTCCAGCCCACCATCCCACTACCAAAAGCACCTCTCAGCCTGGAGCAGAGGAGCCTGCTGGGGAAGAGCTGGAGGGCTGTGGGGACCCACCAGCAGGAGCTGGGAGGGCAGTTTGGGTGCCAAGTCCTGCCCAAGGGTCCAACCTTTCTCCCCGTTCAACTCCTGTACGGAAGGTATCTCTGCCCGTGGGTGCTGGGCAGGCATCCTTGGGCTCCATGGGAGCCCAAGGCAGCAGAGGGTGGGCACTGCCAGTGAGTGCCTCATGGGGCTTCACAGAGATCCACTTTGTCTGGAAACTGCCTGTGGCTGGCAGGACGGAAATGTCTCTGTCAGCAGGAATAGTGTCCAGGGACCAGGGCCTCTGGCAGCCCCACAGCCAGACACTGATCCTGCTGGTCCTAAGACGTGACCCTCCCCAACCGCTGTGTTTCTGAGCTCTGCTCCCCTGGATCAGCCTCAGGGAGGTGCCCCGACACCTGGGCAGGGAAGCACTGGATCTGGGGCAAAGCCCCCAGAGGGTTTTAATATAAACGTCTGCCAACACACAGCATAAAAACAGGGGAATATCAAGAGGGGAAATACCCATGTGTGTCTGCTGCCTGCTGGAAAAGGGAGACCGTTCCCTGGCGCTCACGGCTCTCCCAGTGGCACTGAGCTCTCCTCCCTCCTGGCTGCACCCAGCTGCTCAGCAGGGCTGGGCTCTGCTGGCCTGGGGCTCTGGGACCCTTGTGCATGGGGCTCCGTTGACACATCCTGGGTGTCCTCGTAGGGACATGCCAGAGACACCTCTTCAGCATCGTCATAGCCCATGCTTCCCGGGAAGGTGGACGAGGTGTCTCCCTCAGCTCCAGGGTCCCCAGTACTTCTCTGGGAGCGCAGGCTTCCCCCTGTAAGCATCAAGGCAGGCTGTTGTGGTTGGTCCTGTTGGGAGCCCTTTGGGGCTGTACATCACCTTCCTCCTCCTCGCCAGCCCTGAGACATTCGGCCCATTCTCCCAGCCCCCAGGAAATCTCCCAGGACAGGTTCCCCATGCTGGGAGATCAGGCTCTCGATACAACATGGACTTGCCTGGCGCTAGGGTTGGCACCAAGGAAGCGGCAGCGCTGCATTGCCCTCTCACCTGTGGCTGCATCCCTGGGCCCATCTCCCTCCTCTGGAATCCCGGGCACATCCCAGTCCCCCTGCCCAGGGACAGGATCCTCCCCAGGGTCAGAAACCTCCCCAGCATCGTCATAGCCATCTGCTGGGTCACCTCCAGGCAGGATAGGGATATCTGTAAGGAGAGGGCAGGTGGTGGCAGTGAGAAGAGACGTCCTGCAGAGCAGAGGATGGGAGGGTGTGCAGGGACACAGGGCTGACACGCTGCTGTTGTCAGGCCACAGCAGAGCCTTCATCCTTCCAGCTCTGATGATAGCACTCAGCAGCACTGCTGTCTGTCTGCAGGCAGGAGAGATGGAGCCCTTCCTCTCCTTCCCACTCCAGTCCCTGGGTCTGGCCCCAGACCATCCTCCTCCTCGCTGTGCCTGGGGTAGGACTGCAGCTGGGTCAAGGACCCCTCTGACGAGGAGCCTGCGGAGAGCTGCAGTGGGTGCTGTGGGATGAGCCCTGCTGCCCTGATTGGTGCTCGGCACTGCTGGGGATGGGCACCAACAGGGCTGGGGCTGCATGGGGAGGAGACCAGTTCCCTTGGGACGAGGTGCTTCTCAGAGAGGCTCCCAGAGCTGCCTTGGGACAGCCTCTTTGCTCAGCCCTTGGCTGTTCCCTAGGTGCAAGGCCAGGCAGAGAGGGGCTGTCCCCTCTGGGATGGGCAGAGCTGGTGGGGAAGAAGCTCCTCTGTTGGGCCCAGAACCACTGGATGCTCTCCCACAGACCCCACGGCCCAACGATTTCAGGGACCAAGGGCAGGAGCCGCAGGGGACAGCCCTGGTCTGGGGCAGGGAGAAAGGGCCCTGCAGATGTACCCCCACAGGGACATGTACCCACCTGAGAGACTGAACCTCGGCTGCTTGCCCCACGCCAGGCTGTAAGCGATCTCCTCGTACACGGCCTCAGGGAAGGGCTCCCCAGCTCTCCCGGAGCCTGGGGACAGAGGCAGGGCTGGTCTGGGGATAGGCGGAGAGGGACAGGACCCCACTGGGCTCCCCCAGCCCCATTCCCTGGGCCAGCACAGGGCCTTCCCCACAGCACAGCCCCACTGTGTTGTGTTGGCACTGTGGCCACAACCCCAGGGAAGGCAGCATCCCCATGGAGATGGTCTGGGGCAGCGTCAGCGTCGCACCATCCCTTTGGAGACAGCCCTTGTGCTGCTTTGTTCCCTGGGTCACGTCCCAGTGCAGACCCTGCACCAGCTCCTGCATTTCCCCTCCCCATGGAGCTGCTCCATCTCTGACCCACGCATCAATAGCACAGCCCGTGCCCTGTTGGGGGGTGGCTGGAACCACATTGATGGACCCTGCTGCCCCACGCTCCTCCTGCCAGTGCTGCCCAGAGCACTGCCAGCAGCACATCCTCCCTGTCTCCCTCAGCCCAGCTCTCCCATTTCTCTCCTTCACCCAGGACTCATGTCCTCGGGGTCTGGGTTCTCTCCACCCCTTGCTGCTGGTGCCCCATGGTCTATCATTCAGTGGGGCAGCACATGGGGCAGAAGGCAGCACACAGCTCTGTTTCTGTGTCCCTCACCAACACCCCCAACACATCCAACCCTGCCAGGAGGCATCTCCCCCCCAGGACCACTGGGGAAGGACCCACCTCTGCGCCGAGCCCTGGCGCTTCGCACCTGCCCAGCCAGGAGGGCCAGGAGCAGGCAGAGGAGGGCCCCCAGGATGATGCAGATGATGACAGGCACCGAGAGTCTCTCACTGGTGGTGGTCAGAGGGCCCCGGAGGGGAACTGCATGGGCAGGAACATGGGAGGGGCAGCATCAGGCATGGGAGAGGCTGGGGGCAGGACATGCCACTCCTGACCACAAAAGGCAGCAGGGGCTGGGGGGGACAGGGCTGGGTGATGGAGCAGCTCCCACCCTGCTGGGTACATCAAAGACTTCCCCCAGATCCCTCGATTTCCTGGGAGTCTCACAGTCCAGCAGGGAGCCCCTTCCCCTGGCTGTGGGTCACAGCCTGGCCATGGGCAGCCCCAGCCCCAGGAGAAGAACAACTTACCTGCTTGTGGGGGGGGTGTTGCTGTCCTGGGTGCAGCTGCAGGGGAGGAGAAGGAGAGCCAGGCTGAGAGGCCAGGCAGCCTCCCTGGCAGAAGGCCCCAACATGTGCCACCTGAATTGTCCCTTCTGCGGGGCTGGGCAGGGTGGCAGGGACAGGGCCCAGCACCACTGCTCTGGGCCGCTCACAGGACAGTGCAGGCAGCCCAGGGGATGTGCGGGGACATCCAGCCCCACAGAGGCTGCTCCCCACCCACCACCAGCCTCCCACTCTGCAGGGCCACCCCTGCTGGGCCATGCCAGGATCCAGCAGGGCAGACACCCAAGCGAGCTCCTTGCCAAGCCCCCAGAGATGTCTCCCAGCCCCACTGCTCACCTGAGCAATGCACAGCCGCATCTGCCTTATGCTGGCAGGCACCGCTGTCCCCTGGCTGGGCCCAGCAGTCCTGCAGAGACAGCTCCGTCCCCCTGCACTCCATCAGCCAGATGGGGCCCGTCCCCTCTCCAAAGGCAGCCTGGCCCAGGGCGTAGACCGCGGGGCCACAGCCCAGCTGCCTGCATGCCACCTCGGCGTCCCGCATGTCCCAGGCATTGTCACACAGCGTCCCCCAGGTGCCGCGGTGCCAGACCTCCACTCTGCCCGAGCAGCCGTCCTCGCCTCCCATGGCGCGGATCTTCTCCCTGTCTGGGGAGGCAGTGACCTCCCATGGCACCGGGACAGCTGGAACAGCCCTGCCAGGTGAGGGGGGGACATGCAGGGGCAGCTCCCTACCTGTGCACCTCGTGGAGTTGGGGCATGCAGCCACTTGTGGCCTTTCTGTCCATGTCCCAAAGGAAAGAGAAGTTGGGCTGAAGGGACTGCTTTGGGGGTCATGCATAAGAGAGCAGGGCTGACCTCTGCTTGCATGTCCCCATGCTGCCTGGGTCAGGGCAGCCGCAGAACCCCATTCATTCAGGGGACACAAACGTCACTGAAGGGGGACCTGAATGCGCATCCCCACAGGGTCCCTGGTTCACAGAGCAGCAGGAGGCTGTCCCTGGATGGAGGACTCCTGCAAGCCCTGCATGGTCTCCTCTGAGACCTTGCCTGGAGATGCCTCTACATCCCCCAGGAGCTGCTGAAAGCCTGACTGTTGACTGCTGCTGGTGGACGTGGGTGGCTCTGAGAGCTGAAGTCACCTTTGTGCCACCAGCAGCAAAAGGGTCTAATGCAGAAAGTCAAAGCCCCTTCTGGTTCCTTCTCTGCATTTGACCATACCCAGTGGGGAAGAGGACCTGGGGGCCTGATGAATCAGAGTTACCATTGCAGGTGATGTGGGCCTCTTCTCGGAGGTCTTCACACGACTGCGGATGCCAGGGAGCAGAGGGACACTGCCAGAAGGAGCTGTTGCTCTTCCCACACTCCACATGATCCAGCCACGCGGTGCCAGACAGCTTGGCATAGATTGAGGTTGGTTCCTGGTTCCCTTCATTTCCACAGCCCAGCTCCTTGCACACCAGTGACACTGTCTCGGTAGTCATCGAGTTGGAGCAAACGCTGCCCCACGTCCCGTTGTAGAAAACCTGCAGGCGCCCGGAGCAGCCGTCGCTGTTCTCCAGCCTCAGGGCCATGAACTCTGGAAGGAGGGAAGGCCCCACGGGGAACTGGCTGGTCTGGGGCTGGGGGATCAGAGGCTCCTCTGCACCCCAGGTGCTCGGGTATTTGGAGGCACAGCCAGCGAATCCCTCCTGCATCTGGGGGCACAGAGGTCTCTGACATACACCCCTGCCCTCCCCACTCACTGTCAGGATGAATGGACTCCCCAGGGACCCTGGGGTCTGTGTGAGGGTTTCCCCAGGATGGGCTTGGGCAGGGGATCCAATGCAGCCAGGGATGGCATCGGCCCTGCCCAGCCCTGTCCTCACCCCATCCTCCCAGGCCCCAGCTCACAGCCCCACTCCCAGCACAGACCTGAGCAGATGACTCCCGCGTCCTCCTTGTGCCCGCAGTTGTGCTGCCCCCATGCCCCAGCAGGGCAGTCCCAGAGAGCAGCTTCGGCCCCGGAGCAGTTGACGCCGTCCAGCCAGATCTGCCCGGAGCCCTCCCCGAACCGAGCGGAGCCGGCTGCCTCCAGGGCCCCTCCGCAGCCCAGCTGGCGGCAAACGACAGCGGCGTCGGCCAGGTCCCAGGCGTCGTCGCAGACGGTGCCCCAGCGCCCCTGGTAGTAGATCTCCACTCTCCCGGCACAGCGCCCGGCCCCGTCCGCCAGCCGGACCCGCCGGCTCCCTGCAGTGGGGAGAAGCCCCGGCCGTCAGGGGCTGGCTGCCCACCCGGCCCCACACCTAGGGGACTTGCAGCACCACTCACCCCGGCACACAGCCCCCACGTCTTCTGCGATCCCTGTTGCCATTGCGCTCTCGGGCAGGGAGGTGTTGCAGAGGCTCAGGTCAGCCTCATGCCCGGTGCACCGCACCCCGTGCAGCCCCACGGGGCCCAGCCCTCGCTCAGCTCTCGCGGGGGTGTAGGCTGCCTCTGCCTCTCCGCACTGCAGCTGCCGGCACACCACGCTGGCCTCCTGCATGTCCCACTGCTCATCCAGGACTCTGCCCCACGTCCCGTGCTGGAAGACCTCCACGCGCCCGTCGCACCGGCTCCCTCCGCCCACCAGCCGCAGGGACATGGGGCGAGCCGGGCCTGGTGAGAGCAGAAATTCAGCCAGGCGCTGCCATGGGGTCCCCAGCTTTGGGTGGCCGTGTCACGCACCAGGGGCAAATGGACTTTGCAGCACTGCCCAGCACTCACCTGAGCAAATGACAGCAGCAGCATTCTCGTGGGAGCACAGCGAGGCCCCCAGGGCAGTCACCGGGCACTGCCCCAGGTGGGCTTCAGTCCCGTCACAGTGGAACGAGTCTCTCCAGACGGGGCCGCTTCCTCTCCCAAAATGCCCTCCTCCAGGAATGGACTCAGCAAAGCCACAGCCGAGGTGCCGACAGAGAACGTGGGCGTCCGAGAGGTCCCAGTGGGAGGCACAGAGGGTCCCCCACGTCCCCAGCACCTCGACCTCCACCCTGCCCGCACACGCTGTGCTGCCGTTCACCACCCTGAACCCTGTGTACTCTGGGGACAAAGGAGGGTGAGAGAGGCCACATTTGTGCTCTTGCTCCCAAAGGAGGTGCAGGAGAGGCCAAAGGGACAACATGCCTTTCTCCTCCTGCAGCACTCTTTTAGGGCTGCAGATCTCCCCCTCACCCCACCTGTCCCCCACCCACCACAGCCCAGTGCCCACCCTGCTCTCCTGCCTCCACCACAGACCCCGTGGGCACCATCCCACCCCATGTCCTTACGTGTGCAGGTGACACGTGGGCCACTGCTGTGGGTGCAGGGCTGCTCCCTGGGGGCTCTCCAGGGGCAGAAGAGGATGGTGGATTCATTCCCCACACACTGCAGCTCTCTGTCCCAGACAGGACCGGTCCCTTCTCCCAGGTGAGCTGCCCCATGCACGGACAGGGCTGTGCCACACTGCAGCTCCCTGCAGACCACCTCGGCAGCTTTGTCACCAAACTGGGAGTCACAGACAGCTTTCCACTGGTCCTTCTCATAGACCTCCACACTTCCTGAGCAGGGGCTGTTCCCTCCGACCAGCCGGACAAATCCTGGAGCAACCAAGGAGACCTGTGAGTTCCCAGAGACCTCTGGCACTTCCATGCCCACCTCCCACCTCATCCCTAAGGTGGCCACATGCAGAGCCCCACGGCCAGCCCAGCAGCTCTCAGTGGGTGCTGATGGCACAAACAGGTCAGGGCTGTCCTGCTGCTCCTCAGAAACCAGCCCAGCACCCATGGGCTGCCCTCTCTCCCAAGCCCCCAGCCGCAGGCACCGCTCAGACAAACTGCTGCTGCCCGGAGCCCCTGGGCTGCCCGGCCCCAGACCCAGCACTGCAGCACCCGCAGCACGTGGGCCCAGGGAAATGGGCCCAGGCACTGGGGGCTGCTGCAGCCTGCTCTGCCCCACCGGGCTCACGCCAGGCTGAGGAACCCCTTGGAGCTGCCAGAAAAGCCCCCTGTTCCCAGGGGCTGCTGGGGCTCTTGGGGAGCTGCTGTTAGATGGGGCACATCTGGGGAGCAGGTAAAGGGGGTCCTCAGGCAGGGACAGAATGTGGTGCTGGGCATGCACGTCCCCAGCCACCAGCTGGGCAGAGGGCTGGAGAGCAGACAGAGAGCAGCCCTGGACTGACACGAGCTCCCTGTGCAAAGACAGCCACTGAGGAGAGCCAGGAGGTGCTGGCACAGCCCCTGGGGCACAGGGCAGGCAGGAGACGCTGGGCAGTGGGTCAGCATGGCCTGGAGGGGCCATGTCTCCAGGGTTTGGCTCTCATGGAGTGACCCTGGGACAGGAACAAGGTGCTGCTTGCCACCCTGCTCCTCTGCCCAAGCCCAGTGCTCCTGCCCTCTGAGCAGCCCCCCTGCTTTGGCCGAGGTTCTCTTGTCTGATGGAGGTACAACCCAAAGGTCCTGGGTCATTGCACGCCCTTCCCTGAGGCTGCTGGTGGCTGGGGGAGTTGCTCTAGATTCCTCTGGCATAGGGACCAGCCTGCCAGACAGAGCCTGGGTGAATGGGAGGAGAAAGATGGAAACCAGCCAGCACAATGGGGAAGGGTGGGGGCTTTCCTCTCCCAGTCCCGGGCACCTCCCCAGGGTTGGCTGCTCCAGCTTCAGGGCCAGGCTGGGTGCGCTCCCACTGGGCTTTCCCCAGGGACAAGGGACACCAGCAGTGACAGACCCAGCTCAGAGTGCAACTTGACACACAGAGCCATGTTCTGGTGTCCACTTGTTGCTTCCTGAGGTCACAGCCAGGTCCCTTACAACTGTCCTGGTCCCAGAGGTAGAGAACAAGTTCAGTCCTTACCTGAGCATGTCACTCCAGCATCATCACTGTGAATACATTGTGTTTGACCCGATTTTGAGTATCTGCAGTCAGACAGGGCAGACTCGCTGCCATGACATCCAACAGCAACCATCGAAATGGAACCAGATCCTGGCCCAAAGTATCCATACTGAGGAGCTTCAAGAGCAACCCCACAGCCCAGCTGCCTACAAACCACTGCAGCATCGGACATGTCCCACGAATAACCACAAACGGTGCCCCACTGGCCCTGGAGTTTCACCTCCACTCTCCCAGCACAGCGCCTGCCGCCATCCGCCAGCCTCACCTCCGCAGCCCCTTCAAACAATGAAAGGGGAAGGGTCAGGAGAGCTTCGAGCCCCACACTGAGGGTGTGGGAGTGACCCCTGCCTGGGCAGAGTCACAGCCCCCATGGTGGGAGCCCTGTCCCCACGGGCTTTCCCAGGGTCAGTGGGGGATCCCTCCTATCCCCAGGGTTTGAGTTGGACTGGGGGTGCCCAGCTCCAGACCTCCTGGGACATTCACTGCCCCACAGCCCTCAGCACCTCCTCCCACCCCAGTGGCCCCCTGCCCCTGCACAGGGCCCACCCACACACCAATCCCAGTCCTGCACAGGGCTCCTTCTCCTCCTCAGCCCAGCACCCCCTGAACAGCCCCATTCCCCTAGGCTCATACATCCCTCTGTTCATCACTGTCCCCAGACACCTCCCAATACTATCACCACTGCTGGGACCTCCTGCGTGCCCAGGCGGTACTGAGTCGATAACAACGATCCCCCAGCCCACATGCTCTCCTGATCCCTGCTGTCAGCCCAGCCCCTGAGCTTGTCCAGGGCCCCCTGGAAGGACATGTGTCTGTCAAATCTGGGTACAGCTGCCTCAGTCCCCTTCTTTCTATGGGGTACAAGCTGCCCTCCTGGGGTCAGGGTTTCCCCAGATCCCAGGGGCAGGGAGCAGCATGCAACCCCTCTGGGGAACCCCAGACTTTGGCTGTGCCTTGGAGATCGCTGAGGACTGCTGTTACTGTCTGGGCCTCCTCCAGCTCCAGAGGGACAGTCCTGGGGAACAAGGAGGGTAACCGAAGACAAAAAAAAAAAAAATCTAGAAATGTAGCAAGGCATGGGCTGCCATAATCATGGGAGCTGTGGACATGGATTACTCTCTCCCACCCAGATAGGCACAGATAAAAGCACAGGGTTGAGGGACTGAGAACCTTCTGCCTCTCATTTCACTGGTGCCTGGAAAGCAACCCCACTCCCAGAGGGATTCCTATGATCCTGCTGCTGCCTGCTGGCCCTGGTCTATGGGAAAAAGCAGCTGGCACCTACCTCTGCATGGCTGCACCCAGAGCAGCAGCCACAGCACCCAAGGGGACAGGAGTCCCTCTGTCCCCATTCTGAGGCTCCTGCCTTCACAGCACGGCCCTGCTGCTGGAGCTCCTCGGACCCACGATGCAGTGGGGGTGATGAGGGAGCAATATATCTGTGCAGATGCTGTCCCAGCTGCAGGAGGAGCCAATCGAAGCAGCAGGCACCTTTTTAGACGTTATCGGCACTTATCTCCCCTCCGACGCAGCCCAGCTCTCCAATGAACTTCTCCAGCGCTCTTCATGACCATATATGAGGGACGGCTCCGCTGCGGGTCTCACGTCACTGCGGTGGGAGATCATCGTGGGGTAGGGCTGGGTGTGGGGGCAGATGGGTCTGACACCCCTTGCAGCCCGCTGTGGGGAGCGGGAGCACGGAGCATCTCCTGAGCTGTAGCGTGCAAGAGCCCAAGGTGCGATTGTCCGGCCGTCCCTGCGCCATGGGATCCACGGGGCTGGGCCTGCAGCGGGGCTGTGTCAGGCTGGGAAGGGCCCAGCCCCTGCCCCTGCTACAGCCCCCGCTGTGCTGGCAGCAGCAGCTGGGAAAGGCCCTTGGGCAGGGCCCGAGCCCCATGCCGGGAGCGCTGGCTGGCCCGTCCCTCCCCAGGGAGCCTCCTGTGGGGTCCTGGCAGCAGCCAGAGCTGGTCCAGGGCCTGCCCTGGCAGCAGAGCTGCAGCCCAGAGCCTCAGGCGTCTCCCTGGCTCTCAGCGTGTCACCCAGGGGCCGTTATTCCCCGCGGCGGGTCGGGAGCTGGAGCCCGCCTGCCACTGCAGGTGCACAAACCGCAGCCCACGTGACATGGCGCCCGGGCAGGAAGGCGGTGGTTTCCTCCTGGCCCCGTGCCCAGGCCTGGCCCTGCGCTGCCTCCCAGCCTCCTCACAGCACCAAGCCTGGCAGAGTCCAGTAAATCTTTGGACAATGCTCTCAGACATATAGCATATTTTATATATATATATATATATATATATGTATATAATATTTTTAGATAAAAATATATATTTTATAAACATATATGTTTTACAAATATATTATTATATTATTATATTTTATTAGTATAGATTATATATTTATAACATATATTTAAGTTACATATTATAATATATGTTGCATATATTATATTATATATATTATACGTTTTATTTATATTTATATAATATATTTTTATATTATATTATATATTATATTTTATTATTATTTTATACGTATTATATAAAAAAGTTTATTTTTATAAATATATATATTATATTTTTAAATATTTTAAATATATATTTATAGATTTTATATTTTTTTAGATACATCTAGTTTATTTTTTAGTCTGGAGGCTAAAGTTAGATTCACTGATCTTCAATTCTTTCCATTGCGGGATATTTCATTATTCTGTCCAACCCCGCTCCAGGTGATGCCATAGCATCCTCACCTGCCATGGGCCTGCTCCTGGCCTGTTTTCAGACAGCAATGACCTCACCAACACCTACACAAGTTCTTGGCCTGCTCCAGGCCTGCCAGCTCCTCAGGCACCAGTGACCTCACAGGTACCTGGACAATCCATGGGCCTTGCCCTGACCTATCAGCTAATTGATCACCAATGAGCTCCCCACAGACCCACACAAGCCATGTGCTTATTCCTGGCCTACTGGCTTCTCAGGCACCAGGGTCCTCACAGCATCTAGCACAGGCCATGTTTGCTCTCGGCCTATCAGCTACTCAGGCACCACTGGCAACACAGGAACATTCACCTGCCATGGGCCTGCTCCTGGCCTATCAGATATTCGGCTGACAGTGACCTCGTAAGCACAGATGATCTATTGGAAGATGTCAGTGTCCCTGCCCATGACAGGGGGTGGGTGCTCATGTTCAGCTGGCTGTTGACCAACATCCCCAGGTGCTTTTCTGCTGGGCAGCTTTCCAGCCACTCTTCCCCAAGCCTATGCTGCTGCATGGGGTTGTTATGATCCAAGTGCAGGAGCTGGCACTTAATCATTGTTGAATGTCATGTGATTGGACTCAGTCCATCAATCCAGCCTTTACAGCTCCCTCTGCAAACCTTTCCTACCCACAAGAAGATCAACTGTCCCACCTAACTTGTTATCATCTGCAAATGTACTGAGGGTGCACTTATTCCTCTCATTCAGATCATCCATCAGAATAGTAAACAAAACTGGACCCAGTACTGAGGCCTGGGGAGTGCCACCGGTGACTGTCCACCAACTGGACTGATCTCTTTTCACTCAGGCTCTTTGAGCATGGCCTTCCAGACAGTTCTTCAAGCAGCAAACTGTACACTTGTCCAAGCCATGAGAGGCCAGATGGGTTGTCATTCTGCAGGGCTGCTGCTGCTGAGTCCACATGGAGAAGATGTAGCTCCTTCTTTTATGCTTTTTCTAATGCCCTGTGCTCAGTCCTTTCAAACCAACTAAGCATGAATCTGGTGCTTGTGATGAGCTGGTGCTCAGCTCGTGTTCCAGTTACTTGCTAGCATGTATCATCGTTGTTGAGTTTGTACAGCATGGGCATTCTTGCATTCCCTTTTGTCTCTGTTTGCTTGAGTCTGCATTGTCAATGGTAGTTCAGGAAGACTGGAGGGAGTGGCTGCAGGGGAAGCATGAGGTTGCATCTGTCATGGTGGGACTTTGGTCAGCATTCACCGTGCAGTGACTCAAGTTGTGACAGAGCCAGGAGTTGCACAATTTGAGGGAATCCCAAAGGTAGTTCCTTCTTCAAGGGCGATGCCATCCTGAGTCTTGTCCTTGCCTGTGCAGCACCTGTCAAAGGGTCGATATAAGTTTCTCCTCAGAAAGGCCCCACCATGAGGGGCTGCCTAGAGCTGGGCTCCTCTCCACAGTTCTGACGCAGTCTTCTCCTGCAGGGGCTCTCCCTGGACTGCAGCCTCCTTCAGGCCACATCCACCTGCTCCCACACGGGGTCTTCCATCAGCTGCAGTGTGGAGATCTGCTCCAACAGGGGCCACCACAGAGGTACTGTAGCTTGGCTCAGGGCATGTGCTAACCCTGGTCTGGGCTGGAAAGCTCCCCAAAGTGCTCAGTGCAGTATTTCCTGCCTGTGGAGTTCAAGTAATAGTCAAACAAGTTGTGTGGAGTGCCCTGACACCCATCTGCACAGCCATGGGCCTCCTGCTGCTTCCTGATATCGTGAGGCACATCTGACTTCAGCAAAGCATCCCCACCCATCACCTCCTTGAGTCTTGTGACCTGTCCAGATCCATGTCACCTCACCTGCCTCCTCCAAGACCAAGTGATTGCTGCAGGACCTCTCAAGCCCTGCCCAGCTTCATGAGGCCAGACTGCTTCAGTTAGGTGACTAGATCATAGGAATGAAGGATTTGGGGATTAGGTGATCAGGTTAGGGTTTAGGGATTAGATCTTGCCTTCCAGGGTTAGTGGTTGGGCAGAGTATTAGAAGGAGGCCTGTGTTTTCTGCTTTTTGGGTTCTAGTCTGTGTCTAGTGTAGAGACTATGTTATTTGTTGGGATTTTCTTCAGGGCTCTGTTGAGGAATCATGTTAAGGCTGGAATTCAATGCTAGGGATGAAAGGCTGAGGAATAGGGTGAGAAATGAGCTATGGTAAGGCCTTATGGGTTTGGGACTTGGCTAACCCATGCCAGATGAGGTTTGAGGTTAGGGATAAGAGTAGTGGATTCCTTGCAGAGAGAGGGATAGCATTTAGATGTAGGGGGAGGGCTTACAGTTACTGCTTAGAAATATTGCCAGGGCTTGACATGAATGTTTTCCTAGTAAGTGTTGCAGCAGCACCAGCCTAACCTGAACCCCTCTCACCTCTTTTAGATCTTTCCTTTCAGTTAGCCAAGCCAATCTTATCTCCCATAGATTTCCCACCATTATTCTCCCAGCTTTCCCCTGGCCTCCCCTAATGTGTCACCCTGTTGGGGGCAGCTTTCTGATGGCCTTTATGACCTCAGAGGCTCTGCCTCCCTGCTGTTGGCCGGTCAGGGGTGGGACAGAAGTGACCTCACAGCCAGCACCCACAGGGCTACAAGGAGCTGTTGTGCTCAGGAGGCCTCTTCCCAGCCCACCCAGGAGCAGTGGGTGCAGGGGATGCCCTGCACAATCCCTCAGGTACTCTGCCTGCCAACCAGCTCGTTCTTCAGAAGGACTCCTACATGTCTGGACTCACATTTCCCTGGGAGTTCTTCAGCTCCTTCAGGGCATCCTGAAGGAAATGGCCACCTCAATACGCAAAAAAAAAAATATCAAGCCGTGAGCATACATGTTAGGGAAGTGTTCAAAACTCCTTGTGGTGGGCGAGAAAGTCTTCATGTCTAGATTTGTTTCATTCAGGTGCATTCCCAGGGCACATTGCCATCAAAGGAAAGTGACCTTGAGTCACTGTCCCGCAGGATGCCCCTAGGGAATATCTTATGGAACTTCTGCTCACTGGTAGTCATCTCTCCACACCCACATCCTGTGCACTCTCATATGGACAAGGAAAACATGGACTCCTGATATAATAATTCGATATCCCCCAAAGAAGGAAAAGTAAACCACTAGTGTGAGCTGTGGCAAAAGCCCAGTCTGGGAATGGTGTTTGCAAGGGGCTGCTCTGGGACCATTGCCCTGAGGCAGCATTTCCCAGAGTGTCCAGAGAACAATGGTCCAGCGCAGCCTCTGCTCTGCTGGTTCTCCCTTGTCTCTCCCAGGAGGCCAGCTCAGCCCAGCTCCTCAGCAGCTCTCCACACCTCCCTGTCCTCTCCCTAGCCCTGCCCAGCCCAGCAGAGCAGCCCAGGTTGGGCTGGCCCCAAAGCAGGAAATGGAGAAGTGGAGGTCAGTGGCAGTGTCTCTCCATCTACCGTCTGCAAGAGATTTCCCTCCCCCAGGCAGCCTGCAGCCCCCCACGCCAGCCCCACTCCCCAGCACAGCACAGCACCACACTGCTGGCCCTGGGGCTCCTCAGGCAGCACCACCGCACACACACAGCGCCCTGCTCTGCTCCTGGGACACCCCATGTCCCACACAGCCTTGCCCCAGCCCACCACGTCTGGGCTGGCCTGAGCAGCCATTCCTGCAGCCCCTGCCCATGCTGCCCACAGCCCCCGAGCTGGCGGTGCTGCTCTGCAGAGTGAGGGGGCTGTGGTGCGTGGGGCCGTGGGGGCACTCTGCAGGGCCGTGCTGGTCAGGCTGGGAAGGCAGAGCCAGCTGGTGGGGGGCACTGCCACTGACTGCCTCCCACACAAGTGGTTCTTTGGCCATGGAGGGTGCGCACAGATAGCCGGCCTTCTTCAGAGTCAGAGACTCATGGAATAGCCTGAACTGGAAGGGACCCACCAGGATCATCTAGTCCAACTCATTTCCAATGTCAGGAGAGATTTTGGGATGATTCACTTGATCCAGTCTATGAAATTTCACTGACTGAATAACTAATAATTTTCCCAACCACTTTCCCATTGCCTCATGTTGCAGAGCTCTGCGTTGTCTGTGGAACACAAATAATAATCATATTTCCTTCTGGATTACTGTATCATCAGTAAATGAAAGTAAAAAAAAGGAAAATGAAACAAAACAAAACAAATATATCTTGGTCTGTAGTGAGTTGCATTATCAGTGATATGCAGAAGAAGACAGGCATTTTATTGCTTGTGAAAAACATTCAGACAACGCTTTCCACACTGCATCCTTCAGCTCCTGGTTCCTCATGCTGTAGATGAGGGGGTTCGTTGCTGGGGGCACCACCGAGTACAGAACTGCCAGCAAAAGATTCAGGAATGAGGAGGACATGGAGGGGGGCTTCAGGTAGGAAAATGTGCCAGTGCTGATGTACAAGAAGACCATGACCAGGTGAGGGAAGCATGTGTAAAAGGCTTTGTGCCGGCCCTGATGCGAGGGGATCCTCAGCACTGCCCTGAATATATGCGCATAGGACAGCACAATAAAAAGAAAACACCCTAAAAGTGAACACGCAGTGACCACAATAAGAGCACAATAATGCAGAGACCACAATAATGTCCTGGGAGATTTCCTGGGGGCTGGGAGAATGGGCCGAATGTCTCAGGTTTGGCAAGGTGGAGGAAGGTGATGTACAGCCCCAAAGGGCTCCCCACAGGAACAACCACAGCAACCTGCCTTGATGTTTACAGGGGGAAGACTGCACTCCCAGAGAAGTACTGGGGCCCCTGAAGCTGAGGGAGATATCTCATCCCCGTTCCCGGGAAGCATGGGCTATGACGATGCTGAAGAGGTGTCTCTGGCATGTCCCCACGAGGACACCCAGGGTATGACACCAGAGTCCCATGCACAAGGGTCCCAGAACCCCAGGCCAGCAGAGCCCAGCCCTGCCGAGCAGCTGAGTGCAGCCAGGAGGGAGGAGAGCTCAGTGCCACTGGGAGAGCCGTGAGTGCCAGGGAACGGTCTCCCTTTTCCAGCAGGCAGCAGACACACATGGGTATTTCCCCTCTTGGTATTCCCCTGTTTTTATGCTGTGTGTTGGTATTTCCTCATATTAAAACCCTCTGGGGACTTTGTCTCAGATCCAGTGCTTCCCTACCCATGTTTCCGGGCATCTCCCTGAGATTGATGGAGGGGAGCAGAGTTCAGTGATACGTTGGTGGGGAAGGGGCACGTCTTCGGGCCAGCAAGATCAGGGTCAGGTTGTGGGGCTGCCAGAGCCCCTGGTTCCTGGACACTATTCCTGGTGACAGAGACATTTCCATCCTGCCAGCCACAGGCAGTTTCCAGGAAAAGTGGCTCTCTGTTAAGCCCCATGATGCACTCAGTAGCAGCACCCACCTTCTTCTTCCTTTGGCACCCTTGGAGCCCAAGGATGCCTGCCCAGCACCCACGGGCACAGAAAACTCTCCTGCAGGAGCTGAGTGGGCATAAGGGTTTTACCCTTGGGACAGACATGGCACTCAAACTGGCTCCCTGATCCTGCTGATGGATCCCCACACCCCTCCATCTCTTCCCCAGCAGGCTCCTCTGCTGCAGGCTGGAAGGTGCTTTTGGTAGTGGGGTGGTGGGCAGCAGGGCGTGCTGGATGATCTGGAACATCTACTTGATCCCTTTGTGTCAGCTGTCCTGGCTACGTTGGGGACACCTTCCACTAAATCAGGTTGCTCAAGGCTCCTTCAAACCTGGCCTTGAACGCTTTTAGGAATAGGACACCATCCCACAATTTCTCTGGATAACCTGTGCCAGTGCCTCACTAATCTCAAAGTAAAGAATTTCTTCCTAATATGTAATCTAAATCTACCCTCTTTTAGTTTAAAGCCATTCCCCTTTGTCTTATCACTACATTCCCTGAGAAAGAGTCCCTCCCCAGCTTTCCTGTAAAACCCCTGTAGCTACTGGAAGGTTGCTGTAAGGTCTCCCCAGGGACAATGTCTCTGTTCCTCCCAGGTAGTCCTTAGTAGTCCTTGCTTCCATCTTCTGTAGGCTTCCTTGTTGTGTTTGACTTTGACCAACATCTCCTTGATCATCCATGCAGGCCTCCTGGCCTTTTTGCCTGACTTCCTCTTTGCTGGGATGCATCACTCCTGAGCTTGGAGGAGGTGATCCTTAAAGATTAACCAGCTTTCCTGGACCCCTCTTCCCTCCAGGGCTTTGTCCCATGGTACTCTATGAAGCAGATCCCTGACGAGGATAAAATCTGCTCTCCTGATACACAGGGTTGTGAGCTTACTGTGTTCCCTCCTTGCTGCCCTAAGCATCTTGAATGCCATCATTTCATGTTCACTGCAGCTGAGGCTGCCCTTGAGCTTCACATGCCCCACCAGCCTCTCCTTGTTGCTGAGAATGAGGTCCAGGATAGCACTGGCTAGTTCAGGGTAAATCACAGAATCACAGAATTGTAGGGGTTGGAAAGGACCTCAAGAGGTGATTGGGTCCTACTCCCCTGCTGAAGCAGGTTCCCTAGAGCAAATTGCACAGGTAGGCGTCCAGACAGGCCTTGAATATCTCCAGAGAAGGGAACTCCACAACCTCCCTGGGCAGCCTGTTCCAGTACTCCATCACCCTTACCGTGAAGAAGTTCTTTCGCGTGTTGGTGCAGAACTTCCTGTGCTCCATCTTGTGGCCATTGCGCCTCGTCCTGGCCCACAAAACCACTGAAAAGAGTTTGGCCATATCCTTTTGTCTCCCACACTTCAGATATTTATAAACATTGATAAGATCCTCTCTCGGTCTTATTTTCTCAAGGCTGAACAGATCCAGCTCTCTCAGCCTTTCCTCATAGATGAGATGCTCCAGGCCCCGTATCATCTTTGTGGCCCTCCGCTGGACTCTTTCCAGGAGATCCCAGTCTTTTTTGTACCAGGGAGCCCAGAACTGGATACAGACCTCCAGGTGAGGCCTGACCAGGGCTGAGTAGAGGGGGAGGATCACCTCCCTTGACCTGCTGGCCACACTCCTTTTAATGCACCTCAGAATCCCATTGGCCTTATTGGCCAATGAAGTTCATCCAAATGAATTCCAAATGAACTGGGTCCAGACAGACCCAGTATAGTGGCTAAAAGCTTTGCAGTGGGAAAGGAGGGCTGAGGTGGAAAACCTGACCCTTCAGGGATGATAGGTCTGGAGCAAGGCAGTCGGTATCCCGGTCTCAGTCCACGAAGATATAAGCCAAGGAGAGAAGAAGACTTGAGATGCAGCCAGAGGAGCACAGCTGGAGCTGGGACGTAGAAAGCCTCAGCTCTTCTGAGACAGAGAGGTCTTGCCTTGCTGGAGGCTGAAGGGAGCAGAGAAATCCATATGTCCTTCCAGAGAGAATTCCTCTTTCCAACATGGGAGGTGCACAGAGGCCTCCTCTGGTAGCCAAGGGCATCAAGTGTCCATGACTCCTCCCAACACTGTTGGACTTCCACTGCAGGAGAAGCATTTCTTCTGCCTCTGCCCTAGCTGGAAAGGCAGGAACGGGAGACCCACTAGACACAGTTGTTTGTGCTGCTGCTGCTAAGGACAAGAGATAGGCGTTCCAGTCTATCTTGGGAGCCTCACACTGAAATGTAGGTGCACAGGGTCCATGTCCAAGCCTGATACATGAACTCCCTATCCTGGTGGTGATATTCAGGGAAGAGGAGCACTCTTATGTCACCACCCTGCAACGTAGTGCACAGCAGCTGTCCCAGTCCATGTCTTTTCTACCTCCTGAAGCCATTGCAATGGGGGACAGTCACCTTGAAGGCCTATACCATGCTCTTCTGATCCATGCAGAGTTTTCAGATACCCAAAGGCATCAGAAATGGTCCCAGAAATCAATATCTAGGTTAACCCATCTATTTTTTTTCACAGACTCTCATCCACAGACTCTCATCCACATGGTATCTCTCCTCCAGCTGGACTCCACCTACCCACATCATTTCTTTGCCAAGGAACCCTCAGTGAGCTGCATCAGCTCAGTACTTTGGAAACTTGGTTGTCCGTGTTGCACCTGAGCCATTGTCCATGGTGAGGATGGAGAGAAGTTCCTTTCTACTTCATGCATCCCACCTGGTTGTCTCATCTGGAGAAATCTCAGATGATGAGCTAGAGGCCTCAGAAAAATTTTGTCTCCCCACAAACTTCCGAGAAATATCTTCATCAGTCAAAGTGTTCATTGAGAAACGATCTTCATGGCTTGTGTTTGCTGAAAGTTGAGAATCAGACAGTCCTTAAATTGTGATCTCTGGTGGGCTAAAGCCTCCCTGTATTCAATTCTCTCCTCTCTGTTGAGGAAGGATGCAGCCAGATGGCACTGAGCAAACCAGGTTATTTGTAAGGAAGTGTCAGAGGTGATTCCCCCTCTACTCTGCTCTTGTGAGACCCCACCCTGCAGTACTGCATCTAGTTCTGGGCCCCACAGTGCAAGAAAGGCATACACCTGCCAGAGGGGCTACAGTAGAGGGCAATGACAGAAGAAATAGCCCTCCTACAAAGAAAGGCTGAGAATGTTGCTGTTGTTCTACCTGGAAAAGAGAAGGCTCCAGAGAGACCTTATTGATTCCTTTCAGTATTTCAAGGGAGCTTATGAGAAAGACAAACATTTATTTATTTATTTATTATCAGGGCCTATAGTGATGGGACAAGGGGTCATGATTTTGAACTGAAAGGCTGTAGATAAAGATTAGATATAAGGAAGGAAGATCTTAGGATGAGAGTAGTGTGGCACTGGAACAGGTTTCCCAGAGAAGTTGTGAATGCCCCATGTGTTGAAAGTTGGGATGGAATGGCCTTTCAGCAACCTGATGTAGTGAGAGATGCCACTGCCCATGGTAGGGGGATAGGACTAGAAGATCCTACAGTACTGTTCCAGCCTAAACCGTTCTGAGATTCTGTCATTCTTTGATTCTAAGATTCTATGATTCTGTCATTCTATGATGAAGTTGCTGCTTTAAGCCTCAGGGAGTTCATAGCTTTTACCTCCTTTATGTATTCTAATGCTGTCTTTAGGCAATGCCTGAAGTATGTTCTTAGAAAATCTTTCCTGTCTACTAGCTGAAAAAAAATAAAGTAACATCATCCCTTGTGGGAGGAGAAGCTCATTAGATACAACCTAGAGCTAGCACACAATTGAGCAGTGTGTTTCATTGATTATTAAGCTTTCTCATACTTTATTTTAGTTTTCTTGCAATTAAGAATCATCCTTCTCTACCTGTGTGCAGCCTGTTCTCTAAGGAAAGCAGGAGGGAGTTGGGACAAAGGAAGTACAAGTTGCAACTGCAGACTTCAGTGGAGAAGCCTGATGTCAGGAGAAGTGATGCAGGTCTTAGGGGATCAATGAGAGAAATGGTGCAATGCTGGGGGGTGAGAAGCAAGGTTGTCTGTACAGTGACAAACTTCTCCTATCTGCCCAGACCTCCTTAAGAGACTCTTATGGTCTTTCTGTCTTAATAAGCCCGAGGTGTAGTTGCTGACAAGTTTATCATCTTCAGCTCCTGAGAGGAGACTGATGAAATCTCTCAGAAAACCCAAGTCAGAAGCCAAACCCCAAAGTTCTTCAAAGCACTGATTGGTCCTGCTGAGGGCCATTACTGACAAAGCCCCATGGACTCCTTAGAGCAGGTAATTGGAGGCCATGATTACAGGTAGGCCAAGGCCCTGTGCAGGTGGCTGTGAGGTGGAGAAAATGCTGGCTTTGTTTCATGAAGCAGAAAGGCAAAACCCTGCTGCCAGCCCTGGGCAGAGATGCCTTGTCCCTCGTGTGCGGACTCCGGGCACTTCGTTGGGCAGTTGGGTATGGGTTAAGCAGTGCCAAGTGAAACACATTGGTGTGACACCTCCTGTCTACTGCCAGGAGTTGCAAAGAGGAGATGAGGCCCCAGCTGTATCATCTTATTATGAAACAATGTCTCCTCCCAGGCCTTGGTGACATAGAGACCTGCCATAGCCAAAGGGGACAAGACCTTGGCTTTCTTGGCTAAGACTAGCCTTGGCAGTGCCCTTGTCCATCTCCACCACTGGCTGTCCTATGCTGTTCCACACCTGTCTCTGTTTCCCTGCAGGCTGCAAGCATCCATCTTGCTTTCCCACCTGGCACTCACGTAAGAATTTCTGTGCATTCATTCTTCTCCAGCTGTGCCCTGAAACACATACCCATGGACTGATAACAGATTCCCTCCAGATGACCTCTGACACTATAGCACATCCCTTCCAATCACTTATCTTCCCTCTCACATCCACCCTCCATCACCGAAGCTTCCCTTTGAGGCAGGTTTTCTCTCACATGCTGTTTCCCATGATCAAGGAAAGTTCCAACATCTCAGAAACCATCCTTCACACGGGCATCCACACCCATCAGCCTTCCTGGGGCCTGTCAGCTGACCAGACAGAAGGAACCTCACCATGATCTTCCAGGCCATGTGTCCTTCCTGCTGACCTTTCAGCTCCTCAGAAAGACACAACTAAGCCACATGCCTGCTGCTCCCCAGTCAGGCACTCAGGCAGAAGACACTTGACAACCACAGCCAAGGCCACTACTTCATGGGCATTTCAGGTACTTGGGCAGAGGGCATCACACAAGCACCATGCCAGCCAGGTGCCTTCTGCTGGCCTGTGAGAGACGCTGGTAAATATGAGCCTAAAAGCCCACCTGCCAGCCAGGAGGCAAGGGTTGGCCTGGCAGCTACCGCAGAAAGATGGGACCTCCCAGTGCCTTGCCCAGCGATGCTCCTGCTGCTGGCCTCTCAGCTCCAGAGGCAGAAGTGACCTCACAGTCCCCACCAAAGCCAATTGCTTCCTACTCAATTCAGAGTTTCCAAGGCACAATTGACACCCTATAAGGACATACCCACCTAGCACACTCCTTGGCATGCAGCACATAACTAGATAAAAGCAAGATTGTTGTCATCTTTCAAGGCCATGTAGCTGTTGATGGCCTTTCTCCATGGTTGGGGGATAGCTATATGTAAGTTCTGGTAGGTATTATGGCAGGAATGACCTTAAAGGAAATAATCAGACCACCTGCATTTTGGTGCCCTCTCAATTCCTTCTGCACAGCTAAAATGACACACGTCTACACCAGCCATTGGCCTGAAGGTGGCACATCAGGTCCTCAGGCAGAAGCGCCCCAACAGCCACCTGCACAGCCATGGGCCTTCTGCCGCCTCCTGAGGTCCTTAGGCACAGCTGACCTCAGCAGAGCATCCCCACCCGTCTCCTCCTTGAGTCCTGTGACCTGACCAGATCCATGTCACCAAACCCCTTCATTTACAGGATAAGAGTGCAGGAATGAGGGATTTGAGGTTCAGTTGTTCAGTTTTAGATCTGGGGATTGTATCTTACCTTTCAGGTTTAGGGATTGGGCAGAGTCTTAGAGGGAGGCTTATGAGTCTTGCTTTGGGTAGACAGTGTTTAGGGTATGAGCTAGATCTCTGGTTAGGGTTTTATTACGTACCTTGTTATGGGATGATATCTGGCAATATAATGCAAGGGATTAAGAACAAGGGATTAGAGAGAGCAATATGTTAAGACTAATGGTAACAACTAATGTTGCAGTGGATTCATTTCAGGGTGAGGGATAGCATTTAGTACTAGGTTAACACTAGGTTTTCGGGTTACTGGTTAGAAATTTTTCCAGGGCCTAACATGAATGCTTTCCCAGTAAGTGTTGCAGTAGCAGCAGCCTTACCTGAATCCCTCTCACCTCTCCCAAATCTTTCCTTTTTCTTAGCCAAGTCCCTCTTCTCTCACCAAAGTCTCCCACCTTTATTCACCCAGCTTTCCCCTGGCCTCCTGTAATGTGTCACCATGTTGGGGGCAGCTTTCTGATGGCCTTTATGACCTCAGAGGCTCTGCCTCCCTGCTGTTGGCCAGCCAGGGGCTGGGACAGAGGTGACCTCACAGCCAGCATCCACAGGGCTACAAGGAGCTGTTGTGTTCAGGAGGCCTCTTCCCAGCCCCCCCAGGAGCAGTGGGTGCAGGGGTTGCCCTGCACAATCCCTCAGGTACTCTGCCTGCCAACCAGCTCATGCTGCAGAAGACCTCTGACACATCCTGACTCCTGTTTCCCCCTTTGGACCTTCGGCTCCTCCAGGATTGCTTTAGAGGAAATTGCCACCTTTGTATGGACAAGTGAATCAAGCACTGAATGTGTGTTTACGAGAAACATCGAGAACTTGGCAGAAAAATATTGTAAGAGCTGAAAAATTCCTTCAGGTCGATTCTCAGGGGACATTATCCTCTAAGGGGAATGAAACTAAGAAACCATTTGTCCCAGAGGAAATGATGGCATCCATAGTTAATAGTCTATGGCACTTGTGCTCACATGGGTTCATCTCACTGCACCAATGCTATTGTCAGTCTCATATGGACAAGGCAAACATGAACTCCTGATGTCGTCATTTGGTGTCCTTCCATGTAGAAACAAACCACCTGTGTGAGCTGGGTCAAGAGCCCAGTGCTGGGAACGGTGGTTGTGAGGGGCTGCTCTGCGACCATTGCCCTGGGGCAGCATCTGCCAGGGTGTCCGGAGAACAAGGGCCCAGACCAGCCCCTGCTCTGTAGTTCCCCCCTGTCTCTCCCAGGAGGCCAGCCCAGCCCCTCCCCAGCTCTCCACACCTCCCTATCCTCTCCCCAGCCCAGGTCAGCCCAAGAGAGCAGCCCAGTCTGGGCTGGCCCCAAAGCAGCAAATGGAGAAGTGGAGGTCAAAGGCAGTGTCCCTGCTGCAGAAGATGCCCTGCCACTCCCCTCCCTCCCCCATTCAGGCTGCAGCCATTCCTGCAGCCCCTGCCCATGCTGCCCACAGCCCCCGAGCTGGCGGTGCTGCTCTGCAGAGCGAGGGGGCTGTGGTGCGCGTGGTCGTGGGGGCACTCTGCAGGGCCGTGCTGGTCAGGCTGGGAAGGCAGAGCCAGCTGGTGGGGGGCGCTGCCACTGACTGCCTCCCACACAAGTGGTTCTTTGGCCATGGAGGGTGCGCATAGATAGCCGGCCTTCTTCAGAGTCACAGACTCATGAAAGAGAAACAAGGAAATCACGGAGCCTCCTTCAAGTCTATTCCTTTGCAGTATCTATGAGAGCAGCTTTGGAAGAAGAGCTGAGCCTTCAGGCACTGCCCTCAGCACATCCCCTTTTATGCTGGAGATGCTGGTACGGAGTCAGTTGTGTTAGAGAAGTGCCCCTGGCCTGTCCCTGCCTGTGGACACAGGACTGCTGCACAACAGCACGGTGAGCAAGTGACAAGAGCAATCAGTCCTCACAGCAACACAAGGGCTCTGAAGGAGAGCGTGGGAGCTGACATGGAGAGCAGTTTGGGAAATACCTAAGCCCTGGGGCTCCCTGGCACTGCTGCTGTGCCAGGACTTTTTTTCTCCTCCTCCTCTGCACACAGCCAAGTGCTCCTACAGCTCCACCACAGGTCCTTGTTTACTAACTCCTTGTTTACAAGAAGTCTCAGAGCCACAACAGACAGGCAGATACTGAAATGGAAATAGATGTACAAAGAATTTTTATTTTTGGATAGACTTTCACAGCTAATCTCTGAAAAAGAAACACAGAAACACAGACCAAAATCTGTGCCTGTTATAAATTATATTATGTGTTACACGCAGAACAAGACAGGCAGTATATTACTTTTGAAAAACCTCCAGTTATCAGTTTCCAACCTGCATTCTTCAGCTCCTGGTTCCTCATGCTGTAGATGAGGGGGTTCACTGCTGGAGGCACCACCGAGTACAGAACTGCCAGCAAAAGATTCAGGGAGGAGGAAGACATGGAGGGGGGTTTCAGGTAGCAAAATATGCCAGTGCTTACCATCAGGGAGACCACGGCCAGGTGAGGGAGGCACATGGAAAAAGCTTTGTGCCGGCCCTGCTCAGAGGGCATCCTCAGCACTACCCCAAAAATTTGCACATAGGACACCACAAGGAAGACAAAACACCCAGATGCTAAGCAAGCACTAACCACAAGAAGGCCAACCTCTCTGAGGTAAGCATCTGAGCAGGAGAGCTTGAGGATCTCGGGAAGTTCACAGAAGAACTGGTCCACAGCATTGCCTTGGCAGAGGGGGATGGAAAATGTATTGGCAGTGTGCAGCACAGCATAGAGAAAAGTACTGCCCCAGACAGCTGCTGCCATATTGACACAAGTTCTGCTGTCCATTATTGTCCCATAGTGCAGGGGTTTGCAGATGGCAACGTAGCGGTCATAGGCCATGATGGTGAGAAGGTAAAACTCTGCTGAAAGGTAAAAGACTAACAGAAAGGCTTGAGCTGAACATCCATAGCAGGAGATTATCCTAGTGTCCCAGAGGGAATTGGCCATGGCTTTGGGGACAGTGGTGGAGATGGAGCCCATGTCGATGAGGGCGAGGTTGAGGAGGAAGAAGTACATGGGAGTGTGGAGGCGGTGGTCGCAGGCTACGGCTGTGAGGATGAGGCCATTGCCCAGGAGGGCAGCCAGGTAGATGGCCAGGAAGAGCCCGAAGTGCAGGAGCTGCAGCTCGCGCGTGTCTGCAAATGGCAGGAGGAGGAACTCGTTGGGGAAGCTGCTGTTGGACATTCAATGCCTCTGAACTTTTGGAGCTGGTCTAGGAGAAAAAGAGTGACAAGGGCACCCCTGCCTGCACCCCGGCTGCACAGCCTGCAGCCAGCTCTGCAAGCAAGAAAAATCATGTCCTGTCCCTCTGATATTTGTGGCAGATAATCCCTGCTCTGGAGCTTGTCATTCCCCTGTACAGTAGAGCAAGTCTGATAGTCCGTCTGAAAGCTCCCACAGGCTGTGGGATTTGCCAGCAATTCCGGAGATGGCACCAGGAACAACAGCTGCGTTGTCCTGCAGCCGAAGACTTACCCTGTTCAGGGCTGGGAAGATTTCTCCAGCAGTGAGCTCTCAGCATCCCTCCTCCACACTGCCTTTAACATCTCCCTCCCTTCTCTCAGCCGCCCTTGTCCCCTGCACGCAGTGCCCCCAGCCCTGCTGCGCTGTGCAGAGGAGCTGCTCGTGGGCAGAGCTGTCTCTCTGCAGCACTGCCCGCTTGCCAGGAGCTCCCCTTGGGCCCAGGAGCCCGGCCCAGCTCAGCTGCAGAGGGAGCTCTTGACAAGTCCCTGGGCCTCCAGGGGAATCGACTTTGAAACAGGTCGAAGCAGTCACTGATGTTCCTTCCGTCCATTTCCAGCACTGTTTTTCCTCATATCAGAAAAAAAGTTTGAAGTCCAAGAATCACTTTTCAATGTCCTGGATTTAGGCAGGACACTCAGGCTAGGGCTGAGAGGGATCACCCTTCCCTCTGCTGAGGAAAGGGTTTCAGCTGAGTCAACCAAGAGGCAGTCCAGAGGCTACAAGGGGGCTCAGCACCCTCCTTTGCCTCATACAAGCCCGTAGGATTTGGGATTCCTCTTGCCTTATTTCAGGTAGGCACAAACCAGGCATCTGCACATAAGCTGCTTGTCTCAGCTCTCAGAACTTTTAATGGAGACAGAGACCAGGAGGGAGCTGTTCAGATGAAGACCCCTGGTGATCTTGGAGGTGCCAGAGCTGGTCAAGGACATATCTAGCTATCTTCACACTCTGATGAATTAATTCTCAGAGTCAGAAAACATCTGGAGACATCATTTTTAAGTGTAGGGAGATTTTCATGGGGAAATGGAAATGAGAGCAGATGCCTACATTTAGGACCACTGAATCTTTTTACTGCCCATTAGTATTTTTCTGAGCAGCAGACAAAATTGAGTCATGTACCATAAGGAGAGCTGAGGTTCTTAGGAAACTTTCTTAGGCTGAGGAGCATGTTCCAGAGCATATCCTCTCGGATCCTATTTCTGAGGGTTCGAATGAGAAGGTGAGCGTACCCAGGGTGGATCATACCTGATCAATTTCGTTACTTCTTAGGATGAAATGACCACATCTGTGGGTAAAAGGAGAGCAGTGGGTCTCATGTACCAGGATTCCAGGAAGGTTTTCAACACCATCTCCGACAGTACTCTCTTTTGCAATAGGAAAACATGTTGGAGGGATAGGCCAATCAAAACTCCATGATATCCAAAAAAGACAAATCCCAAGTCCTGCCCCTGAGTTGGACAACTGCGCTGCATATACTCAGTCTAGGGATGGCACAGTTTTAAAGAGTAGAATAGAAGAGAATAGAAGAGAATAGAGAAGAGAAGAGAAGAGAAGAGAAGAGAAGAGGAAGAGAAGAGAAGAGAGAGAAGAGAAGAGAAGAGAAGAGAAGAGAAGAGAAGAGAAGAGAAGAGAAGAGAAGAGAGAAGAGAAGAGAAGAGAAGAGAAGAGAAGAGAGGAGAAGAGAGGAGAGGAGAGGAGAGGAGAGGAGAGAGGAGAGGAGAGGAGAGGAGAGAG